>NC_134016.1:30208502-30826502 GCF_040712315.1 Castanea sativa | reverse complement strand
TCTGATGGGGAAAGAATAAAATGAGCTGCCTTGTGAACAATATCAAAAATAGCTTCGATGAAAATCTCTATTGCTAGATGAAGATCCTGGAGAGATAATGAGATACATAAGCAAAATGGAAATCATGCATGCAAATCAATCCATAAGATGAGAAAAACAAATGATAAAAAAATCACAATTTCCAAGATTGATAGGAGATAGAAGTCATTGCACAAACCTCTATGACTCCACGTCTCCTGTCAGTGGTGCGGTGAACAATCTGGTCCCTGAGGGTAAACACTCTCTTAATCGAATGTAAACCTGAATGCTGGTGGCTTCCAGAGAGAGCAGGGGCTTTTATTACCCTATTAAAGAGAAAACGATAAAGATAAACTGGGATCCCCATAAGAAGTTTTGCAGGCAACAGAATCCAAAAGAATATGCATCTGATCCATCCTGTCCGATGCCTATCATACTTGGTATAAGTACTGGCTCCTGAGACACGTGAACTTTGAGATGAAGGTGATGCAGGATATATGTTTCTATCACTATCTTCTTCTGCAGATGAGTAATCTACACTTGATGTATCAGAATCCACAGAAAGCTCATAAATGAACTGGTTGAAAGAGGACACACCACTACAACATCACAGAAATGCAGAAATGTCAATAACCAAGATATGCAAGCACAAAACAAAGACTAAAAATTGCACAACAAACAATAAACTTTGGAAACAAGTTTCTTATAATATGAAAAAGCTAGATATTCAGATAATCATATGTTGATAAAAGCACCATATAAGCCTAGCCTTACACACAATTGGAAAAAAAAAATGATTTTTAAGGATTTTAAATTTTTTTTTTTTTTTTTAAATCTTTCATCAACATGCAAAATCAATTCCGAATTTCTTCCCCTTTTGTCAGCACAAAGAGTTGAGATTCATTAGCACAAAGTTGTGAGAATTGCAATGGCATTGGTGAACAAACGGAAAGCCAAGTTCAAGCAACGGTCAAGAAGACAAGTAAATTGTAGTAATACAGAATTCTCAAGACTGAATAAACACAAGAACAGAAAAATTAAATTAAACATAAGAATCAGCACCCATGGTTGTTTGTAGTCAGCACCAAATGGGAATAGAAAACATATGAATCAAAATCTATATTGACTGGAATCAGCACCAAGGAATTAGGAATCTTACAATAGAAATTTTATCCATCACAAACTTGTTTCCATAGTATAATAGCAGGCTTATATAGACTGTTAGTACTAAGTCCTAACCCTAATTGACTTGGGTCAAAGCCTTGATTCTAGGAAATTATCAGCCCAATCAGCTAATAAGACCTAAAATAAAATCCAATAGAATAATAGTAAAAATACAATTGCCTTCTGAAATTAAATAAAACAAAATTAAAATTTT
Source organism: Castanea sativa (assembly GCF_040712315.1). Lineage (NCBI taxonomy): Eukaryota > Viridiplantae > Streptophyta > Magnoliopsida > Fagales > Fagaceae > Castanea > Castanea sativa. Next base: position 30,825,106 of record NC_134016.1, on the reverse strand, counting down.
TTTTTTCACTCCTAGTGCTAACAACAAACTCAAGATCAAAGTTATTTGTACCCATGGGAGACTAAAAGAACCAGCTGGTCAAAGTTACTAGGAAAACCAGTCCATGATATTTGTAATTGCATACTTATGTAAGGTTTAATAATCAGTCCTTAATTTCCATGTTTTGAAAAATGAAAATGTAATTAGTATGGTCAAAATCTTAGTACCCACTAGATTTCATACCTAGGAACCTATGAAAGTAGTTAAGTCCTATCTAGAATGTCTAAGAGCATTGAATTTAAGCTAAGAAGGCAGCCTACTTTGAGATAACAATTATTTTATTTCTGGGAATTACCCCCTTTTCTGCCTGCTTAGGTTTAATCTGCTGTTTTTATAAACATATATTTGCAGCACTATGCAGCTGCATCACTACTTGTCAAGAATAACTCTCTCCATTCTGTTTAACAATGAACGATCCCAAGCCATCATACAAGCTTTGGATGCAAAACAACTTCGTAGGTACCATCAAAATAGTTAAAACTTACTTTTCCATCCAACGTGGAAATCGAGGTCCGCGAAAGGTTGGCCTAAGCTCCCAGCCATGGATACCTTCAAGGATCTTAGCTTTCCCTGGCAAAATTGTCAACAAAAGCGCTGACACTCCATTGATCAGCCTCACAATATTGTTCAGAGATTCGTAAGTGAATGTCTTCACTGACCTGCACTAAAAAAATAAAAACAAGAAAAAAAATACGAATTGCTCATTTCATGACCAAAAATATGCTATATCAAAAATGCTCAAGGGAAATAATCCTCTGGAGGGCACCTAAAGATAGATAGATAAAGCCATACATAATGTGGAAATATATGAGCCTTAATGACACCCAAACTATAACTAGTACCATAGAAAAACAACCAAAACACAATTTTTCTCAGCAATACTGAAGACAGCATAGGAAAATTAGACATACTTTGGGAAAAGAAAACGACCCCGGAAACCCCCACCACTAGAAAGCTAAAAAATATAATAAAATGCATGAATTTCAAACTTCTTCTCTATTATGAATAGTTTTATGATATGCAAGGACAAAGGATGAACCAGGCCGTGCAATCAGTCAAATAATTCACATATCAGTTCACGGAAGTCCCAAACTTTTGATCAAGGCCTACTTCTTCAGAAGTCTGAAGAGAACCAAACACAGCCATCATAGGCATTATATGAGAGCCATAACCTCCTACATATGCATACACTAACCCTTGTGAGTACTCTCAGCAAAATTGAGAATACTTTATCAAATTCTACTAATATGACGTTGCCAACAACCTTGTAACTCAGTCCACTTACCTAAAGAACAACCAAGGTTTAAATTCCCCTCCCCAATTATTGTAACAATTAAATTATGAAAAATGCTAAAGGTATTAAAAGTTTTATCACATAATGCTTACAAACTGATGTGGCGAATGGTGTGGGCTTCAACCACCTGATAAATGAATATTTGAATTGCCTTTTCATAATTAATAACACATCAATTTGTAAGCTCTAAGTAGTAAAACTTGTAGTAGCTGTAGCACTGATATGTTCCAGACAGAAGGAAAAGGCAAACCCTGCTGAATGCTGATCACTGACTATTCCTAAATCATATCAAAATTTTCACATCATTTTAATTTCTAAACAAAGCTAATAATAATTATAATGATAATTAATGTGGGTGGTGATGTGGCATAATCTAAGCCATTCCTTAATCAAGTTAGATGATCCTGGTTATTAATCACTACAGCAACAACAACAACAACAACCAAAAAAAAAAACCCAGAAATGAATCAACATTTCTTGATTGACCCAGTTGGTTAAATCATCAAAGAATCCCATATACACAAACAATAATAAAAACCAAAAAAATAAAAAACCTATAAGGCCAACCCAAGATGAGCAATAAATAAAGCTCTAAAAGAGAGATACAATCATTTTATTCAAATCAATATAGAATGAAGAAGAAGAAAATGGGGCTCACTCTTCTGCGACGGCGAGGACGTTGTCAACGAAGCGCTGCAACATTTAATTGAAACTTAAATTGTATGCAAAAGTGTTTTTCGGTTCTTGTTTGTTTTTTTTTTAGATAGAGATAAAAATCCGAGTTCTAGATTTTCTGCAACAACAAAAACACAAAACAAAATCTTATGGAAGCGAAAAACTTGGGAGCAAAAAAAAAAAAAAAAAAAGCAATGTGGTGGTGGGGGCTGGTGGTGCCTTACAAGTTGCAACGACGATTCTTGACGTAACAAGTAAGCGAAAAAAGCCGAAAAATAGGTCGGTTATTTGTTATTGGAGGAAAGGACACGTGGTGGGCTGTGATTGAGTGAACAGTCTAATGTGTCGTTGTTTTATGACTCCGTGTGTGACATTGTGGGATTTTACGGCAACACGTAATGTTCTTTTGACCATGCGGTAGTGGCAGATTACGGTGGCTCCACGTGCACTTTGTGACATCTGGACCGTTGATGAGTGTGGACGGTTGTGATGTTCGTGCTAGAGTTTTCTACTGGATAAGGCATAAAAGGTAGCGTCACGTTTATAATGGGATCAATTCTTTCCATCAAGTTGTTTGTAGAGAATTTTTTTTTTCTATTTGTTGAATTTGAAGCACATGTTTCAACTTTCAATATGGAAAAGTATATATATATTTTTAATAAATAATCATTGTATTCAAACAAATTTTGATTCAAAATTGTTTGATTTTATCTATAAAAAATTATTCAGTAGAATTTTATATGCACAATAATGTCCAAATATACCATTTTAAATTATTATTAATGGGAAGACAAATGCAAGCCACAATGATTCATGACATAGGAGTAGTTTATATATATAAAGTAAGGGGAAAGGGGTTTGATGTTCATATTTATTTTGAAAGTATTAGAAATTGTTAGCCTAATTATAATTTACAAAACTTTTGGCCTCGTAGGAGTAATTAATAATTACTTACATGTTCCAATAGAGCAACTTGGTACATTTTCTCTCACATTATAGTAGATTTAATTTGTTTTATAGGAAGATTATGTGAGAGGAATGAGTATTATGTAATTATATTTAAAAAAGGATATAATAGTTTTTCGTGTCATGATCATATGGAAGAAGAATTCTCCCCCATGTAATAGTAATTATATTATTATTATTGTTGTTGTTGTTGTTGTTCTTCTTCTTCTTCTTCTTCTTCTTCTATGAAGCACTGAAGCGGCATTTTGGCCGCCGAACTCGCGTCGGGCCGCATTTCGGCTGCTGAACCCAGGTCTGACGAGGCCTAATGCAGGGTGCGGCAGGTGACTCCGTTGCCTGCGTCAGTGCCGTGTTCCTTTTTTTTTTCTAGGTGCAATACATGCCACCTCGCTCGGAATTGGGCCGATTCGCGCCAAAACCACCGATACAGGCCATACCGACGCCAAACTAGCCAATTCAGGCCAAAATTGAAAAAAAACAAACAAAACAAAACAAAAAAGTGTGAAACGAACCATCTCACGTCTTAGCTTAACTCCTCTCACTCTCATCTCTCTATGCCCTTCCAGCTCCACACCTCCGTCGTTGATAACTGATAAGTTTTGTTAACTTCTGTTTCCTTTTGCCTTTGTTCCTTTTTTATTTTTATTTTTATACACTTTGTTCTGTTTCTTAAAAGGCATTATGTTTTTTTTTTTTTTGTGCCTAACCATACATGTGAGCCACATCTTCCCTTTTTCATTTTTTTTTTTTTAAAGCTACACCTATTTTAATACCTGTTACATATATCCTTTATTTTGTTTTTATCCTGCACATCTTTTTTTTTTAATTTATTTATTTATGGAAATCCTTATCTATTTTAATACCTCTATCAATAATTCAAGTGTCAAAAATTTTTGTGTACTTATTATTATTATTATATGAGTTTTCTATTATTATTATATAAAAAAGCATGCTTACCAATATATAAAACATATAAATAAAAATATTTGTAATAATCTTTTAATTGCCGTACCCCACTACACCCACACCCTAAATTTTCAAAAAATTGTTGAGTCTCTCACCTGAAGACAAATGCCAGCCATCATGATTCATGACAGAGGAGTAGTTTATATATATATATATATATATATGGAAATTTTTTTTTAATAAATAATCATTTTATTCAAACAAATTTTGATTCAAAATTGTTTGATTTTATCTATAAAAAATTATCCAGTAGAATATTATATGCGCAGTGATGTCCAAATATACCATTTTAAATTATTATTAATGGAAAGACAAATGCAAGCCACAATGATTCATGACATAGAAGAAGTTTATATGTATAAAGTAAGGGGATAGGGGTTTGATGTTCATATTTATTTTGAAAGTATTAGAAATTGTGAGCCTAATTATAATTTACAAAACTTTTGGCCTCATAGGATAATTAATAATTACTTTCATGTTCCAATAGAGCAACTTGGTACATTTTCTCTCACATTATAGTAGATTTAATTTGTTTTATAGGAAGATTATGCGAGAGGAATGAGTATTTTGTAATTATATTTAAAAAAGGATATAATAGTTTTTCATGTCACGACCACATGGAAAAAGAATTCTCCCCCATGTAATAGTAATTATATTATTATTATTATTATTATTATTATTATTATTATTATTATTATTCTATGAAGCACTGACGCGGCATTTTGGCCGCCGAACCCATGTCAAGCCGCATTTCGGCCACCAAACCAGCGTCCGACGCGGGGTGTGGCAGGCGACACCGTTGCCTGTGCGTCTGTGCCATGTCCTTTTTTTTTTTCTTGGTGCCAACACGAGCCAACTCTCTCGAAATCAGGCTGATTCGGGCCGAAACCACCGATATAGGCCGTACTGACGTCGAACTAGCCAATTCAGGCCCAAATTCACACAAAAAAAAAAAAAAAACAAAACAAAACAAAAAAATACAAAAGAATCATCTCCCGTCTCACTTTCTCTGATTCATTCTTGTCTCACGTCTCAGCTTAGCTCCTGTCACTCTCGTCTCTCTGTGCGCCTCCAGCTCCACACCTCCACCATTGATAACTAAAAAGTTTTGTTAACTTCTGTTTCCTTTAAGCCTTTGTCCTTTTTTTTTTTTTTCTTTTTTGATACACTTTGTTTCTATTTCTTAAAGTATTTTGTTTTTTTTTGTGCCTAACCAAACACGTGAGCCACTACTGAGCCACATCTTCCCTTTTTTTTTTTTTTTAAAAGCTACACCTTTTTTAATACTTGCTACATATATCCTTTATTTTGTTTTTGGGTTGCACATCTTTTTATTTATTTATGGAAAACCTTATCTATTTTAATATATCTATCAATAATTCAAGTGTCAAAAATTTTTGAGTACTTATTACTATCTATTATTATTATTATATGAGTTTTCTATTATTATTATTATTATTATTATTATTATTATTATATAAAAAGGCATACTTAGCAATATATAAAATGTATAAATAAAAATATTATTAATAATTTTTTAATCGCTGCACCCGCACCCTAAATTTTCAAAAATTACCGAATCTTGTACTCGCACCCGTACCGACACCCGAATTTGGATATGTACCCGTGCTCTGGTATAGGTTAGTGTAACCACTAACCAGACCTAGATATCCATTAAAGAGAGATATGGCTGGCATAAGCATAACCATACACATGATTTTAGACCGAGTACATTTAAGTTAGGCAAGTTAGGCTATAATTACTTTCTGGGGTCCCAAAAAAAAACCTTTCTAGGGCTAGATGGGTAGATTTGATTATAAAAACAGTCACACCCCCAAAACAATGTATATAAGATTCTTTTTCTTTTCTTTTCTTTTTTTTTTCCTTTTTTTGAGTTGAGAATCTTGAGATAAAATTCTACTCATGTCTAATCCTATGCGTGTGAATTCCCTTCTGAAAACTAGAACTCCGGCCTTTGCTCTCTACACTCTTCAAACACTTATATTTGTGGAGTGACTATCACACCAAATGTGCATGGTGGTTTATATATGCTAGAAGTACATCAACTTTCATTCAAGCTGGTGTATTGCATGTCTGGGAAATTAAATCAGTTAAATTCACCATTAATCAAGAGTAATTTGTGTATGAATATAAAGAGCCGTACAGTAAGCAGCTCATACTTGTGTGAAAAGCATTTACAGCTATCAATTGAAAACTGTACATGCCCATATTAACAGCACTAGAAATTACCAGAGATGAAATTAATTAATGTTAAATCCACATTGTTGTCAAAGCTTAATAAAGAAAACATTCCATCTAAAAATAATACTAATAAAGAAAAGCAAAAAGAAGTACAATGTTTATGAACTACCTACTGCTCAAACCCATAAACCTATAAGTTGGCTGAAAAATGCTACAAAGGGAAGTCCTTCATGATCTTGTTTATTTAAGCATGGAACTCAAATTTTGTCTTCCCAAATAAATAATCTATAGAGAGCGGTCATATATAGGATTCTTTTCTTGGTTGATCGAAGTTCACTTTTAGAAGCTCAACACAAAATCTGTCACTGACATATAACTTTATTCTCTAGATGCTAGGTCAGCTATACTTGAGAGTTGAAATTGTTGCCTTCTTTTGTTCTTGGTGTGAAGGCAAACTCAGAAACCAAGGCCAAGTGATCACTCCCCACTTTCTGCATAAGAAACAATGTCAATTTGGATAATAATGTACAGACATCAAAATATGTAATCAATTGAAAACCCATTATAAGTCAATGGAGAAGTGTATTACAGTAGGAAAAAATGAGGATTTCTGTGCTTAGAAATTCTATAATTCTATTAAAATGTTTTCAATTTTGCTAGAACCCATTGCCATAAAAAATTTAAACTTAGAAGGCCCCTATAAAGGGCAACAGTTATATGATACTTAACTTCAACAATTATAAAGACCAGTTTTCAAGAACAGGCACGGGCATATAGAAAAACTTCCAAATACATTCCAAGATAAATTACAACTTACCCACATGTGGTTTGACTGAAATTTAAATTGCCCACCTGTGGTTTGAAATTTGACACTTTACCCACCTGAGATTTGACTAAAATTTAAATTGTCTACCTATAGTTTGAAATCTCATGATTCAAGTGTTCTGATAGATTCTTTTTTTATTTTTTTTATTTTTATCTTATTTGATCTTGTATTTTTATGTTTTTTGTATTTTTGGAGGAGAGAGACATAAAAGTGGATCGAAATTATATATTTAGCTCTATTTTTAACAAAGATTGGTTACAGAACTCTAACTGAGCTAACTTTAGGGGGTAAAATGTCAAATTTCAAACCACAGATAGACAACATAAATTTTGGCCAAACTACAGGTGAGGAAGTTGTTATTTGCCCTACATTCTACCATACTTGCAATATGATTTTAGAAGTAGAGTTAGTTGACTGAATAAGGCTAAGAAGCTTTTCCTAGTGGATTTCAGAACAGATTTGGAAAGAACAAAAGTTCTTCAGCAGAATGTAATATGTCAACAAATTCCCAAGGACAATTGTTTGAGTTATCTACCAAAAAAGTTCTGCCTTGAATTTTATGTTCAAGATTTAAACCCATAATCAAGCAAAAGAATCCCAAAAATTAAAAAAACTAAATCCTCTCGCTTAATTCCCCATTATAATCCAAACCGTGCAAGTGTATATCACTCTAGTCATTGAAAAATTCCATAGAGTTTCAACTCAAATTGCATCTGGTGGCAGAGCTCTCGAGTCTTCTTACCTTGCAGGGGAGACCACCTGTACTCTGGAGAATGTCAAGTGGAATGGTATCCAGAACTCTTGTAGGTACAATACCATCAGAGTACCTGAATCAGTAAAAGACATTTGACATTTCCATCATCACCAACCACCATTAGAATCATCATCAAAACTTTCAGAGAAAGCTACTTACCATAAATAGTCAACAGTTCCAAGGAACTTTGAGTGGTAGGATGTAGCTAAAGGTTCGCCATTACATCCTCGAGTTTTTTTAGAACCCTGAGAATATATAGATGGAAATACAGTTAAAAAAAAATAGTGACTTATATGATGCATGAGATAGGAAAAGAGAACTACCAACCTAGGAAGAAGAACAGCAGCCAAAAAAAAATCTAAACAATGAAGTTGTAAAATAGTAGAATCTAATAACCTTCACTGTGGCATAGGAGCTGGCAATCTTCAAGGGATGCACAAGTAAATGGCACCCAGCATTTCCAGTTGCAACTTTTACCTCTTCATCAGTCCAGCAATTGTTAAATAATCTGAAATGAACAGCATTCAAGCATATGAAGTTCAATAATAACCACTAAGAAGTAAGAAATATAGTATATATTTTCTTTGTATAAAGTAAGAAATGACGAACAAGATGTTCTAATTCTAGTTATCCTAAATCAGGCATATACCTCTAGGTGTGATATCAACAACTCCAAGACAAGCATTACTATAGCTAAAATTGTCAAACAGGACAAGATCCTAAGATGAAAATAGGAATTGAAGTGAAATAATCCAGAATATTAAAGAAGAAGAAGTAAGTAGAGTAGTAATTAAAGTAAACGATTTAACTCATAAAACCACAGTACCCACAGATTTAATAAGCAGGACTAGATTCTGGCATCTAATGGGACGAATACATAATAAATAATGAAAATCTCACCCAAATCTGGAAGGTGACAAAAATGTTCCAATGTTTTGTTGTTTTAGAAATTCGGAAAGAAAAGAACCTCTATTCATATGGTTGAGAAAAAAAAAAGAAAAAAAAAAGCAGATGGTTTAAATTCTTATGATATTAAAAAACAAATCCCCAATGCTTTGCATGAGAATTAATTGTGAACTTACAAAGTAATGCAACTAGGCCAGCTCCAAGCACAGTTGTGCTGCTCTTAACCAAATCAAATTTACATACGTATACCAGTGCAGAATAAATAAAAAATCTAAGTACCTACCACAATTAAGAAAAGAATACCTGTTTGTCAAGATCAACGGACTCCTCATTTCTTTCTTGACACCCAAAACTTGAGAAGGATGACAACTTCTCTGCCCAGATAACTCTCTTTTATCATATAATAAGATATTTAGCTGCAAAATAGAAACAAAAATTAATTTTAATCAAGCACTTTGGCTGTGAAAATTGGTTCATAAAATGACTACTGTCAATACAATTTATATAAATAATTGACTTCTATAACCAAGATAATGCTCATGTGATTAATAACTTTATAAGAAATTCACCTCGGAGGATGACAGGAACTTGTATATTGCACTCTGTCAACGAGAAGATGAAGAATTAATCTTTATTAGTGCAAGATGTAAATTTGACAAATACAGTTTTAGATATCGCACCTGAGGGGTGCTATTAAAATCTCCAGCAAGCACAACGGGGGCATTACCCCATTTTTCTGAGAGGATCTCTGCCCTTGACAAGAGAAAGCGTATCTACAAAATTAAGTTATTCAATATCAAAGTGCATCAGCAAAATTGATGCATAACATTGATCTTTTTTTAAAATTTTTTTTGTTGGAGGGGGGGCAGAAAAGTGAATGCAAACCCCAGTTTTTTTGTCATTAACATTCAGTACACAAACGTTTATGCTAAAAGTTATTCTCTGACAATAGTTAACTAAATTTTCATTAAGAGGTTATTAAGAAAATAACTTAATGGCAGCAGTAAATTGGTACTCACACATGCTTTTCGAAAGAAAATTTTATTTATACTATTAATAACGATTCCTTTAAAGTTTCACACACTTTTTTTGTCTATGTTATAGTTCAAAATCAATTGTGAGAGGGTGCTATGAGATACTTAAGATGCACTTCACAGTTGACAAAAGATCATTATAAGAGACATATATATCAGTCTACTTATTTTATTCCAGAAGCATAAGAAAAGTAATCATATTCAAGTTATGCACGATAACATAGAATATCAAGGTAAAAGGACTTACTTGACCCAATTTAACATCTCCGTGGCTTGGGTTATAAAGGACATGGATGTTCCCAATCAGTAGTCTTCTTGATTCATCTTTACACATCTACCTGTACAGGAAAGAAAGTTAGACTCCAGAGTATCAATGTGATTGTTAATCATAATACTGCTAATACAAATCAGCATATCCTAATGGATTGATACCTCAAAAACAGAAAGCTGGGCAACATTGTCACGAAGACCAAAACCCTTGAATTCAATACTCTCTCCCTCTAATAACCGGAACCTAAAGAGTTAAAATTTGTTCATTTAGTTCAAGCTAGCCAGTATGTATCTTAAAAGATAATATGAAACAAACCACAATTTTCTTACTCATTGGCTTTCCAAAACATAGCACAGCCATCAATTGCATCTCCAGTGCGTCTCTACAATTGCAGGAAACTTAGAAATGTTTAGTTTCAACTTGATCAAATCTGTACATGAATAAAGTGACTTGACACACACACAGTTCCATTTACTCAGGTTGCGAATCCCAAATAAATAAGTTCCCAGTTATGAATTGAAAGACCACCATATGTTGGGTCCATTTTTAGTCAAGCATACCACAAATCAGCAATTTGATAATATTAGCTTTCAAGATGAACCAAATTCTTCTTAAATTTTTGGAAGAGAGAAAATAATTTAAAAAAATTTTAAGAAGAAAAGTTTCAAACCGGTTGGTTTTAGCAAAATTTTACTTTGCAATATACCAAGCAGGATTTTCAAAAGGCACACAAATGGAACTGTATGAAGGTCGAGTACATTTACATGAATCCGAAAATACTAAATTCATGGACAAAGTTGGCTCAAAATTAAAAAATAACCTTATAGGACCCAACATATCCCGCTTTCACCAAAATCTCTGATAGATCATAATACTTGTCCACTTCCTGACAAAATAATACCAGACACCATAAGTCCATAAGTTTACTATAAACTCCAATTTTAATGAATCACATTACTAACACACACACAAATAATAATTAAGAACTAAGCCTTACTTGCAAACAGATTATATCAGGGTTCCATCTCATGAGCTCTTTGTATATGACCTTCTTGCGATGTTCCCACGTCATATACAAACAAGGAACATTTGTGTAGAGATCTCTGTGTTTCGAAGCATTTCTATCCCCCAATATGTTATACGACGCCACTGTAAATCTTTCTGGCACACAGACACACAACCCACAAACCACAACAAATTGAATGCATTGCTCAATCAAAGTGCCAGATTTTTCACTATGTTATTCAAACTAGTCAGCATGAGCCTGTAAAAATTGTATGGCTACATCTTACATGATTCAAAACAGAAAAATTCTCTAAATTAAACAAGTCAACTACAAGTCTATAACCAGGCTTTAGTCCCAGAATTTTGGGATTGGTTGCTAAGAAAATGCAAGATTAAAAAAAATTATAATTGTTTTGAAATTTAAACCATTGGGTAAAAGAGATGAAACCCTTCGGCAACAAATTTTCACAATATTTTCAGTATTACATCCACAATATAACAATAATTTTGCAACAAACTCAAGTTGTTACTAGCAAGTGTTGTGTACAAATCTCATCATTTCTCTTTATAATTTAAGACACACATAAATAAGGAAGTGCCTTATAAGATAAGAATGGCAGAATATTCCAAGGAGAACATAAATAAATGAATATTTGTACCTGGGGATGCAAGTGGTTGATCGGGTTGGATCCAGTGGCGGACAATATCGGGATCCTGATCCAAGGATCTATGTGTTCTTGTAAGGGGGTTGTACCATGCACGAGAAGATAAGGAAGAAGATGCAGAAGACTCTGTGGGACCATTAATATTATTGGTGGTGCAGCAAGAGGGCTTCAACTTGAAGAAGAAAGAGGGGTGGTTGGTCTTGGTCTTGGTCGAGCCCATTCTCCAGCTAGAACCACTGGTCATGGCCATGGGCGCACGAGACAAGACCCATGAACTGGAACACAATTCCCAGCAGCTCATTCTAATCTCCAGCTTTCTCACCCAACTCAACTCAACTAAACTCAACTACCTTTGTTCAGTTCAGTTGAGTTTTGGGCGCGCCACAGTATTGTGTGTTGTGGAGGACTTTATCCTATTTACACTGACACGCTGTCTCTTCATTCACCACACCACTGCTCACTCGCCCCTTTCTTTATTTTTTTAGTTATTATTATAGATAGGCAAAATGCAGATAAAAAATCCAATTATATTTTAAATTAAAATTCAATTAGAGTCTAATTTTACCTTATGTATCTTATTTAATTTAAATTTTTGTGCCAAGTTATTTAATTTAGTGTAAAAATTAGAATTCAATTAGAGTTTAATTTTATGTCATATTTCTCATCTAATTTAAGTTTTTAAATTTTTGTGCCAAGTGAGATTAATTCAATATAAAAAATGAGGAGTTCAATATAAATAAATTATAAAAAAACCTAATTTTATATATATATATATATATATATATATATATATATATATATATATATATATATATATATACACACACACACTATCTTGTAACCTCATGCATATGCATGGATACATTTAAAAATATACAATAAGATACATAATATAATTTATATATATATATAATTTAAATACTATTGATAGTCATTTTTATATTTTGTTAACTCTTTAAAAAAAATTTAAGGATATTATTAGGTATAAAATGTAAATTGTCCATGTTTTTATTTATTTATTATTGTGAAGCACTTTTTTTTTTTTTACAATTCATTTATTCTAGACTCTTTAGTTTTTGTACTTAATAACTCACTTAGATAAATATTTATGATTGGTCCCACATTTGACTTTGAAATTAAAAAATAAAACTCTTTAAAAATAAATAATTTAAGAAACATGACGCAAAATTAGAATTCTAATTTGAGTTTCTCTTAGTTTCACTTATTATTATTATTATTATTATTATTGCTAGAAAATTTAATTAGATTCAAAATTGAATTTTGTTTTTGTTAGTTTTCCATACAAATTAAATTTTTTAGATTTTTACTGTTATTTTTTCTCTGAACTAATAAACATATATTTTATACTATTTCTATTCAGATATTTTCGTATGCCTGGATCTTGAACATAAAAAATTGCAATTGAGTTGAACAATCCTATGCACCTCTCCCCATTCAGTTTAGGAGAAACTATTGGACCAATTTGTTTTTAATTATTTATTATTTTGTGTTGTATTTAGTAGAATTTCATGGATAGTGATTGTAAAATAATATTGTATATGTAATATCCAATCATGATTTTCAAAATTATATACATAATTGCAGTGTAATGAAAAACTTAGCGTAACTAATATTATGAAAATTGCAAAAAAAAAAAAAAAACTACTTTAATACCTCCAAATGTCCTAATCGGACTAATATCTTATATGTTTTATAACCTAAGCTAATATCAATAACACCGCCACAATTTATCATTCTCGTGCGTAAGCACGGGTTATATACAAAATTTATATAGAGTGAGCGGTGATAGTTATACACTATGAACACTCTTGTTTTGTGTTTTCAACATGATAAACACGATTTTTAGCTAGATTGTGTATGGACGTGTGTTTCGTGTTTTAGTGGAATATTCTCACATGCATAGAGTATTTTAAATATAAACTAAAAATTTTAACTCTTGATTGAATTTCGGCATCTTTATGTACGTGTGTTGGACCATGTGAAATTACTGAAATCCAATCAAGACTAAACACATAAGCAATATAGGGATTTGAGTGTGGAAATGGGTTTGTCCCTAACATTGCTCATTCATTATTGGAAATAGAGAAGTTTTGTGGATTTAAAAAATGTTGAGTATAAAAATAAAAAGGAAAATTGTAAAAAATAAAATAAAAATGATTCTAGACCTGAGATTGACTTTGAATCTCAACCCTTGAGAGTGTTGCATAGGATTTCAATCCAAAATTTTAAATTAATTTACTGATCGAAGGGCTTTTTAATTTTTAGTGGTTAACCCACCCCCTATAATCTACGGATGCAATATGTGTTTCATTAGGTTTTCAATTAAACTCAAACACATGAATAAATTGAATATAACTGTCACTAGTAAAAAAAAAATGTTATTTGTGTTTCATTGGTACATACAACAAGTGTTTTATATTTAATTGAGAAAAATAATATACTATAACTAAAGTAATGTGCTTAAATTTTGCCCTATTTATATTTAGGCTTAAATCGCTTGAGCCTTGAGATGAATATGCTAATGGATTCTATAAGTAAACCACATTAAACAATGCGTCGTTTCTTCTTATGGGAATGGTCTGGCTGTGCAATGGATGAAGGAGACAAGGCATCATAATTATATTCGTATCTTGTAGGAGTATATTAATAAAAGACTTATTTATTGCGAAAAAGACAAACAGTTTCTGCTAAATTTTTTAACGATGCTTTTGTATATCCCTCTCTACTTCCATCCCATCAGGATATGCTATCTTTGAAAACCAATCACAAATTGTAAATGTTGTTGCATTTGAGAGCTTTTGCATTGATCACGACTGTTCCTTTTTCTCTGGAATGACCAATTTAGTTACTACAAATCATTTTAGTATAAAGGAACTGGGTTAATGAACTAAAAATTTATAGGAAATAGGTTAATGGACTAAAAAATTATACCTTAGCTTAAAAAGGTAAACGTAATTTTCTTTTTTTTAGCGAAGTAATTAAATGTGTGTACTTTTTTTTTTTTTTTGGTTTTTTTGTTTATATATATTTATTTTAGAAATGGTAAGTTCTAGTGAAGTAATTTTTTTTTAATAATTCAATAATTATAATGAGAAAAAAAAAAAGATTTGAATCCTAGATATCTTCGTTAAAAACACCATAAGATGCTAGTTAAGCTACAATGTTTTTTTATAGTGAAATAATTGTTAACTTTACTAAACCTACAGAATCGTTTGAGATCCTAAATTTTCTTCAAGTGAGTCTTTGCCCTGTTAAACCATACCCTCTCTAGGCAGCAGGCTCATTTGTTACATCAAATAGATCCACTTCTATCAATAGGAAATTACATAGTTGTCACTGTTACAGTAAGGCCCTATTATTCCTTGGTATAATGCAAAGTGTCTCAAAAAGTTTTTATTTTACTTATATCAAGTTTAAGACGGGTTTTTGAACCCTAATCCTTATAATAAAAAAAATTAGACAGTCACTAAAATACAAAAAACCTGACAACACCATCAAGTTAGAGCTTCAGCATAGGATGGGATTTTTGAGTGATTGATTATTCTAGTCTATATTAATGGTCTGTTCAAACTATAAATCCTATTATGGATTTTAATTTTTCTGAATATGTTAGGAGTTTGTGTTAGCTTCCTTAAGTATGACGTCCAACTGTTTCTTTCTACTAAGTTTTATAGTAAGAGCTTGAATATAATTAAGGCACACTCAATTAATTAGGGATGTGCAACCATTTAGCTTACTAACTTGACAAAACAGACCCAACCTAGCTTAACCCAACCTGATACTTTAGATTGATTTGTGTGGATTGGTGGATTTGGTTGGGTTGAAATTTGATTTAGAGCCTCAAGTTGGCTTAGCCAGTTTAGGTTGATAATTTTTTTAAGCCAACTAACTCAACCCAACCCCTTGTATGTATCAATTTATTTCATTATCCTTATTTTTAATAAACTTCGCAATTAATCAAAAGATTCTTATTAATAATCCTAACCACTCACTTAAAAAATAATTTGTTTACAGTTTCGACTAAGTGCTCAGTCATCAATTAATGGTAGGAAAATTCTTAAACAGACATGATTGGGTCTACTTGTTGAGCGACAGGTTGTACTTGTGACATCTCCAGACCACCCCTAGATGAAAATCACTTAGGGTCTGTTTGGATGGAGGGGTAGAAAAGTGGGAGGATAGAAAATAGTGACAAGATAGAAAAGTGGGAGGATAGAAAAGATTTTAATTTCCTTCATTTTTGTTGGTTGGGAGTAGAAAAATGGAGGGATGGAAAAAATTAGTTTGTGTAACTTTACGCATATACCCTTGTTAAAAAAAATGATACCCAATTAAAACCAAAAAACTGATAAAAACCCAAAAAAAAAACAATTACCTAAATTTTTTAAAAAAAAAATCATGTCCATAAAAAAATCACATCTAAACCAAAAAAAAAAACACAAAAGAAAGAAAAAAGAAAAGAAAAGAAGAAGAATACTAGACAAGCCTACCTAGTAAATCAAAAGAAAATGGGGGGAAAAAAAAAAAAGGATGCACGCAACATCTAGGAGGAAAAAAAGAAAGAAAAAAAAAAGTGTGAAGAAAAGCAGCGTGGGTGAAGGTGCAATTGTATATGGCATTTTTGTCCAAAAATGATATCCAATTTATCCCCTTAGTTTTCTCTCCATTTTAGAGAAGAAACTTTTTAGTGGGCCCAGGGAGAAAACACCTACGCCCTACCATTTATTTTTCTTCTTCCCCACTCAACCAAACGCACTTCAAAAAAGTTTTTCTTCCCATTTTGTCTCCAAAGTTTTCCATTCACCCTATTTCCCCTCCAAACAAACACACCCTTAATGTTAACTGTTTTACTTGATAATTCTCAACTTATTCTAGTATCTAAATAAGAAAAGGTAAATCAATGAGCTTAAAAAAGGCATTAAGTGCATAAGTAACATTGAAACCTAATAACCACCCATGCATTTTATCATTATTTTCCTTTTATTTTTTTACCATTAGATGTTTAATACTAAAATGAAAATCTTAGGTAGGCTATTTGGTAGAGTTGTTTTTTGATACAAGATAGAAATTCTACTCTAGCATAATCTAAGTGTATATGTGTATGAAGCTCCCTCTTGGAGACTTAAATCTTGACCCTTATCCTCCACACCCCAAAAACATTTATACTTGTAAAGTGACCACCACACCAAGGAGGAGCGGTGGTTAATACTTCTTGTTTCACTTTTGCACCTCCCTTTGATATTGAAGTCAAATGGATAGGCTTCCATTAATTTTACATTTTATTTAAGAAATACACACGGTGAGTTAATTTGAAGTGGCGGTTACAAATGCCACAATCAGGGATGGACCCAGGTGGGGGCCTGTGGGGGCCTATGGGGGCCCGCCCGCCCCCCCCCCCCGGGCCCAAAACAAAAAAAATTGTAGGTAAAATTTTTCAAAAAAAAAAAAAGGACTTAGGCCCCCCCTATCCCAGTCAGCCAGCCCAGTCAATAGCCCATCAACCCATGTAAGTCTAAAAAAAATGTAAAAAAGAAAAAGAAAAAAGAAAAAAAATGAAAACCTAGCAAACAGAACAAGCGAAAACTGAAAACAAAGGAAAACCGAAAACGAAGGAAAAATAAAAGAAAAGAAAAGAGGGGTGAGACAAACACAGTGAAAAAAAAAAAACTCACGTAGTCGTTCACTGTTCAAGCCCCACGCCGCCACCACGCCTCACGCCTCACGCTGCCATCGGTTCCCCTCGCATACCCAAATGGGAAACAACCACACCAACGCCGCCACCGTCGCCATGCCCACGTGAGACCCATCTTGATTCTTGCCGCCGGTTTCTCAATCTGCCCAACCCAGCTTCATTGCTCCAGCTCAACTCACAAGTATTTAATCTATCCTTTCCTAGTTTCCTTCAAAACCTAATATAATATTTGTGAATCTCATAATCTAACAATCTGTGCTTGTGGACTTGTGTTTATTGATGAATGATGAATTGAGTTGTTGATTGTGAATAATCTGTGCCTTTTTTTTTAAGGCTTTTTGGCTTTGTGACTCTCTGTGAATGTGTTTGTGAATGGATTTGTTAATGTGTGCTCCAAGGGCACACATTAACCAGACCAAAAAAAAAAAATAGTAAAGTTAGGAAAAGTTTACATAGTGTCGGAAGTGGTATAGGGTAGGGAAAAGTTTTTCTTGCTAGTGTAGAATAAAATCATAGTGTTGGTAGTGGGATTGGGTGAGTCTGTGAGTGTCAGAAATATGGAAACAAGACAAAGACAGAGATAAATAAAGGCAAAGAAAAAGACAAAAACAAATCATATAATATAGAAAATTGTCACACAAATTTAAGAAAATAATAGTGATTCACTTGCGCGTATTGTTAACTCATAATGCTAAACTAGATAAATTTATAAATTGAAAAGAAATGAGAAATACTAAATTTATAATTAAATGCATCATGCATATTACCGTTTGTGAGATAATATATATGATTCTTATTTTATTTGTAGATCATGAGTTCAAATCCTAATAACAACATATTTTAGTATTTTCTATTTTTTTCTTCAAAAAATTATTTTTTCAATTTCAACTAAACAAACATATTTTTTATTTCAAAAATATAAGAAAATTGTTTTTTCCTTATATTCCCAAAAACAAGTTTTTGAAAATAGAAAATAAAAACTGTTACCAAACATAACCTTAGTATTCTACAGAGGGCTTTTCGAATTTGTTGCATAATGAGCTTTAGGCCCCAACTTGTGAGACAATTGGATGGGCTTGATATCACCTTCTCTTGGTGTTGATGCCACCAGTAAAGCTTTTCAAGATAGTGGGCAATTTTCTAATGAGTTTCTTTGATAAGATTATCTCCACCATGTGGTTCATGCATTCTTTAGTAAAAAAAATTTGGATGCCATGGATCTACAAGTTGACATACTATAGAAATTCTTTGTTGCTAGAAATTTTGGGAAAGAGCCACTTCCCAAGCAAGCTTTGGCTTCGTTCTACAATGAAAACACTTTCTCCCAATGTATTTTCTGCTACATATGATTGTGGCTATAGCTCCTTTGCAGACTTTTTCCAAAAACTCATGATCGTGGTTCCTTTGTAGGTTTGATTGAGTGTAGACCCATTGTGAGCTTTTGCTAAGAACTCGCAATCATGGTTCATTTGTTGGCTTTTAGCCAAGAATTCATGACCACAACCCTTTTTCTAGCTTTCACTACTAAGACCCATATTTCATGTGTTTCTTCTTTGCTTGCTTTGAGTATGAGCGTATTTAGATGGAGCTTGCTTCTAATATAGAATTTTCCCATGACGTACCAATATCTTCCTAGGACATCATGCTTCTTTATTCCTGTGGCAAAATGCCCTTGCAATAGAATGCCTTCAATAAAAACCACGTAATAGTTTTCTGCAACTGTCGACACCCCAGCCTCAAGACGGATAATCGCCGTCGGGCCTTCATTTGACCACCTGCCTTGGCGACGCTCCCACGCTTGAGGAGCCCGTTGAAGGCCCCTCTAGAAATGATTGTGCATGTGGATTGCGCAGAGCTTTGGGTGCTCTTTCTCGGTGGAGGAGGGTAGGTGTCTACTTTTAGAGGTGTGGCAAGAATCTTGGCCAAATTTTAAGGGAATTACCAAAGGTAAGTGAAGCCACCAACAATCAAATATATTTATAGCAGGATAATGATTAGTTCGTGTCAAAAGTAAAATACGTAATAACAAAAAAATAAAAGAGTTTCAGTAGAAAATGTTTAACTAGTATAATAGCTAACACGGTAAATATAATAAAAAATGTGATACAGCAAAATAACTAGTATGGTAAATAAAGATACAACAGTAGGAAAACTGTTGCGATGAATGTGATTAAAAAAACGTGCTACGGCAAAAGGACTAAATACAGTAGATATAAGTTCTAACAAGTGAAATAAAATATATTTACAATCGAAATTAAGTATTGAATCTTCTCATAGAATAAGTATAACCAAGAAGGAGCCCAAACCCGAACTTGAACAACCTTGTCATAGGTTTTCGCCATCAAAGTTGTGCATTTTAGAGAATAGGCCTAAATGACTACTAGCTATTACTTTCGGAGGACTTTGAAGAGTGAGTTTGCTAAGAGTGAGGGAAAATATGGTTTATTAATGCATGCCCCTATTTACCTTGTCTTTTTTTTTTCTCCCTTAGTTCTTTTCCCTTTTGGATCGCCCACTCCCTAGGTGCCTCTCCCTATAAGTGCCTCCCTTAGGTGCATCAGATGGTCCCAACTATCTACTACCTCTTTTGGGTAAGGTACCATCCCAGTAGGGTATATTCCCAAAAGAAGTCATGGTTGGAAACCACATATAGACCCATTTTTTCCCCCACCACCAAACCACACCCTCAGAATCCCTTTAACCATAGGCCCACCTCCCTTGTATTGGCTAGGTACAAGTTAGTGGTGCTTTAGCTCTTATGTGCTTGCTCCACTATCTTCTATTTTTGTCTTCTTTCGTTTCCATAGCGTTTCTGCCATAGTAAATTAGTTTTGTTTTGTTCTGCTACGTGTCTCTGTCTTATTTCTTTATGTGTTTCCAGCTGTGTTTGTCATTTCCTTTGGTTTGACTTTTCTTTCCTTCATGCAATTCCTACTACTGACACTTCCTGCTATTCCTTGTTTCTTTATATTGTGCTTCTTCGTATTAGTTTTCACACCTATCCTTTTTATACAAAAGAGGCCTTTGTAGGCCAAATAATGTTGACTGGATCAAAGGGTTTTGGGCCCAATTTGCCTTGATCTATCGAAGCGATTCTGCTAAAGAACTATATTCTGCGGCAAATTTGTATTCTGTTGCATATTTGCATTCTGTTGCAAATTGCTTTCCCTTGTATTCTTTCTTTGGACCTTTCTTACTCTTCGGTCTTCTTGGTGGGTTTTTGGGCCTTGCTTTTCATTGGGCTTTCCTCTGTATGGGCTTTTGAGTCTTGCTTCTTATTGGGCTTTCTTCCTCATGGACTTTTGGGTACAGATTCGCAAAAATGGGCATCAACAACTCTATGGCTTGATCTCTCCAAAAAGCACCTTCCTCCTTAAATCTAGGCTCTTTGGGTTTTTGAGATTGAACAAGATTGATTGATAATTTGCTTTCTTGATGGGGTTAGACCACCCAATCTTTTCAAACATCACAAACTCTACTGTAGCATCCATTTGACCTGGGTCTATTGATGGTTATATGCTCTCATCACTTTCCGAAGAAACTCTGGAAAAGGCCACTGTTACCAGTTTCCTAACCCTCTCACGATAACTAGAGTTTTTGTTGATGGGCTTGGAATCTTGATGATTGTTCTTCAAAGCCTTAGGATTAGGAATACAAAAATTGATTATCAGGCTCTTCCTGTTTGGAACCCGAGAATCTTTTCCAAAGACACCAACTTTATTGTTGTTAATGACGGGTGCCTTGGAATATTGAAGACTAAGAAAAGCCATACCCACATTTGTTTTTGGCTTGGGAAGTCAAAACTTGACTTGTGTCTCTGTCATTGTTCCTTCTTCCTCTTCCAAAAACACATTGAAATATTTGTAATTGCCCTTTGTTCTCCAAATTGAAGTACAACGTTTTTTTTAGCAACTTTCTAAATTTCAGAGGAAAACAAACCAAAACTAACAAGGATTATTATGATAAGGAAGACTGTGTATTTAATTATGATAGCATTCTTGTTTTCGTCACCCACAAGCAATTGGAGTTCAAATCGGAATAGGATTAGAAAATTCAAATTGGGCAATGATGTGAAGAATTTGGGCTAAAGATGTCGTTGGGACTGCTATCTGGCATTTTTATTATTTTTGTAAGGTCACAATTTGCACCTGGACCTAACCGTGTGAAAGGAACCGGCCCAAAAAGCCCAATACAATGAAATTTATAGAGAGTGGGCTTGAAACCTAGCTATTATGGATATGGGATAACACAAATGATAAGAGGTTTAAGTAGCATAAAGTCTTCTCGGACTTATGCCGAGAACAATTTGTATTGTTTTTCTTTGTTTTAAAGATAGATTACAATTTAGGGTAATGGTTACAATCTTTTTCTCTTTCTTTTTCTGGATCTCTCCTCTTGAATGTCTTTCTTTTTCTTTTATATCATTCTCCTCCTTCTTTCCATCTTTCGCGTATGGATCAAATCCATGATCCAGATACTTGTCCCATCTACCGCCCTCTTGAAATCCTCAAATAATAGCTGTAAGGGTGATCACCACTGTTCATATGTCATTTCCTCATTAATGCGGCCAGAGAGGTAGGTACAGAGTCTTAAATGCGGTGGTAGCAGCTTTCTATAAGATATTTATGATATTTCTCATTTGTTCTTCCTCTCTATGCCCTTGGGAAATACCTCTTCATCCACAAGAGTTTTTAGTATGTCACTCTTATCACCATGATGTACCTTTTAACCTTCACTTCACTTAGCCGAGGAGTTACCCCTCCTCAAACTATTTCCCTCAGCTGTTCCTGCCACAGTTTGACTGTGGGCTTTTAAGCTCGGTACTGTTACTTCCAATAAACCATCCTCAAACAAATTAATACCCTCGGATCAGGCCCAAGGCCCAAAAACATATTCTAACCCTTCTGCCCCCACAATAGCCCCTCAAAAATTTATTCTTTCTCCCATCCGAGGAGAAAAATGAAGTTTTGATTTAAAACCACAAACTTTGCACTCCTCTCCAACCGTTACACGTGAGAATGTCATTCCACTCCTTTTGAAACTGCTCCCAATGCCTCGAAATCCATAACGCCCCTATTAATTGCTTTAAGTAACGCTCTGTTCTCCACGTCCAACGGTGAGATGCATATCCAACGGTTCGGATTTTTCTCCAAAATTTAAGCGGGATAACTCCCATTTAATGCCGCCTCCCATATATCAAAACGACTAGAAAGTCATGACTTAATTCATTACTTCAAAAATCAATCAAATCCTGAAACTCCTTCCTTTTCTCTCTTCACAAGAAGCTCGCAAAGAATCATCTACTAATTTCCCGTAAGTTTCCCTCCTTTAAATTCTTTTTCTCCTCGGCCACTAATTGTATCATTTCCCTTTCTAAATCTCCACTTTCATTCCAACCAAATGGGTAGATTCAAATGTCTAGTAGATACCGACACTGGTATGGAGGGTTTCCGAGCCAAATACCACATCCCTCAAGAAGTGGGTTTAAGGTATTGCCCCCCAGAAGCCATAGTTGACGATAGGAAAGAAGGGGAAGTTGTAATTCCCATAATCACCTTTTTAGAGGGTGGGATGACACTTCCTATGAAGAATGTAACCAGTAAATACTTACGCAATCATAGATTATGCCCAGAACAGTGTACACCTAACACGTTTAGGATTTTAGGTTGTGTTGATGCTCTCAATGAGCAAATGGGTTTAAGTCTCACATGGCATGGCGTTGCCCACATGTATGAGTGTCATAAACTTAAGGGCGTAGGGTACTACCTCAAGTCTAGGTCTAGCATCGTTAGGCTTATATCGTGCCTTCCCAAATCTAACAAAGGCATGAAGGACGACTATTTAATCGCCTCTAGGGAGTGGTACAGCGGTCCCCATTGTCCAGTTGAAGAGGGAAAACCAGGTGTGATTCCATAGGACTTAGGTCTCCTGGGGTTTATTCCTTCTAAATTTACCATTTATATCGATATTGTATTTTATTTTCCTCTTTTTTGACGATTAATGTTGGTCTAACCATGTTTGGTTCCTCGAACATTTTTTCAAACAAACAGCATGTGTCGCCCCATCTAAGCCTATCCAGCATCGCGGAACTCAATAGAGTTATGAGATCCGAGGTATTCATGAGTGAAGACCTACAAGTGAGGGCAACCCATCTCATCTTGGGGTACGAACCGTTATTGAACACCTTCCAAGATATAGGCAACGCGATCATTGCGGGTGACCGGAGACGTAGAAGGATAGACGTCTCGAAACCAGATTTCCTTGCTCCCCACAATTTACTGGACGACCCCTCCGTCATCCTATACGTTCGCCTAATAAAAGCAATCCCTCTTCCGGCATGACCCAAGGCAAAAGCCATCCGAGAAGAGTCCACATCCCCTTGCTTATCCCTTGAGGAGAAAATATACCAATTTCGACTTGAGGAAGCAGAGAAACCTTCAAAGGGCCTAGTTGTCAACCTCTCGGACGAAGAAAACAAATCCATCGAGGCCTTGGGTATTCAGGGTTTCATAGTTGCGCGGGTTGATAGCAGTGAAGAGAAGGAAGAAGAAGAAATGTCTCAAAAACCAGGGATAAGTTTGAAGGATCTTCTCGGTAGGAGGAATAAACAAGCCATTGTGAAGGGCACCTCGGTATCTCAACCTCTTGCCAATCTCCCACCCCTTCCCCTTCCTCTAAGCCCTTTTCTTCCTGCACCCAACCTCAAGAAGAAAAGAGCGAATGAGGTTGGAGACGAGGAGTTGGCCCAGAAGAAGAAGCAGAAGCAACAAAAAGCGAGAAAGGGCCAAGTTTGAACCTCTTCCGTGGAGAGTAGGGATAGCCATGAATTGGTTGAGGTGCATCAAGCTCAATCCCATTGGTCACCTTCATTGGAATTGGATGGGGTTCCCATTTCCCGCAACTCTTCTATAAGAGAATTCCAAAAAGGACACGCTCACTACCTGACTAAAGTCTTGGAACAGCCCTTCCCTTTACCAAAGGACATGGAAGCCCTAGAGAACATGAGGTAACCACAACTCTTCCTTTCCCTAGAAAGGGATTTGGCTCTGGTATATGTTACTCAATTATCTCCACTTTGTTATTTTCACTATCCACTTTTTATAAACTTTTTCATACGTACTTTCCTATTATTACCATCACAATGTATTTGTTCACCACCTCCTCACAGGCTATCCAAGAGGTGTTTGTGGCCAAGAAATGGGTAGAAGATGCTCGAAACAAGGCTGATGCTGAGATCAAGGTCAAGATTGAAACTGAACGAGCTCTAGGCCTAGCCGAGTAGGAGAAGAAAGAAGCTACTGACAAGCTGACAGTAGAGGGGCAGTTAAGGAGGAGTGCTGAGGCTGGGCTTAAAACAGTCGAGATGCAGGCAGAGGAGCAACGTAAACAGCTTCTTGCTAAAGGATAAGAGCTAGCCACTGCCTAAAAGGACATTCTGCGCTTGAAGGGTGAGTTAGCTCAAGCCCAAGAAGCAGCTCGTACTATCAAGGAGACTGTGGATGCTACTTCATGAGCTTCTTACAATAAGGGGGTTGAAGGGACTGAGAATCGGTTGGTAGAAGAACTAGTTGAGGTGTGTAGGGAATATTGTCAACAAGTGTGGGCAAAAGCCCTCAATGTTGCAAAGGTCCCTGCCACCTCAGAGTGGAAAAAAGCCGAGAACATGTGGATTCCCCCTGACATCCGAGTGATTAAAGCCATACTTCTTCCTCCAACTACCTATGAGCCAACACCTCCTACCCAACCCTCAGTTGTCCAGGGCTCACTTACCCACTAAAGCGTCTACAGGCTCTGATCTAGCTGCAGCCTAGGGTGACCGGGTTGATCCTCCACTTAGGGCGAAAGACAAAGGAAAGCAAATTATGACCTCGTCCGAGATCAAGCCTTCCAACGCTTCCCTCATCATCAAAGAAGTGGCCCCTAAATCCCAAGAGACTAGGCCCAAACAAAAAGGGGAGGAGGACAAAACCAAGGTAGCTGAAGTAAAGTCCACAAAATACCCTCCAATAAAGACCAAGACATAAACAACCTAGGACTCTTTCTCCACTTTTTGTTCTAACTTCAAGATAATTTTGTTTTTATAAGTTCACTGTTACCTTTTGTCCTGTGTTTTTATTTCCAATGTAACCATATACACTTGTAATGACAAGTTCAACTTTGAGTTTTAATTTCTTACTAATTTCACTTACTGGCAATGTTCTACCCTTTATTTTAATATAATTTGTATATGTAACATGAATAACTTGGTGCACAAATGAACAGTGTAAGTCACAATAATGCATTAGGTAATAACAACAATCTGTCATGGAGATAATTTTATCTTATGGACTTATGCCTTCAATAATAATTTGTATGTTGGAATTATATTGTTTATCGTGCAATAGCTAGTAGTTAAGGAACACAAAAATATACATGAACCCAAAACGAGGGGAATATGGCTTGAAACAAGACCTTATGTAAAACTTAAGCGCAAAGTAAATCATCAATCTTACCAAAGTATGTGGTCTGGGAGCTAAATATTGCCAAAACTCTATTTAATCCTTGGAAAGATGGACAAAAGTGGTAATTTTCCCAAAGTAGATGGTCTAAGGACCAAATACAACTAAGGTTCTATTTAGCACTTAATAAAGATATCAATTTCTATAAGGTATACGGTCCAAGGAGCTAGGCATGACCAAGTTTCTGTTTGATACTTAGAAAAAATGAGCTGAAGTGTTAATTTCCCTAAAGTAGATGATTCGAGGACCGAGCGTAACTAAGGTTCTATTTAACACCTAATAAAGATATCAATTTTTACAAGGTATGTGGTCCGAGCAGCCAGACATAACCGAGTTTCTGTTTGATATTTAGAAAAAATGAGCTGAAGTGTTAATTTTCCCAAAGTAGATGATCCAAGGACCAAATGTAACTAAGGTTTTGTTCAACACTTAATAATATCAATTTCTACAAGGTATGTGTTCCGAGGAGCTAGACATAATCGAGTTTATGTTTAAGATTTACAAAACTAATAATCAATGCAACACAATGATAACAGAACTAAGATGACAGAAGTGCCTTTTATTAATAACAGTACCTTCGTAGGTTATTTACATTCCAGGGACGTTGTACAACTTTTTTATCTAAGTCTGCAAGATAATATGCCTCTATACCAGCTACTGAAGTGATACGATAAGGTCCTTCCCAGTTAGGTCCCAATTTTCCCCATGCTGGGTTCTTGGCAGTACCTAAGACCTTCCTTAACACCAAATCATCAGGAGCTAGTGGCCTTAACTTCATATGGGAATCATATTCCTGTTTGAGTTTTTGCTGAACATAAGCTAGCTGAACCATAGCATTCTCTCGCCTTTCCTCAACTAGGTCTAGGCTTTTTTCCAGTAAGTTGTCATTATTGCTATGAATGAAGGAGCTCGTTCTCAGTGTCAGGACCCAGTTTCTAGAGAGATTACAACCTCAGCTCCATAAGTCATTAAAAAGGGTGTTTCACCAGTGGATCTTCGAGGTGTAATCCAATACGTCCACAAAACAAGTGGCAATTCTTCCACCCACCTCCCTTTAGGATCATCTAGCCTTTTCTTGAGCCCATTGACTATAACTTTGTTTACTGTCTCGGCCTGCCCATTCCCTTACGGATAAGTTGGAGTGGAATATTTATTCGAGATGCCTAGATCACAACAATACCTTCTAAAGGCCTTACTATCAAATTGCAGGCCGTTATCTGAAATAAGAGTATGAGGGATTCCAAACCTGGTGACAATGTTTTTCTAGAAAAACTTCTTTGCATCCACATCTCTGATATTTGACAATGGCTCCGCTTCAACCCATTTAGTGAAATAATCCGTTCCAATAAGCAACCATTTCCTATTCCCTGCTGCCTTTGGGAAAGGCCCCACAATATCCAAGCCCCACTGAGCAAATGGCCAAGGACTACACAGAGGGTTAAGGATACCTCCTGGTTGATGAATATTGAGAGCATACCTCTGATATTGATCACATTTTTTTTGCGTAATCCTTTACTTCTCTCTGCATATTGGGCCACAAGTACCTTTGTGTAAGAGCCCTATGAGAGAAAGACCTTCCCCCTGTGTGACTTCCACAGATCCCTTCATGTAACTCTTCCAAAAGTAACTCCGTTGCTTCAGGGTGTACACACAACATATATGGTCCTAAAAAAGAGCGTTTGTATGATTTCTGATTCTCGAACAACCAAAACCGAGGTGCTTTTCGGCGTATTTTGTCTGCCTCAAACTTTTCCTAGGGCAAGATATCACTTTTAAGGAATGACACTATAGGATCCATCCAACTAGGCCCCACCCTAATTTGATGAATTCGGATGGTGTCATTATTCATTCCAGTAGGTTTACATAAATCTTCAATAATGATGACCTGTGGGAGGTCTTGTACCAAGGATGTTGCAAGTGTGGCTAGTGAGTCAGCATAAGTGTTCATACTCCTCGAAATATGCAATAAGGTAAAAGATTCAAACTTAGATTGTAAATACCTGACATGGGTTAGATACTCTTGCATCCTCGGATCTCTAGCCTCTAGTTTCCCTTCCACTTGGCCCACAACTAATTGTGAATCCAACAATATTTGCACCGTTTTTCCACCTATTTTTTGAACCATATCCATCCCCACTAGTAGAGCTTCATATTCTGCCTCATTATTAGTAGCCAAGAATCCCAGTCTCAAGGATTTCTCTAAAGTAAGTCCCTCAGGGGACACTAAGACTAGTCCCACACCAGATCTTCTTTGATTTGCCGCTCCATCAACATACACCTTCCATGTCAAAGGCTCCTTGCACGTGATCACGCCAACTGATTTTTCATCCATGTCCAACTTTTTGACATTTTCTTCTATTGAGGGTTCGGTAAATTCTGCGACTAGATCAGCAAGGATTTGACCCTTCATAGAGGTGCGAGGCATATACTTGATATCGAAAGCCCCTAAGACGGTGCCCTATTTGGCAATCCTTCCCATGTAGTCAGCACTTTGAAGTATAGACTTAAGAGGAAGTTGAGTTAAAACAACAACTGTATATGATTGAAAATAGTGGGGAAGCTTACGCGTAGCGTGTACCACCGCTAGGATCGCCTTCTCCAGCGGCAAGTGATGTACCTTGGCCTCTTGTAAAGATTTAATCACATAATAAACTGGTCTCTGTACGTTATTATCAACCCGTATCAAAACCAAGCTAACAACTTGATTAGCCACAGCAATATATGCAAACAGAACTTCATCAATTTTTGGCCGAGACATAATGGGTGGTTGTAAAATATACTCCTTAAGCTGTTGAAAAGCTAGAGCACACTCTTCAATCCATTCGAACCCCTTCCACTTATTCGGTAACTGGAAGAAAGTCCTACACCTGTCTGCAGACCGAGAAATAAACCGATTAAGGGCAGCAGTCATCCCTGTCAACCTCTGAACTTCTTTAGGATTCCGAAGGGGCTGTAAGCTATTAATTACCTTGACCTACATAGGGTTAACTTCAATTCCCCTGTGTGTTACCATATATCCTAGGAACTTTCCAAATCCCACACCAAACGAGCATTTAGAAGCATTAAGGCGCAATTTGTACCTTTGTAGCGTCTGAAAAGTATCATTCAAGTATGCTACATGCATGGAAACCGATTTACTTTTCACCACCATGTCATCCATATACACATCAATAGTCTTTCCCAATTAAGGCTCAAACATCCTAGTCATCATTCGTTAATAGGTAGCCCCTTCATTCTTCAAACCAAAAGGCATCACCTTATAATGATAGTTCCCTGTAGGGGTGACAAAGGTTGTTTTCTCCTGATTATCCAAAGCCAAGGGTATTTAGTGGTAACCTTGAAAAGCATCCAAAAAACTCATCCGAGGATGCCCAACAATAGCATCTACCAACTGATCAATACGAGGCATTGGGAATGAATCTTTAGGACAAGCTTTGTTTAAATCTGTGAAGTCCACGCACACTCTCCACTTCCCATTCTTCTTCTTCACTACCACTATATGAGCCAACCATTCTGGATAAAACACTTCTTTGATAGCACCAGCCTTTTTGAGCTTAAGTACTTCTTCCTTGATAGCCTCAGCATACTCTTTAGATGAGTGTTGAGGTGGTTACTTCCTTGGCACCAAAGCTGGATTGACATTCAAGTGGTGACAAATGAAATTCGGATCAACCTCCAGAGCCTCATAAGCATTCCACGCAAATACATTCACATTCTTTTTAAATAACATAACCAACTTCACTTTCTCCTGAAGTGGCAGCTAAATTCCCACCTGAAAGAATTTTTCATGATCGTCGTCAATAAGAACCTTCTCCAACTCCTCACACGTAGGTCCTTTTACCTCTGCCACCTTGGGTGTGGCAGAAGACATTGATTGCAATGAGCCCCCCTCAGCAGAGGCCAATGACTCTTGCCCAGGCTGATGTAGAATTGCAGCCGTCATGCATTGTCTGGCCATAGACTGACTCCTAACTAATTTTTCAATTTTTTCACTTGAAGGGAACTTTACCTTTAAATGCAGCGTTGAGGAAACCGCACCTAAAGCATGAAGCCAAGGTCTTGCAACAATGGTTGTATAGGGAGAATAGGCGTCCACCACAATGAAGTCCACTTCCACAACCTCGGAACCTAACTGTACAAGTAATCTAATCTGGCCCATTGGTACAACAGCCTTCCCTTCAAAGCTTATCAATGGTGAATCATAAGTCGTCAAATCCTCAAACTTTAACTTCAGCCCCTTGTACAGGTCAGGATACATAATATCTGCATCACTGCCCTGGTCCACGATTACCCTCTTCACATTGTAGCCCCCTATCCTCAACGTGACCACCAAAGCATCATCATGGGGTTGGATGGTTTCGATCTTATCTTCTTCCGAGAAGCTCAGAGTAGGTGGGACATTTCCTTTAATCCTCTTCGGCTTAGAGTTAGACTCCTCGGCAAAGGTTCGTGCCACAGACATCACCCTAAAAGGACGAGAACCAGTCCTACCTGGAGCAGCAAAAATAACATTGATCATACCTAAGGGAGGCCATGAAGCATTGTTACCCTGATTCATCGAACCCGAATGATCTCCCTACCTATTGGGCCGATACAGAAACTACTTTAACCTATTCTTCTTAACCAACTGCTCCAAATGATTCCACAGGGTCTTACAATTCTCAGTGGTATGACCCCCCTTGATGATAATGGAAATAGAGGTTCTGATTACGCTTCTTGGGGCCCCAGCCATCTTGTTGGGCCACTTAAAGTATGGTTCATGATGGATTTTCTCCAACACCTGCTGCACAGGCTCACGAAACACATTATTAACTACCTAAGAAGGGGATGGACCAGATTGCCCAGCAAAATCTCTCTAGGGCCTGTTGTTATTGTATTTGTCTGACCTGAAATCTATCCTCTCCTAAGGGATAACCTTCGCTTTCCCCTTACCTTGCTGTTGATCTTCCTCAACCCGTTTGTAC
This sequence comes from Castanea sativa, assembly GCF_040712315.1. Classification (NCBI taxonomy): domain Eukaryota; kingdom Viridiplantae; phylum Streptophyta; class Magnoliopsida; order Fagales; family Fagaceae; genus Castanea; species Castanea sativa. Next base: position 30,794,328 of record NC_134016.1, on the reverse strand, counting down.
TCATCAATGCGATTCATGAGCCGACGTACACTATTTATAGGCTTCGTGGTCAGAGATTTCCTTAAGTCATGCTTAGTTGGCAGACCAACCTTAAAAGTATTGATCACCACTTCGTCAAAGTCACCATCGATCTCATTAAACATTTTCCAATATCTGTCAGAGTATGTCTTCAGGGTTTCCCCTTCTCTCATGGCCATGGACAACAATGAATCTAGAGGCTGAGGAACTCTACTGCAGGTGATGAAACGAGATCTAAAGGCCCTAGTGAGTTTCATGAAGGAATCAATAGAACTTGCTCTCAAGCCATTGAACCACCTCATCGCAATAGGTCCCAAGCTAAAGGGGAAAACTTTACACATTAAAGTTTCATTTTTAGAGTGCACCACCGTTCTCTGATTAAAATGACTCACATGTTCTATAGGATCCATTCAGCCGTTGAAATTTGGTTGGGTGAAGCATTGAGGAAGCTTTCCTTTCTCCACCCTGCGTGTGAAAGGTGACTTAGAAATTTGGTGCAACGCCCTGCTCATAGCATCGTTTCCCAAGCTCCTGAAGGAAGACTTCTTGTCCATACGACCATGAAGATCATCTTCCTCACATGAGAAAGATTCACTAGGAGGAGTTCTTAACCTAGGTCTATAACTACTACCTTGAGAGTCTTCAAAAGAAGGATCTAAAAACGAAGGTGTTCATCTCCGTCTTGCACGGCGTAACTTCTTCTTCAAATGGTCAATCTCCTTCTGCATGGCCTTACCATCGTCTTCCTAAGGAATTCTGCTTCCACCTCGTGAGTGACTCCTAGTGGTGTGCCCTATATTCACACTACCCTCCCGATCTCTTTCCCGCTTAAGATGTTGGAAGTGATCTTCATGTTGGGACCCTAAAGACTATGCATGGTGTGCACCCGAGCCTACCATCACGTTACCCTTCCTCAAACACAAGATTCCCCACAGACGACACCAATTGTAAGGTCACAATTTGCACCTAGACCCAACCGTGTGAAAGGAACCGGCCCAAAAAGTCCAATACAATGAAATTTATAGAGAGTGGGCTTGAAACCTAGCTTTTATGGATATGGGATAACGCAAATGATAAGATAGATCCGTGATTCACATGCAACAAGAGGTTTAACTAGCAGAAAGTCTTCTCGGACGTATGCCGAGAACGATTTGTATTGCTTTTCTTTGTTCTAAAGATAGATTACAATTTAGGGTAATGGTTATAGTCTTTTTCTCTTTCTTTTTCTGGATCTCTCCTCTTGAATGCCTTTCTTTTTCTTTTATATCATTCTCCTCCTTCCCTCCATCTTCCACATATGGATCAAATTCATGATCTAGATACTTGTCCCATCTACCGCCCTCTTGAAATCTTCAAACAATAACTGTAAGGTTGATCACCACTGTTTAGATGTCATTTTCCCATTAATACGGCCAAAGAGGTAGGTGCGGAGTCTTAAATGCGGTGGTAGCAACTTTCTATAAGATATTTCTCATTTGTTCTTCCTCTCTATGCCCTTGGAAAATACCTCTTCATCCACAAGACTTTTTAGTATGTAACTCTTATCACCATGTTGTACCTTTTAACCTTCACTTCACTTAGCCGAGGAGTTACCCCTTCTCAGACTATTTCCTTCAGTTGTTCTCGCCACAGTTTGACTGTGGGCTTTTAAGTTCAGTACCGTTACTTCCAATAAACCCTCCTCGGACAAATTAATACCCTCGGATCAGACCCAAAGCCCAAAAACATATTCTAACCCTTCTGCCCCCACAATTTTTATTTTGTTTTTTTGTTTACTCTTTATTGTAAAACTTTAGGATATGGATCAATTACACTTAAATATGAGAGTAAAAAATTAAAATGGTAAAAAAGTTTATTTGCATTAAATAGATGCCTTTTCTCTATGCTACTCAAATGGTCTATTTGCTCCTTTATTTTGTACGCATTAAATTGTTGTACAATGATTTTACTATGTACCTCACAATAATTATGTTAAAACCATTTGATAGTTCACCTTTTGTGAAATTCTATCATTAATTAAAAGTTCCGCTATTTATTTTAAATTGTTTTTATTATTTACCTCAGTTTTATATGATACACTTCTTGTCACATAACTAAAGATACTTCTTATTTTATTTTTTCATTATTTTATTTTAATGATATTAATGAAAGTTCTTATTTAAGTAATAATTTTATTTAATCCATGAGGATAACCCGCCCTCACTCTGTGTAGCACAAGTTTTATCAGCCCCAAATAGTTGATGGCATGAGATGAGTTTTACCTACTCCTCCAAATATTTGTATATATAGCTTTTATTTTATATCCTTATTTTTATATATAAAATTTAATATATATATATATTATTTTTAATTGCCTTCTAATGAAGCAAAATTTTACCTCGTTAGTATGTTTCTCGTCAGTACTATGGACGACCTAGAGATCTTGTACCAAAGAAAGCACTAAGCAGATAATGACACCGGTTTAGGGCCTGCCAAGGACTCTCCGATGCTTTAATTAGCTTAAACTCTTTAAAAATCTGTAATCTGTAGAGCAATTTGTGTGTGTGTTCAACATGCCACACTTACTTGTCTAATGTCTCTCCTAGCTTTATATAGCCTTTGTGTGAGTGAATGCTTAGTCTACTGGCCTCTCTAACGTTGTACCACAATTGGAGAATTTATGGCCTAATAATGATCATTTATCCTTAGCCCTTTAACGTCTGTAACGGCCATTAAATGCACATAATTGGACGACAATAACGGCTCCATTCTCATTTATCATTTGGACAATAAATGTTGCCAGGAATTAATGTGCTTAAACTCGTCCATACTTTTAATCATCATTAACATGGACGGTTTGCAATATGGACAAACATTTTATCGTTATCCATTAGTTATGGTTAAGCTGGAAGGTTAAATGGCTCATTTAATAGCCATTTAACTTCCCCATTTATTGTCCTGTAATGGTTGTGTTATGGTCAGCTTAAAATAGTTGTATAGCTATGAGCTGGTGGCTGGAAAGGTTGTATGTCTGTTACACTTGTGGCATTTAAGTGAGGAATTTATATTTGAGCATTAATGTGTGCTTATGATCATCCTTAGAAATGACGATCGTCCTTAGTAATGATGATCGTCTTTAGTAATGACGGTTGTCCTTAGTAATGACGGTCACTTTATGTACGACTATTTTACACTACTCCTCAGTTGCCCCCTTTATTCCTTTGTCGTCCTTTGTTTGGACGAGCATAGGAATAGGAAAAGTTTTTGGCAGTTCAATCTCCCCTTTGTGTCCCGAGATTCTTGTCCCATCACATTTAATGTGAGGAGTCTTTCTCGTCAAGTGATTGACACATGCCTTCTCTTCATTGGTTGCGCGTGTGAAGTTTTCTTGAGCTTTCCGCGCGCCTTGATTTTTGTTTTCCTTTTTAGAAAATTGCTCATCGGTTTTTAACCATGCAAATTTAATCATATGACTTACTCTCAATTTGATCATCATTATGATTGTGTTCATCGATTTTTAACCATGCAAATTTAATCAAATGACTTACTCTTGCTTTGTGAATTTGATCGTCATTATGATTGTACTCGTCCAAATTAAACCTTATGTGACAATTTTACTCTTATCGATATTTTCATCGTCTACTTGGTTTTACTCGTTGGACTTTCAATAACGGGCTTTCTTATTAAAAAAAATTTTGTATGGTAAATAATACTTTTAGATCTTTCAAGAGAACGACATTAATTCATGTGGGAGAAAAATGCCCCCTTATTCATTTTTGCTTAGAAAACAATTTGATGAAAGAAAATTGAAAACATCATCTAACAAGCAATAATACCTCTTGAAGTGCTCTACATTCCATGTACTAGGTAACTGTTTGCCGTTAAGTGATTCGAGGTAACAAGTTCCTCTTCTAGAATACTTGTCAATCTTGTATAAGCCTATGTATTTTCGTTGTCATTCTTTTGACTGGGGGAACGATCCATCTTCTCCTTCTTTTTTTGTTAGAGCTCATCGATTTCTTCCATCCTTCGCTTGCCATCTACTCCATTCGTCGTTAATGCATCCTTTCTGTTCATGTACTTCTGGTCTTTGAACAGAAGGTCTGTCATTGTAGTTGGCGAAGTCTTCCCTAGGGAGAAGATGAGGTTAGGATTGTTCAATCCTGCTTAGAAGGTCCTCATTATTACCCGATCGTTTGCCTCATCAATTTCTAACACTACTTTGTTGAAGAATTTTACATATTCTCTTAGGGTTTCCCCTTCTTATTGTTTCACAGTTAGCAAGTATGAGGTGGACCTCTTATGGCTTTGGCCCCCAATGAAATGATGAAAAAAAGTGTCACTCAGTTGCTCAAAGTTCGCAATTGATGCCACAGGCAGCTTGCTAAACCACACCCTTGTTACTCCTCCAAGCGTTGTTGGGAATGATCTGCAAATTACCTCATCTGGGATCTGCTGGAAGTTTAATATTGTCTTGAATGCCCTTATGTGATCTAGGGGATCCTTAGTGCCATCGTAAAGCCCCAGTTGTGGGAGACGAAATTTGGGAGGCAAGGGGCACTCTAAAACGCTAACAGTGAAGGGTGAGTTTGTCCTTTTGATCATGCCATCAAGATTTATCACTGTCTTTCCCTTCATGGCGTTCTTGACTTCATCTAACTCCTTATTCATGTTTTTCATCATCTAAACGTTGCCATAAGCCAATTGTGCAGTGTGCTTAGAAGTTTCTCTTTTGCTATTTCCTGGACTATGGGCTTCGTAGTCATTGTCATTGTGATTACGTCGTGACCGTGACATATTTGTGCCCTTTGAACACACTCTTCGCTTCAAGTCTTCATTTTGTTTCTTCAATTCTTGCACATTGGTTGTTAATGCTTGGATTTGTTGAGCCATCACCACGAGGTTTGGTGGCGCAATTATGGTAGAGTCCATCGGTTCTAAGGAACTTAGTCAGTAGAGAATTCAATGACTTATTGATTAATAGCATGTCGCTTCCCATAGACGGCGCCAAACTGTTGAAGCAGAATTTCACCTCGTCAGTACGATGGATGACCTAGAATCCTGTGTCAAAGAAAGCACTCAATAGATAGTGGCACCAGTTTGGGGCCTGCCAAGAACCCTCTGATGCTTAAGTTAGCTTAAACTCTTTAGAAATTTGTAATATGTAGAGTAATTTGTGTGTGTGTTTGTGTGTTCAACATGCCTCACTTACTTGTCTCTCCTGTCTTTGTATAGCCTTTGTGAGAATAAATGCTCAGTCTACTGGCCTCTCTAACGTTGTACCATTGCTGGAGGATTTATGGCATAATAATGACCATTTATCCTCAGCCCTTTAACGTCTATAACGGCCATTAGATGCGCATAATTGGACGACAGTAATAGTTCCATGCTCATTTATCATTTGGACATTAAATGTTGTCTGAAACTAATGCGCTTACGCTCGTTCATACTTTTACTTGTCATTAATATGGACAGTTTGCAATATGGACGAGCATTTTATCGTTGTCCGTCAATTATGGTTGAGCTGGAGGATTAAATGGCTCATTTAATAGCCATTTAACTTCCCCATTCAATATTTTGTAACGACTGTGTAATGGTCAGCTTAAAATAGTTGTAACAGCTGTGAGCTAGTGGCTAGAAATGTTGTACGTCCGTTACACTTGTGCCATTTTAGTGAGGAATTTATATCTGAGCATCAATGTGTGCTTATGATCATCCTTAGAAATGACGGTCACTTTATGGACGACCATTTTACACTACTCGTCACCTTCAACCCATCCTGTTTCTAACTTGCTCTGCACGAGCTTTCCCAATCTAAAGAAGATGTCAATAAGATACCCCTAATGCAATCCCGCCTCACCTTGCTGCCACCCCTAGCATTTTTTTTAAATGAAATTGCATACTACTACTATTACAACCAATCGTACATAAAATGTCAATGATACTTCAATTCCTCGAAAGAGATGAACGCATGCAAGTCTTCCTTGAAAAATCAAATAATGATAGGAAATCATTTTATATGTATATAATTTTAAGTTGGAGGGCCAAATTCACACCTTGGTAATTTGTTGTGGAAATATCCCGAATTGTAGGGATAGAGCCACCATTGGATTGGGGGGCAATGCCCCCCAATTTTTTTATTTTTATTTTTTAAAAATAATAATAATAATAATAATATTATTATTATTATTATTATTATTATTATTATTATTATTATTATTAATTTTTTTCTATAAAAGTAATATCATTGATTCTTTTAAGAGTAATGTTATACTCACAAATGTTTTTACAACATTTTTACAAACTGTTTTAGTAGTAAATTTTTATTGGTTCGCATATGAACCTACCACTCATATCATTTTTTTACTTACTAATAACCAATTATCACATCAGTAATTTATAATAAAAAAATTGTAACTCTAACATTTTCCTCATGTTGGAGCATTTTAATATTATATAATTAAAATTGATTAATATTACAACATATATGTAAAGATGTGGGAGTTAATATGAAAGATGAGAAGTTAATGAAAATGTTTAATCCCACATTAAAAATGAGCGAGACTATTTTTTTTTTCTTCTAATTATGATGATTAATACGTTAATATGAATTGACTCAGATATTGGGCTAGATACGTGCACGAGAGGTAGGTGAAGGGAGGAGGGCTTGAACTCTTTATACAAAGATTGTTCTAACCATACGACATTTGTTGGATTGTTGTATCCTGCACCAGTTACAAATGATAGGCCAAGAATGTATTAATTCCTTATGATAAATTAATTGATTAATTAGCCAAGTTAATCATTTAATCCAATTAACATGCAAAACACATGGTAGCACAAATAAATCACCAACTAAGTTAATATACAACGAAAAATAAAGTTAACATGGTGATTTGTTTACAAATGGGGAAAACCTCCAAGGCAAAAACCCCAGCTGGTGATTTTAAGGTCACCACTCCCGAGAATCCACTATTATCACAACAAGAAGTTACAAGTGAAGGAATCTCAGTACCTTATACCAACCTACAGTTGCACCCTTACCCTAGTACACAATTGGACTTATTCTATAGTGACAATCTCTCATTTTTAATGCATGGCTCCTAGTACATGACTAACCAATCGATGTGCAAATCACAGTACGTGACTTAATCACCAACTTGAGAAAAATGTTGGCTACAAAGTTCTTTAATTCATCAACACGATGAAGATCACAAAACTTCTTGGTCACAAAACCCAATGACGTACAAACACAGTAGCTTCTTCAAGAGAAAGAAGAACTAGGGCAAATTCTATCACCAGTCACAATTTGCATGAACAACACTTTACTCCACACTCGTGCAATTGTGCCACCTTTGACGGCCCTTAAAATAATCTTTATATATGTTTAGGGTTTTAAGAAAAGAAAGCTTAAACATGTACGCACGAATTGGAATGAAATCAGAAATTTGATTTTCATAAATCTCGATAGATAGGGTATCTATCAAGCAGCTATCAAGCATCGGGTTAAACTGCCTTTTGAACCTCGATAGATGCTATCTGTCGAGCTAGTTATCAAGTTTTAAAATCTAGCACTTCTTCATTTGTTTCTTGGACAGATTTGCATGGTTTCAATACTTGGACTTGAACTCTTATTCTTTAAAGTATTAAACACATTCTAGATCTACCCAATTACAAGTAAAGTACATTTTGTTAAAAGATTAGCCAATTCTATATGAAATATGTTCCTAACATGAATCACATATGTCCTAACAATAAAGTTTAGCCAACTAAGGGCTTAAATTTCCTTAAAAAGAGCGAGTGTTGCACCTTAGTCCAAATAGTGTTATATGTTTTCTAATATCAAATTAATAATATTTAAAAGTATTATTCAGTTTCTCTTTGTATTATTTTTGTTATTATTGTGTTTGCACCAACAATTTTAAGAAGATTCATTCATGGAGCCTAAACAAGAAAAACCAAATGAGACTGTTGGAGATCTCAATAAGATGAGTGAGGAAGAATATAGTCCTCATAAAAAAAAAATAAGTATACAAAATATGAATATAATTGTCGCTCTTATTTTTTGAATTGTCTTGCCGGTCATTTCTATGATTATTATGATACAATTTATAATTCTGCCAAGAAAATTTGGAAAAATTTACAAAGCAAGTATGATATCGAGGAGGTTAGTGCAAAGAAGTATGCTGCTAGTAGCTTTTTCCCTTACCAAATGGTGGATGGAAAATCGGTGGTGGATCAAGCACAAGACTTCCAAATGATTGTGGCAGAATTGAGATCCGAATGCATAAAAATTAGAGACAATTTAGTGGTAGCTGGCATAGTTGATAAACTACCACAATCTTGGAAGGAGTTCCAAAAGACTTTGCAGCACAAACAGAATGAGACATTCTTAGAGACTTTGATCACACGCATTCGTGTGGAGGAGGAGGTTAGAGGACAAGATGTACTCATGACACAAGAGAGGAATGGTAATTCCACCACAAAGGTTACCTTACTTTAGCCAGTAATAATATGCCTAAAAGTCATTTTCCTAGAAATGGTCAATTGAACCCTAAAAAGAGAGCCTTTAAAAATAATAATAAACCTCAAGGAAGGGGAAACCTGAATAAAAATTACAATAAGAACCAAGGACCCCATTCACAAGATCAATTTAATAGATCTTGTTTTGTCCATGGCAAGAGTGGGCATATTGCTTAATTTTGCAAATTTCAAAAACGTGAATCTGTTCCGCAGGCTAACATAATCGAAGAGTCTTTAATGGCTATGATTATAGACATCAATATGGTGCAATATACTGACGGGTGGTGGGTAGATTCTGGTGCTAATAGACATGTCTACTATGACAAAGATTGGTTCAAGTTGTACATTCCTTTTGAAAAAGAAAAAACAATTATGCTTGGTGACTCTAGCAAAACCAAGGTTCTTGGGAGTGGTGAGGTTAATTTGAAATTCAGTTATGGACGTGTGATAACATTGAAAGATGTACTTTACACTCCGTCCATGAGGAATAATTTGATGTCAAGTTTTTTGCTTAACAAGACTGACTTCAAGCAAACTATGGAATCTAATAACTATGTAATCACTAAAAAGGGATGATTTGTGAGCAAGGGTTATGCTTATGATGAAATGTTTAAATTGAATGTTGAGAATAATAAAGTATCTACCAGTTCAGTTTATATGATTTCTTCTATTAATTTTTGGTATGGTAGTTTGTGCCATATAAATAATAGATACGTAGGAATCATGAGTAGTTTAGGATTAATTCCAAGATAGTCAAAATATTTTTGAAAAATGTGAAACTTGTAGTCAAGCTAAGATTACGAAAAGGCCTCATAAAAGTGTTGTAAGAAATACCAAATTGCTTGAGTTAATTCACTCCGATTTATGTGAATTTGAGGGAAGTTTAACTCATGAGGTAAATAGATATAATATCACTTTCATTGATGATTTCTCAAAATATACAACTATTTATTTGTTGAAAAATAAAAGTGATGCTTTTGAAAATTTTCAAAATTTTTTAAAAGAAGTTGAAAATCAATTCGATATAAAAATGGAAAGAATAAGAAGTGATAGAGACTGTGATTATGAATCAAGTGCATACAACTCATTTGTTCAATCTTTGGGAATTATCCATGAAAATACTGCACGATGTTCACCTGCTTTTAATGGTGTAGCTGAAAGAAAAAATAGAACTTTAATTTAGTTAACAAATGCCATGTTAATTGAATCTGGTGCATTTTTACATTTTTAGGGTGAAGCTATTTTAATTACATGTCATGTTTTGAATAAAGTGCCACATAAAAAGTCACATACCATACCTTTTGAAATGTGTAAAGGACATAAGTCGAATTTGGGATATTTGAGAGTATGTGGTTGTCTTGCTTATGTAAGACTTACTGACCCTAAAATACCTAAATTAAGTATAAGAGCTATTATTTGTGCTTTTCTTGGCTAAGCGATTAATAGTGCAACCTATAGGTTTTTTGATCTTGAAAAAAAATAATATTTGAATCTGGTGATGCAATTTTTTATGAAGAAAAATTTCCTTTTAAATTGAAAATTAGTGAGGGTGAAGAAAATATTTTATCACAACCTAGTTCTTCTACTTTTCATTTACAAAATCAAGAAAATTTTGAAATGGAACCTAGAAGGAATAAAAGAGCTAGAGTTGAAAAGGATTTTGGTTCTGATTATTATGTTTTTAACATTGATGAAAATCCCCAAAATTTAAAAGAAGCTTTAACATCACCTGATGCTATATTTTGGAAAGAGGCTATAAATTATGAGATGGAATCTCTAATTTTTAATAGAACTTGGAAAGTAGTAGATCTCCCACCAGGTTGTAAGACCATAGGATGTAAATGGGTCCTTAGAAAAAAGTTAAAATCGGATGGATTAATAGATAAGTTTAAAGCTAGACTTGTTGCAAAAGGCTTTAAACAAAAAGCCGATCTTGATTTCTTTGATACATTTTCCCTAATAACAAGAATTACATCTATTAGACTGTTAATTGCTATTACTGCAATTTTTTATTTGAAAATTCATCAAATGGATGTAAAAACTGCTTTTCTAAATGGGGACCTAGAGAAAGAGATTTATATGGACCAACCTGAAAGCTTTGTAGAGTTTGGACAATAAAGCAAGGTATGTAAACTAATTAACTAAATCCCTATACGGCTTAAAATAGACATATAAACAATGGCATAAAAAGTTTGATTCCTGTATGATTGAAAATAGTTATAAATCAAATTAATGTGATAAATGTATTTTAATGATTACTGCATATGCAATGGAATAATTTACATGTTATTATTAGCCTCTATGTGGACGATATGTTGATTTTTGGCTCAAATATGCATGTTATAAATGAGACAAAAAAATATGCTTAAAAGTCATTTTGATATGAAAAATCTTGGTGAGGCTAATTTTATTTGGGCATGAAAATTACAAAAACATGTAATGGAATATTTCTTAATCAATCATATGATGTTGAGAAAATATTGAGAAAATATAATTTTCATGATCACAAAAGTGTAGCTACTCCTTTTGATTCTAGTCTTCATTTATTTCCTGTGAATAATGATGATGAGATTTTTAATCAAAAGGATTATGCTAACATCATTGGTAGTTTGTGTTATGCTACAGATTGTACTAGACCTGACATTGCATATGCAGTAGGAGTGCTTAGCAGATTTACTAGTAAGCCTAGTAGAGATCATTGGCTAGCTATTGAGCGAGTTATGCAATATTTAATTGGTACCAAAAGCTATGACTTATTTTATAAAAAATACCCTGGTGTGATTAAAGCTTTAAGTGATGCCAATTGGAATTCTTTGTTTGGTGATTCTCTTTCTACCATTGGTTATATTTTTACCTTAGGTAGTGATGCTATTTGTAGGAAATCTAAAAGGCAAACAGTAATTGCTAATTCAATAATGGAAGCTGAATTAATAGCATTTGCTTCAGTTAGTGAAGAGGCAAATTGGCTTAGAGATTTGTTATATGAAATTTCACTTTGGAAAAAGCTAATTTCACCTATATTAATTCATTGTGATAGCACTGCCACAATTGGTAGATTTAAATATTGTTATTACAACGGTAAATCCTAACCTATAAGAAGAAAGCACAGTATCATGTAATCTTATTTGAGTAGTGACATCATAACTGTGGATTATGTTGTAAAATTTTAAAGTACTCGCAAGTGTACAAACCGTACCGAAGTATAATTTGACAAAAACAAGATCGAATCCACAGGGACTTGAATGAACATAAGAAAATTAATTAAACTTTAACCAAATTAATCCTAATCTAGTTTAATAAAAATTGGTTGTTTTGAAATTAAATATACTAAGCAAATAATTAAACTAAGAAAAAATATAATATAAAGCATTAAAGAGATGTAAACAATCTAGATAAAGGAATTAAAGTATTGGAATCCGTCTTATAAGTCACATCAGCATATATTTATGATAATTAATTTTTTCCAACTACTGCATAATAATCTAAAAATCAATCTTGCTATCATGAAAAATATTATCATTAAAACTTCTATTTAAATATCTAAAGCATGCTCTTCTTCACTTCCTAGGTATAAAGTCAAATCATCAATTGTATCCATAGACAAACAAATCACAAGAGATGTCCAATTTAAAAATCAAGAAATAATAAACCAAGCATTCAATTAATTAAGACAAATCCTAAATCATGAGAAATATAAGATTGAATTCAAATCTGGAATCCCATCTTAGTCAATTGATATGAACCAAGAACAATTTAAATCATTAAAAAACAGCTATTGCGGGAAAAATCAAATCATATAAATATTACTGATAATTCTTAACAAGGTTTCATTATCAACCCTAATTATAAATTTAGTTACTCATGGTAATTGAAATAAAAAACAAGAATAAAATACTAAATATTAAACTAGACATATAAAATAAATAAAGAAATAGTCACAATGTTGTCATGGAGAAAAGCTATAGAGAATTGCTTCTATTCTATATTTTGCATCCCAGCCCTAGCACTAGCCTCCTCTGAATTTTGCCCTAAAGATCCTTTAAATAGGTCAAGGAATCCTATTACAAATTGAATACCCATTTGGATAAAATCCCAGATTTTTAGACTTCACTTAACCGACGATTTTGGCCCATTTAACGGCAAAATTCGGACTTTTGATAAACTACAAAGTTGTATCCCTTTAAGTTAACTTTCCAGTCCAACTGAATCATCTCGATTGGACATCTGAACCGAATGTTATGCCAAAAATACTAACCGATGTGCAAGCTGAAATCTTAATTCGAATTGGACTTGGCTTTGGTGCAAATTTTCTTTGATTCCTTACTTCAATTAAACTTAAATTTAATTGGGTTGGCCTTCTTTAGTTTCATCATGGTCCTTGTAAAAGTAAAGTCCATTAGTTTTCTTCTTTGCACAAATCCACTTATTTAATTTCATTCTCCTACAAAAGACAAATTAATCCAATAAAATTCAATTGAGCACAAAATTGATTATTCAACATTATTTCAAAACCAAATATAAAATGAATGAATTAACTCAAAATAAGTATGATAATGCTTTCTAACAATGATATAAATATTCAAAATTAAGCTATTATTAATGCACATCATTCATCCCTATGATGTAAGAGCATTTATCCTGTAATGTGGAGAGGTTGAGTAAAAAACTCCTAATGAAATTTGTAGCTCATATAAGTGGGGTGTCAAAATTATAAGAGCGCCCTTGATAAAATTTCATCTATGTGAGTGTGGGGTTGAGACCGCTCCCTATGAGATTTGAACTTAGTCTCAAATACACTCATGCAACTGGGATCAGCACACGGCCATAAAGTGCTAACTATAAAAACTCATGTCAACACCTAGGTTGTTATGTGTAAGCAGTGACGCTTAATTTCCCTAAAGCAATCCTAGTTCAAGTCGGAGACCACTACGACTTTGGAGTTGAGATCGTTGTTTTACTAAGTGAAGGTTCAATACAGAGCACACCTTCATGATACATAGTGATCCATCTCTGCCTGGTAATCTCTCTTTAACTAAAAAAAACTAATATTAAAATGAGTGGGGGATTGTTGGGGCATTTTAATATTATATAATTAAAATTGATTTATATTACAACATAAATGTAAAGATGTGGGAGTTAATATGGAAGATGAGGAATTAGTGAAAATGTTTAATCCCACATTGAAAAGGAGAGAGACAAATTTACTCTTTTTAATTTTGGTGATTAATGGACTAATATGAATTGACTCAGATATTGGGCTAGATAAGTGCACAAAGTGAAGGTAAAGGGAGGAGGTATCAAAAATGGAAATGAATTGGCCTCTTACATCCTCCTACTTAACAACCCATTCAGAATAATTATCATATCCGTTGATGAGTAAATGACCCAAATTAATACTCCATCTTGAGACCCATTGAGCCTATAAATAGGCTCATTCACACCAATTAGTCACCAATCGAACCATAAGGTTAAATGAAAATAAAATAAATATAAAAATAAAATAAATATAAAAATAAGTTTAATAAATCATAAAATAAATATGAAAAAAGGCATGCCTAAATTACTAATTAAAATTAAGTCTAATGAACAAGTCACTTAGTATAATACAAATTCAACGTTTCAGAAGGAACAAAGCTAAAAAGTAATTATAAAATAAAAGGATTTCATAAAATTGTAATCAAGCTTTGCTAAATATGTCTTATTACATTATATATCTTAAAATTATAAGTATAAAAGTATATCTCAAACTCTAAAGTTACATTCTATGCATATTGGATATCTCACACATTGCTCTAATCTCAGGAATTACGATTTGAATCAAAACTTTAAGCTATATCTTTGTTGAAAAGTCAAGCATCAACCTTATTATAAAGTCTCTTGTTTTTGTGGAGGACATATTTTATGTAAAACTTGTTAATTCTATCAATCGGGGTCTAAATTTCCTCACAGTTTTCATTAAGCTCTAAATTTAGACAACAGTATTGCAATAAACCCATGAAGGTAATTTTATTCAAAACTAGAAACTAGATGAGTCATAACAACTTTTCCGAGTTTCAATAGTTGTGAAAAAAACCATTGGGTTTTCCAGGATTTTATCAGGTCAATTGCATAAGTGGTCCAATCAAATAACAAGACCAGCTTAAGTGTTGGTTCATCAATACTAGCCCAACTGGCCTAGAATGGTCAGGTTTAATAACTATTTCCAAAAGTAAAATTGCAATTACACTTAAATGTGAGAGTCAAATAAAAAATTAACATGAAAAGTTAAAATGGAAATAACCAAAAAGGGAAAAAGTCAAAATACCTTTTAAAAAAATGATCTAGTGGCTGAGTTTGAAAGTGAAAAATGGTTTTTTTTTTTTTTTTTTTTGGTTTTTGTTTTAGGAACCCTTGTCGCAAGGGAAGTAAGTTAACGTAGTAAACCTTGAACTTGGAACTGAGTCAACTTGTGCCTAACATTCCATGATGTACTCTTTATCTTTAATTTTAGGTCTATATTATAACAGTCAGAAACAATCTAGTTTTGATAAACAAATAGGTTTTGTCCAACATCGGGTGTCGTGAGTCTATGTGTGTGTTTCTCACTAACTCCGCTTAACTAACTATCACATGCACTTTTGGTTGTGGCGTGTTTGTGTGATAAAAAAAACAAATGGGCTTTGTCCCACATCTAGTGCGTGAGTCTGTGTGTGTGTGTGTGTGTGTGTGTGCGCTCGTTTATCACTAACTCCACACAGCTAACTGTCACATGTAATTTTGGTTGTTGCGTGTTAGTGTAATCAAAAAACAAATGAGCTTACCACCGAGCCTTGTAGCCTAGTGGTACCCAGTTAACATTATAACCTTCAGCTCAGGGGTTATATCCCCTATAATTACCCAGCAAAAAAAAAAAAAAAAGAGCTTTGTCCCATATCAAGTGCATGAGTACATAGGAAATCGATGTGGGGATCTTTTGGCAAAAGAAGAGTCAATTGTAGAAAGCCTTTTGTGATGTAGTAATGCTACAAAAAGTTCTTCTTCTTTTTTTTACAAAAACTTCACAATAGTTGAAATGGTTGACTATGAGTCCATGAGTGGTTAACACATTGACATTCATGTAGGATGGAGCTACTGCTTTTTCTCAACCACTCATAATTGATAACTTTAGCATTTTTGAAATTAGTCACAGAACCATGCGATGTATAAATAAATATTTGATGATTTTTTTTTTTGGTTAAGTGAAAAATGAAAATAGTAGACAAAACTTATAGTGTTAGTCTCAAACCATTCTTAAAATGATATGAGTATTTTCTAACAAAGTACAATTGCTATAATATATTAGATTTTTTAAATTAAGCTATTTATATTTGTTATTTGAAAGTATTTTAAATTTTGTAAGTTTTTTTAAGAAAAGATGATACATTTTACATTCAATTACTGTATAAGGCGAGATCTTTTGTAAATAATGTAATATGTGATTAAAATTTGTTTCTAGTACTCCTTACCAATAACTCATCTTCTATAAGTCTTGAAATGCCTGAAGAAGAAGCAGATATAATTAAATTCATCACTTATATTATAAAATAAAATAAAAATACAAGACTTTAACAACATAAGAAAAATATAATTTTTATCAAGAACCTACTAACATTACGCTAAGAAAGTAACATAATTGTCAATGAAGCAACTCTTAATTGCCAAAATTAGACATAGCAAAATGGACTGATGTAGATTGAACTGAATTGAAATGGACAGTAGAAATTGAAGTCGACCGAAATGCTACGTTGATATAGCTATTGTTTAACATTAGATATTATATAGATTTGTTGCGAAAAAAAGTTAGAGTAATGAATTAGGCATAAACTATCTTTGATGCTGATTTTTTTTTTTTTTTTTTTTTGAAAGCCCAGCAGCAGGAAGAAGCCTAGCAATGTGGGCTTGAAGAGAGATAGTGGGTTGATAGGAAAGAACCATTAATGGAAGGAATAATAGATCATAGGCCCATAAAATAAATAAATGGGTCTTGAGAAAAGCAAATGGGCCCTGAGAAGCCTAAAGGAGGAAGAAGCCCAGCAATGTGGGCTTGAAGAGAGATAGTGGGTTGATAGGAAAGAACCATTGATGGCAAGAATAATAGATCATCGGCCCATAAAATAAATAAATGGGTCTTGAGAAAAGCAAATGGGCCTAAAGAAGCCTAAAGGAGGAAATAGTAAACCCATGGGCATTATGTAATGAAAAAAAAGCAAGAATTGTCCACAGCATGCCCAAGTTAATGAAGTAAGAAAGAAAGGGGTTGATGGAAAGCTCATGAGCCCCAAGGATGAAGGATGAAATAATTGGGCCAAGAAAGCCCAAAAGAGTTAGCAAAGTGCCCATGGGAATGCAGAATTAGAAAACGGGTCAAGGACGCCCAAGGGAAGCAAATGGGTCAAGGATGCCCAAGGAGATAGAAATGGGACAAAAGAGCCCACAAGCAAACGGGCTGAGAAAAAACTTAAAAGCAGAATGAATGATCATACAAAGTCATTGAAAGAAGGATGAGCAACAGACCCAAAAATGCCCAATTAACACAAGTCAAATAACATCGTGGCAAGAATTGCAGAGTGGTATGGCAGGAATGACAACAAGACTACGGGTGGAACAAGGAATGGACTAAAAGGAAAAAAACCCAAGCAAAGCCAAGCCCTTGAAAAGAAGCAAGCCAATAAAGAATGAAAGACCAAAAGACAGTTCACGCCATAAGAAGTTATAGATGGATGGCAGAGTGCACAAATGAGCCCCAAACCACCGCAAACGCATGAGTAGCGAACAGGTTTTGGACGTACACAGGAAGTAGAGCACGCGCAAGACTTAGGCACTACCAGCTTGTACCCAACCAATAAAGGAGTGGTGGGTCATAAGTCAGAGGTAAAAAAGGGTATGATTTGGCGGTGGGAAGAATGGGAAGCCTATTCTAGGGTTCCCGCTCAAGCTCTTTTGGGGGAAATGTCCTGCTAGGATGACATATCACTCAAAAGAGAAAGAATGAGCTAAAACCACTAGGTGCATGCCATAAGGGATAGGTAGAGAGAACATCCACATCGTGACAGGTTAGAATGTCACGGCGAGCAAACAAACAAAATAGCCTTCTTTATCAGGTAATAGAGAATGGCATAGCCAGCACAGGTAAGTGGTAGTGGTTAGGCAGCTGACAAACCAGCAGTGGTCGACAGGGACACCCACACCAGATAAAGGTTGTTAAGGGGTAAAATGGTAAAAAAAGTCACGGCAGAAGTATATAAAGGGCATTTGCTGGGCACAATAAAGAGGGATCGCAACAATAGCAATCACCACAAGAGTGATCACCATCACATCGCACAAGAAAAACACAAAAAGAAAGAGAGAAAACAAGGAAAAAAATTGAAATAGTAAAACAGAGGAAAAGAAACAGAGAGTTGAGTAAAGAACAAGAAAGAGTAGAATGACAAGCATGCACCAATACGTTTTCTTTCCTTCTCTCCCTCCTAAAGCCTACTCTCTGCTAAAGAAAAAGAATTTGTTTGGGTGCAAACCATTCAAGTCTGTTCCCTCAAAGTGAGTAATTTCTGCAGCAGGATCCTCCTGTGAGGTTTTCTATATTGAGGAAATGGTTCCCTCCTTGGCCTTTGTTCTATGACAAAACTGAATGTGGCAAACTAATCATCTTCTTCTTTGATCTTTTACCAATCATTGCTATCGTTTCTCCTTTTGTCTTTATTATTACACTTATAACGTGTTCTTTCTCTTGCTTTAATGAAATATTGCTTACTTAATTTACCTAGCAGTAACATATCCTGCTTATCACTATTTTATTGTACCCATCTACCATAACTTTTCAACGGCAACTTCGTCATGGGCATGTGACTAAAAGTTTCGGCAAACGAACGAAGGCATAGTTTGTGCACAAGCCGAACCAAAGTGAGTTGCAGTTAGGCTAGTCCTGACTCTCTTATGCAGTTGGGCTAGTCACAAAAGGCCCACCACAACTATTTTACAACATTTTTATAAAATGTTGATGTGACCAACTTCTTATTAGTTTTCTCTAGGCCCACCATTAATATTACTTTGTCATTTACTAATAATCATTCACCACATCAGTAGTTTGTAAAAAAAAATTGTAAAATAGTTTTTATCTCTAGTATTATTCAAAAAGTTTCATGATAGCATTATTGTTTTGAGTTATACTTAAATCCTTCATGAATGTAAATCAATTTTTTGTTGATGTTTGGACTTTGGATGTCATATACCTTAAACTCTGCTAAATTTAATTCTCTTTAAATAGATTCCCTTTTGCGAGAAAAAAAAAAAACAAAACGAAACAAAACCAACAACAACATATGGAGCAACAAAAAACAAAGCAGAATAGAGGTGAAGAAACGGTGGGTGGAGTTGTGTGGTGAGAGAATGACGAAAGTGGGAATAAGATCTCAAAGGTGGGGCCCCTAATCTCGAATATTTCCATAGAATAATTCACTCTCATTTTACATTCACCTCATTATATTATGTGTTACGTGTCAACAAACTAACGACTAATTATAAGCTACAAATTTATATTCAATTTTTTATTTAAAAAAAATATGTATTTTTTTAAAATTAAATTTTCAGCCATTTCCTCAGTTGAAAAATTACAAATTTTTTAGAGAAAAAAAAAAAAATCAGAATGCAAGACTAGTAGGAGAGAGTTGAGGAGGGTGTGGTGAAAACAGTGACAAAAGGAGAGAGAGAGAGAGAGAGTGAAGAGAGAGTGGCCATGGAAACTGCAATATGCGGTCGAGTCCCTCTTTCACCCAACAACGTTTTCAGCCCTACAAAACTACTTGGTACTATTCTTCTCTCTCTCGCTCTGTTGTTTTGATTTAATTAATGAAAGCTTTGTTGTTGTCTATGTTTCCACTCTTTAGTTCAATCAAATCCTTTCAAAGAAAAAATTAATTACTATATTGATTATTTATATTGAGACCATGTAAACAAAAGTTAAAATTGTAATGGAAATGGAATGAAGCTTTACATTTTACATTGTATTATTATGGAATTGTAGGTATCTCAGGGGATAAGTACGCAAATTATAAGCAATGCAATCAGCGGAGCATTTTGATGGCAGTAACAGCTGCTGGGGCAGGGAAAGGAGGAGGCTTATTGGAGAAGCCTACCATTGAAAGAACCACACCTGGCCGTGAATCTGAATTTGACTTGAGGTATTCACACTATACCCTATACTCTATCTATACAAACTGTTAGAATTATGGTTCAATGATTAAATTCACTGGCTTAAACTTGAACTTACTTTTGGGACAATCAATCATTTAATATGGATGGCCTGACTCTTAGAATTATGGTTAAATGATTAAATTAACCCGCTTAAATTTTTGGAACAAATGGTAATTTAACATAGTATCAGAGCAAATGGTCTTACTTGTTAAAATTATGGTTAAATGATTAAATTCGCCGGCTTAAACTTTTGGAATAATTAGTAATTTAATATGGTATCAGAGCAGAAGGTTGTGAGTGCTAGAATTATGGTTAAATGATTCAATTCACCATTTTCTAACAGCTTAAGTTTTTGGGACAATCAGTAATTTTTCTAACCCACCGCATGGCATATGTACTTTTAGTCGCACGAACTTTTTAATGAGTTGTGTAACTTACTTGGTTGGTTTTATGAATTCCTACATGATGGGTTGGAAGAGATTACTCCAAACCCGTTTGGGGGAAAACTATGTCTATTTGTAAATTGCTTAGTGTGCCAATTTGAAAACAAAACTAAACAATTAATCCACCAGTGAATAGTAGTATAGGTTTTGGAGCAAGAGTCTTATAGTTCAGAAACTTTCTATTCTTCTTTATAAGGAGAACTAGGGTCCCACTTGTTACAATTAAATTATCCACCAAAAAAAAAATTATGGTTTTTTTTTATTGGGTGAAGTTTGGTAAAGATATAAAACTGGGTCTTCTTTTTCATTTTTATTTCCAAAATTAGCAGTATTTTTCTACTGAAAGACTAAGACATGACGATTTTGAATGACTCGGACCTTCTATATTCAAACCAAAAGGTCCAAAACTAGTTCAAAGGATTGGCTTTTTTATTCAAATTAGATGAGTTCTATGATTTTCCAAACACTCTTGTTGGATTTCGATTTACAGTGAATTTTTGCAATTGATTAGTCACATGCTTGTGCAATACACAGGTAAATTCACAAGAGTTTAAAATCATATACTATATAATAATAATTGCATCCTAGAAGTTGTAGTTGTGAGTTGCAACATTTGATTCAACATAAGTATTACATGTTATACAACGTGTTTTTGGTACAGAATAAGTACACATTATATGTGTTTCTTCAGTACAAGTATATCAGAATTATTTACATATTTCGCTTCTTGCAAATTTATTTCTAAACTTTTAAGAAATTTAAATACTACTTTGATTAAAACTCAATGACCAAAAGTTTAAGAAATTTAATAGGAGTTTTATTTTGTTACTTTAAATTATTTAAATCGTCTATTGTAATTGTTTTGTTTTGATAAAGACTTGGTCTTACATAGTATTCTTTTTTGATGAAATTTAAATTTTTTTTTTTCAATTTCAATTATATTATTGAAATATCCCTTTTACCTTCCATATAACTGATATAAGTATATAAGAAATATTCCATTAACATTGCTCATAAGAAAAAATATTATTAGTACAAAATGGCTGCTATTAGTACAAGCTGTTGCATTTATTATTCAAGTGATTAGTTTTTTTCTTTTCTTTTCTTTTACTTTCTTTTGTTTTTTGAAAGGTAGTATAATATTTTATTAAAATGAGAAACCTGGTGTTATATGGTGGGGCGGGGATAATATATGGAGAAGGTGATAAGTAAGAAAGATGGGACTGCTTGGGAGGGTGGTGTTATAATGTTGTTAGATTGTGGAAAAATATTAAAGTGGCTGGGCCAATATATCCAAAGTTATTTTCAGAGGCAGAAGATGGCACTAGAATATGGTTTTGGCATAATCTTCGGTGTGGTGATTTGTTGCTCAAAGACATATCCTGAACACTCTTTCTTATTACAGGAGATAGAGATGCAATTGTGGTGGATTATATAATCAAAAAATGGTTGTCTTCACTAGAACCCCTTATTTTACATTATATTCCACCAAAGTTTATTGCAACTTGCAAGGGTAAATTGATTTGGTCTTCTTTGATTATAAGGCTTTGAAGCGGGGAGTGATAGTGTTTTTTTCCTTGGAAAAGCATATGGATAGTCAAAGCTTTACTAATAGTGGCATTTTTCGCTTGGACTGTTGTTTTGGGGAAATTATATCAAGGGACAGTATGAGAAAGCTGGTATAATAATTACGGATTGGTGTTGCATATATATATGAAATGGGGAATCAATGGATCATTGGTTGTGATATCACATAAGAAATATGGACTCATGTTCTGTTTCTTATGGGTTAGGTGGGTTATGCCAACAACAGTGGTTGAGCTATTGACATGTTGGAAGGAACATTTTGGCAAACAGTATAGCATTGAAATCTGAAAGGCAATTCATCTTTCATTAATGTGGAGCATTTGGAGAGAATCAAGAGATAGTAATGTGCATGCTTTTGAGGAGATGAGTTATCCATAGTGAAATAGAAGCTTTTATTATTAAGGTCTCTCAATGACTAGATGATGGCTACTAGTTAACTCTCTTCCATGAACTTTTGGTGTCCCTAACCTTATGAACTCTAGATGTTAATTGTATTTCCTTTGGGTGCTTCACTTCTGTACATTATGTGTACTAGGTTGCACTATTTTTAGTAAAACTTAATACTTTTCAAAAAAAGAATGAGAGACCTCATGCATACTGGATATATACGAAAGGCTCCCCTAAATATTTACAATCCAAGATTTAATGAATTTATAAAATCTACAGGAGTGGAGGCATTGCCAAAATCAATACATTACTTGTATAAGGTCCATATGATTGACATTTAAGCTCAATGGTACTCAACTAAACCATTCAAGTTGGGATTATTCATCCAAATCATCTACTTAAGGCAAAGAAGAGATTCCTTCTAAATAGAATTGCTTCTATGTCATCCAAATAAACCATTCCAAATTAAAATACACGTCAACCACCTTTTGGGGCATTACCCATTGAGTCCTAAACACAGTGAAGATAGAAGACCAAAACCTTCTAGCAAGAAGGCAATGAAGCAACAAGTGATCAACAAACTCATCAAAATGGAAGTTTGAGAAGTAGGTTCTTCCTTAAATGCCTTTCTTGGTTGGTAAAAATGGAATGGCAAGCTTGATTCTTCAAGTCATCAGCAAAATATTGCCATCTGTACCAAAAACAAAAGCCCCATTAGTGCTCAAGGGTCTAAAACACTAAAAGATGGAGAAGCAACTGAAAACAGAATCAACTACTAGGGTTAGAGTCCTACCACATTTACACATACAAATCAATTCACTATAACCATCCTTCTGATAAGAGTATCCAATTTTACAAATTTTCCTCAAAGCAGCTGTCTGAGCAAAAAAATAACCTTCTTCTAGAATGTAAAAGGAATTTCAAGGAGTCCTTTTGAAATTTTTTTATACATGTTACTGACAATGATGCCATCATAAGTACATATATAATGTTTGCACAAATTTTTCTGAGAGTTTATGAGTGTACCCTCCTTTTGAATTTTTTCAAGGAGTCGTGCTTCTTCTTTTTTTCTTTTTGACACCATTGCCTTGACTAGAGCACCTAATTGAAAGCCTACATAAGTTATTTGTTGGGTGCTCATACTGTATGTCTAATCACTTGCAATCTTATGGAATCTCAGAGTTTTCAGCTCTGACATGGAAAGTTTGAGTGTCTACCAATAGATTCAGATAGAGAATGAACAACCACAATATAGCAATATAAATCTTCCAACTAGAGGTGGGCAATTTGCAGTGCATTTTGCCTTGTTTAAGGCCCTCCCACATTACAGAACAATCAGGGAGTGAAAATTCCTCTGCCTACCTTAAACTTTGAGGAGGACTTTAATTCTCCATGACTCCATCTATTTGCACATTTCGCAAACTACAATCCACTTCAAATTTGTCTAACTTATACAAAAGGTACTGACAGTGTAAATCTTTCTGTTATTATTCTCTTTCTTTTACCATCTCGACATGCTCTGTTGGAGACTGAGTTTGATTGGGCTATTTCCCGAAAGCACTCATCTTGTTGGATTATTTAGAAGTTTCAACAGCCATGGGAAAGAGTAATTATGATTTTGCCTCCTTGACTTGTATCATCATTTACTTGTCTTATGTAAGTTCTAGACCTTTATTCAGGATGTTATTACAGATGCCTTTGCATATTAGCACTGGCTATGCAAAATTTGACAGTAGGTATGTAATATGCAGTATAAAGTTTGAAGATAGGTATGAATACTGATACCAAACATCTTGGGTGGAGTTTAGGATTGCAATCATTTTTTTAGGTTTAAAACTACTGGAGAAATATGGGCATTTCAGTAAATGGTAATCTATGATTTTGCCTCTTCATTGATGTGGAGTTCAGTTCTTAAATGGCATATTTATCATTAAATTCAATAGCAATTTCATCCATCTTTAATATGGGTCAGATTGGCATTCATGGCCCACAGTGAAAACTTTTGGTTCATTATTTAAAGTTGGTATGATTACCTGGGCCATTTGGATAGGCGGCCTTTTAGGTTCAAATTCATAGCTCTTCCTAACTGTTCTTAATGATTGAGGAAGGCTGAATGCGAGGACTGTTACTGTAACATTTTGGAAGTGGCTTGATGAAGGTGATGAGCTGTTACAGCATTGTCTCGAGAAGTTTTTGCTAATATTCTCACCTGTCTAGAGGGTATTATAAATCTTTTTGAATAGCTTTGTCTTCTAATACTGGAAAGGATAGCTTTTTTTATTACTTAGGTACTAACTGTTTTCTACTCTTTGTTTATATTATTTGTATGTTTTCTTGTTAAATCAAGTACAACAAAGTAAATAAAAA
This sequence comes from Castanea sativa, assembly GCF_040712315.1. Lineage (NCBI taxonomy): Eukaryota > Viridiplantae > Streptophyta > Magnoliopsida > Fagales > Fagaceae > Castanea > Castanea sativa. Next base: position 30,769,816 of record NC_134016.1, on the reverse strand, counting down.
TTGAATCTGTATCATATGTTTGCCCATCTTGTTCTTAACTGAATGGCATTTCTCCTTAGGTTTCAACTTCTATCAGTTGTTCTCTGTTCTTCCCTGTATTATTGTAATTTTAATCACAAGTTAATTACCAGTGCACCTGAGCAAGAGTTGTTGAGCCTGGAAGCATACCATCATCATTTTAGTATAGAAGTAGAAAGAAGGGAACTATAGAAATTCCCCGTCAAAAGTAGAAAGAAAGAAATGATGACAATGCCCCTATCTTTTGGGGTGAATGACTAATTTATTCTTTTATCCCAAGTTGATTAAACCATAATTGCAAGTGGTTAATTTGTTGAATAGATTGTGTAATGTAACAAATAGAATTGATCCCAAAGGAGCTGAATCATCCAATTAATAATCATTGTCGTTCTCTCTTCTTTTTTCCCCCTCTAGTATGGCAATGTGCCGTGCTAGTGGTTGATTAGCTGTATTTGTTTAACATTGTCTGAGTTCATGCCGAATTTATGCCCAGATGGAGATGACTATCCTTTTCTTCAGATAATAAGAGAATACTCAACTTTGTTTATTGATTTGGTTTTCAGAAAATCAAGGAAAATGGCGCCACCTTACCGTGTTATGTTGCACAATGACAACTACAACAAGCGGGAGTACGTTGTTCAAGTGTTAATGAAGGTCATCCCGGGAATGACCGTTGACAATGCAGTTAACATCATGCAAGAGGCACATTATAATGGCCTGGCAGTGGTGATTATTTGTGCTCAAGTTGATGCAGAAGAGCATTGCATGCAACTCAGAGGAAATGGCCTTTTGAGTTCAATTGAGCCTGCCAGTGGTGGGTGTTGAGTTTTAACTAGTATTATTATCAGAAAGATATATTTCTTAGGCAACGGGGTTCAATCCATGTCAAGTACTACAATTTCTGCTCATATGTACATAAACTGAGAAAGTCCTATATTAAGAGAAAAACCATTGTTATTATGTTCGCCAAAGTTAAGCCACGACTCCAACTAATACATCAATGTTGGTTTATTCAAATGGACGTGGCATTTGTGTGTACAGTTATCAATTTGTGTGCATTGTATTGAAATTATGGAGAATATTACCTTAGCATGTGTTTCTGGCACTAGTTTTTGCCTATCAAAATTCTTGAATTTGATGTTCAGGCTTAGGAATCGATCAGAGCAGAACAAGTAGGTTGCTTTCTTAGTTCTTTCTAGGAATATAAAACAAACATGTTTTTTTCCTATAAAAAAAAAAATACAATAGATTCTATTTGATTTGATTTGATTTTTAGGCGGGGTTGTTCTGAATGGAACTAATTTAAGTGGAAATTTTTTGATGAACTATAAATAAATGCTCATTTTGAAAGCAAGGTGTAAAATATAAAGCTGCATGAACGAATGAACAGTAAATTAGAGGAGTAAATGGAGACGCGGGGAATCGAACCCCGTGCCTCTCGCATGCGAAGCGAGCGCTCTACCATATGAGCTACGTCCCCTACTTTGAAATCTGGGGTGAAAAGCATTATACATTTACCAAGCCAACAAAGTCAGAGGATAGTCACATAAAAATAAATGAATAAAAAATCAGAAGATGGTCAACTCTACCTCCACTTCTCTCTCTCTCATAAAAGAAGCATTGAAACACTTTTTTGTTAATGTGTATATATATATACATATATGAATACTCTTTGAGAAGAAAAGGAGAAGGAAGCTCTCAATCAGTCAATCCATCTCTAATCTCTGGAACAAAAATTTATGATGGAAGGGGGAGATGATAAAAGACCCATTCCAATTACAAAAAAGCAATTCAAAGGGCCAGATTGTGTATCAAAATATTTACATCTTTAGAAACAAAAGCAAAATTCAAGCAAGACAAAAGTTTTAGAGTAGATTTAATATCATATAGAACCGAATCCAGTGAACCAAAGGATGGGGATGGGGTGTTGAAGTTTTGCACAGTATCAATGAGAGTTTTGGAATCTCTGTCAATGATTGAATAATTATCAAACTTAAGGCCTGCACAAATCCCATTTCATCCCTTGAGTTTAACTTTTAAAGGTACACATGGAAGTTAATCATATTTAAAATTGTAAAATGAACTGATATGTTTACAAAAATTCGAGTTTGGCCAGTAAAAATACTTGTTTGAGTTTATATTCTAATTACACATATGACATATCAACATCAAGCCAAAGTTTAGAGCTTGATTACTTAAAAGGAACCAAGTTTGAACAAACCAAAATTCAACATGATATGTTCGTGAATACCAAAGATAATTTTTTCCATGATTAATTTATTACAAGTTCAAAAGCCAAATTCGTAAAAGGACATTTTTCATGATTTACTTTGAAGTGTAAATGAGTTAATTAATAAAATTATGATATTAGTTTGGTTGCTAGTATGTGTACGGCATACGGCATACGGCAAAAGGTTCATCTTCCCCCATGCCTAAATCCAAACAGCCTATGAACAATACCCGACCTTGGGCCCACCATTCCTCATGGTCTATCTTAAGCGGCCCAAAGACACCCGCCCATCAATTGGGAATTCAATACACGGCAAGACAGTCCTCATAAGCAATAGTTTTGGCATCGCCATTATTCGGTTATACCTCAACATACCAAGAGTGCCTTAGGAAACTCCACTGCCGAGCAATGTTTGGTGGCTAGCACTAGTTCCAATATCCCAACTCCTATTTTCAATGCAAAGTGTATTCTTGTCAGGAATAATCAAATGGGTCCAACCCACACAAGTGATGCCAGAAGACAATCATTATCACCAGGCTATAAATACATGAAGAAAAGAGGAAAATGGGGTTTTTAGACACTAGAGAGGAGGGATTAGGATAGTAACCGAGCATAAAAGAAAGGCTTTCAGTGAGAGAGGTTAGTTACTTTTACGGGCCTTCAGTGAATCTGCTTAGGAGCTACCCATTGTAGGATACTCAAAAAACTCCATAAAACAAATAAATTGTGAGCTCAATTATTAGGTTGGCCCATCAGTAGAAAATTAGGTTCGCACAGTATGCATTAACAAAGGTAGAAATATGGGTTTAAGTAAAAAATGTATTAAATTAACTCAACAAAGCTTATAAGCAAGCTTGAGCTAATTTGAAATATAGGTTTAAGTAAAAAATGTTTTAAATTAACTTAAGTAACTCAATAAAGCTTATAAACAAGCTCGAGCTAGTTTGGAATCTATTAAGGTTATTGAAATGACAACCTTGGATTTGTATAAATACAATAGTAAGGTTTTCATTAACGATATATATTGTTTTAACAAATTATTGTTATTAATTTATATATACACACTTTCATTCATCCATAAACCTTAAAAGGAGGGAAATTTCATTCCATCTATAGCATTTATAAAGAATTTTTCTTATTCTGTTGGTGAAATCACAATTTGAGAGGATATTGACTAACTAGCATTTATACAAACCTCAAGAGTGTGGTATTATTATACAAATGTTTTGGGCGGTGTCAGTTTGATAAAACTAAAGGAAAAGTTGTGTAATATGGTTTTATATATATATAGAATAATAATACAAGCAAGATAACCTTTTCAATTGAAAGCAAGATATACTTTTAACTGACTGAAACTTGAACAACTATGATTAATGTAGGACTATAATTTATACATTGGGTGCTACAATGACCTGCTTATTTTGCCAGACGCAAGTTGCCAAGTTCTCCATTTAAAGATAAGAAACTATGTCCAGTAGCACAATTAAAATAATAGTCAAAACCAAATACGTCGTTGTTACTTTTTATCGAAGAAGATAGTAGGCCATGTTGTTAACTATCGACAAACTTACATCAACAGTTTATAAGTCAGATATTTCACTACCAAGATACTCGGATGAGGAATTTTAGGTGCAATGCCAATTATAACCAAAGCTGTTTATGGTCTCTCGTTTTGCTACACGGATACTTGTGTGAACAATATTATTATATCGAGCACGCTCGCATGTGTCATTGTTTTATACAAAGTCGTCAATTGCATTTTGTTCCAGTTAGAACGGCCAAAAAAGTTCACTCCAATTAGTTACCCAAAAATGAATGACCCCCCCCCCCCCCCCCCCCCCCCCCCCACCCCCCTGTTCAGCCTCAGCTTGAATTCTAGTCCATTCCAATTTATTTCGATTTTTGCTCTGTTCCACTAAATTTCAGTAGGCATGTGAACAAAACTTTGTTTTTTTTTATTGATTTTTTTTTTCCATTCCTTTTTAGAATAATAATTTGAGTTTCGCTGGAACCATAAGATAGCTAAATGAAAGATCAACTTCATGGGCAGCTTGGTACACTTTTGGATGAGTTAAATAGAAATAGCTAAATGAAAGTAACACCTCCAATCATAAGAGTCAACAACTTTTGGACGAGTTCCGCATTAGATCACAATGAATGGACATCAAACTAACTACATTGTCATCTGTTTATATATTAGACACAGGCTTTGAAGTTTTTACAGGCCTGAAAATGTTAGTGTGATTCACACAAGGATCCAGAAGCCATACCTAAGCATAAGACAAAAATATTGCAAATTAGTACCTTTAAATGCTAAAAGATACACGATCTTTAAAAGGATGCCCTGGAATCATTAACTCAGCTATGGCAAAGGTAACAAACCTCTGGTAATCCCATGGATGGAGAAAATGGCATCTTAGGGGCATTTTCTTTGAATGTAAGAAGCCCCATGTTCTTCATACCTGTCAATCATATACAAAAACAAAACCATTTAAGTAATCTATAAGAAGTTCAACACCGATTTTGTAAGCCTGACTTTAATTTTTCGTTCCAATAAAAAAGTGTGGTTAAAATGCGTCTCTAACAATTAAAGACACTTTCTAAGCACAGTTATGGCAAAAAGGGGAAGCTTACTCAGACTTGGAGAACCACATCTGCTGAAATGAACCAAGAGAAGCCAATATACTCCCTCCTATCCAAACACTGCAAAAGTTCTCAACACCAACAATAAGTTAGATGAAGCAACAGTGCATAAATTTTGTATGTAAACAAGAATTTTGCAAAGAACAACGAAAGAAAGAGGTGTTGCAGGAGTTCAACTATAGCAGTATGTTAGCCAAAAGTGAGAGGCTACAGTACATAAAATTGAGAATAATGAACTTCATTAGGAAAGTTGAGTATGTGGACACCATGATTGATAGATCATAATTGATTAAATTTTGAATAACTAAGGCACAAAGTTAATCAGATTCAAGCCTTTCATGTATCAGGAAGTGGTCTATATAGAGGTTGCCCTGGCCCCTAGTCAAAAGGCCTAGTAAAAAATGCTAATACATTTCTTCTATACAGAAAATCATATCACAAAATATCATGCTTCAAGCTTACAGAAACTTGCATCCTAATCATGCTTCAACCTTAGAGAAATCTATAAAGTCAGACCCGTCAAAATGATGCCACCTACTCGCACTCAAGCAACACAAGTAGTCCTCATGGAAGAACCACAATTGTAAACATTTGTTTGACAGAGCATCAGATACCAAAATATTAGGTACTGCAAAACACTGACCTGAATCTCCTTTCTGTTGCATTTCCACTTGCCAATACTTTAACTCGAGCAGCTTGAGGAGATTCCTACAAATTGAGGATGATATCACAGAAATGAAAAATCTCCATGTAAACTCAAAATTCTCCATGACTTGCCTAAGGTGTGATATCAGTGGTGTTTGTAAAAATATAATAGTAAATAAGATTTTGGGGGGTGGGGGAGGTAAGTTGGAAGGTTTGAATGCTCCAATGAAAATTGTTGGTGATAAGTTGCACTAATATGGTTATTTAGGCCCTGTTTGGTGAGTGAGTTCTAACTCACATTTTCGCATTTTAAACAACCTTAAACATATTTCCACACACTTTTTCACCCACACGTATATTAAAAACACTCAAACAACATAACTTAAACTCCTCTCCCAAACACCCCCTTTATACTCAAGGCTTACTGCATTATGAAACCGATCAACTAAGTTGTTGAAAAAGTGTGTACCAACCAGAAAGGAATGTAAGCAAGAGTTGGAAAAGAGAGAGGAAAAAAAAATAGGATAAACAATATACTTCTAGCAAGTCTTTCTCAAGGCGTTCCTTCAACTGTTGCATTGACGCAGTGCCACCAGCAAGCTGTATAAAATAGAAACAGCAGAAAGCTTGAAAATGATCCAAGTTGTAGTAAACAAAGGCACGTCTATTGGATATATTGTGTGTGTGAGTGCATGTGCTCGTGTGTGTAATCAAATTGCATGAAGAAAGTAGGGTATGTACCTGATAGAGTGGTCTCTAAAGAAAAGGTAAAAAGAGTCTCATTGAAAATATTTTAGCATAGATAAAACTATTCACCTAGTCCTATAGAAGTTATTGGGAAGTCTGCACACATAATACATTATAATAATTATAATAATTTGATCATTTTTTCCACACAAAAAAAGGATATTCAACTTAAACTAGGTTACACTATTGAAGTTTTCATACTTAGTAGCATTTTATAATCTATACAAAAAATATTTAAGAAGTTAATGGATGAAAAGTCAGAATTAATCAAGATATCGTAAAGAAGAAAATTGAAAACGGAAAAGACAGATTGACACATATATTAAATTTACCAGTATACTACTAAATAGCTCTCTCCGAATGTCCACATCACACTTATTAATGCTCTCTATGACCTGAACAGTTTAAAAGAAATTAGTAAACCAAGAGAAATTTAAAAATAATTAAAGACGAAATGCATGCAAGTGTAAATGCATAATCAAACAGAAAAGTTCACCATTTGTGGTAGACCACGAACAGATGGAGCAATCTCCGCAAAATTCTCCATGCCAGGAATTGTCTGAGGTTTACATCAAGAATAAAATTGAAAAGTGAACACACGCCAAAAGTAACGAAGGGGATATTGAATTGCCAAATAAACTGAATAAGCACACAAAACCATTGAGATCTATATACCAATTCAACCACTTAACATTTCAGACGCACAGACAAGAACACTAGATATACCATGATACAGAAATGGAAATTCTTAACAAACTAGAACTCAACATAGCGGGAAGATGGGAATTAGTTAACTAATTAATATTTTTGGGTTTATTTTATATAATATTGTTAGGCATGTTTATTTTAGGTTTTAAATAAATAATAACCATAAAAAAGTTCATAGTGAATGATAAAGTTAATAATGAAAGTTATTAGACATATATGTTTATTTTGGGGTCGATGATTTCTTACTAGAAAATAATCAAGTCAATGATAAGGTTGAAAAGAAAAGGAGGAAATTATAATAAAGACATTTTGATCAAACCTTGAACCCATACCAAAGATAGCTCATAACAAAAAAAATTAAAAGCATTAGACTGGTGAGAGTAACTGAGATTAGTAGAGAGAGTGTGAGAGAGAGAGAGAGAGAGAGTATCAAGGGTTGGTTAAAGCAGCTTGGACGGAGGCCGACGATAGATGGACAGGTCTATCGAAAACCAATGACAGAGGTGTGATGGCTGGTCAAGAGAGAGGTAGAAGATTTTTGATTGAGAGAGAAAAACAAGAGCCCATATGATTTGTGAGCTTGATCAACAGTTGAGATTGCACAAAGTAATCAAAATAGATCCTTTTTTTTTTTTCATTGGTCGTCATATTAGGACCATGTCCCTACTGTGCCCTGACCATGTCCAAAAAATAAATAAATAAAACTATTTTTTTCCTCCCAACATGCCGTGAATACGCATGCAACCTTGTTCCCATCAAATATAGTCTGACATGGACACACCAGGGATTTTGCCATATCCGTGCTTCCTAGCATAGCATACGTACATTAATAAGTTGCACATGCATTGAGTGAATTTTCAACCAAACATAAATGCTCTTTTATTGGTACGGTACACATGCATTTAGTGAATTTCAAAACCCAAGATTCTTATGGGAGGAGGAAATGCCATTTGTGCCAAAGCTCAATGGCCACAAATATGTACATTAATTTTGGGTATGTGCATATCATACCAATATATCATATCAATAAAACCCAGTTTTTATTGCACATTCATCCAAAAGTAACCAGTCACCAAGATGACAACGAAAGTTAAAGAGGAGGGTGTGTTTCCATTTGTATTTCCTATTATGATTCCACTAAATAACTTATCTTTCAAATTCTCATTAAACCAACGCAATAGAAAAGGCAATCAATAAAATTAGGAAGCTAGTGTTAACACACAGTGAAATCGGATTTTTACAGGTAGAAGCCAATTTAGCCAATAAACCACTGTTTTAAACCCATATGGTAATAATGGTACTAAATGAGATATGAACCCAAATTTTCCAATTTACTTGAGAAAATATATAAAAATTTGACATTTTGTAAACTCACAAGACACCCACCTGAGCCAGGGATGGATTAAATAAAACATCAGGAATCTTGAATCTGTCAGCTCCAATTTCAATAGTCCTGCATTATCCATTCAGAATAAAATAACTACATATCAATTTAGAAAGAACAACTTAAGGTTACTTAAACAGTATATAACCGAGGTAATAGGATGTTGTTATAATGCCACATTGTGCCTCATGAATCCAAAAAAGTTTATGAAGACCAGAACCGGGGAATTCAAAGATGCAGAGCAATGATACATGATGTAATCTGATAACTGGTAACAAAAAAGTAAGGGGCTTACTGGCCATCAGGTAGCTCATATGGCGTCATTGGAATGTTTGAATAAGAACTTTCTGTAACAATAAGGATACAACATCAGAATGCTTAGTATGGTCAATGCTTCTAAAATGATGGAGATTTAACTTGAAGAGAATTAACAAGATTGTCAAGGTACAATTATATATGAAACATGACCGCTTGTATATCATCTATTGCTAATGCGAAAGTACTAAGGTTCAGGCTTTGTACATTTTCCAAGATAATATTTAATCAAGCTGTAAAAGAATTGACGTATCTTGCCAATGAGCCCTAGCTCGACCAACATCTCCTCCCCTTCCAGGAGAAAGGTGGTGAGCAAGGTTGTGGGTTCAAAACCCATCAAGTGCATCTGTAATTACTAATTACCAATAAAAAAAAGGGTATTCCATCAGTCCTTAAGTAGGCTCCTGGCTCTCATACAATAAAAATTAAGCATTTTGTGATACAATAGTGGGAGCGTGGATATAAATGAGCTACTTAAGGAGCCTTTGGGGGGACGGGGTATGGAAGAGTAAGTAAAAATCAGATTCTGAACCCATCGCAGGAGTTTTGGACCTTCTAAAAAATTGATGAAAACATGGTGAAAATGCACTTGCAAATTCATGAATTGCTACAAAAAACATGCTTGACCACAAGCACTAACCAGAGGAAAAAAGAAAAAAAAATACAGTAACTAAATAAGATAAGCATAAAATTACATGCATATATCTTTATAGCTACAAAACAGCATCTTAAAGTGTAGATAGGGGAGGAGCACAAACCATCATACGGAGTATCTGGGGCTCGACACACACATTCCTTAATATCACTAGCAATTACCCTCTGTAATAAGAGAACAATTAGAAAATCATAATAAAAATGAGAGGGATATTAGTAGAAAATTAAAATAGAGGATACATCTCAATATAAAAAAACCATGATCAATCACAGACCTGGGAGTAGAGCTTGTAGCTTTCTGTTGTATTTGGAAAATCAAGGTCTACCGTCTGTGGATTAATAAAAGTTAAAATTGTTAGCAATTACATGTTAATAATTTAACATGCAAACGCACGATTAGGAAATGTATAACTCATAGTGCATTTCACTTAAAATAATGACAGGAGTATAAGAATCTTGCGATATCTAGTAGTTCACCAATAAAATTTATTCTTGAGCTGAGAAGCATATCAATCTTTTTGGTAAAGAAAGTCAGAAGCATAATAAGAACAGTGGTCAAGGTGTTGAATGGTACACCTTTAGAAGTTTAATCTTAAGCAATAATGGACAGTATTTTGAATTTCAAGGCCTTTGATTACAAGCAGCACGCCAGATAGTCAAAGGGGAATCAGGTGTATACTAGAGTCAACTTAAATTTAGGAACAAGTGAGTATATTGTTAAAGAAATCACGAATTGTTAATAAACAAAGACATGTTTCAGGCTAAGAAGAAGAAGAAAAAAAATCTAACATTAGACTTCATATAAAGCTTACAAGCAACCTGACCATGTGGGTACTATAATTTTGTGGTTTCATGCAGAGCAAGAAGTCAAGACAGAGGAGATGAGGAAAGAAAGTATGAGAATGAATTATGATACAAATAAAATGAACAAATTATGCGCACAAAAGAAACAAGCAAAGAAATCATTGAATACCTGATACTCCCCTGGCCTTGTTTCCTTTCTCTTAAAAGCATATCGAGGTTTTATCTGCAAAAGAATATTAAGAACACATTTTGAAAAATAAAAGGCAAGGGAAATTTATGAAAATTGAGACAATCAATTTGCCATTCAAGATAAATATTAATTTTAGTCACTTACCATCATTCCTTTGCTTTCCAAACTTTTCAATAAGCAATCAGTAAGAAATTCTCCTCCAATTGGAGAAGATGCCACAGCCTATTGTTGCAAACACAAAAACAAGGGAAAAGAATCTGTTACAAGCTATGAAAAGATTAATTAGAACTTTAACATTGTAAAAACAGGACATTAAACAACTTTAAGCCGCCCCCTCGTATTTTGGGGAGAATAGGAGGGGTGGGTACAGGTTATATAGGATGAATGTTAAAATATAAGAACGAAGCTTATACAATCACTTAGTAACAGTTGTATGTATCCAAAAGACATGGACATCAAAACTTATCAACCATAGGTAATTAACATTCTTAAATGTTAAGATTTAAGAATGAAGCTCTGTTTGATTGATCTCATGCATGGGGGGCTTACAAATAACCATTCACTTTAAACTTCAAAGAATCACTTTATTTTTTACATTTTATTTTTAAAAATTCTTTTAGGTGACTTTGTGTTCATTATTGTGTGCATGATGTGCATGAAGTAGTCTATTCCCTTATTAAATACCATTACTTTTTTTTTATAATACCATTACTTATCCCACCCCCCCCCCAACAAAAAAGAAATGATTGCCCAGGGAAACCTTCCCTATTTTTTGGAACTCAAACAACCTTCTAAAATTAGATAATTAGTTGTACTTGTGACTGGGATGAAAGGATTACTGACAATAAAAAAAAAAGGTAAAACTTGCCAAATGAGTGATACGAGCCAGTATATGTATCAATAATTATATAGCTGACAGTACATATATGAAGCTACAGTGACTATGTAAGAGTCCAAAAGGCAGAATTTGAATAGAAACTGAGCTTGCTTAACAAGAACAAAATTTACTTGAATATAACAATAGCAAGTCATTCTTCCACTTGGTTAATAGGTGAGGAATACCTTTTGAAGAACATAACCATCATGCACTGGAGCAACTGTGGTTGATCCTCCACCACTGAACGAGTTGGGAATTATAGACTATCATATATTAGTTTTGCTTCTCACATATACCAAGAAATATTAAATGAGGATGAATAATATACTTTTGATAAGTGACAAGAAAAATAAATAACAATTGCAAATTGCGCAAACTCATTAAGCTACTGACAAGACAAGAAGAACCAACATATTTCTTAAATCAAAGAAAATAACAGTCTTTCCAAAAAAAAAAGTGTTAACATTAAATATAGACAAAAGGAATATAACGCAAATCAATAACTCATAATTCCTTTTTTTTTTAAACACTGATATTTTTGTGATGAGTATATCATCATTTTATTAAGAGTAGGAGAGTGCTTCCCGTTCAAAAATATCATGCAGAAAGAAAAAAAAATGTCAAGAATTTGATTAAATTCAAAATTAATTTTTTTTTCTGCTAGGTAGATAAAATCCAAGAAATAATCAAAGAAATGCAAAGCAGATATGATATGAAAAGAGGTTTAAATTAAAAGAAATGCCAATCAATAATGCTTTGCATGTAGCTAGTAATGCCAAAGAAAAGGAACCAATACTCATGCAGAATAATTAAATGTGACTACCTGTCAACAACTAATGCGGTAGCACGTCCTGATGCAAAAGATGTTAGAACCTGGCATCAACAAGTACTCCGATCAATCACAATACTGACATTTCTTGATGAAAGGAGAGGGAAAGAGAAAATTCATATTAATAATCAAAGTACGCGAAGTGAGGTTATGGGTCCATTAGGAGCATACAGCATTCTTGGCCAAAAATAATGCAGGAACTTTGTACTTTTCGAACATAAGCTCCGCAGTCCTGTCAGATACATGACAATCAAAATCTTTAACCAAACATAAAGCTACATCCTAAAGAATAAAATGTAAAAACTGAAACCATGAATATTGATTATCACTAAGAGGAAAAGGCTTATTGAGTTAGGTGAGTTTAATTGTTCCGCATGAGGGTAGAGCCAGATAATGAAGGCATATAATCTTAAGTGACAAGAAGCTTGATTCTTTATAGATTTATATAAGACAAGAAACTAATGATCATGTATCATGCTTTGCATCAAATATTACTTAATAATATTTTTATTTAAATCATGAAAAAAAAATCCTCCATTAATGGATTCAATCATAAAGGTTACAAAAATAAAATAAAATTAGCCCAATGGGACAGTACTTGTGTTCATAATACAGTACATTTTTATAAAACTGGCACCATGCTCTTGACAAACTCAACTGAAATGCATTTACATGTAACCTTAGACCGCTGTAGTGAACATTCCACTTTCGAAGAGATCATATTGTTGTCTAAGTCTTAATTTTGTCTTAAATTTTCAGACATTTCCAATTACCCATTTTAACATACGTTACTTTTGTTTAAGATTATCTTAAAAGGCTGTGGATAAAGATAGTCCTCTTCTTATTCTTGGAGTGGTAATTTACAAATGCACCCAATGGTTTTGAACTCACGACCTCGCCGTTCTTCTTGTTCTTACAATAGGAGGATGCACCATCTAAGAAAAAATGTCTATTGATGAAACTATGAACCTGGTCTAAATTCTTTGTCCAAGCTTATCCACAATGAGGTTTGAACATGGCGGCTTTCGGGTCTCTCCAGACCAGATAACATACATGCACTTTATACACTAAAAACTGTTGCTCAAAACACCCTACCAAACAGCCCCTATATTTGAAAGTTACAACACAGTTTCATGAGTTCAATAGGAAACAAAGAGGTTGTTGTTCTATTACACACAAACTTCGAAGATTAATTTTGACAAGGTTTAGACAGAACCTAGGAAACCATTAAAATTTATCAGGACTACAATCAAGAAGAAGTTATTTAAAATTTGCAAGGACTAAAATGTTCACTTTTTTCCCCCACACTCCATTTTCAGCTGAAATTCCTGATGCAAGATACCTTTTAGTTGAACATTCAGTTTCATTTCACAGAACATAAACCCTAGAAAAACCAGATAAGGCTTCAGGATCAACTGTTCTGAAAGGAAAAGAATTTATCATTATATCACAGAAGTTTTTTCTAAAATAAAATCAACATATATATGCAGTTTTCACTCAAAAGTTACCAACGTCTGTACCTTATATAACTCATGAAATAACTGACAAAGAAAGCTGCTAGTATGTATGCACAGAGACAACAAGTAACAACAACTTCAGTAAGCCAATCCTCATTGGCTCTAAAATAATGCAAGCCATAAAGATTACAGCATCCAGAAACCGCTCTAAAATGAATTATATATGAGAAGCACTCATCATGTTATACAGTGCCAGCTCACCTTTCTCTTTGCTGTGGAGTATTAGAAGATGGTTCTGCAAGTAGCATTGGATGCTCTTTAGGATCAACCAATAGGCATTCCCTAAAACAAAAGAACAACCAATTATGACAATTGACATACAGTAACATAATTACCCAAAAAATTTCTGGCTGATAATTGATATTTTATAGATAAATAATACAATTCTGATTGGTCTTGAACACACAACCACACAGTCCACCCAGTTCTCACAGCAAGAGGTACTATTTCAGCTAAAGCTCATTGAATTAGGCTGAAAAATGATCACAAAAAAAAAAAAAAAAAAAACAAGAGCCTTCACATAGTTACATATAAAAGTTTGTAAGTTTTCAGGCAGTGGAGTGGAATTACAGAATAACATAGATCTATTTTTTTTTAAATCTGATATTCAATGAGAAAATGCTTGCGCGAGTAAATACACACAGACACAGAGTAGAGTCCTACCGAATGACATGATTCTACTCTAAATTCAAAGCAACTAAGTAGGTCCACACCTTCACCACATCTCTCAAAACTACAAAAGATCATACGATCATTTTATGATTTAGACACACAAGCCATCTTTATTTCATTAGCATATCACTAGAAAATAGGATTACGAGCACCAGAAGATAGTATAGAAATCTATCCTCAACCATTACCTGAAAGCATGGTCCCATATGCAGTCAGCTATCTCCCAGTCAGCAATGACTCCATCCTTCAGAGGTGACAGCACCTAATAAATAGACAACAAAAATCCTTGTAATAAGAAATTATTTTAAAATATCAGGTCAAAATTCCCATATTAGGTAAAACTAACAAGCTTACATCCATATGATCCCGACGGAAGCCTAAGGATTGAGATCCAACGAACAATTTGCGTTTTCCCTTGGCTTTGTCAGAATCAAGAGTTTTGACAATGTTTTTAGAATCTACTGCAGATCCAGAATTTTTTTCAGTAATTGCAGTCTCATCAACGTCCATTTGGTCAATTGCCCCAACAACCTTAACAAACACAGAGGGATATCAAAAACTGATTCTAGCTGGTACAGATTCAAAAACAAAGCACAAGTGCACAACAATTTCCAGCAAATTATGTTAAGGTGGACAATATATTTTACACCTAATCCCTTAGAGTGTAGACTGTAGACTTATGAAGCAGTTGCATATCATTATAGAAAGCTCCCAGGCCGATGCTCACAACCTTTAACAGTCCAAGCTGGGTTTTCTTTTAAGTAATAAAAAATTTATTGATATAAAAAAAATTTAAAAAAAACAAAAACAAAAAGCGTAGCCCAAGTACACATGGGGTATACCACTGGGGACTAAACAATCAATTATGCAAATGACATAAATCTATCAAATCAATAATTGATCATAAAGACTGACTATGCAAAACCAAGGTATGGGCCAGTGGGACCACCCCTGTGGGGCAAACCCCGGGTGCCTACACACCCCCGCTGAGCAAGCATCGGTTAAATTGCGAAATGTAGCTATGAGTTGAACCAGAGACTTCTGAGTTTACAGTCAGTCCAGGCACTCTCCCTTACTGCTAAGGTACCCCGAGTGGGGGCAAAGGATTCATACATATATGTCATATATATTCAACGCATAGAATGAATGCGCAAGTCTAAAATCCCAAGAACCAAGAACCAAGTTTTTTTTATTTTTTATTGGTAAGTTATACATACTCCCAATAGATCTTCAACCGACGACCCCTACCTTCCATGCCATTGGCGTAAGTGCCAGTTGACCTATAGTTCATTGGCGGCTCAAAGAGCCAAGTATTCAACACCAAAAATTGAACATTCCCATTTCCCACCAAAAACATATTATCACAATCAACCTCCACACCCCTTCGTTAACTATAAATTACCAAAATCACTACATTTTGCACAACTGTTTAAATAACACCAAAACCGGAAACTTTTAACATTCCCCCACCAATCTTACCACAAAAAATACCTCAAAAATACCATCCCATTCCCTCTAAAAGTTTCCACATACCATTAACAGTTCGATGCTACAATTCCAAACTCACTAACACAAATTTTATAGTAGCATTGTGCACACATCAAATACAGGTGTGGGGGTAAAATTGAGACTAAAAGTTAGAAACTTTAACAGAGTGAGAGTGAGAAAAAGACTTACAGAAGGGAACACAGCTTTGGGGGCATCTTCGCCGGCGTAACCGGCTTTGCAAGTGTGCGACCCTAGGTCTATTACTATAGCTGATACCTCATCTGTTTCAACAAAACAAAAAAATCAACAATTCAAAAGAAAAATTAGTAAACTTTAAAAATCCCTAGGTGTATGTATGAGAAAACAAAGTATGAAACTTTGTGCACTCACCTCCTCCGTACATGGCTGCAAGATTTCACAGAGAGAGAGAGAGAGAGAGAGAGAGAGAGAGAGAGAGATTTTGGGGTTCTGGTTTTGGTCTTGTAGTTTGGTTAGGGTTTTAGAGAAGAGAGTCGGAGTGAGGGAAAAACTGAAGTCAAAATATTTTGATTCGTGAAGATCCGAATCCGAATCCGGATCCGACTGTGACTAAGATTCGGACTCGTAGTGGACTCGATATTCCCCCACTACTCTAGTTGGTCGAATTTGGGTAAAGCAGTGTTGGGAGGGCGGGTTCGGGTTAGAGATATTCGTCACCTGTACCCGTTTAAGCCTAAGAACTAAGATGTACTGAGAGAAAGTAAGAAGGTATTTTATGCCAACTTTTTTAAATCCCAGTTTTGATGCTAGTGGGAGTTTTGTAAAGTGGGCCAAGCTGTTTGGCCCAGTGAAAACAATTACAAAAACCCAACATTTTGGGCCTGCCTATTTCAAATGTGTTTAGTTTTTCAAAACAAATGGATTTGGCTTTCCTATTAAAAAATAAAAAAAAGTTATACATTTACAATATTTTCACAATACTTTCATAAAAAATTTTAAATAGTACATTTTTATTGGCTGTTACAGCTGGGTAAAAAACTTAAAATTTTAAATAGTACATTTTTATTGGCTGTTACAGCTGGGTAAAAAAATAATTTAAGTTGTAGTATCAAATTAGAATCATTAATAATTTACCACATATGATTTGTTGTAAAAATGTTGTGGATATAGAGTAGTATTTTTTTTTTAAATGTTTTTAGAAGGATAAAAAATGGTTTTGAGATAGGTTTTCAAAACGTGTTTTTATTACAGGTTCTTGATGTGAAAGAAGACCAAAAAAAAAAAAAAATTTTATTTGGCAAATGTATCTCTAGTATAAGTTTTTGTTAAAAACACAAAACTCAATCTTGAAAATACGTAAAAAAAAAATCAATTTTGGTATTTGTACAATAAATTTGAGCAACCATTTTCTAAGTTTGGCTTTTTAAAACGTTTCACTATTCCATCATATTTTATTTTTAGATGATTAAAATGAGTTTGTTTAAAATGCCTAACCAAACAAGATACAACTTAGGTCTAGTGCATTAATGCACTGAACCAAAACTTAACCCAACCAAACAAGCCTACTTTACTTTCTTTCATCTTCTTAAGAAAAATCCTAAAATAAAATGTGTTTTTGTTTTCGATCTCTAAAATAGTTATAAAAAAAAAATATTTTTCAAAAACATAAACCAAACATGCAAATTATTTTACGTGCATCATACCCACAAACACCAAACAAGCAACAAATCCAAATTGAAATTTCAAGCACAAACTACTAATACCAATACATATATATATATATATATATATATATATATATATATATATATATATATATATTACATAATTGAACAGGCAACAAGTCCATTGAACTTTCAAGCATAGCAACCTTGCACATCCATCACAAGAGAAAGAGAGGAAGGTAGAAAGAGAGACTTTGATTAGAACTACAATTTAGTTTTGTATAGTTGGAAGGCTATGACTCAGTTGTCCATGTCCCAATGGAAGATTTAGCAGCTATTGCGGCCCCTGCTTCCTCGAATGAAACTCTAGGTTGAGGAGTTACTCAAAAGGCTGCCAAGATATCAGTATATATGGTTTGATTTACGAGTATAATAAGTCAATTTATAATCTTTAACTCCAGCTTTGAATCCAACACTTACTTTAGTCTCTATTTGTGATGACATAAGTCCCTCCCTACAACTCATGAACTAATAATTTTTGTAACAACAAGGTCTACTTGACATGAAATAAGTTTAAGTTTAAGTTTGGATCCAGCTTTATTGTGAATGGGGGAGATGAACGAGATGGAGAAGAGGGGCAAAGATTTGGTGTGATAGTTCTCATGGCTTAACGAATTCAGAACACCACGAATCTTACACACCCAACACCAATTTGTGACTCTCAAGATCAGCACCACCAGCTCATAGGGACTAGATTGAAGACATGACATGGCTAAGGTCATAGGTCGCTGGGAGGGTCATAGGTTGTAAGAATTCTAGAGAAAAAAAAAAGAAGAGAAAGGGCTTAGAAAATAATGGGCAGGGACATTATTTATAGAATTGTAATCGCCTTTTGGTTGAAAACAACTAAAAACTCTAAAGGGATCAAATCATAACTATAAAGTTGTGATTTACAACTATGTTTTATGTTGGCTTTATTCCATAACAAAAAGTGTTGTATTTGCTTTAATTTGTTCCTTGTATTTTGTGGGATTTTATTGTATTGGGTTTAGTATTAAGTTGGTGAAGAATCGAGCATAAAATAAAAAATCAGTGAATTTTGAGAGTGTCTCGCTAAAAACTTACCTGCGAAAGAGTCACGTGAAAAGCACATGCTAGAAGCTGAAAAGTTGTGCCAGCCTAAAGGATTTCATGAGTATCTCACGAGTAAGCCCTTCACACAAGATACTCGCAAAACTCTCTACTTAAAGGATTTTTAAATGTGACTTTCTTACTCTTCACCCATACTATATATACCATCGTTACCCAAAAAAGTAAAGAAGACAATTCAGAGAAAAAAAACCCTAGACAGGTTTTCTACAACACACGCATCCATCTTTTAGAGAGAGAAAACTACTCATCCTTAGTGAGAAATCATTGTAGCCTCTTTTTATTCCCTCCCCCATTGTCATACCTTGAGAGGGGATTTGTACCCAAATACAACCCATATCTTTTCAAAGTGTATAAAGTATTTTGGAGCTTGAGAAGCTTTGGAGATTTTCCAAAAGAAGCCAGTGAGGCTTGGCAGATGCAATCGAGCGTATTGCGGAATCCAAAAAGCTAAACAAGACACGATTCCGAGAAGCCTTGTTGGAGTAGGAGTTTGGAGGGCTTAGGTACATTGGGTAGATTAGGCTTGGAGGGTCTTTTGCTATTCATGTATCCCAACTTATTGTCTAGTGGATCGATTTACCGATTGGAGGGTGGCGGAGAGGTTTTTCGCCGAGTTCTTCGGTTTCCTCTTCGATAACACGTCTTGGTGTTATCTTGTAGTTGCATCTCTCTTCTCTTACTCTTGTGCTTTACTTTTATTGTTTGTTATTCATGTTTATGCACTAGAGTAGTTATCAGTTTATTGCGTTTCATTTACTCTTGTTCCATAGTTAGATAAGTTAGAATACAAACAATCTAGTCGTAACTTTTAATTGGGGGTCTAAACAAGCTATTGTGTATTTACATAAATTCAAGCTTTTAATAACGTTGTTCAATAAATATCTCTTATTCTTTTTTCTTCACATGTGCATGTGAGAGGTGACTCTCTCCTTCAAATTTTTTTTTTTTTACTTTGTTTATATGCGATTGAACTTACTAAGAGCATTAACATCAATTGTGCTAAATCCTATTTTTTTTTTAGCATTTAGCACACCAAGCATTTAAAAAAAAAACCATACATCAAATGTGTCAAATGCTAAAAAAAAAGTCATTTTATTCATTTTATCTCTCCTCTCTCCTATCTATTTGTCTTCTCTCACCTACCTCTCTCTCTCTCTCTCTCCTCGTCACAAATTACTTCTCTCCCAGCCGTTTTAATCAATTGCAATACATCACAATCAAGAGCTAAAGGTGGCTTTTTATTGAGTCGACCCTTACCATGGAGATCGACGTGGGAGGACAGGATAAGATCAGCCGGTGGAGACCAAGGTTAGCATGGTGGATTTTGTAATTGTGAATGGGTTGTGAGGATGGTGAGAGAGACCGTTGAAGAGGAAGAGAGGGAAATGACTATTGAAAAGAATAGAACATTAAACTAGAACACATAATGTAAAATGTATTGTCAAATGCTATATTAAAGTAGCAGTAAAAATAACGTGGGAAAATAATTTATTTTTTGAACATAAGCTCTAAGAAATGCTAACTCGCCTCCTTTCTTGAAAGGGATAAATTATCATGTGGATTAAGAAACTTTTTGTTTGACATGAGACTAACTTAATAAAAAACACTAAATTGTCAACGAACTTAAAATTATCAAATCATCACGCAATTTAAGAATATATATATAGCCTAACTTTTGTATTGGTCAATAATTTGTTCTTAGATTGTTTTTTTCCCCAAATCACTAGACAATTGCTGAGGCTAGGTGTATGAATAATCTTTTATTTTTTAATTTTTTTATACAAAATAGAATTTATACTCTATCATAATCTAACTTATCTTAGTGTATATGTATGTGAAACTCTCCCTACAATTGCTGAGGCTAGGTGCATGAAAAATCTTTGATGTGCAATGATCAAGATGCAGTTTTTTAGTTAACCGAGAGCATCCTTTCCTCTGCTTGTTGGATTATATTAATATTGGCAGTTATGGCATTTATTAATGAATAATTTAATAAAAAATTTATACACTTATGAAAAATATAAAAAATTATAAAAAAAATAATTGTTTCCATAAATTTTTTTTAAAAAAATCTGTTAATTTTTTAAACAGTTTTTTTTATCAGCGTATTTATAAATTATTAAATTATAATGATATTGAGAACAAATGTCTCCCTAATGTCAAACTTCCATTCCTTTATTAAATGTAGTATCGTTTTTTTTTTATTATTATTATTTTTTTTTTGAGTTTTTTTTTTAAGACTTGAATTTTAGTCTTTATCTCTCACACCTTACAAGCATTTAATACTTAACTACCTATTAAGCATACGTGTCAAGAATTGTGGCAGTACGTATGATAAAGTTTTAGCTCTTCCTTATTGAATGCAATTTAAGGCCCGTAGCCCTGACCCCTCTATGTCCATGATAAATGTGAAGCCTGAGAAAAAGAAGCCATCTGATTTTGAAGACTTAAATTTTAGTTGTTATATTTCCCACTTTACAAACATTTAGAGAGGGTTTGGATAGCACATCTGCGTCCAGCTTTCCGCGTGTTTTTTTTTTTTTTTTTAAAGACCAGCGCTTAGTGCACTGTTCATGGGACATGAACAGTATACTAAGCCATATGAACAGTAAAAAAGAGTAAACAGTAATTTTTTACACATTTAAAAATTATTTTGTTACAGTGTTTTCAGTTTTCAGCAATAAGTTCTATCCAAACGGACCCTTAATACTTATAAAATAATTATCTTATTAAGAATAGGTGCCAAGAATCGTGATAGTATATATGATAAAGTTTTAGCTCTTCCTTAATGAATCCAATTTAAGGCCTGCAGCCCTAACCTCTCTGTGTCCATGATAAATGTGAAGCCTGAAAAGATAAGGCATCTGAAAGAAAATCAAAATTAAAATTAAAAAATTTCTTAATGTAATCATATCTTATCTTATCCAAAAAGAGAAAGACAGTCTGATTTTCATCATTTGTGCAGACCACGTAGAATTAAGAGTTCAAAATTTTGACTCATCAGTTACTGCATGAACCAACCAGCGTGGATCTCATTGTTTTCTTAAAATTCCGTGAACTTTTGCCTTTGCCCATTAAAAAGTAAAAGAGTAACTATTATAAAATAGTATAAAGTATAGTTGTGAATCTCCAATTGTGCCCCTAAATTCGGTGAACCAGAAAAACTTTTTGTCATTAAAAAACAAAAATCAAAAAGAAAAAAGAACAAGCACTTACCTTTCTTTTATTATTTTATAGTATTAATGCAAGACAGAAAAAGAAAACAGAAAACACAGACATTTTGGTAACGTATAATTATAGAGAGCTTCACAGTTGTCAAATGGTCCTGTACAATATTAGTCATAACTTACGAGAATTATATATAATTATATATCCACCACGTTATGTTTGAGAAATTTCTGTGTGTCAATGTCACGGACACACACCTGCCTCACCTAAAATCAGTCCCAAAATTCAATTTTCAAAAAGCTCACCACCGTACACTAGTGAAATTTATTGCTACCTTATCATCATATCACAATTCACATGATTCATATCCACTATCAAGGCTCGTACCTCCCTCTTTAGCTTTCACATTTATTCACATAAGCTATTACTGAAAATTGAAAGCTAAGAGAGTTGAAAGTGGGAAGTTTGGTCCATAGCATTTCCTACTTTAATATATTGTAACAATTTTTATGAGTACTGGTGATAATTACTTAATGGCCAATTAATTATTTTAGAAAAATCTTAATACTATTTTCATTAAAAATATATAAAATGTCAGGACCAAAAATCACGTAAAAGACTTAACAACAACAACAACAACAACAATAACAGCGTTTTATGACTGAAGGTCCTAAAACAATGAATTTGTAGAGAGGGTAGCAACAACAAAGTTTTTGACGTCATTTTTTCCCATTCCTGTGTCTCTTCTTTCTTATTTATATCTTTTGCCCTTACTATCTCAGCCCTACACCTCTCATCTACTCAACCCCCTTTACTGACACTTATCCATTTCCTTGTAGTCGGTAATGGAGAGAAGTTTTAGCTCTGTACTTTGTACTATTCAGGTCATTTCTACATTAATGCAACGGATAAAGCTGATACTCCCTATTTAATGCGGCCAGAATGGTTGGTGCAGAACATTCAATGCAACGTTCATAGTTATCCAACCCCCACCCAGATATTTGCAATATACCCCATACATCATCAATCTATCTTTCGTCCTTTGCCAGGCCATCCCACTTCATCCTCGGAACCTTGACTTTTATTCTCCTTTACTCCTTATACTTTCTAGTATGTCTTCGAGTCTTTAGATCTTTGGATCCTCGGGTCCTCGGATCTTCGGGTCCTCACATAAAAAATTGACAAATTTTTTAGAAAAAAAAGAGTTAACGGATGCTCCAAAACATTGATTTAAGAACTTCTTTAGAAACTTTACCCAATAATTAGATCCAAAAATTAATTACTTTATATTTTCCTATAAAACCAATGTTTTTAAAGCATTTGTTCATTTTTTATTGTTGAATATGAGATATGGATTTTAATTCTCGTCTACATCAACAAATGATTTGTGTATTGGTTTGATGATAAAAATTTTTTATAAAGAATAAATGCCATAAGTTGAAATTCTTATAAAAAAAAAAGCATTCATTAACTTTTCCCTTTATTATGCGAAATCGGGGGAAATAGATGTTTAGTCTTAATTTTTGAACTATGAAGCCAAATAGTCACATTTTCAAACTAAGTAACAAAATAACCTTATTTTGGAATTCGACATTATTAATATTAAGTTTCCGTCAGAACTTGATATCATCAATATCAAGTTCTATGCATATTTTTAAGTGAAACTTGACATTTTTAATATTGAGTTCTACACAAAACTTTTTTTTTTTAATTGAAACTCATAAAACTCACCATAGTTTTTTTTTTTTTTTTTTTTTTTTTTTTTCGGAGAACTCAAACCCAAGGGCCAAGTGTTATTTCAAAAAAAGAAATTACAGTGCATCCCTTGTAAATGACCACGACTGGAAACGATTCAAACTTGTAACTCATCGCCTGACTTAAAAGTTAGATTGTTTAGCAAAAATATGAGCACACTTAAAACTTGACATAGCTAATATTAAGTTTCAAAACAGAAGTATTTTGATACGCAATTAAAAAATAAGGCTATTTGACATAAAATAGTTAATGCTAAACAGTCATTTTCTCCGTAAAATCTGTTTAAGCCGTGTATTCTACGTGCAGCAATAATTAGCAAACTTTACTGTTCTCTCAACTCTCAACGAGATTGACGTGAGCAGCATAGGCCCCGCCCAATTACTCCCACTACTAGTCTCTGCTTTCCTTTCTAAATAAACCCAAATCTCTCACTATTTCGGTCTAAATAAACACACACACACCTCTCTATTTCTCTTTCTGAATCCAGCTCTCTGATCTGAGGTCTGGATTCTCTAACAATGGCCTTTAACCCATTCATCTTCGTTGTTCTCACCGTCTCTCTCTTCCCTTCCATCACTCTCTCTCGCACCTTGTTATCAGAGACTACCACTCACACTGACCTTGATGTCTCTGCTTCACTCCAACGAGCCCAAGCTGTCCTCAACTTCGACCCACAAACCCTTCAACCCTTAGACCAACAACAACAACAGCTAGAAGAAGAAGTGCAAACTCTCACATACCCAAATGCCTCTTACTTCTCAGTTCAACTTCACCCACGAGAGAAACTCTACAAAACCTCACACAAGGACTATAAAACCCTCGTCCTCTCTCGTCTCGAGCGCGACACGGCCCGTGTCAACTCGCTCACCACCAAGCTCCAGCTCGCCCTCCATGGCGTCAAGAAGTCGGATCTCCAGCCCTTGGAAACGGAGCTCCAACCCGAGGACTTGTCTACTCCTATCGTCTCCGGCGTGAGCCAAGGCAGCGGCGAGTACTTCTCCCGTATCGGTGTGGGAAAGCCATCAAAGCCTTTCTACATGGTCCTCGACACGGGAAGTGACGTCAACTGGCTCCAGTGTCAGCCTTGCTCCGACTGTTACCAACAATCCGACCCGATCTTCAACCCGAGTGACTCCGTCTCCTACAACCCACTCTCCTGCACGTCCTCACAATGCAGCTCGCTCGACGTGCCCGCGTGTCGCTCCAACAAGTGTCTCTACCAAGTGTCCTACGGAGACGGGTCCTTCACGGTCGGCGACTTCGTCACCGAAACGCTGTCGTTCGGAAACTCCGGCTCCATAAACACCGTCGCTTTGGGTTGCGGACACGACAACGAGGGACTCTTCGTAGGCGCCGCAGGTTTACTCGGACTCGGTGGCGGCCCACTCTCACTCACATCTCAGACCAAAGCGTCGTCGTTTTCTTACTGCTTGGTAGATCGTGACTCGGGACGATCCTCGACTCTCGAGTTCAACTCAGCCCCACCCGCCGACTCGGTCACCACTAGTCTCCTCAAAAACAGCAAACTCGACACGTTCTACTACGTCGGACTCGCGGGGATGAGCGTCGGAGGCCGAGCCGTTTCGATCCCAACCTCGTTGTTCCAACTCGACGCGTCGGGAAACGGTGGGATCATCGTCGACTCGGGCACCGCTATAACTCGGCTGCAAACTCAGGCCTACAACGCGCTCCGTGACGCGTTCGTTAAGCTCACTCAGCACTTGCCGTCTACAAGCGGAGTCGCTCTGTTCGACACGTGTTACGACCTGTCGTCGCAAACGTCCGTGAAAGTCCCAACGGTGTCGTTTCAGTTCTCGGATGGGAAGTCTCTGCAGCTGCCGGCTAAGAACTATTTGATTCCGGTGGACTCGTCTGGAACTTTCTGCTTTGCTTTCGCTCCAACGACGTCGTCTTTGTCTATTGTTGGGAACGTGCAGCAACAGGGGACACGTGTCAGCTTCGATTTGGCAAACTCAAAGGTTGCTTTTTCGTCGAATAAATGTTAGTAGATGTAAACAGTGAATGTTTTCATTAAAAAAAAAGGAAAAAGAAAAAAACAGGTAGTAGTACTTTCAATCAAAATGGTAGTGTAATTTACGTTTTTACCCTTGAAAAATGAGTGTCTGATTATAGTGTGATATTTTTAATATTTTTAGTATCTAGCAAAGTGAAATCAGAAATGAAAGGCTGTAGTATAAAGTTGTTGTGTGGCTGAAAAGTGGGGCCCATTTAAATAAATTCCAAAGGAGCTTTGGTTGGTGTGGTTCATAAATTATAAACAAAGTTGTTGTACGTACTCGCAATTTTTGTTTTTTTTTGGGTAGAATTGTACGTATATGGCTATGGCATCTAGAGGAACTCAGAGGAAGTAGTACTGTATGGAAAATTAGTAGAACTCAAGGGACTTTTAAGCAAAGTGGGAATGTGACATTTAATGTTGTGTCATGTGTGTGTTTGTTTGTAAAGAGCAAAATGTACATATGTTATGACAAAGGGAAAGGGACAAGGGTGCACGGTGAAGCTTACGTTGTGAATGGTTTGCATGGGTGACACGACGCATCCAAGGAGAAACATGACAGTGTTTTGGATTTAGTGACGGAGGGGATGTGTCATGTGTGTGCATTGCATTATTCATGGTTGTTTCTTTGTGGTGCTATTGGGATATAGTAAAAGATTTGTTGGGTTTTTTAGATTTTGTTTGGGGCGTAAGACAAACAAATATTCTTTCAAAAAAAAAAAAATATACATATACACACACACTCAGTTAATAAAATATGTTCACAATGTATGTATGTAACATAACTGTACATTAAAAAAAAAAGGAATATTTTGTTCCAAGTTCCAACCTTTGGGTATTTTTGTGTCAAAATTGTATATGTGTTCTAAAATATTGTATAATTTTACTTTTTAATCATTTTACACGTTATAGGCTTCATGTCATCAAAATCAAATTACCTTGATTTCATGAATCTCCTTTGCAACATTACCATTTTTTTATTCCTCAAATTAATGATAAAGACTTTTTGGATACATTTTAAAAGTATAATAACGATTTTGAAATAAATGTGGAGGTTGAGGATTATAAGTATAGGTAGACCATTATTATAACTAAAATTAACCACTGAGGGTGGGTGACAAAGACTTAACTCCCGTGTGGCTTGATTAGGATTCATATCTTGAATTCAAATTCCAAACTCTTTGAGGCGCAGAATTGATTTAAGGATGTCCATTTTTGTTGTGTGATTAAGACTCAGTGGAGTTAAGATTAAGCTATGGTTGAATCTATATATATTAGAGAACACATATATTGGGCGAAGACATATACTCGATAAAGACGGAACTAATAGGGGACTTACTGTTTCTCAAAAAAAAAAAAAAAAAAATAGGGGACATCCTTTCCTAAAGATATTGCTTACCGCATATATATTGAGAATACAGGCATTTGTGAATTTGATTGAGGTGGACTATCAGTTTATCACTTCGCCCCGTGGAAATAAATAAATAATGAGTACGTACAAAATTAAAAAGGTGAAAATGAAATGTATGAAGGATATAAAGTCAAATTGAATAATTGAGATGGAGGTGATGTAATGGAGTTATTGAGGGGGAAATACTATTACGGTTATTGGTTGTTTTCTGCTTTTAATGATGATTGAATTAAGATGTATTAAGAAATAATTATTTGACGACCGTACGTTTTTGGTGTGATGGTCACTCTATAAATATAAGTGTTTGTGAGGTGTGAAGTAAATGTCGGGGTTTAAGTTTTTAGGAAGGAGCTTCACACATATATACTTAGATTAAGTTAGAGTATAAATTATATTTTTGTATAAAAAAATTATTTAATATCAAATCAATATTATTTTAGATTTTTATAAATATTTTGGTAGTTCTTTTTTTGGCTGCCTCAAATTCAAATCATAGCTCCGTCCCTACCAATGCCATCCCATCACTTATTCACCCTTCAAACATTGATTTTTCAACAAATAATTGTTATCGAGAAATATAAGAGATGACAAATAATTAAGAAATAATTATTGGTATATTTTCATTTGCTAATATTTTGTAATATCAAATCAATACTATTTTAGATTCTTATAAATATTTTATAGTTCTTTTTTTTTTGGCGGCCTCAAATTCAAATCATAGCTCCATCTCTGCCAAATACCATCCCATCACTTATTTACCATTCAAACATTGATTTTTCAACAAGTAATTGTTATCAAGAAATATAAGAGATGCCAAAAATGTTTCATCCTTACCCAACTTTGCGAGGATTTTCCCATCTTGAAGAGGTGACAGGATGGGGACTGGGGATGCCTTTATTTTTTTTTTGCTCGTATCTTCTTGAATATGTACATATATTTTTATTCAATTATATTTAAATAATTATATATATATATATATATCATATTTCTAATTTACACTTGTCTCTTTTTTTTTTTTCATCTTTTTTCTTCTCCTCCTGGGGACCAAAAAATTGATATATAGGATACTTATGATCCAGCGATTCCGACCGGTCGCCATCATTCCCCAACATCTCTTATTCAGGAAAAAAAAAAAAAAAGACTACAATTTTTTTTTTCCTTAGCTAAAAAGAAAACTAAAATAATAGAACTATGGTCATGGTGTTAATATATGCAAAATGGTCTATTGATTTGGAGGGGTTGGTGCGGTGGGCTTTATGGGAAAATGGGCTGGGTGTGTGGGGAACAGATCACATGAGTTGGAAGCCGCTTTTGTGAGTGGAAGACAACGTAGGTTATTGATATATTATTATGGTTTTTAATTTTTAATTTCGGAGGGGCCGTACACCCCCCACTTTGTTCTCTTCCTCCTTGGGGATGTGGGTCCCTTTCCCTTGATTGTCGGCAGGCTTCTGTATTGCCACATCATTTTCCACCACCCTTTCACTAGTCAACATGTGGCATTTGAGCTGCTTCTGGGTCCCATTTTGTAAATATGGTGCTAGTACTACTAATAGATTACTTCTTATAGTTCTTTACTTATTATTATTACCCGTGAATGATTCTTTCTTTTACTTGAGAGTGATGGTAAATTAAGTTATGTCTGCAATGCGTGTAACGTGCTATTTTTAATCATTTCCAATTATATAGCCCTTAACTAATACTCTTCGTGTTTGTTGATTGTTACGTTTACGTCAAAACTCAAAAGTACTAATAATTTTAAGGAAAATATTAGGATTATAACTTTTGCCGGAATTTTTGCTATTGTTTGCCGTATAACTTGTTAATGTCACACGTTATAAGTGATGGAGTAAAAGTGATATGTTTATATTTTCATCATTTATAACTCGCCACGTGGTTAAATTGTGATAAAATTGTGGCAAAAGTTATGATCCTAAACAATACTCATAATTTTACTCCAAAATGACCGAAATTTTTGCACCAACTAATTTAAATGCTATTAGAATTCTTGCATTTTTGTGTGTGTGTATGTGTGGAAAAACATACATACACATACAAGATAGAAAGAAAGAAATTCTAACACAAATATACATTATAAACTCTAGTAAAAACTCATGGTAACTTTTACGACAGTTTGACCAATTACCCTCTATTCCCCCTCTATCCAAATTAGTTTTTAAAGGAGAGCGATGCAAATTATACTATACTTAAAAGATTAGCCTAAAACTTATTTTAAAATTAAAATTATTAAGATATGATAATAAGTTTTCGTTTTTTTTTTGGGGGGGGGGGGGGGGGGGGGTGTGTAATCTTGGATCATAGAGTGTACGTATGAGTGTACCCAAAAAATAACGAAAAGATCATGGTAGATGGTGCCTATCTTGCATTAGCAAATATGAACCTCTTGGGATGTGCTCTCTCTCATAGTAGAGGCAGAGAGGAAAGGAAGGCACGCAAGGTGTGGAATAATAATAGTTTTTGAAGTACATAAAATGGTTAAATATACCTATTTTTTGGCTCCACTTGAAGGCCTTAAGCCATGCGTATCCACAAAGATACAAGATATGTTGGTATTAAAATTAAATAATTGATCCCATTTGTTGGAACCAATAATTGATCCCATTTTTTTTTTTTTTGAAACTGAACATTCATTTCATTCAAAGGGAAGGCAGAACAGCCAATACAAAGCTCAGAACCGACAGAACAAAACAGC
Source organism: Castanea sativa (assembly GCF_040712315.1). Lineage (NCBI taxonomy): Eukaryota > Viridiplantae > Streptophyta > Magnoliopsida > Fagales > Fagaceae > Castanea > Castanea sativa. The sequence goes on along the minus strand of NC_134016.1, from coordinate 30,740,236 downwards.
AAAGAAAAAGTAAAAAGGCAGACCACAAACAGACCAGGCCACACGCTAATTCTTTTAGCTGAACCTATCTATACCAAGAAGATTAGCTACAATATCTGGTGTTGTACCAGTCCAGTACTTCAATTCCCCGTTTTTTTGCAAAATAAACAAACATAATTTTCACTTGATAACTGTATATATTTGAGAACCTAGATAGTTTGACTTCTTGACCAAGACCAAGCCAATTTCCAAGACGTACTTTCTACAGTATAGAAAGAACTTTCAAACTAGAGCCCAGGCACATTTACTCAAAAGTAAAACATGTTATCAAATTTCACCCAAAAAAAAAAAACATGTTATCAAAAAAATAAAAAGAAGTAAAACAAAGTAAAGGCTTCAATATCTTCATATTTTAGAACCCCAGAAACTTTATCTTTAAGAAAAAATGCAAAAATATCATGGGATGGGACAGTGAAAATATCTAAAAGATGCAATTAATATTTATCCTGTGATTTTGAAACCCCAACAGACAATTTATAATTGTAGTCAAATTTTGCATTAAGAAATAAAGGGTTTTCAAAGGATTTTGAAAAAGCATAATTGTTCCCCTTGTGACCTTGTCTGCTTCTTTGATTTGTAAATGATTATAATTATATCAAAGCTGGTGGGCCTAACTTGAATCTTTCAACCCCCCCCGCGGCCTTTTTTTTTGGGTTTGATGCCAAACTCTTCACATGAAAGAAATGAAGAGTTTGTCATCATGTTGATTATATCTAAGTCACATTTGTTGAATGAGATTTGGCATAAACAATGCACTTCTTGCATGTATGCCATTGAAAATACAAGTCAAACCATAAACTAGCAATACCATCTAAAGGTAGCTGAGGTTCCCATTGACTGTTAAGGCACTTGGACCACCATATATATATCACCTACTAGGCCTTTAATCAAGGCCTAAATCTTGGGAAAATTTTCCTACCTGCTTATCAATTATCATGCTCCTTTAACTTTTCTTGTATCAACTGGTTTTTAAAAGCTGAATATTGGAAATGATTCTTTAAAGAATTAGCACCACCAGAACTTTTCATTTCGCACAAGATGATATATTTTCATACTAACAATTTTTTTTTTCTTTTTTGGTTCTTAACAAAATATACGGTGCTAAAATCTTGGTTTGGCCCTTCACAAAATAAATAGAAACATAAAAAAAAAAAAAAATCTTTGCCGGGAGTTTATATGATTAGAGGGTTGGGAAAAAAGGCAATGTCTCAAAAAAAAAAAAAAAAAACAGCATTTCGGAAACCACACAAGTTTGTTAGACTATTGTGCTATGTTTATTCCATTCATATACCAATAAATCAACATTCTAACATCGTTTCCCTCTCCCTCATGCGTGTTTCTCAAAAAAACCATTATAAACCTCGCAAACAAGTAGTACCATATCTAAAAATATAGATTCTTTTTGACCAAGCCAGCAAGTAGTACCATACTAAAGTCACATACACAATGTCACATGTTATGTTAGGCCTTGTAGGTAATACTAAAGATTGTTAAAGTCACGTGGACCATATATCACATGTTAATTAGGCCTTCAATCAAGGTCCAAATCTTGGAATGGTTTTCTTTTTCCTACTTGAATACAGTTGTGCTTCAACTTTTGATGTAACAAATAACTAACATGTAATGATGCATACATGGATGCATTTAAAAATAAATACATTTTTAATCATAAAAATATACATAATTGATTGAATTATTAGAAAAAAAACTTAATTAGATGCATATTAAAATTCTTACCTAAGTTTAATACATTTATGATTATTTTTATTCTAGTTCTTAATAAAATAGAAAATATAGCGATTTTTGTTGAGTATATATAATATGATTGGTTTTTATTTTTTATATTTCATTAATATTAACCTTTATCCAAAACAATGGAAGAGCATCTGAGCACGCGCGTGAGTGTGCTTAGAGGCTAATATATACTCCCTCCGTCCCACTTAGTTTGTCCTGTATTCCATTTTGGGATGTCCCAAAATATTGTCCTGTTTCTAATAATAAAAGTCATTAATTTACTAATATTCCTATTATACCCTTATTTAATTTTCAAAACTACTCCATTTAAAAAAAAAATCAACAAATTTATTTAAGGGTAGTTTTGGAAACTAATACATTTTTAAAAGTTAGATAAGACAATAAATGATGTTCCCTTAAAAAGTTTGACTTTTCAAAGAGAACAAACTAAATGGGACGGAGGGAGTATAAATTTAATTGGATTTAGATTCTTCGATTTTTGCACCCAATAATTCACTTGTTACAAAAATTAAAAATTAGATGGACACGTGACGCAAAATTAGATTCCAATTGAAATCCAATTTTGAATCTAAATGGATTTGGATTCTTTGATTTTTACACTCATTAATTCACTTGGTACAAAAATTAAAAACTAGATGGGATACATGGCGCAAGATTGAGAATACAATTGAAATTTAGTTGGATTTTCTCTTCTTTGGATTTTAATATATATTAGCTTGTAATTTCATGCATATGCATGAATATACTTAAAGATATACAATAAAATGCATAATATAATTTTTATACATATAATTTAAATACTATTGATAGTCATTTTTATATTTTGTTAACTCTTTAAAAAAATTTGTAAGGATATTATTAGGTATAAAATGTAAATTTTTCATTTTTTATTATTATTGTGAAGCACTTTTTTTTTTTTTTTTTACAATTCATTTGTTCTAGACTCTTTGGTTTTTGTACTTAATAACTCACTTTGATAAATATTTATGATATGCCTCCACATTTTATTCTAAAATTAAGAAATAAAATTTGTTAAGAATAAATAATTTAGAACACATTGAGCAAAATTGGAACTCTAATTTAGAATTTTAATATGAGTTTTTCTTAGTTTCACCTATTATTATATATATAAACTAATCTGTAAGCCCGTGTATATGAACAGCTACATTTAAAAACAATCACAATCATAATTACACACACAAACACATGTATATGTGTGTGTGTGTGTGTGTGTATGAGTTCAAAATAAACTTGATGTAAGAATTACAACTTACACATTTTTTAAGCCTTGAATTTCTAAAATATATAATGGTTTATATATATATATATATATTTAGAATCTAATTGGATCTTTACAATTTGGTTTTTGCACCCAATAATTTACTGCCACAAAAATTTAAAAAATTAGATTGGACACTTGGCGCAGAATTGAACTTCAATTAAAATTCAATTTAGAATCTACTTGAATTTAGACTTTTTGACTTTTGCACCAAATAATTCTCTTGACACTCAAATTTAAAAATGAGATAAGACACGTGACACAAAATTAGACTCCAATTTATAATTTAATCGGATTTTCTTTTAGTTTTGGCTATATATATATATATAGGCTAGTGTGTAGCCCTGTGAATATGCACAGATACAATTAAAAATAATCACAATTATATAGTTCAAATTGTACATTTTTTATATAAGATGTTCAAATTATATATAATATTAGCTTACATTTTTTTCAAATCATATATATATATAAGGGTTATATATTCAAAATGATTATGTAAGAAATTTACATACTACACAAAATAACTAATATGTAAAGAGTCTCTAGCCCAAAAAAGAAAAAAAGAAAAAACCCGCCTAGAAAAGATCCTTCACCTTGTTATCGTAGACTAATTCTAAGGGGTAGTAAATTCTTAAAAGCGGAACCACACCCTGAATTCCAACCAAGCCAGGTGTCAGGCGACTTCAAGTTCAACGAATCCAAACTTGCAAAATTTGAACGACTTTTACTTTCTAGGCTATGATCAATTGATGGGGATGATTTGAGGTATTTTGAAGGTTAAGCCGACAGAAAGATCTTTTGAAATGAATTGTAGAGCAATTAAGTATTTCTTAAGTGGAAATGGTGATCAGTTTCCTATAAAGTGAGAAGATCTTAAAAATACATTATTTCTTCAAGTCATTTAAAGGGACAAGTTTTTAGGGTGCTCAACCTAACGTAGCATAATAACAGTGGCGGCTCTAGAAATTATTTTTAGGATGGTCACTAAGAAATTTAAATTACACAAAATTTAATAAAAAGATAATTTTAATATATTAACGTCACAAAAAAAAAAACATGTAAATACATGAAATATTACAATATAGGTTATACAATATTTTCAAGTTAGGATGGTCTTAGAATATATTACTTAAAAATAATTATTTATATAATTTTTTTTTTTGCATGTATGAACAAGTGAGGGTGGTCCTAAGACAACCCTCACATTAGAGCCGCCAGTGTACAATAACAACCTATTTCTTTGCATTAAATACAAAATGGGTGTCGGTTAGTTAGCATAATAATTAATAAATGTTGATATGATGAGTTCAATAACTTTTCTCTGATACGGGTGTAAATTTGGATCAAACATTTTTTTGGGTTGAGCATTAGTCTAAGGGCTTGTCGAGGGGGTTTGTCAAGCACCAGCGTTGATGATTCTTTTGTTTGACATTTGGCCATTTTCGTACTAACATTTTTTTTTTTTTTTTCCTTTTGTTCATAACTAAATATATATCATTGAAATCTTGGCTTTGATTTACATTAATAAAGGTTAAGGAAATGTCAAGTGTTTAAATTGACCTCAGTTACAAACTTTTTCCTTAACTGTTTAATATGGACAAACCTTCTCAATCACAACTTATGTTGACCTAAGAGTGGATAAGAGACACAAATTAATTTTTTAACATTTTTTTTGGGCTAACTTAGATATCCAGAACTCTTTGAACACCTAATTATTCTCCTAGTTAAGAGTTTAAAATTCATAACATATTTCATGAGGTATTAAGAACCATTATACCAACCTTTCGAGTTAAACAAATTTGTTAGATTACTACTAGATATATCCACTTACGTATACAAATTTATTAGAATATTGTCATATTTTTAATTTTCGTTCATTGTGCTATATTTATTTTCGTCCATTCACTAATCAATCTATAATGAAACTAATCAAAGTTTTGACTTCGAATAACTAAAAAAAAAAAGTATATTTTAATTATTTTAATTGGTAAAGTCTCTTATTTTCAAATAAGAAATCTAAGGTTCTATTCACCTACACTAAAAATTAATATTCTTACGAAGCTAATATTAGTTTTGGAATTAACTTATACGGTAAACTGGGGGAAAAAAAAATCTGTTTAGTGAATAAAAAATGAATACTTTTTTACCAAAATAAAAATGACAACTTTCTAAAGCAAACAGATAGTGGACTTATTGTGCCATATTCAATTTCGTCCCTTCACTTGTCAATCTACATTTTGACTATTTGATATTAAAAAATCAACATTCTGACCGAATCTATAAGTATCGGAACTAACAAATAGATTAAATGGCAACTTTTTGACCAAAAAAAAGATGAAGACTTTTTTTGTTTTTGGTTAAAAGGAAACTGCATTAAGAACTAACAAGCCGAAGAGGCTAAAGTAGCGGCTAAGAGCCTACATTAGTACAACCCAGAAGCATCTGAATTAACAAAAGTATAAATTTCAACACTCTTCAAGGCAAAGAGAAAGTGGACTTCAAAAAAAAGGAAAAAAAATAGAAAAGGGGGGCATTCCGAGAATCGAACTCGGGACCTCTCGCACCCAAAGCGAGAATCATACCACTAGACCAAATGCCCACTTTGTTTTAAGAAACTAAAAAGGATATTAATAACGATAATATAGGATCTTACATTAAAACTGACAAGTGAAAGTTAATACTTAATACTCAACAGATAAATCTTTCGTTTCTGCCAGGTTTGGAAGTAGATAGGCAGCCTTAACTACCAAAAAAAAACAAAAAAAAAAACTTATAAATCATGCACAAAAAAGGTTAAAAGTTGAAACAAATGAAAAGAACTTAATGCTGACAATAAGAAGGGTATTATTTGTCATATTTTGGATGAAAATGGCTTGGAAAGACTGGTTGGCCCTCCTGAATCAGCAAAACTAATATTACAAACTTGTTGTGAGACCAGAAGATGGAGCACTTAGATGAGGTGCAAGAAATTGCAACAAGAAGTTCTCTAGGTCATAGGCATTGCCATGCATTTAATTGAGCCACATAATATTACTCTCAATTCTATAGAATAAAATAAAATGTTAGAAAGAACCATCCTATTATCCCCCACCCCCCCCCCCCCCCCCCCCCCCAAAAAAAGTGTATAAAACCATTGGATTTCTAATGAAAAATATTACAATGTCCTTGTTAAGAACAAAGCATAATATTCGTATTAAAATTATTGCTATAACTTTCTTTCAAAGAATGGATGTCTCTGAGCCACCATGGTGCCTTCCATATTTCCTTTTTCCCAAGGTAGCTTGGAAATAATGTCTACTAAAAGTTACTTCATCTGAAAAATCATAAAAGCAATGTTCAGTTACTGAGATGCACATTCTTCTTCATGAATAGAATCCACCTGTCTATGATCACCAAAAATTCATTAACTTATGCCGACGGTTAACCCAGTTGTTCCAAGGTTTTGGCACTGTTAACAAATGTGGCACTTTTATTAAATCCCTCCAGCAAAAGGATTCGAACTGCTTCCAGCCCATCTTGAAATGTAAAATTCAACTGAAAATACATTTTTTATTGAATAATTAGAATCCAAAAAGTATTTTGCATGTTTTTCTCCACAAGTCCATGAAAACTTTCTACATACCTCTTCACGTTCTTGTTTACTGAAGGGGCGGAGAACATAGTTGATGGAATCCATCTTCCCAGGAGGCCGTCCAATTCCTAGTAAAAGTTACCAATTTAATGACAAATTGGTTATAAAAAGAGCTTTTAGCAACACACACACACACAATGGCAATTACTTTAGTGCTTTTAAGCACATACCAATTCTTAAACGAGGAAAATCACGGTTCCCTTTGAAGTGATCAATGACACTCCTCATCCTGCAAGGGAAAGCAATTAATAAGAATTAATTTTAATATCCTTTTTTTTGGGGTGGGGATGTTGAGATGTAAAACTATCCTTACAAGCAGCCATTCATGAAGTAAAAAAAATACTAAAACACAAAAAGATAGATATATTTTAACAGTGTCCTGAATCCAAAAAATTGGGAATTGTCGTGTTTGACACCCTGGTGTCAGAGTCATCCCAGTGGGTTAGTGCCCTCAAGGCTCAAGGTGTAGAATAGGAGATTTTATTTACTCTTCTTTTCTCTTCATGTTAATATATTTTATTACAAGTGCCTTATTTTCTAGGAACCCTAGTGATCAAGTAAAACATTAATCAATTTGATTGTCCTAATACTACTTGTAATGAAAAATCTTAACCTTAATTGACATGTTCAATCTTTTTTCACATCTTTTCTGTCCAAGAGGAGACAGAATCCTGGAATTATGTGCACAGTAACCTTGGTCTTCAAGTGATTTAAAAGGTCTATCTTTTGACTAAAAGCCTGAGACAGTATGCAATAAAAAGACTAAAGTTCACTTTACACACCCTATACTTGGGTTAGTTGTCATTTCAGTCCCTTATGTTCAATTCAGTTTCTTCCATAACATTTTACATTGTTTTAAATGTTGTCCTTCAGTCCATTTCCATGAATGACGGGGCTGTCAAATGCCAACCAAGCTCAAAACAATATAGTTTTATTAAACCACGTCAGGGGAAAAAAATCTATATAGCTCATCCCACTTTCTTCTCCCCCCCCCCTCCCCTTTTTTCTAACCTTCTCCCATTGCACGGCCATGGTAGCCCAAGATGCATCACCATATGGCCAAGCTGGCACAGCACTGTACCACCACATGGTCACCATGGCCAGCTGTGCCACAGTCATCATGGCCAACAAAACCACCATAAGTTGCCGAACCTGTCATGAAAAACCCACCCACACTGCAAATCTATCTAAAAACAACCCAATCAAGCCTCCAAGTCACCACAAAATTGCTGCTTTCTTTCGCCAAGAGCCTTGTAGTTCAGCTGGCATCTCCAAGTGTTTCCAATGGAGATGTTTAGGGTTCAAATCCCCTCCCCCATTATAATCATTGAATTTATCAAAGGATCATTGCTGCTTTCTTTCAAAATCAACCAACACAACCACCACGTCACCCAAAATTTGGTTTTAATGGGGGACTGAAGATTTTTGAGTAAAAATGGGGAGAGAGATTTTGGGATTAGGTGAGATGTTAGTAGTGAGAATCTGGTGTGTGTGGGCTTTTAAATTTTGGTTAAGAAATTGGACTTGAGTTAAGTAAAAAGAATTGGAGGTTAATTTTCTGGGATAGTAAAGTAACAAGAGGGTTAATGGTGTAAGGTCAAGGCAAGTGAGATTGAGAGTGGCTTTGATGTGCATAGGGTGAGACACATAGGTGGTTGTGGTGAGGCAAAAGAGAAGCTGTGATGAGGTTTACTTTGACATGAGAACTTTTTTTTTTTCTTTTGTCTTTTTGAAGAATTTTTTTGACACATTTTTAAGCGGGGGAGAAGGAATTTGAACTCTGAATGTCTTCATTGGAAATACAACGAAATGTCATTTGAACTAGAGGTCATTGGCTTCTTTTTGAAGGAATTGAGAGATTTAATATTTGATGAATTGTATTTTTTAACTGACATGACATATTTTAAATTTTTAATTGGACCAATTGTTACACATTATAAGGATTGCATGCTTATATGGCATTTAACTGCCACATTAATCACAGTACTAGAAAAAAGAAGAAGATAACATTGAAAGTGTCAAACATTAGGGATGAGAATTGAAAAATTTTATACATAAACAAAAATTGAAAACTAATCCAAACATAAAAGGGTATAAAGTAGAGTTTATTCAAATAAAAGTGTAAACTCGAAAAACTATATTCAAGAATGGTATCTATCTTTTCTATAAGATGCTGAATTATATCCATGAAAGATTTTGTATCAGCAGAAGTATAACATTATAGCAGCATAACAATCACCCATTCTTATTAAAAAAAAAAAAAAAAAAATCACCCGTTATGTCCTCCATGTCCTCCTTTTGGCAATAGCCGCAATTTCGCAAATGGCAAATCTAAGTCATCAAAAATCTGTTGAAGAAGTCAGAAATTCAGATTGAACAGAAAAATAGTGAATCAGAAGTCAAGAAGATCTACAAGAAAAAAAAAAGGTTGTGAGAAAGTGCATGTAGTAGGCAAGATGTTTACCACGAGAACTTGCTTTAATGGAATCTTGTAATAAGAAACGATAGCTCCAACCTTCACCAACCAATCCTCATCAAAACCATAGGAAATAACTGGAGGAGAGAACTTGATAATTATTAAATATAAAAATCTTTCAGATAGCTTACTTACAGACTCACCACTTGCATTCATGAAAGTTTGGGGTTTAGCAAGCATAACAGGAACTTCTCCAATAAAACCTGAAATATCAAACCATATTAATTCAACACTAAATATATAAGAAAACTAGTTTTTAATCCACTGATTTCTGCTCAACAAACATCACGAGGAGCTACTTCAAACCTATCATTTGCTAAGGCTTAAGGTATTATACCCTGTGCAGTGGATGTTAAGAGTGTAACTCTGATATCAAGGGAACTCAAAGCAAGATTGATTTTATTTAGAATCATACTCTGATAAGACAAGATTCATCATCAAATAAAAATTAAAAGAAACCTAGACAATGTTAAGTAGGAATCTTAATCTAATCCTCAAGTTATATCAAACTGATGCAATGCAATCATAAGATAGAAGAACCAGAAACCAGTTAAATCCTGCATCAAATGTTTATTTCCAACATTTCCCCCTTCCTAGAAATATATACTAAGAGGAAGGTTCTATCATCTATAGAGAACATTATGTGAATGATGATTAAAAAAGGAATATTTCTAGCACCTTCAAGCATCTCACAAATATGACAACTAAACCACAGTTATCAAAAGAATGATTGTAGTAAGATACACAAATTGTCACACTGCGTTAACTTGCCTATTGATTAATAAAGCTGAATTCATCATCGCAATCATTGGCTGTTTAACAGATTTTATATGTACAATCACTTAACCCAAAAAGTTCAAAAAGAAGGCAAACCTTTTCCTAACAGAGCTTTGAAGGAAACACTGCTTATTGATATCCCTTCAGCTTCAGCTATAGCATCCACCATCTCAAAGCCCACCTGCACAGAATCCCACCTTATTATAACCCCATACGCCACCAACCCAATGTACTCAAGATAGCTCTAGCTCACTGCACCATATATCGAGCACCATGTTATGAAAACTAGTGCCCAACCTCACGCATATCAGAAACTTTTTGGATAACTCGAATGCTAACACCCCATTTAACCAAGTTTGAAAATTTAAGACACCAGCTAAAACTATGAATTCCATCCTAAGGACCCCTCTCATTAAAGTTTGGATTTTTTTTTTTTTTTTTTTCTCTAGTTATTGGTAAATTACACACGCAACTACCCGCAACCTCATTCTTCACCCGATTATTGATTATTATGAACATAGGAAGTGCCATTTGAACTAGAGCTCATTTTCTGCTTTCTCTCCAATCTCTTTATAGTAATTTGAACTTTAAATTTCATTTACTTATCATATTATCATATGATCACAACCTTATTTTCCTTTTTTCCGCCTTTTCGTGTGATAAGCATATAGAAATTACAATCACAATTGAAATAAAAAAAATCTACAACAAAGAACATTGCAACTAAATTTAGCTAAATTTAAAGTTCAATAAATCACAGAGAGAGAGAGAGAGAGAGAGAGAGAGAGAGAGAGAGAGAGAGAGAGAGAGAGGTAGTACGGACATTGTGGCGAGTGGATTGGAACTTCTTGCCGGGGTTACCGAGGCCGACAATGAGCCAGGGCTGCTGCTTAGGCTTCGGGGACTCTACGACCGGTCGTTCCGTGGGCGAAGAAGCTGTGGTGGTTGCCGTTGTCGTTAACATTGAAGCTGAAGAAGAAGAAGAAGAAGAAGAAGAAGTCCAATTCGACAAAGACAAAGGAGTTATTAGGGATTTGTTACAGTTAAAGTTAAAAGAACCAAACCAACGGTAGCAAATAGGAACAAAACGTGTGGGGGTGGTGCTGAAACAACCACCGAACCCAAAACTCATACTTCCTTTTCTTTTCTTAAAATTGTTGAAGAGGCTGAGGAGGGGGAGAGAGAGACAGGGTTTTGGTTTTATTGACGTTTGAATTGAATGTTTTAAAGTTTGAAACCCTTGTTTGTTTGATCTTGTTGCGCTTCAAAAAAGGTTTTTTACTTTAAAAAAAAAAAATTGAGACGCCGTTGCCGGGGATCGAACCCGGGTCACCCGCGTGACAGGCGGGAATACTTACCACTATACTACAACGACTTGTTGGCTTCTCATTCCACACTTGCAAATTATGTTACGTTGCAAAGGTAGCTTACTTTCAAGCTAATTTTTTTCGATAATTCTCAGCTCCTCGCATGGTAATTGTATATTCAAAAATACATATAATTTGAATTATAAATTCATGGTTAAGAATAGTCAAATCAAGATATCCATCCATCTAAATATAAACAGTTTAAACATATAATTTGATTCTTCAAAAAAAGAAAAAGAAAAAAGAAATCAAACATAGGATTTGCATTTTTTTTTAATTATATATATATATGTATATATATTTTTCTTTTCAGAATTCTATTAGGCTTCTGACTCATATTCCACAAAATATTGAGTTATTTTATTTTTATCAATACTAAGTAAGACCCATTAGTTTTATATAAGAGTTGTAGTAAGAGTGTAAGTCTGTTAGTATTAGAGGTAAGAAAAGCTATCGTGAGAATTGAAAAAAAGAATGATACGTTAGTATATGTACAATACAATAAATAGAAAAGTTAGGTGCTGTTTGGTCCTTGAATATTGATTTATCTTTCCTATCTTTTTCAAAACATCATTTTGATGCCCTCATACGTGATGAAAATAAATGGAATGGTGTCAAATTGGGTTGTATGATGTATGGGGTATGGACACCTTGAGAGACATGGAAGAGTATTTTGGCAGCAAGAGAGCTCATTGGGCGTGGAGCTGCGTATCTGTATGGAGGATGGGGAATGGATAGTTGATAAATGTGTGGAAGGATCAATGGTTGCCTACTCCAATTACACTTAAAAGGTATTAAACCTCATTGTATACCACAATGTAAGAGCTTATTCATGAGCCAACTCGTACATATGGAATCAAGAACTTATTGATGAAGTCTTCATGCCAAGAGATACTGCCATTATAAAACAGATACCCCTATCTCGAAGGTGTTTTTGGTGGCTCTTTGTATTGTACAAGTACATTCTCTAGAAATTTTATAGCGAAGAGCGTCTGTTTTAGCTATGGTCCCCCGTAGCTTCGCCATTGCCCATACTCCCTCTGATGCCATTCTTATGTTTGTTCCGTGCTATTCCTAAAAAGTGTAATAGTGTACAAATGTTAGCAAGTATTGCTAAGAAGCCATGTGGTTAGAGCCTTAAGAGGATTTTCCTGCTTTTCTCCTTCCCATTGTAGACAAAGATATAGCTTCATAATTTTTTTATCATTCTTAACTCAAAAATTTTTTTTTTTTGAAATTTTACTTTATGGTATTAACATATTAATTTTGTGCAATTAACTCATAGCGTGTAATTTCAGGACAAATTAATGCATGTTATTATAAATACAATACCATGTGACCAAATTTGTTAAATACATCATTTTAAGGAAATATATAATGTATATGTTGTGGCGTATAATAAACAAAGAAGAAAAATGAATCCACCCACAAACCAAATAATGACGACTGTAATGTTATTTTGGTGTCTATTTATTTTGTACTTAAGTCTCGTCACAATATCACACTCATGTCTGTTTATTTTAGTGATTGACAAACGCATAAAATTCACTAGATAAATACATAAACCTCAAATTAACCCTGAATTAAGATTAAAAAAAAAAAAAAGCCTCTTAGCACTCACATAGCATGTGTGATAAAGCTAATTAAATTATAGTGACATTTACCATTTATGTGAGGGAAGGGAATACCATATCTTTATACTCTTGAACCCTTAATAATTTTTTGCAGTTTACAACAATTTACTTATATATTGTACTTAAATTGTACTTTGTCTATTATAAATATAAGATTTTGCAAAATGCAAGTAGGCAGTGAATGCAATTGCACAGAGTCCCGCAAGTAGCCAATAAAAATAGTCAAGATGTGCCCGATTAAGATTATCAGCACACCAACTATCTCTGCCAAATCCACTAGTAGCTTCCTCAATGACAAAGACAAGAAAGCTGCTTAAAAAACTTCCAACCCCAAAAATGCTGAGATAAAGAGCGAGACCCATGCTCCTTAATTCAATTGGAACTTGATCATAGAAAAATTCTTGAAGACCAATCATGAGAAAAACCTCAGCAATGCCAGACAGAACATATTGAGGAAGAAGCCACCACACCCTCATTGGTATAGTCACATATGGCATATCAATCAGCCCATATTCCTTAACAGTTTTCAGCCTTTTTATTTCAACTAAAGCTGCAACTACAATGCAAATAGCATATAAAAGCATCCCAATTCCAATTCTCTGTAACATAGTTATCCCAGATGGTTTCCTAGTGAAAACTCTTGCTATAGGAACAAAAATGCAGTCATATATGGGAATGAAAAGAACTGTGGACAAACTAATAAAAGATTGTAGTGAGGCAGCTGGTATCTCAAAGCCAAGAAAAATTGTTCGGTCAAGGTTGGCACCTTGCTTGGTAAAGAAAGTTGCAGTCTGTGCAGTCACAATAGCAAAAATCAAGCTAGTAGCCCAAATTGGAACAAGCCTAAGAACTGCCTTTGCTTCTTCAACTTGATTGACAGTACAAACCTTACCCTGCAAGGCTTTGTTAAGGAACCTGCCACATTGAGGATAAAAATAATTCTGTATGAGTTTAGATCTAAGAAAGGAATTAAAAGTTGTTTAAGTAAACTAACATTGTTTCGAATGAAAGAGGAGCAAGACTCGTCCATTAGTTGGAAAACTGGATGTATGACTCTTTTTATTAGTAATATAATCAAAGTTCCTGATAGTGTTTTTTTTTCCTTTGGTAAGTAGAAGTTCCTTGTGGCATAGTGAAGTCTTATATCCTAATAAGGAACCATAGTCCGGTGGTACAAGTAATTTTAGTGATCTTACAAGGATTTCTTAGGTGTCAATGCCAGCATGTAGAGTTCCTTCTCTAGGAAACTGAGTTTATATCCCTAGGTAATCCAGTGGAGCATAGGCAAAATGAGTTATGTAGTAGCTATACGTGCAGTGTATGTATTTCTAACACAAAAGATTACTAGAAATAATTGATGAATTTGATTTAATGAAATAAAATGTCCATATTCTGAAAGAGCATCAAGAAAAATGAAATAGAGACATTATACATGCCACATGAAAAATGATTGAGTAGCTTTGAAAAATCACCAACCTAAACCACACAAATTATCTTTGATTTGTGCATTGAATCCTTGCATTATTTTCAAAGAAATATATCATTTTTCTCTCTATCATGCTTAACTCTATAACATGTAAGAATAAAATCCACTGAATGTTCTTCTAGGAGTTCACTCTTCTCCCATAAGTAGGATCCACTCTATATCATATTATCATGCACATCTATACATAAAATTCCAACTCTTATCTTTTGGTGTAGAAGGAATAGCTAGCTAAGCATGTAGTGACTCTGCTGAAATAACAGTGCATATAATCCTTAAAAAAATCTATCAAAATTCCTTATTCGACCTTTTTGTTGCTATTTTATAGCCCTTTTCCTATTAATAAATTAGCATAAAAAGAAAATTAATCTCTTACTTGAATTTCTCAGATTCATAGTGTCGCAGGGTTCTGCAAGCCTCCTCTTCAAATGCTATTTCTGATGGGGTAGTCCACCAATTTTTAATTGCAGCAAGAAACACCTGACCAATTCTTACAAATGGGTTTTTCTCCTCTTTGATACTAATACTATATCGATAAGTTCTAGTACCAAGCAAGAAGACACCAAAGGCAATGATCATCACAATACAAGGGATTCCAAATCCTAGACCCCAACTAAGGTTGTCTTGTACATAGCTTATGATCAACATTGCTACAAAAGTACCTGCACAGAGACCAAAATACCACCAATTGAAGAATGAGCTTTTGGCTTTGCATTCCACTGGATCTTCTCCATCAAACTGGTCGGCTCCAAAAGCTTGGACACAAGGCTTGTACCCACCTTGCCCAACTGCTACTAGATATAGAGAGATGAAGAATAAATTCACTTGGAGCTCAGAAGAACATAATTTAACTTTGAGGGTGCCCATGTACTTAGATGTGATGAGAGAAGGAAGCACTGACAGAGTCAGCAGGCCTAGTCCCTGAAATTATTCCCAATCTAAGCCAGTGATAATTAACTAAAAAAAATATATATATATATAATGCTGAAACATTACAGTTTGGTTTGGGAAGAGTTGGTTTTGAAAGCTGATGCTATCTTGTCATGCTTTTTGAACCACTAGTTGAAATCCTAGGTGAGCTGTGACTACAATCCTAAGAACTATTTGGTGTAACGACCCAAGAAAAAGCGCTAGCCACATCTGCGCTATACCTCAAAAGGACTAGTCACAATTGAGGATCCTTGTAGTTGTTAACAAAGCCCAATTCAACCCAGTAAATACCTGATGTGAGATTCATCACACACCCACACACATCACACAATCAATCAAATTGGGGCATCACAATTTGGAGATAAGAAAACCATGTGTTGTTTGAAAGACTTTCTGTTTTTATGAAAATGTACTAATCCCTAGCAGAATTCTTCCATATGCATATATGAAAAGGCTTATGAGGAAGAGAGGGCTGACTAAACTTTGGCAATATTCTCCATTTTGTCATCCCCATTGTAAGAAGAGTTCCTTTTTCTAGTATTAGTAAAGGTGTGACAGGACGGTCTTCGGTTGTGAACAAGTGCTAAGTGTTATTTATGCCCTTAGAGAAGCAGCTGTGAGATCTTTACAACTTAGTTTTTTCTGCGGTGATTATATTGGTAGATAGCAAAGAGATCGCTGCCATGCATGAAGGAAAAAGGAAGACTTAAGTGGCAGGTTGAAGTTTTGATCAGGACATTAGACATCTTAATGCTTAGGACAAAAGTTTATACAAAATATTTAAGAACTTTGAGGTGACAAAGCCAATAAAACTTGTCAATTCAATTGTTGTGAAAATTATTGTATTCATAACATTACTCTAATTTCGTTTTGTTGAATAAAAAAAGAAGAGCACAAAATCTGAGCTTAGATTCTACTTGTCTAAGATAAGGATAAAATTTGATTTTTTAATTTTCTCCTATCTTTGGCAGAGAGAGAGAGAGATACGCACCAGAATGTAAATGCAGGAAGCAATAATAATGGTGCGGTAGCGGCCCAGATAAGAATCAGCTATGAAGGCTCCAAAGAGTGGAAGCAACAACGCAGTTCCTGACCAGGTGTTGACGTTCACAGCAGCAGTGGCTGTTGACTGCCCCAGCTGCTCAGTCAAATACATTATCAGGTTGCAGCCAATCCCATTATACGCAAACCTCTCTGCCACTTCCACGCCTATATGTATAATAAACCCATCATATATGTATATTTTTTTATGCCCAAAATAAAAAAGCAAAGGAATCACCATGCTTATTTGTTGAATTGATTAATGGGGTGGTAGTGGTACATGTACTTTCTTTACCTATGATGAAACTTGCAGACCTCCAACCTCCAGAGTTGGATCTCAGGACACGTCGGCCTTTGTCGTCTACGGCCTTTTCAATTATGTCTAAAAGCAATGGAGTTTCAGTGGCCATTTCTTGAACTACGAGTTGAATCTTGAAACAGGGCAAAGTGTGTTGTGTTGGCTTGGCTTCTCTTCTCTTCTTTGCTTAATTTTTATTTTATTGTGGGTGGGGCAAGTTGTTGCAACTTGCAAGCTTCGGCTTTTAAAAAAAATAAAAATAATAATAGTAGTAAATATAATAAAATATTGTTCAATGATTGGTTTTTTGGCCACACCAATTATTTTTAATTTTGTTTGCGTACTTGGTGGTTTTTTTTTGGTAGAATTACTTGGTGGTTGTTTTTGTTCATGTATTTTATACATTTATTTGTATCTCGAAATCAATGCCATTGTAAAGGGTTTCAAGGAATCAAAGAAGATTTTTCATTAACAAAAAGGCGCTGATTAGAAATACTGAGAAGAAGATCCTTACATTGGAAGAACAATTGTATGTTTATTGGTTACGGGTGTGCATTCAACCTATAAACACAATGCAACTAATTCAATCCTATATTTTAAATTAGTTTTCGTGTGTTGAGTTGGGGTGTAACTTTTTTTTTTATTTTTTTAGCTTCAAGTTAAGTTAGGTTCATGTTAATAGTTTTTTTTAAATTTATTTAACCCCAACCTGACCTACTATATACTTAAGTTTATTTTATTTATTTATAGTTTAATTTAGGTATTTAGAGAATTAGTTTGAATGAATTTGAAAATTTAATATATATATATATATATATTTATTTGCAACTCAAACTGAGAGAAAATTCAATTATGTTTCAAATTAGATTTTCAATTGTGGGTTAATTGCCATGTATCCATAGTCCACTTATGTTTTTTAATTTTGTGTCAGGTGAGTTAATAATTGCAAAATACCAAGAGTCCAATATTAATAAACTATAAAATAAAAATAAAATCGATCATATATCTATTCAACAAAAATCATTACACGTTCTATCTTATTAGAAAAAAAAAACATTACATGAAGTTCTCTACTTTTACTTTAGAAATAGAGAAACATATTGGTGGTTCTTTGGAATCGGTTCTTTTTTTGGCTCTTTTGATACTGTGAGAAGTTCCGCCTTGAGATTGGTCTATTTGCATGTGTTTTTAAATGGATAAGTATGGGTTATTTAGTAAGGTGTAATCTGGTTTTCATTTTACATAGAGATAGGTTCTCTTTGCTTGTATATATAAAAATAGAGATCTCATGTGTGATAGCATAAGATTTTGTCATGAGATGCATTCTTTGAATTTTTCTTTATATATATAGGCTTTCATCCCAACAAAGTTTGCGTTTCTATTAAAATATTAGTTCATTGAATTAGCTAATAGAGTAAATACATATATTAATTATCTATAATTTTGCATTAATTATTTATATTAAATAATTTTATATGATTATATTTTTATAAATTCTATATAAGAAATAATTTTTATTTGGAATAATAACAATAGTATTAGTAGATTTAAAATATGACATTCTCCCTCATATTTAGTTGCTTTGACAACATTTGACATACAAGTCATCTAAAATTAACTATATTTGCATTTTTATTTTATCAAAACGATATTTGCATTCTTAAGTAGGTATGAAACATGCTTATTTGTATAGTCACTATATCATGCAATTTCAAGTTTGCAAACACATATAGTAGATCAAATCACCACACTACTTTGTCTTTCTATTTTGTTTATAAAATAGAATACTAAATATTACTACAATTTTTCTACAATGAAAAATTATTAAAATATTTTTTTTGATACATCAATAGTTGGGGTGGGTGATTTAATGTCTTCACTCTCTAGTGAGAAGTGGAAACAACAAGAATGTGTCAACCAATAGAGCTCTCTTCGTGAAAATGATTGAAATATTGGAAGAAACTAACAACAAGTGGCACCAAACATTATGCAATAACTCAATTAGCTGCTCTCAAAAAATAATGGCAAGAATGGTGATAAACATAACTATAAAATTCACATAACTTCTACAAACAATTTTTTGTTACTAGCGCCGCTCCCTACAAGATAAAGATGGTGGTGCCCTACAAGATAAAGATGGTTTACACCACCGTCACAACTTTTTAAAATCAACCTATCCTCAACTTAGGTGTGTGAGCTAGACTATTATAGGGTGAATTGGACTATTATGGGAGTAAAGGTCCTTATTAGAGATCATAAAAGATTTTGCTCAAAATTGAGTATAGAGGGTCAAGGTGATTCCCATTATGTATTGTCAGTTTTGATATAATCAAAATCTACTAGATTATTATTAATATTATCATTATTATTTTTTATCTAGATAAATTTTCAATAATAGAAATGATTCAACTAAGGAGGATGCAATGTGATACTTCAAAATATTTAGGATTTTGAAAAAATTGCTTGTCAAGAAATTACAAATAAGCATATACTTTGTTATTAGTAATGCAATTCTATTACATCTAAATTAATGAATACTACCCTTACATCCTAGTTACTTAAACAAAATGACAATCCATATAGACTAACAAACAACACCACTATCAAGAGTCTTGTAGTTCAATTGGTTGACACCTTCATATGTTTTCATGATAGTTAGTGTTCAAATCTCCTGTAACTACAGAATTCTCAAAAAAAAAGAAAAAAAAAGAAAAGAAAAGAAAACAAGCGAAGCAACTCCATCACGATATTCTAGCAAAGGTGGAAATGCCAATAAGTTGGCTTTACATCATCATGCATTTGATAAAAGTCAATAAGTATCTGTAAATTTTTCAATTGCCCAGATTCTTTTCTATGATTTTGCTCGAATTAATATATCATTGATACAAGGGAAAAATTTCAAGGCAAGAATAAAAGAATTTACAATATTTAATGCACCATCAAATTGGCAAGTAAACTTTGCACCAGATTTTGTTATATATACATGGTATAAGACATCTCTTTCCATAATGTCAACCGTATCTTCTCTTTTCACATAAGTGATATCAGTGGAGAACAGGTGTTGGTGTGACACTACATCGCATGTGGAAGGTTCAAAATTTTATCTCCAGTAAGAGATTCCTCAGGACCATTTCTGAAAAAACAGAATATGTTGAAGATTTAATAAACAAAAATGAAAAAAAGAGCAAATAACGCATATGACTGATGGTTACCTAAGATAACTCAAAGCTGACATGCGGTAGAGACAGGTGAACACCAGGATATGCAACCCAATGGTGTAGAAAAAAGCAAAAGTTCGAGCATACCTGCAAGAGCATCTCTTATTATATTTGACATACACTTCAGAGGAAAAAATTGGAACCAAAGTAGGAAGAAACATAAGAGCAGTTTCTTAGAGTGTCACTCAACACAAATTTTTTCTTGTCTTTCACATCTAGTGATCAAGAAAAAAAAAAAACATTCCACAAGCAGAGGTTGCACACATTAAGAAATTCAAAATTTAGAATACAGACAACAGAATCATACTTATTGCCAAGAAGAAAACGTCCGCTGCTAAGCGTGATTCTATCCCTGAAGCCCAACTCCTTGTACCTTTGATCCCTTTCCTAATTACAAGTCAACAAATTAAGTTAGTACATGATTGATAACAAATATTAGCACTCAAAAGAAATATATAACCCACAGGAGGGCAGACAAATAATTATGATGCAGAAGAGAAATCTGGGATGCATATTTAGCAATTGAAGACTAATGCTATCAGTACATAGTAACCCAATACTGTTGGCAATGTCTACCAAACTAACAGAGGTGGTTTCTCCTGCTGTCATTGACTAGATCTGTCATCCTTTCACTCCTGGTAAGTATTACATATTTGGTAGGTTTGCAGTTTAGATAATGCATCAACTTTTTCACAAAAGTAAAGAAGCAGCTTCAGAAATAGTGACCTATAATTTCTGAGCAAATAAGTTCCAGTGGCCAATCTAATTATGAAAAGCAACCTCCAAAGTAGAAGAATGTAAATGAGCTTTGAATAAAGTTCTGGTTTTGTTGTTGATGAAATTTGATATTTGTAGATGGAATTAACCAGGCTTAGCATATGATAATTCACAATCATCTGGAGTACTTGGGAATCCAAAGAAGTATCAACTTCAGAATTGGATGATAAGAATTCTTTTTTTAATAAGTAGCAGAAAGCCCTAGATTAACACCCCCCCCCCCCCCCCCCAACCGCCAAAACAAAATAAGCAGAAAGCATTGTGTCTGTTCACTGTAAGTCTGTTATTATCAGTTATCACAACTTCAAAATGGAAGAAAGCAAAATCTTGGAAGGCCTCAAATCTGATATAATGCCTAACTAAAGAAGGGGCATATAAAGAAAATATACAAATTCATCAAAGAAGCTCAAGAATAACAACCTTTTTTGAGAATGCTGCAAATGGATTTATATCATCCTCATATATCTTCTTGTACTTAGATTCAACATCTGAGGTAAAACCACTTTCAAGATCCTCGGCTTGCTGAAAAATGACAATTTAGTAAAAAAATAAAAATAAAATAAAATAAGCTTCAAGAAACTAAGTGGACCATATTTTAGTTATTAAATCCAGCCTACTTTGAGCAACTGCAGGATTTAGTTCACTCAAATGCCAATTCAACTAGAGAATTCACAATCAAACTGCATGGTCAATTAAAAATCAAATAAAAATTAAGAATACTAATAAAAAAAGGAAAAAAATGTTGAAAACTTTATGAATCAATTTAACATATGAGCAAATTATGACTGACTTAATACAATATTAATTATTGAGCTATTTTATGCAAGACAAACATTGAGCGTGCTTAACAATATTATTTTTTGACCAAATCCAAAATTATAATATATGTACTGGGTCAATGTACAAACACACAGAATAAGTCATAAAGAAGATTGAGTATGAACTTTACCAAAAAACAAATTAAGAGATACACTCATAAAAGAAATATTAGGCATATATCAAGTAAGTCAATGAAATTGAAATAGAAAGAATTTATTTAAGGGAAAAATATGTAAAAAGAAAAAAAAAAAAGAAAAAAAATGGAATGATAATAATTTAATCTATTTCAAGTTTGTATGATTTTCCTTCATAGTAATTTTATATAATTTAAGAGATACATTTTCAGAAAGAATCACAAATAAATCATAGAAGATATTTTATTCCTAGATTCATTTCCTTACTATAGCATTTTTCTTTTGTTAAATATATATATATATATATATATATATATATATTTAAAAAAAAAAAAATTTAGGCAGATATGTAATTTGGAGCATCTGAAAAAACCAGGACAGTTTAACAAACCCTGTCAGATTGTGCAAGCCCAAAGGAACCCACCAGGTTTGACAAGTCATTAACTTTAACAATATAATTTAGGACTAAGACTGGCCTAGGCACCAGATTACTAGTTCACCAGTCCAACCAGCCAGGTCAGATTGGTTCGATAACTACAATAATCAGGGAAGTTGCAATCAAGCACCTTCTTTGATCCTCTAGAGACTACTCTTTCATGGTTGTAATCCTGGACATAACGAATCTTTCCATAGAGTTTGACATTATCAGCTTTTGTCTTTTCTAGCTCTACTGTCAGTAGCCCAATCTTCTCCTTCAAATGCCGTATTTCCTATTAAAATTGAAAAGCAAAATCACAAATTTAAACTCTTATCTAACAATGTCAATATAATATTTACAAACAAGGATAAAAAGCCAAAACTGAATATTTTCGAAAGAACAGAATACCTCTTCTGTCTCTCCCAAACGTGCCCTAAATCGATCCCGCTGATTACAAATCACCTTAAGCATTGAACTCTGATCTTGATCTGAGGAAATATGTTTTTGATCTGCATTCTGATACAGAAAAGGCTAACATGAATAAGAGAAATCATGGGGTAGAAAGCAACAGCATCTTGAAGCCTTAATCTAGCCAGGAAGAATTAGGCATTGATTAAATCATACCAACAGCAAACTAATAGCAGCATATGTTGTTCTTTGTTTTTAGCCTTCTTGCCCTTTAAAATTTTAATTAGGAGGACTTCTTGTATACCCCAATCCACAATTTTTTTTCCCCAATAAATTCATTACTTGTTCAAGAAAATACCAACTCTGTATTTTTGGTCGGTATATTGTGTGAACTCAAAAATGAGGGGTAGAACAAAAGAGAGACAAGTACCTCAGAGAGCTCAGAACCCCTGGCCTCTGAAAGATCCCAGTCATCAAACAGATTGCCTTTTCTATCTTTGGAACTATAGCCCTGCATTAGAAGGTAAAGAATCAGAATGCATAAGAAGGTGAAACACAAAAATGATCAACAATTAAACTTTATAAGTTTTTTTTTTTTTTTTTTTATAATTCCAAGAGACATGCTAACAAGTTAGCTAACAAGTTAACTGAGATTGCTAAGCAAATAAACAAAATAGCTTTACATATTCATAAAAAAATACAACTTTATAGGTAGCCGGCTATGCAAGTTTTTTCTGAGTAAACAACTGACATTTAATTATTTACCCATTTATGCATCCTAACTAATAATATTAGTTTTCGATTATTTGATAGTTGGAAGAGAGAGGATTTGAACCCTAGACATCTCCATTGGAACACCCAAAAGTGCCAATTGAGCTACAAGGCTTTTGGCTCTAATTAATAATATTATGACTCTAAATATCACTGACCAGAATCTTTAACAAACTACATGCTGCATAAATTGATATTTTGATGCCCAATATGCAGGTCTGACTATTCATAAACCTGGATATCACTTAAGAGGCAAATCTGGCTGCCAATAGTCAATTCATAGACTTTCAGAAGAAGTCATAGATGCAAACCTTCAATATGTCATCTTCTAACTTTTGTATCAACTTTTGCTGTTCATTGACCTTAGCTTTAAGTTCTTCTGTCTTGCTTTCGGCTGCTTCCAGCAAAGCTGTTTTCTCATTTAGTTTGACCTGCAAGTGGTAGAAAGGTGTAAAAATTATAAAAATAAGTACAAGACACGGTATTATAAGTCTATAAGATATTTCAGGTAATTTTTTCTGTGCAGTGTCTAGTGCATAATACGCTGATGCTATTTGTATGTACAGGTATTCTTTTTCATCCCCACCACACTAATTTCTATTTCGTTCTTGGAATAGCTTGGAATAGCAGGACAAGGACAATCACACCTTCAACTGTGTGAGTTCATGTTCCATTTTCCGGTTCTTGTCAAGAAGAAGATGCTCCATTTTGCTCATCTCTTCCCCACCTGTAGCTGCGTCCCAATCTTCAGCCTCAATTGAATTATAAATCAGTACCTATACATATAATGGTGTAATGTTAGACAGATAAGCACCGAAGTACTGTCAGGCTTCAAAGAAGCACAAGAAAGATGCATGTAAAGTACAGTGGACACCGTAGGAAGAAAACACACAAAAACATGCAACTCTATAACAATCAGGAGGCTGAAATGGGGATGTATTGATGTTGCATAAATTAAAGCAGAACTTGTAACAGCAAGCACAGAAAAAGTTCTACATATCGCATAAAAATATCTAACAGAGCACTCTGCTGATGATCATATTAAAATATTGGGCCATCTAGTGACACAAATGACCAAATCTTGGAACTAGTTATTCAGATGGTTTAAATAGCAGTCACAGACTCACAGTGAAGTATGGTTGCAGGACCAGAAAAGCATCTTATTGGTGAGATCCTTCTTCTAGGCCTCATTAAACATGATATACACAACTTAATTAAGGTAGCGTTTGGAACAACTGGGTGGAATGCATTCCAGAAGAGCATTTTGCAGAATGTAAAGTGGCAACAAATGTATTTCTTTTGAAAAAACTGTGTTTGGTATAATGCTAAACCTTATACTAAAAAGTAATTATGCAGAATGGGGTTGCCTTTGGTTTGGAAAAGTGTAGAATGCATTTTTTGGTACATTTAATAATTTTTTATTAGGATGAATAAAGTAAAAAAATAATAATAATGGTTTCTCATATATGTGTGAGTGTGTCAATTTTTCCCTTCAAAAAAATAAGTTTTTTCCCCACCTCATTTCTATCTTTTTTCCCTCAAGTTTTAATCGTCACCACTTTTATTTTTCCTCTAAAATTTCCCCACCACACATGTTCAAGCCCCCTCCCCCTTCTTTTTTCTCCATATCACACTTTCTTCCACCTCTTTCCCATTTCTTTTTTCAGCACACGTTCACCCCCCCTCCCATTTCTCCTCTCACTAGTCTTTTTTTCTCTCCCCCCCCCCCACTTTCCTCGCTCACCATTTCTCTCTTATAAGATATTTTCTGCCCTCTGTTTCTCTCTCTAAAAGATTGTAATTTTCATAATGACCCATTATTTTCCTGCCAAGCAGGAGCCGGTTTATTTCCTGCTTCTCTTTTATAGCACCCTCCTACAACCCATGTTGGGATGCAACAGCAACCACCCATACTCTGCTCGACCTCGACGACCTCCACTTCATCCACAGCCTTGGCAGTGGCAACATAAGCAGTGTGATTTTAGTTTTTATTTTATTATTATTTTGGTGTTGTGATTGAGATTTTTCTTTTCTTTTTTTCTTGTGATTTTGGGGATTTTCGTTTTTGGTGTTGTGATTTTAGATTTTCTTCTTGTGGTTTTGGTGGTTGTTGCTGTGAATTTTCTGAGAAAACAATGTATATAGAAACGAAAAAAGAAAGAGAAACAGATAGAGAAAGTCATTGTGAGTGTCAGTGGTGGGTCCCACTTTAGTTAAAATGAGAACGTCAAGATTTTTTGACTTTTGACTTTTGCTCTAGAATGTGAGATTAATGGTTATACCAAACACCTCAAATTTTTCCAAAATGCATTAGTTTGGTGTTACCAAACACAGCCTAAAAGAGTAACCAAATAGTAAATAATTTTTTTTATTTGAAAATTTAAGCTAATGCAACTTGAAAATTTTCATGCAGCATCATCAATAAAACTTCAAAAGATACGAATCACTTACTAAAAAATTTCATAACATTTGGTAAAAGCTGAAATTGATTAGAGGACCCTGCTGTTTAGTAACAAAGAAGGAACCAAACTACCTGCATAAGTTTCAATTGTTTACGCAATTCATCAACCATTTTCTCTGTTGGCCTTGCCTGAAGCTCTTTCTTCATCTCTTCAATAGCAACTTCCTGAATTAATAAGAAAAGGCAAAAGGAGTTAAGATATATCTATACATGGAGCCAGGAACGAAACAATATAATCAACAGAGATACAGCAAGCAGTAACCAAATGTGCATGATATCAGATGAGGTGATAGTATAAACAAGATTTGAATTTATTTCAGCATTTATGGTCTTAGCAACAGAATTCCCAATGAATGGTAGAGGAGAACAATAACTTCAGTTATTCCTAAACATGATTAACTATTAACATTGAATGAGCAATAGAAAAACAAAGTGGCATACCTTTTCATTGAGCAGCACTTTCAATTTCTTAATGTCTTTCATGTGTTCTTCTTGCTCATTTGATAAGGTTGTTTCAATATTGTGAAGTTCCCGGTTCAGTTCAGAGATTATTTTCTCTTTAGCATTCAAAGAATTCTCAAGGATGCTATTTGAATCTAAATTATCGCTGCAATTGCAATAACAAATAGTACACTAAAAACATTAAACAGAAAAGTAGAAAAACAGCAGAATCATGTGAAAAATTCAGAAAGATGAACATATTAATAATGGAGGACACAATTGTTGGAGGAAAAAGATGTCATAACTACGCACATCCAACAAAATTTTTTACACCCATCTGTATTGTTGGACAGAAAGCCAGGTAAAATCTTAAGGCGGAGACCAAAAATAATGGCCACAAACATGTCACAAGGAAGCTAGCTCTGTGAAGATGTAAAGATTATTTCAATGTTTCAACAGTTATTCTTCTTCAGAAAAAAGATTCTCGTAAATATATGATACATCTTTAGCCTAGGGGTGGAACAGGTGCTACCATGCTAGCTTAGTGATACTTAATGAACCAAAAAAATAAATAATTAAAGAAAAGAAAACCCAAAATCATACACTAATTTAATAAAAGTTATGTCAACTGGACACCCTCTCCTTTTTTCTATATATATGTGCGCGCGCGCGCGCGCGTGTAAGTGAGTATATATATATATATATATATATATATATATATTTTTCCTCCTTATGCCATGTAGCGCATTATGAGTACATTAAATTATTAATATAATTTTCTCTAATTAGAACTCTATAACCAAAGTTCAAGAAGTTATAGATAGGCACAAGTTTTAAAGAGAAAGATCAAGCACGTCCAAAAGATTACACAAAGAGAAGGAGCCTAAAGCTAAAATCCAATCCAACAAAATTTTGAAGAGAAAAAAAAGACCTTAAGCTCAGGAATCATTCATTCTAGTCCTCAAAACTTCGAGCATTGTGTTCCCACCAAATGCAGTAAATCAAACATTTCCACATTGTTTGATGTAGTAATAAGTATAAAAATTCGTCCCCAGTTTTCCTCTAGTGGGCATGTATGCATTAACTCATTATATTTTCATAACAATGCTATCCATTGTTATTCAAGTGAACCTAGAGTCATAATGTGGGTGGATACAAAAGTAAAAATTGTGGTACTGAAGTACCTCACCTCTTCTTATTTCCAGCATCTTCATTTGCAGTTTGTAATTGAGAACGTAGAAGTCCCTGTGAATAAAAAAAAAAAAGGAGGGGGGGGGGGCATGTATATCAGCAGAATGAATGACCATTAGTTAATTGGTGCTGTATATGTCGGTGTCATGGAGATATTGTGGACCACCTATTGCTTCATTGCGATGCTGCCTATGTCTTGTGGATTGAAATATTTTATGATATTTGGGGTTTAGTTGGTAATCTAGTCGACAGTGACAGATCTATTATTTGGATAGTAGATTTAGTCTGGGAGGCACCATTCCAATGTTCGGAATCTTACTCTGTTATGTTTGATGCGGATGGTGTGGAAGGAAAGGAATAGCTGCACCCTTAAAGATACGGTGCGACCCCTTGATCATTTGAAGTCCTTGTTGTTTCATACCTCGTTTGATTGGTCTCACAGTTAGGGTTTTACTCATTTTCATTCTATTTTGGAGTTCCAAGACTCACTTCATTTTCCTATATAATTTCTTTGTAATCTTTTAGGCACTCTGTGTTCATCATCATGAACATGAAGTAATCTTTTTTTTTAATAAATAATTCTACTTATCAAAAAAACAAAAGCAGTGAGAAAAGTTGCGCCAAGGCTCTTTGTTGGGGTTTGTCCACTAGCCAACACTGAGAGATGCAAAGAGTGTCCTAGATCTAGGGAACCAGCAACTCCACCAGTTGTCTCAACAGCAAATTTAGAGGGTCCCCACAGTGGAGAGGCAGTAGTCAAATGGATTTTATTCATGCTTAGCCAAACAACATGGCAGAGTTGAGGTTCTTTTGGTAGAAACTAAAGTCTTTGAAGTAGCGTCAGAGGAAACGACCAAAACATTCCAATTACGTATATATGTAAGTGGAAGAGGCTTCATCTGATAGGTGTTCTTGGGTCGAGCAGGAGCAAGGTAGCTACTGGAGCAAGTAATGGAACTTTGTAGTGCAAACCACCATGTTGACATCATTAGAAGGATGAGGGAGGAAGGCAAGGCCCTGATGATCTGGAAAAGGCCCAACGGTAAAAGGCCAGTCCTTGGAGTTATTAATGTTTAGAAAGGAAGGCAAAAATAGAATGGTGGGTGGAAAGGCTTTCAGCAGGAGGTGCGAATTAAGGAGACTGCGAATTAAGGACCGAAAATTCCTCATATATAATCGTTGAGACGAGAATTGTGATAGATGAGGGAAGCAGAAAATTTGAATCTTAAAGCATTCACATAAGTTAGCACAAAAATTTCTGTCTATTTAACTATTTTAGTATAAGGACCTTCTTTTTCTATTTTATATAACCACTTTTCCAAAACACTAGCATCAGATTATCTATTCTACATTCTATTTTACTTGAATAATAATTTTTCATTCATTTTTTGTTATTATATTTTTCATTTTTTTTCATTAACTATCCTTTGTTTTCTCAGCAAACAAACAGATATTCACCTCAAGATCCACTATGAAATCAAACCCCCAAAAAAAAAAATCCTCATCAATGGGCAAACCTTATCTGAATTCAGCAGCAACACCAGCTCACAAAACTTGCTTTCGGCAGTAATCTCCAGAAAACCACAATCAAGACTAAACAATCCTTATGAACCACCTGTGCAGCAGTTCACAACATATCATATTTGCATTGCCCAAATCATCCAAGCCCCAGCACAAACATTTCAAAATTTGGATGATGAACCTAAAAATCAAACCCAAAATCATCCTCCACCTCCAAATCAAACCCAAAAATCAACCCCAGCCTCATCAATCTCCAAATCAAACCCAAGAATCACTTCGGCTCCCTCGCAAAGACTGTGGAGGAGGATGATTGATGACCTAAGATTGTGGAGGAAGACGCTTCAGCTCCCTCACAAACCCAAGAACTGCATCAGCTTCAAGCCAATCCACCCTCTAGGTCTCATCGGAATACAAAGCCTCCAAGCTGATCACATTCTCGCTACGTGGTGAAGAGAATGAGCAAATGATCAAAGATGAGTGAGAGCTAAAATGGAACAAGTAGTAAGATGAGGGAGAAGTGAAGGAGAGAGCTTGGTTTGCTAAGAAAGAAAAGAAGAGCTAAACGTGAAAGCAATACAAAAGTAAAGGAAATTAATAAAATATTGAAATACACAGCTACAGTAATTGTGTATATTTACATGGTTACTATAGCAACGATGTATTTCACACACTTTAAGATTGACTGATGTGGGAAATTTTGGGCTTAAATGTGCAAATTTGACACCATATACCTATTTTACACACATTGATGTGAGATCTCTTAGGGTGACAATTTTGGAAAATGGGAGAATAGGGCTCGTGCATGGAAGGAATTAAAAATAGGATTTAGAACAAAAAATTAAATACAATGTTTAGGCAGCCAAACAAGTCTATATGGGTCCTGACGCAGGTTTCATTATGGGCCCATGATTCAGGTTTGGCCCAAAGGTAGAATAGTGCTCCAACAAAATGATATTGAGCTGCACGGAGAACCTGAGAACCCAAAAAGGGACAAAGACCCTTGCAAGGACCCAAAAGAATATTGTTCGTTTACCCATTCAAGACAATGGGGTAAAAGGGGTAAACCAGAGACGCCAAAAGGGGAAAGAAATATGGAGATGGTGACAAGGATGTAAATGGAGCAACATACTTAAGAAGACGAAAAATCAATCAAGATGTTCATTGTGGGGGGGGGGGGGGGGGAACTAGTCGAGATTAGTCACTTCCTAGTGCCCAAAGTTTTAGCATGTCTGATCGGACCCATGTTAGACCTAGATATTTCTTGGGTTGCCCTTGGCAATATCCCATGTAAGAAAAGATAGAGAAAAGCTACCAAGCAGAGGAATGTTGAGGAACTATTGGGTTAGATGAATGATAGGCCACCTTTAGGGACAATTTTTTCTGATGTAGATGTCGAACTGGAGGAAAGAATTGTATAAACATACCCAAATGTGTCTAGAGGCTAACTCTAAGCAAGAGGAAGACAGTCAGGAAGCTCTCGAAGCCATCCTATTGAACATGTATTAGGGTAGTGAGGCGGGGTAGTTAGAGAACTCAACCTTCAAATTGGGTAATAAATAGGATTAAGGGGTTCAATAAATTTTTGGGTCTGTTTTAGATGGTATGAAAAGGAAGCTATGAGGCTGCTTACTAGTATTGAAATTTGATGGAGGACCACAGAATCTTCCAATTCACAGCAGATGAACAACCCAAACCACGTATGAGAGGGTTCATGGAACTTAAGAATTTGGTCTCATCTATGAATTAACACAATGGAATCACTATTAGTAAATCCCCATCCACGCGAACATGCATATAATGAACTAGTAAAAGTTGCTAGCTATTGACTCCCCATGCTTTTCAAATCTTCGAAAGTGCACTAATTTCTTTCCCTCCATAAGGTCCACATCAAACATAAAAGAACAAGATTCCAATTATCTAATGAATGCTTGCCAACCCAATTCCTCTATCCATAACACCCACTGAATCCCAAAGGATCTGAAAACAAAACTCCACAACTCAAAGGCCATGCTATAATGTATTAAAAGATGGTCCACCATTTCCTCACTACATCGGCACATACAACACCAACTCACAAAAGAATATCCCTCTGGGATGAGAAAAGCTCTTTTGAACACTCCAACTTAAAAGATACCAACTAGCTACTGACAGTTTAGATCTGTCAATGTCCAAAACAGGAAATGTGTCGGAGTCAGACATGGGAAGGAATGGCATTGACACAGCTGCCTGCATGCCCCATGCGTGTTTGTGAGAGAAAAAAATATTTTAATGGGGGCTCAGTCTAGATATGGCTTAGTAAACTAAGAAATACTGAGAGAAGAGACGCAGAAACATGAGCTTGTGTTGGGAAAAAAAAGGGAGCACAACCAAAAATCAAACAGATTATGGATATGGGACAAAGTTTCTCTCAAAACTAGTTTGGAAAGAAACCCTTCAAACTCTTCCTATGTATTTTTATTAAACGTGAATTTTGACAAATCCATCATTAGATTGCATTTTCTTACAATATCCTCCATGCTTGCGAAATTTCAAGAAGATCAATGATTGATAGCTATGTCTCAAATATTTAAATTTCAAGTTTTTGTAGCCTTAAATTATGCATAAAAAATAAATTTATAGATCGAATAGTAAATAACATCTGATTTGAACATCCGTTTGAACGAAATTTGATATGTATGATAAAAATCTAAAGAACATGCAATCCAATGGTTAGATTTTCAAAATGTGTAACCATGTTAATTTTTTAGCGAGAGTTTGAAGAGTTTTTCTTCAAACTAGTTTGGAGAGAAACTTTGTCCTTATGGACAACCAGCAGCTAAGTAAATGACTATTGTAAAATTAAGATTTATTATTAGGGATTTAAGGCAAGTTGGATCCTTTTAAAAATATGGCTCAAGGGATATGGCAAATGCACCTTCTCCCTCTCAAGACTAAGAAGCCGTGTTTGAGCCCGTTCGACTTCATCCATCAATAGACTGAGCTCTGATTGCTTTGCTGCAGTGTCTTCATCTGAAATTATTAAACAACAGATAAGATAATATAAAGACATAACCTTTGCTGGGCAGAAAGATGAGGCATAAAGGTTCAATTCAGAGTGTCTTGTGACAACAAAAAGAAAAGAAGATGCCATAAACTTAAGTAACAAGATTACGACATGACTTAGAAATTCAAAATTAACGTATCACCTGATTGTGCACGGAGTTCAAATAACTGGCTTTGTGCAAGTTCATGTAATTTCTGCATAGTGGAAACACTTTCTTTAGCTTGTCGTAATTGATCTTGCAGCGATTGTTCCCTGTGTGAAGCAGGGATCATAAATCAGGGCCATAATAATGTGACAATTCAATAGGACATGATATACACAAAAGCAAACTGTCCAGAAATAAATAATATATACGCCTAATGACCTCAGCTCCATAACAGAATTTGCAGTGCCACTAGAAAGGATGTTACCTTTCTTTTAAAACTTCCAAAGTCTTCTGGTTCTCTTCTGCCAAACTACGTTGTTTCATCTCCACAGTTTCTTTTACTTTTTCTTCCATCTAAACACATTAGAATTTTTACACATTAAAAGGAAAAACCATCATTCCGATGATTAAACATAATTTCATATCAATGGGAACTATATATCAGTCATGCCACATTTTGTGTGTTTTGAATTCACATTTAATGAATAGAACTTGAGGAAAGAAAGGAAATGGCCATGAGAATCTCAAAAGCCAGCACCTCAAAGTATTGACATATTAGACTACAGTGACACAAATAAGAAGCTCAAACATCAAATTTATAAAATAAAATTATCAGTTCCCATTTAAAAGTTACTTGGCAGTTAATAAAGAGTTCACAAAAGCAACAATGCTATTTTCCATCTACCCCACAATGTGTAGGCAGGAATAAACAAATCAAATGAAACATTTTGCTTAAAAAAGAAGCAAACTGCACCAACTGTTCACTCTTATACAATAAGATTAAAAAATAAAAAGATAATATGACTCCCTAAGAAAAAGAAGCAAACTGCACCAACTGTTCACTCTTATTTTGCTTAACCCTTCTGTCTATCATTACTTTTCTGTAAGCAAATTATATAAATGCTACCCTTTTAAAGTTCTTAACAATTTTATTATCTTCCATCTTTATGTAAGGGACCAAGAGCTTTAATCATTAAAATTTGAGGGTTATGAAATTTCAAACTACTGAACCGATCATATTCATGAGGCAGCTATATTCCAAGTAAAAGATCTACCATGTTTACCAAACTAGTTCCTCCACCCAAAAAGTAATTCCACTCTTTTAGGCATTACCTCAATGAATCCTGAAAAATGTAAATGCAAAAGACCACAACATATGGGAAACTGTGCAACTCACTAGCAAGTGAAACAGTTTCAACACTGCTTTTGCACATACAACACCAATCCACCTAAACTATTAGTGCTACTACTGTAATTATAGTAAGCATTACTCACCTGTTGCTCTAACTGGCGGTTGCGCTCTTCAAGTCTTCGTATCGTTGCCTGCTGATTCTTTAAGTGGGTAGCCTCTGTCCGGAATTCCTCAAGCTCGACTTTCATTTTCCGATTCTCAGATTCTAGTTCAGACAGTTTTAAATCTTGGTCCTGGATGCAGCAGACATATGTGAATTTACTCATAAAATGATGGCATAGAGAGACACAGTGTGTGTGCATAGTGCACACACACAATCTTTTAGCACGTAGACACAAAGAATAGAGCCATTGTTTGAACAGCAAAACCTCAACTAGGTGCTAAAGCCTTATAGATGTAACACCAGAGGCCTAGGTTTTGAACTGGCTTATAAGCTAGTCACATCTACTATTACTTATTGCAAACTAAATAATTAAAGAGGGAGAGAGAGAGAACAATTGTTTGGAAATTTTTGAAAACCTTCAACCATGGAATTGAAGTACCTAATGAAGAACTTGTTCATACTCAACAAGCTTGAAGAAATTTAATATAACTATATAAGTTTTAATAGTAGATGCAACAGAAGTTGCATAAGTAGCAAAGGTTGTTTGATGTTTGCGGTGATTACATGACTAAGGCTGGGGATAACCAGACTTTGAATGATGCTGTTTTCTCTATAGTTGATCTAAGATTTTTGTTCCTTAGATCACTGTGTGAGTGAATGCTTACATCCATGCTTCTTTTCTAGATTTTGTTGAGCAGTTGTGCTTTGCTTGAATCTTTTAAGAGAACATCAGTACATACTCAGGGTACTTCAGGACTCTCCTCTTTTAGTCTCTTGATAAGTAATAAAATTCATTCAAGAGCAATAAGCGGCACAACCCTAGTACCTTTTTTATATAATTAAAAATATATATCATTCAAAGTGAACAAAAGAAAGAATACATAATAAAACACTGTCACAAAAAGAAAAATCACAGTAAAATGCAAGCTATCTAAAAAAAGAAAGGAGTGTTCCCTAAAATCACCATCCACTTAAATACACTGCTTAGCAATGACTGCTTGATAACATTAATTGGATGCCCTACAGACTAAAATATCCTACTGTTTTGCTCTTGCCAATTTGTCTGCAAAACACAAAGTACACAGATGTATACAAGAGAAACAAGGGTTCAAGACTCCTTAACTTTACTAATAAACAAGTAAATCCAAGAGAAAAAAACTAAAAGGAAACTATCATCTAAACTTCAAAAGATAAAAAAAAATCCAACAAATTTGGGGAAGAGTGTAAACTATTAGCCACCATCCAATCATAGAGAAACCTTAGGTAGATTTAGCCTTGTTACTTTTTTCTTTTCTGTTCTTATCTTCTTCTTCTTGGTGATAGCTTTACCCTCATTACTTATAACTTTCAATAGTACTGAAGAGGTTTACTACTATACAATTTAGAAGCAACGTCTCATTGAAACTTGCTCTAATGCAACACAATAATGAAACACACTGGTACTTACAGCAATTGAAGCAAGAGCTGGATAAGGATCTGGGGCCTCATAAAGTTTTTGATAAATTTCAAGAAAAGCATTTTCTCCAAACTTTGCTCTCATGGTGAGATTGTTAACTTCTTCTTGGTATCCCTTAAGTAAAGAGTTAAACAAACTTAACTTTTCTTCTGCTGAAGCTTTCTTGAAATCTGTTATCAAAACAGTTTTAAATATAACACCAAAACAATTTTATTTATAGGAAAAAAACGTGACAATGGAAAAACATAAAAGAAGAGATAGACTCCACCAAGACATCCCAATGGATCTCTTTTAAAAAAAAAACACTTTGGTGAGCCACGAGAGAAAGTAGATCTTCTTTTGTTACCCTGGATTCTTTTCCTGCCCCCTTCCTTTAAACAAAAGAAATAGTAAATATGGGGGGGGGGATCATTTCCTCTCTCTCTCTCTCTCTCTCCTCTTCCCTACTACCCTCCTACAGTCCTACACAAAGTGTGAAACATTAGCCTGATTGTTTAAAGATGTATAATTGATACCTCTAGTGCTTTCTGCAAGCTTCCGTCGATTTTTCTGGCTGTTCTCCTGATTATCAGCTATCCTAAGCCCTTGTTCATCCAAAATAACCTTTACCTTCTCTAAATCAAAACCTGTGGACAAGAAAAACAGAAATTTGTGAATGCTTTAAAATTATGGTATCTATTTGTTGGATGATACACGAGAAATATGTTGACCGCACAACTCTGAAACAATCGCATTACAACAGAAATAAAATCAGGAGGCACAAAGGGGGGGGGGGGGGGGGAGATCTGTGGGCACTCAATAAGAAATGAGGTATGAAATAGAGTAGTCTCTTGAACCTTCATGTATGAGAAACTGTCTTATGTCGCTAGTGTATTCATTTTAACTGCACCTACTGTGTTTGTTATCATCCCATACTTTCTTTAATCATGTAAAATCACATGCAATATCAATATGGTTAGAATTTTGAATAAATAAATAAGAAAAAAAAAGGTGTTCCATTCAACAAGTTACTATAATATTTCTCCTCTTCATAACCTGCTAGAAAGATAGAAGATATGTTACTGTAGCATGCTAGCACAAATAAGAGAAAATCACCATCTTCTCTACCCATGAAAAGTTTTAAATCAGTCAGAGACCGTATTTTGTTCTGGAGATTTCTCTTGTATGCTTCCCAAGTTAAAATGTTCTGACCATTCGATTCACACTCATCAATCAACATACATCTAATGGGCAAATACCAAAAAGAATAAGAAGGAATAGCAAATTAGCCTTGTTTGTGTCTTTTGGCATGTAAATAAAAAATTTACTTTTGTAATACAACACCTTAAGAATAGCATTTGTGTAACAAATCAATTGTCCATGTCAATTCCTTCAAGATCAAGCAATTAAATTTATTAATTCATATTTTTTTAGCGATAAATAAAAAAGCGTGCCTAGCGTGCTTCTTCGAAATGCGCCAAAAAAGCATGCCTAAGGTGTGCTTCTTGAAATGGGCTTTGCTTTGGCCATGCAAAGTGCTTAGACCTTGGAGCTTTGAGCCTTGAGCATTAAGCATGCTTTTAGTACTGTACAAGACTAACCTTTTATTTTTCTATGTTATGTTTAACTTATTATGTCTTGAGTATTTTAAAAGGTCATATGACTAGCATATGACTTTTGATGAAGTTGGATGGTTAGAATTTAATTGTCATATGTAAGACAAAGGGTTATGATTCTAGAGACACTGAACACTACTATGAAGTAGCCTTCATTATAGGGAGCCTTTTCTGATTTAATAATTTAAGAAATTTTTTAAAAATATTTCTTGAACTTTTTGAACCTAGAGATTGATGTTTTAGGGCATGTTTGGTACTCTATAATGATGATTATAGTGTAATATGAATAAGCATTTTTTGATAATTTAATAGTTCGGATAGGAGAGATTTGAACCTATGATGTATCCATTGGAAAAACCAGAAAGTGCCAACTAGTTGAGCTACAAGCAAGGTCGTCAAAGTTGGGATTGTATAATAAGATCATGAGAGGTAGGCAGGACCATGGATTGTGGGATTGAATTGTAGATAGTAAGATCTCCCCTTTTTTTGGGAAAAAAACATTAAAAACAAAACATAAGTTGTGACTTTGTATGTTGAATAATCAGATAAATTATGAATTTATCTATTAAAAAATAAAGATGTGAATAATGAGTTTGCATATAATCACAAAAATTATAGATTACATGTAACAATTTCACTTGGTTGAATAACTGTGAGTTAGCAACTATGTCTAGAATTGATAGATTTTAGTTCACTTCTGATTGGGAAGAGCATTTTTCCTTTCTCATTCAACGCAAGTTGTCTAGAATATGCTCAGACCATTTCCCTATCCTTTCGGAATGTGGTAGAATACAGCAGGGAAGAAGACCTTTCAGATTTGAAAATATGTTATTGAAGGCTGAAGGCTTTAAGGGGAGGATTAAGAAGCGATGGAAGTCATACCATTTCCAAGGTACTCTGAGTTTTATTTTGGTCAACAAACTGAAAGCTTTGAAAAGAGATTTAACGACAAAAATCAAGAGCCCTATGGTTGCAAAAAGGTGACAAGAATACTAAATTTTCCAACAAATAGTGAACTCTCACAGTTGAAATAATACAATTAGACATTATTGATAGGGTCCTTACCCCTGACCAAGTAATGATGAGGGGTCATATTACTCAGTTTTATGAATAATATTATTACTTATAAAAAAAGAATAAATCTTATGTAACCATACATCAATATGTCTATCCTAACGAAACCAATATACTTAAGTTTTAACACAATGTATCGAAAATGTTCTGCAAATGTTTAATTAGCAACCACATACCAAAATAACTATCAACAGAAATGGAAAATGGTTCTAAGTTCCAAGTTCAAAATCCAAAATAAGATAGCAAATGGAAACTAGCTAACTCTACAATATGAAATCCAAAAGCAATATGAATAATAAGGTGAAAAGAACATTTAATCATCCATTCTATCGCTCTTATCAGATATACCATCATAATCATCATCATCCACGTCCTGAGCATCAACACCAATGGGATTATTAGAGAGAGGATTATGCAATTTTTAGTTACTAAATAGTGAACAGGGATTTTCTAGTTTAAAGTGAAGTTATTTATTTATTTATAGATTTTAAGTTCACCTAGGGGTCATTTTGACAGTTTAGTACTCATAAGGGCCTGTTGGGCTGCTAGTATCTGTTGGACGTAGCTGGGCTTCTATTAGCCCAAACCAATTTTCTTTTTCTTTTTTTTTTATAGGTAATCCATGCAGTTTTATTGATAAAAAATAATAAAATCTTTGAGTTCACGATGACGAACACAAGGGAACAACGAAAAAAAAAACCCTATAAGTGAGTCATTGACTTCAGCAATAACAAACATATATCTAGCAAATTTTCTCGCTCCTCTGATTTGCATCTTCTTAAACACTATATTGTTTTAATATATGGTCCTTTTCAACCTTGTCCTTGGAAAATGAGTTCTTCATTTCACTAAGTAAGCATCTTTACCATCTATTCCTAATTTTCCATTTAATTTTCATAATTCATTTTTTTTAAATCCCTTTAATTCTCATTTTTTTTAGTCAATTGACTAAAGCCTTACACTATTCTATCGCCTTCGATCCCACTTCTTGTGTATTTCAGGTACTCAACACTAATGATTCGGGGCCTGAGAATGACAGGGCTATATTCAAGTTTCCCAGAACTTGAACACCGTGCTCTGCTGGCCCAAAATGGCAAGAATGGGTAACAATCAGTAACTTCTAACGCATTGTGCTAATCCATTGATAACTTTACCACGTCTCACTACAACGTTAACCCCAATTCTAGGATCGCAGATCTAAAACATGATATAGTTTAGTTTCAAGATCCCAAAAAAAGAATCACTCAATTTCCCCAATTTTCAAATGCAAAAGTAATAAAAAATATAAAAAATGAAGATTCAAATGTAACACTATCATATTCTGTTCTAACTTCTAAGTAATCCATAAGATTCACGTTAACAAGTGAGACTGTGCATATATTGATATATGTGTTTGAAAATTTGAAAATTTCTCAAACCAAAGAGGCATTTAATCTTCATCTGCTAAAAACTATAGCTTCTACTAAAAGAGTACTCCAAACTATAAAGACAAAAAAAAAAAAAAAAAACCACTAATTTTTACATAAGTAAATGAAAACTTCAATGTCAGGAAAGCAAATTCACAAATTAGAAGGAAATGCGAGAATTGGAAATTGGAATTACCCTTCCAGAAATTGGCGACGATTGGGGTAGGAGAAGAGGACGGGTTGGGTTTGTCCCTCTCGGATCCACCTTGCGGAGCCTCCATTTTCAACGGATCCGGATCGCTGGGTTTTGATTTTTTTGTGTGCGTGTGTGTGTGTGTGTGTTCTTCAGTCTCTGCAACGACGAGGATTTTAATTTCGTTTGCTCTGATGGATCTGAGAGAGCTTTGGCTTTCAGTCTAATGGTTTTATTTTTATTTCTAATTTCTTTTGGGTAATGGGTTTCCTTTCAGATTTAAATATAGCAGTGTGGTATTGCTTAAGAAGTAAATTACAAATTTCCTTTTCCAAGGTTAATTATTATTATTTTTGGTTGGTAGACAAGGATAAAGTTTTTAATTTTGATGTTTTTATCCCTTGTCTATTATCGTGTTAGTGATCCGTTAATCTCTCAAGTTTTGAAATCATACATGATCCATGTGTTTCCTCTCTATTTAAATTTTACAATTTTTTTTTTAATATATAAGTACAAAATTATACTTGAAGTCTCACTAAATTTTGAAATATTTACACATTTTTCACAGTAAAAAAAGATTTGATAATTTTTTTTAGATAAAAAAAGTATTGATAATTTGATACAACAAAATCTCACAATATTTTTATAACAAGTTAAAGGGTCAAATTATTATAAATTAAAATAAAATTATACCCAAACCTATCATAACTCAAAGCATGGTTGTTATATACTACTTGTATGATATTTTATCATGGTTAACGCATTTGTCTAAACTTAATCAAAATAAGTTAAAATAAAATTATAAGTTAAAATATTTTTATAACAAGTTAAAGGGTCAAACTATTATAAGTTAAAATAAAATTATACCCAAACCTATCATAACACAAAGCATGGTTGTTATATACTACTTATATGATATTTTATTGTGGTTAGTGTATTTATCTAAACTTAATCAAAATAAGTGTGTATCAGTCTTATTATAGTCTCATTTTTACATGTAGTAAGTCTTTATCTTCGCAACATTAAATTTCAATGTTGATAAAGTATTAAGGCCGATGTATGTGTATGAAAATAGTAGATAGCTAAATTAGTAAAAGTAGAGTTTTTTGGATTAGTCTAGCTAAATATTTGAGGAGACTAATGTGAATACTATTATAGACTTTCTCAAATTTTTAACTTTTGTTTCATGACTAAATTAACATAAAATACCACAAAATGTCATTAATATTAGGCTATCACATAAACTCCATGACTAAAATTAGTACGGAGATTTTGTTTTCCTTGTGATACATTGGATTGTTGTGAGATTTATGTAATTTCAATTTTGTATCCATTATGTTAGATTTCAAAATTATTACCGTTGATTTTATGTACAAATCAAACACTTAAAAATGTTTTAAACAATTTTAAAAGCCCAACCAAACATTGAAAAACAAAATTTTTTTTCTAAGATTATTTTCAAACCGGAAAACACTTTACGTTAACATAAACACGGCCATGGAGATGGGCTACAACGAATCATTGTGGAATCTGATTTAATTGGGGTGGTTGAAGCTCTTAATGAGAGCAACTATAATGGTGAGTATGGGATGATCATCCAAGGATCCTTGCAGCAGCTTCGGTCTTTTAGGAGCTAGAAAGTGAGATACTTGAAAAGGGATTATAACAGAGCCGTGCATGAACTTGCACAGATAGCTAAGACCACTGGATCTTCTCAGCAGTGGAAAGGAATGGAGCCGCCAATGATACAACATGTGTTGCCGTTAGATAGAGCTAAATGTTAATTCTGGTTTTTGTTTGCTCTTTCTTTCCTTCTCTCTGTACTCTATTGTATGCATTTTTCAGTTTAATGAAATTCCATGTTCATATTTCAAAATAAATAAATAAATAAACACGGCCCAAGCAAAAATTGGATTGATAAGGACTATGTACCTTCAATTTAGTGTGATTACATGCGTGCATGTCTGTATCAATCCACGACAATCATTTAATCCATATAATTTTATGATAATAAATGTCAACAGCAGAAAAGTGTGACATTTCTAAATCAAAATGCAAAAAACACCAAAAGTGAATGCCCATTAATCATTTAAGGAACTTATGAAGTACATGTATGTTATGTTTCTAAAATTTAGGAATTTTGTCAAATGCTTTGTAGTTGAATTTGTACCTCCCCATACATAAAGTGCTTGGGGGTCTAGAGGGGAAAGAGTTCGAGTTGTGGAGTTAGCAGCATGTTGTAATTATCTCTAAAAAAATAATTAAAAAAAAAAATTTAGGAATTTCATCCACTAATCTTCTTCTCTTAATAATAATAATAATAATAATCTCCTCAAAAAATTTTTTTTTTTCTTAATAATAATAATAATCATGAAAGCTTGTGGACTGTGTGGACTGTTGTAGCCAAATGCATACGCAATAACTTGGAGTTCTATACCTACTAGAGCTCAAATAAAATACAACGATAATTCAAACCCCACTAAAATAGACTCAAATTTGTAAATATAATAACTATATAAATCTCATAAAAAATATACTGATAAAAATTAAATAGGTAATATGTGCAAGTCCTTATTCTTTTTTGGTTAATCAAATTGTACCATATCATTTGCTCAAAAAAGATAAAAGGAAAAAAAAAAAGTATCAGATCAATTGCTATTAGCGTTGGACCAGTCCAAGGCCTACCCAAAAAATAATTATGAGCCTTCAATCATCACAATGAATCCAGTACAACTCTTAACACTTGGGTTGAGGGAGCTCATCCCATACAACCAAAGCAACGTGAAAAAGAACAGTATCTTTTTTGTTTTTAGTTAAATTATTAATCTGATTAATCAACTATTAGTGGTATGTTTGGTAACTATTTTTTCCCTTTATTTTTTGTTTTCAAAAATAAAATTTTATTTTTAAGACTAAAAAACTTATTTGACAACCTAAAATGGACAAAAAACAAAAATTGTTCTTAAAACTCAATTTGTGAAGGAAACTAAAAACATGTAAAAAATTGTTTTTAATTTTTAATTTTCAAAAGTCAATGAAAATACGCATTAATTTAATAAATTTATCTCATTAAATGAGTTAGCATTATAATTCAAGTCCTAATAACAATATATTTTAGTATTTTCTATTTTTTCAAAAACTATCTTTTTAGTTTCAACTAACCAAGATGTTTTTTATTTCAAAAATGCAAGATTTTTTTTTTCATTATATTCCCCAAAACAAGTTTTTGAAAATATAAAAGCAAAACTGTTAT
The DNA here is from genome assembly GCF_040712315.1 of Castanea sativa. Taxonomy (NCBI): domain Eukaryota; kingdom Viridiplantae; phylum Streptophyta; class Magnoliopsida; order Fagales; family Fagaceae; genus Castanea; species Castanea sativa. The sequence continues at coordinate 30,697,904 of NC_134016.1, read as the reverse complement.
CAACCATAACCTAAAGTGTTTTGATTTTGTTTCTAAAACATTAATTATGTCAATTTAGGTGGCATTTGAGTTTGATGTAGAATGTTTTTTGAATGGAAAATATTTTATGAAAAACAAATTATTATTTTTTCCTCATGTTTGGTTGGGTTCCTAAAAAAGCTTTCAAAAACATTTTTAGGTTTTTGATTTGTACGAAAAATTAGTTTAGATAATCTCACAAATATAACATAATGAATTCAAAATACACAACACTAACAACAACCCAACCAACACCCAATCCAAACTGTCATGCCAAAAAAAAAAAAATATAAAATAATTTAAAAAATTTCCAAATCTAAATGTCACAAGATCCAATGAATCCAATCAACACCATATCCAGATTTTCAAAACCAAAATTTATTAAATCCAATACAAACTTACAAAAATTAAAAAAAAAAAAAAACATTGATTGTCTAGGAGAAGAAGATGCTTGCGTGGAAGAGAGAAGAGAGAGAAAAAACTTATTAATCAACTATTAAGGCAACGACTATGGTTATGTGGGGAAGGAGCAACGATGGTTGCGTGAGTTGTTCAATGGAGGATAGGCAATGGTAATGCTTCAAGGCCTTTTGATTTGTGATGGCAACAACTACGTTATGTAGTGGAAAGTCATGACGATGAAGATTTTGGTTCCCGATCATGAGATATTGTGTAGGCGGGGGTGATGGGTGGGTGTATTACTTTGTGTTAGTATAAATTATTTTACAGCCTTTGAGATATGTAAGTCAGTTTATGCCTTAAGAGATCATGTTTTCGACATTTTCAACAAGCCCAAATACATGAAAAATGTGAAAATGTTTGGTTGTTATATGTGTGCGTATGCGGGGGTGATGGGTGGGTGTATTACTTTGTGTTAGTATAAATTATTTTATAGCCTTTGAGATATGTAAGTCAGTTTATGCCTTAAGTGCTCATGTTTTCAACATTTTCAACAAGCCCAAATGCATAAAAATGTGAAAATGTTTATGTGGAAAATATTTTACATCAAAATAAATGCAACCTTGGATTCAATAAGCACTAGCTAACCTTATTGGTCTTTTGCAGCAAACCTAATTAACAAAAAAAAAAAAAAAGGAACAAAATATATGCAGTATTTATGGTTTTTTTGTGTGGAGAGAGAGAATTCAAACTAGCCCATAACTTTGGTTGTTATATGTGGCATGCTAATTGTAGCAAGAGAGAGCACTTAGGGTGTATTTAAGATTGGATTTTATGACAGGATCTTTATGTCACTTTTGTAATTTCTCTATTTTCTTAGTGAAACATTATTCTAGATGCACTCATGGACATAGGCTTAAGTTTGAACCACGTAATTCTTAGAGTTTCTTGTCTTATTGTTTATCCTATTTTTCTCTTTCTATTTTACGTAAACCTAATATTATTGGATACACTCATAACACCAAGGCATTGAATTTTTCCGCTAAGCTTACTCACATCACATGTACACAGTGGTGGAGACTGGAGTAGAAGTTTTTAAAATGTTTGGTACAAATTTGTTTTTCATTAGTTTATTTTGTTTAAAATATTTATAATGTAAAAGTATAGTTACAACTAAATGAAATGAAAATTTAGTGTCCGTTCAAGGACAACTTATCTATATTTTTGCTAAAAGTTTTTGCTAAAAATGTGCTAAAGTAAATATTTGCATTTTGAAAAAGTGAGAAAAAAAGAAAAGAAAAAGTAAGGTTTTAAAAAGTTATACATATTAGCTAAAATCTGAGCTTATAAGCTCAAGCCAAACGGACACTTAAATTATACCTTTAAAAAAATAAAGTAGCCAGTGGGTTGAGCTGGAGATGATAGGTTTAGGAGTGGTGGAGCTCGCGAGTTGACTTAGTTCTTGTGATGGCACTTGTGAGTTTTTGTTGCAAAACTTGGACAACTGCATTGATTTTTATTTTCTTATAAGTTTATTTGGGAAAAAGGGAAAAGAAAGAAAGAAAATTTTAAATGAATCATAGATAGATTATTAAGACTGATGTAGTTTTATGTAAATAATAGATTAGTTAAAGTAACAAAAATGATCAAATTTGAATAAAATTGTGGTGAGTTGGCTGTGAATGCTCTAAGAAATTTAATTCAATTCCTTTTCTTAGTATCCCATATGGCCAACAAGAGGGGCTTTCCTCTTTCTCAATTTTTTGCTTAAAAAAAAAAAGCTGGGCCATCTCTTTATTACTAAGAGTCCAATACATGGGAAAGGCTTAGCCATAATGAGATACAGGCATAAAATCTTGATACATTTGAGTTATGATCCTAGTGTCCCACATGAATTAAGTGTAAGCTTAACTATGTGTTTATAAGCTCTTGGACACCCTTCTCTTGCAAGCCGGTTTTCAAGAGTGAGTTTTATCCATAAGTTTGTGACAATTTGATGGAAACAATTAGTAATCAGAAGCTTTAAGCTTACTTCGTGAGTGGAGAAGATTTAAAGTATTCGAAATCTCATTCAATGAACTAGCAAGCTTTGGGCTTGCAAACCCATTCCATCTAGATACTATGAAGAATACTTGGACTTTAGAGACCATTCCTTGAATAATAAGCTTTGGGCTTTGTAAACCAATTCCGTTCAGTGAAGCATACTTGGGGTTTTCTAGCCCATTTTCATGAAGTAATGAGCTTTCTACTTGCAAATTCATTATATGTAGCAAATATAACTTGGGCTCGATTTGAGAACTTAAGGATCATAATCATTATTATTTTGAAAAAAAGTTAATAATTTGCATCAATTATAATTTGGGATTACTATATTTTCCAATTACAAAAAACCTAAGGGTGTGATGAAAAATTATTTCACTTGCTAATGCATAATACTTATCACACCCCTAGGTTTTTTTATGATTGGAAAATGTAGTAATTTAAAATTATAATTAATGCAAATTATTAATTTTTTTTTACGCGTGTGCTCAGAGGCTAGTTGTGATTAAAAAATGCATCAATCCCAAACTATGGTGAATAAAAAGTTTTGTCCTTTAAAAAAAAATAGTAGACCATTTAAGCACATGCAAAGTGAAAAGACTAGTTTTAAAATAAAATAATACTTAACACAAAATCTAAAATGGACTTTTTTCAGCAATCAATCTAAAATGGAAGTCTCTTGATAATGCAATGCAATAAATAAACTTTGGACTCTTCTTCATCCAGTGCAATTGAGATCTCAAATTAATGGGTCTACCAAGTTGCCTTTGTTATTTAAAAGTACCATTTTATTGAACATGTTCTTGCAAAGTACCATTTTATTGACATAAAAATGCATATACATCTCTCCAAATACTTCACATCACCATCTTCAAATGCAATACACATTGTTTTTTTTGTTTGAAAATTAAGTATAGAAAATTTTATTTCCCACAGCTAGCCATTAAGGACGAACAAAGTAACCCATTTTTCTCATAAAAACACTTATAACTTGCATTGTCTTCTTGTCTTGCCCACTAGTGTTAACTTGCATGTTTGTAGTCTTGACTGTTGAAGCGGTGTTTTAGCCAAATCCATTATTTGCTTTGAATGAAGCTATTTAACGTGCTTTAACTTGTCCAAACTGCCTGGACTAGTACCGCCTCATAGCTCCCCTTCTCTTTTCATTCCATTGTTAATCATTGGAAACTGCCAGAGAAATAAATCTTCATATCAGTAGATCATGTTTGTAGACTTCCTAGATTTCATGCCAATGGACATTCCCACAACACATTGATAGGGTTATTTTTTATTTGGAAAAATAAAAGAAGCTACTAGTCTCCAAGACCCCATCAGCTCTATTATACATGCTGAAGACTTCACGCAAGATGAAGCCTTCGGTCTCAAAGCCAACGACTTCATGTTACTACCTGACGGCATCTACACCTGGACGGGATGAGAAGCTGATGGGGAGAAAGTTGAAGGCCAAAAAGGAAATAGCGACGGGTATAGCATGGCTATACTTGGCCCCCAAGAATATGTATATAAGGAAACATCTTATGACCCATGGTTAACCTTAATTAAGGAGATCTCTATAAGAAAGCATCCCGTGATATACGCTTGTTAAAGAAGATCTTCCCTAAAAGGAAAGGCCCTCTTCATCAAGAAACGGATGTCAACTCTACGCTACTATAAAAACCCCACAACTTTCACAAACCAAAGTATGCTTAATTCATCCCAACTTTAGCACTCTAGAGTTGTGAACAAAAAGTTTCTTTAACTTGACCGTCGGAGGGTATTTAGACGATACCACATCGGTATCCTTCGAGGGTTTTTTTTTGTTTTTGTTTTTTTGGTGTTGTGTAGGTCTTGTTTGGAGCATGTGAGAACCATATAGCTCACTGATGATTTTCGGTATCATCAGTTGGCGCCGTCTGTGGGAAACGATAGGAAGTAAGCCGTACTACCGCTTCTCGGACAAAGAGTTGCATGGTACTCACTCGCTCAATGGCAACCACCACCAACAATCTAGGGGACGAACCATGTACTACTGCCCTTGAGAGACAAATTCAGACTCTCGCTGCAGCTCTAGAACTCCTTACCAAGCAAAACCATGACATACAAGCCGTCTGTCCGCTGTAGATACGGCTCCACCGTCGCACATAGTGGTCGAGATGAAAATGATGAAGGAATGAATGGACTTCATGATGAACGCCCTCAGAAGGCAGGTTTCAAATGATCTTGATGAGTTAATCCACCGGACGTACTCGCCCTTCACTGCATTTGTTACCTCGTTCCCCCTTCGGCCAAAGTTTTGCGTGCCTCGATCGGAAACTTACAACGGTAGTAGGGACCACTTTGATCACCTGGAGACCTTTAAGACATTGATGCACCTACAAGGGGTGGTGGATGAAATCATATGCTGGACTTTCCAACTATGCTAAAGGGTCCTATAAGGGTATGGTTCAGTAAGTTGACGTCGAATTCCATCGGCACCTTTAAGGAGTTGAGCGCCCAGTTCGCCTTGCACTTTATTGGAGGGCACAAACACAAGAAGACCATGGCGTACCTGATGAATATTAAACAGCGAGAGGAGGAGACATTGAGATCCTACATAACACGTTTCAACAAGGAAGAACTCTTGATTGATGAAGCCGACGACAAGATACTCGTGGCCGCGTTTACCAACGGACTACGGAAGGGTAAGGTCCTGTTTTCCTTATACAAAAATGACCCTAAGACTACGTTAGAGGTAGTCTATAGGGCAACTAAGTACATGAACACTGAAGACGCATTGCTGGCCCGAGAAGATAGACCTAAGAAGAGGGAAAGACATGAGGAAGCACGGCAGGATAGAGGATGAAAGAGAACAAGAACTGAAGACCGACGAGAAGATAGGCATTCCAAAGCCCCCACTGGGAGGTTTACAAGCTTCACGCCTTTAAATGCCCCAATCGATCAAGTCTTGATGTAGATCAAGGATGAAGGAGCCCTGATGTTCCTAGGGAAGTTGAAGGGGGATCCCAACAAAAGGTCTCGAGATAAGTGCTGTCGGTTCCACCAAGATCACGGGCACAACACATCTATTTGCTATAACTTGTAGCAAGAAATTGAAGCTCTTATTCGGCAAGGAAAGTTGTAGAGGATCATCAACAAAGAAAAGACGGACACACCACAAGAGCAACCCACACAGTGAGGGAATAAACATCCCAAACTACCTATAGAAGACATAAGGATGATCGTGGGAGGAACTACCACCTCCTGCTCCACTAAAAAGGCTTGCAAGACTTATCTAAAGATGGTTCAAAATGTCCAGCTCACAGGCATCATTCCCAAGATGGTGCGAGTTGACAACCCCATCATTAGCTCGCCATCTCCACCACCCATATGACGATGCATTAGTTGTTAGCATACAGGTAGGAGATTACAACACACACCGAGTCCTGATTGATAATGGCAGCTTAGCCAACATCCTTTACTACCCAGCATTCCAATAGACAAGGATTGACAGAGAACAATTGGTTCCGACTAACGCTCTACTCATTGGTTTTGGAGGAATAAGGGTATTCCCCTTCGGTGCAGTCACGTTACTTATCACGATTGGTGATTACCCTTAGCAGCTCACTAAGGATGTGACATTCCTTGTGGTCAACTACTCGTCCGCTTATAATGCCATCTTAGGACGGCCTACCCTCAACTTGTGGAAAACGCTAACTTCAACTTACCATTTAATGATCAAATTCCCTACTGAGTATGGAGTGGGAGAATTACGTGGAGACCAGGTGGCTGCTCGCGAGTGTTACATAGCTATGTTGGAGATGGATGACCCTCTTCAGGTTATGAATGTAGAAGAACATCGGGTGGTGGCAGAGCCCATTGAAAGACTTGAGGAGATACATCTTGACAATTCCAGACCCGACCGGACGACTAGGATTGGCACCTTTGCTAGTTCGCCTGTTCGCCAAGCACTCATAAATTTTCTCCAGGAGAATCAGGATGTTTTCGCCTAAAGTCATGAAGACATGCCAGGGATCGATCCTTCAGTCATAGAACACAGGTTGAATGTGTCGTCTACTTTTCCACTTGTTCGATAGAAGAAGAGAGTATTCGCCCAAGAATGGGACCGGGCTATAGCGGAAGAAGTCTGCAAATTGCAAGACACAAACTTCATTAGGGAAGTATATTACCCCGATTGGCTGGCCAATGTGGTGATGGTTAAGAAAGCCAACGAGAAGTGGAGAATATGTGTAGACTTTACGGACCTGAATAAAGCATGCCCCAAGGATAGCTACTCGTTACCGCGGATTGACATTCTCGTAGACTTTACAGCCTGCCACCAGTTGTTAAGCTTCATGGATGCCTTCTCTAGCTACAACCAGATTAAGCTAAACAAAGATGAAGCTGATCAAGAGAAGACGTCACAAGCCAAGGGCTAATTTGCTACAAAGTGATGTCGTTTGGACTCAAAAACGCGGGCACAACGTATCAAAGGCTAATGAACAAGATGTTTACGCATTAAATTGAAAGGAATGTTGAAGTCTATGTTGACGACATGTTGATAAAAAGTCGAAGGAAAGACGATCATTTGAACGATCTTAGGGAAACCTTTGACACCCTTCGCTCTTACAACATGAAGCTCAATTCGAGCAAGTGTGCGTTCAGGGTGACAGTTGGAAAATTCTTGAGGTTCATGGTGTCTCAGAGAGGTATCAAAGTCAACCCTGACAAGGTCCAGGCCATTATGGAAATGACACCACCAAGGAACGTGAAGGAAGTCCAAAGCCTCAACGGCAAAATAGTAGCATTGAATAGGTTTGTATCATGAGCAACAGAAAAATGCCTACCTTTCTTCCGCACATTGAAGAAGTCTTTTGAATGGACCGCTGAGTGTTAACATGCGTTTGAGGATTTGAAGGTCTACCTCTCTTCCCTACCATTGCTAAATCCCTTCTGGCTTGGGGAAGAGTTGTTCCTTTATTTGGTGGTATCCCCGGCTGCCATCAGTGTGGCCTTGGTTAGGGAGGAAAATAGGGCATAAATGCTCGTGTACTACACTAGTTGAGCACTCCAAGGCGCGGAGGAAAAGTACCCATCGATGGAGAAGCTTGCCTTCACTCTAGTTACTGCAGCATAAATGCTAAAGCCATATTCCCAGGCTCACATTATCGTCGTCCTAATTGGCAAGCCGCTATGGTGAGCAATGTGTAGTCCTGAAGCCACCGGAAGAATGGCGTTATGGGCAATAGAACTGAGTGAGTTCGACGTACAATACCGCTCGCGCACCGCCATAAAGGGGCAAGTAATTGCTGACTTCATTGTGGAAGTTCACTAATAGGGAAGTAGGGGTGTTTGCGATGCAGTGCGGTTCAGTTTTGGGACATTTTTAGCACCGCACTTTGCGGTGCGGTTTAGCTAAAACCATAACTGCACCACACCTTATTTTTGCTGTCACATGTGCGGTGTGGTGTGGTGCAGTGCGGTTTAAAGTTTAGCCAAAACTATAACTGCATCGCACCTTATTTTTGTGGTCACATATACGGTGCGGTGTATAAGATGCGATTTGAATGATTTGAAGTTGGTATATTTTTCAAATTTTGGGCTTTTTCTACCCAGCCCAAAACTAATTTTTTCCTTTGTTTTGGTTTAAGTTTTAAACTATTGAGCTAGTTTTTCTTTATTTTGGGCTAACTTTCCTAATCAACACTTGCTAGGGTTATCAAACTATATATATATATATATATATATATATATATATATATATATATATATATATTTGAAAACTAGGGTTATAAAACTATTAATAATATATTTAATATTAAAAATAATTAAATATATTAATATATAGAGAGGCTGCGGTGCGGTGCGGTGCGGTTTTCTTATTGTAAAACTGCAAATCGCACTGCACCATGCAATGCGGTGCAGTGCGATGCACTATTACTTGCGGTGTGGTGTGGTTATGCCATTTTGTGGGCGATTTAGGTGCGGTTTATGCGGTTTGTGCGGTTTAGTGAACACCTTTATATGGAAGGCAAGGAGGCATAAGAACATTGTCAATGGAATATTCACACGGATGGGTCATCTAACAGGCAGGCTGGAGGAGCTGGTGTAGTGCTCCATTCCCCTGAAGGTGACGAAGTTGAGTGCATGGTTCGTCTCGACTTCCCAATAACAAACAATGAGGCCGAGTACAAAGAGGCCGAGTACGAAGCGTTGGTGGTAGGACTAGACCTCGCTAAAGCTGTGGGAGCAATAAGTGTGATCGTACACTACGACTTTTAGGTGGTCATCAGTCAAATAAATAGCAACTACGAGTGCAAAGGAGAAAGAATGAAGAAGTACCTAGAGCAAGTACAGAAACGAGTAAGCGAGTTGTGCGCTAGGTTTGTCCAAATCCCAAGGAAGGAGAACAAACAAGCTGATCACCTTGCTAAAGCTGCATCAGCAGAACATATGCTTATCTTCGGGAAGGTACTTTCTTTTGTACAGCTTTCACCTTTGATCAATGACGTCAGTATACAAGAAATAAACTAGGGAAGCAATTGGACTATGCTGATAGTCTTTTATTTGAAAGACGCCACGCTCTTCGACGGTAAGGGGGCTACGCGAAAGTTGAAGGTCCAGGCAGCACGATTCGTCATGATAAAGGACATCCTTTACAAGAGAGGCTTCTCTCGTCCATATCTAAGATGCTTGAGCCTCGAAGAAGCAGACTATGTCATGAGAGAAGTCCATAAAGGCATTTACGAGAACCATTCAGGATCATGGTCTTTGGTGCACAAAATGATTCGAGCTGGGTATGATTGGCCAACCATGTAGAAGGATGCATAGGCCTATGTTAAAGCTTGCGACAAGTGCCAAAGGTTTAGCAGCGACATCAGATAATGGTAGAAGAGTTCACCCCTATGGTGGTCTCGTGGCCTTTTGCTCAATGGGGATTGGACATCATGGGTCCATTCCCGATAGCAATGAGACAGCTAAAGTTCCTAATAGTCGACATAGACTACTTCATCAAATGGGTAGAAGCTGAAGCCTTGGCCACCATTACAGAGAAGAACATACGAAGCTTTGTTTGGAAGAACATCATTTGCAAATATGAGATCCCTAGGGTCTTGGTCTCAGATAACGGGAAGCCATTTGATAACGACTCCTTTAGGGACTTTTGCTCACAGTTAAGGATCAAAAACCACTACTCCTTCCCTGCCCACCCTCAAGCTACCGGACAAGTTGAGGTCACGAACCGATCTTTACTTCAAATCATCAAGACTTGGCCTGAGGGGGAGAAGGGTGTATGGCCAGAAGAGTTACCCAGCGTACTATAGGCATATAGGACGACATCCAGAACCCCCATAGGAGAAACGCCATTTCGACTGGCATATGGAAGTGAGGCAGTCACCCTAGCTGAGGTCAGGCTCATGAGCTATAGGGTGGACAATCACGATGAGAGGAGGAATGATGAGGCCATACGCCTATAGCTTGATCTAGTGGATGAAGTAAGGGCGATAGTTGAGAAGAGGATAGAGTGATATTAGGACAATATGGCCAAACTCTACAACGCTAAAGTCAAGCATAGAGACTTCCAGGTTGGAGATCTCGTCTTAAGGAAGGTCACTAGTGCTACAAGAGATCCATCCTAAGGAAAGCTTGGACCCAATTGGGAAGGACCTTACAGAGTCACATTGTAGCAGAGGAAAGGAACTTACTACTTGGAGACACTCGGCGTGCAGAAATTGCGCCATCCGTGGAACGCTGAGCATCTTAGGAAGTATTACCATGAAGACAGCATGAAGGATGCTACTTCTCATTTCCAGTTTATTTCTTTTAGTCATTTCTTTTAGTCAACTCTTATCTACAGTACTTTTTAAGCCCAAAGGGCTGAGTTTTATCTTTTTTGGAACAATTTTCTACTTAAATATGCATTCATCACAATAAGAAGAGTTATCCAGATATAACCTATGTGCATGTTTGCCCCTATAAAACTGCGTTTAAAGTCCACAAAGTGGTAGAGTTTATTTGCCCCTACAAAACTATGTTTGAAGTACCCAAAGTGGTAGAGTTTATTACAAAGTCCACAAGTGGACGAGTTTATCACCGAGTCCACAAAGTGGACGAGTTTATCATCGAGTCCACAAAATGGACGAGTTTATGACTAAGTCCACAAAGTGGACGAGTTTATTACTAAGCCCACAAGGTGGACGAGTTTATTACTAGTCCACAAAGTGGACGAATTTATCACTACCAAGTCCACAAGTGGACGAGTTCACTATTAAAGTCTCCAAAGTGGATGAGTTTATCAAGTCCACAAATAAACGAAATTATTAATCCACAAGTGGATGAACTTGTAAAATCTAGAAGTGGACGAGTTTAGTTCACAAGTGGATGAGCTTGTTAAGTCCATGAGTGGACAAGTCTAAATCCGCAAACCGACGGGTCTATCCTAATTTCCAAAAGTAAATATACAAAGTCCCTAAGAACAACACATTCACATGATAGAAAGCACATCCAATCAAGACACATATGCTCATCATGAGCGATACATAGAAATCAACTAAAGCAACGGATGTAGAAAAACGTCAAAGCATAAAAAGCCCAAAAAACAAAGGGAACCCAAAATTGTTTGAAAATAAGATGGAAATAAGTTAAAAGTAGAAAGCTAAACTACAGGGTCCTGGACATCCGGAACGGGAGCATTCTCATCATCTTTAGGAGGGGGTCTTGGGCACCTAGGGCTGAAGGGTTCTCCAAATCAGCTTGAGGGTCTTCAGTTGATGGAATTACAAGAGTGATGGGCTTTTCATGAGTCGGTTGAGCGAGCACCACGACGTCATCTTTCCCAACCTACTCTGTATGAATTAACTCGTTGGTCTTATCATCAGTTCTCACCAGCAATAGGGTTTGCCGGTACGGGGTCGTCCATGGTAACTTGGGACAAGTCCAAATCTGGGTAGACAAACTTGACTTGCTTCAAGCAATCCTAAAACTAGTCACCATAGTAGACGATGCTAATATCAATAAAGCCTTGCGAGGCCTTGAACTCTGTCACAACGTCAGCTCTGGCCGTCTCAACTTGCTTGCAGAAAGCTTTCAGTTCCTTCTCCACACTTGCTTTTGTCTCTTCAGCCTTTTTCCTAAGGTTGACCTCCTCCGTTAGCTTCTTCTTCAAGTCCTCCATCTCCTTGTTTAGAATGCGAATGACCTCTTTGTACTATGCTTGCTTGTCGGTCAGGGTGTCATTGCATTTTCTAAGGCGATGGATAATCCCATCCTTGGCAACGCACCTGTCTTGGAGTGCCTTTAAACACACCATCGCCTGCAGAATGAGACAACTGTCAGCTAAAAATTGAGAATCATGACGCGTATGTATCAATGGAAAAAGACACACCCTAGAAAGGTCAAAAAGACCTGACGACCCCAGGTCTTCGGTCTCCTGATTATTGCAAGGATTTAAGTCCATCTCCTTGATGATTGACTCAACCATCTCGATGGCGTATCCCTTGTGAGTAAGAAGATGTCGGGTTTCTTGGTTAACGGGGCTTGGTGATGTCATCAGGCCTTTACTAGCCTTATGACCCTGTTTGGGAGGCGACGATTTCTTCAACCCTTTGTTAGCCGTGGGTGTAACCTTACCTTTCTTAGGAGGTCAGTCCTCCTTCCCGTTAGCCTTGCGTTTAGGCACCCCTTTCTTAACGACTTTAAGAGTTGACGAAGACGCCACCTCCTTACCTTTCTCCTTTTCTTTCTCTTCTCTCTTGCGGGTAGTAGCTGCCCTCACCGAGGCTCTCATTCTAGCTGCCTCAATTTCTGCAAAGAATGACTGATGAAGTTAGATGCGTACATGACATGCAAATGAAGGCAGACAAAAGGAAAGGGATGAGACACTTACATCGACGAGAATAATTTTTTAGTCTACGTGCTGCTGGCGTTGGCTCCAGACCACCATAATAGGCTTGTAGACTATTAAGAGTAATTAGGTCTCTGCACTTCCATTGCTTAAATGGAACTTTAAGGACTCGAAAAATAAACTCCTCTTGCTCTTCAGTTATACATGGACGGACGTTGGTTGAAAAAAGAAGCAGACGACATTATTAGAATTAAAAGAGTAGATGACGTTAAAGGTAAGAGATAGGAAAAAGTGATTGTAGATGGCACTAAACCTAATTCCTTAACTATGCCCCAAGTGTTGTCGAAACCATGAGGCATGGTGACCCACTCTTCTGGATGACAACCTAATTCGTCCTTTGTACCAAAAAATATCTACTCTTCCACTTCCTATTGGAGTCAGGCGTGTCTGACACTAGCCTAAGTGTTTTCTTCCTTGCTGCAAAATGGAATATTCCTTGGGACGAGGCGAAGCGCTGAGGTCGATAGCACCAAAAGAACTCATCCGATGTAAGTTGACGGTTTTCGCTGCTAAGACGACCCTAGAGAATTTCAACCCCAATGAATATCCTCCAGGCGTTAAGAACAATCTAGCTAACGAATATCCCCAAAAAATTGGCCAACTGACGGTGTAACGATGTCAGTGGTAGCCTCAGCCCGGCAGTAAACATGGCATCATATATGCCGACGTCTACAGTTCTCCCCGAGTAACACTTCTTAAACTTCTCGGGGAGATGGATTAGGATATCTTCAGGGATTTGGTAATGATCCCTTAAGTCCTTAAAGATATTAAGCATCATCGTTGACTTGAAGTCATTGACGGTCCATATCTTGGGTAGGATAAACGGACGGGTATGACCATTCCTTGGGCTTCCTGAACTATCTCCCTCAGTAGCCCCCTCGTCACCCTCAACCTCGTTATCGTCATCTTCTTCTCCCTTTTCTCCCTTTTCTCCCTTACCTACCTCTCCATCATAGCTCTCTTCTTCTTTGTCAAGAGAATGGGTTGACGGTTCTCTCTCTGACGACCAGAAAAAGCCCTCATCGGGCTCATGACCTGATTGGAAGACTTTGTCGTAGCCCGCTCCCTCACGGACTGATGATTGTTCACTCGTCGCTTTTTTATCACCTGACATCTATTCACCTACAAGTGACGGAGCAATCTAAGAGCCTACTTTGATAGGTCTCTAATAGAAGTAACAACTAAAACTACGAAGGGCCAAAAAAGAGAGGAAGAAAGGAAAATAGGGAAAGGGCACTTACTGGATAAAATGACGACTTTGAAGCTGACAAGATATGATAAAGTTGACGTGGTCCACGAGCGGACGGTAACATAAGTGGCGGTATAACTGTTCTATCTCTCTCTTAGAATTTGCAAGGATGAAATAAGAGGAAATATGAAGAAGAGGTGAACTATTTATAAGATGAACGTACACGGGAAACAAAGTGATGCCTTTGTTCAGAATCGAGGCCAATCAGCCTACGCCACGTGTCCTAGCCTTTAATAATGATCATTAATGAACACGCCTTTTTATGAGCTGCGAATCGGACTCCGTAGCACGTTGGCTAAAGTTGATAGAGCCATGGAATAGGGGGTAGCTGATAGGGGTAATTTTCAATTGGAAAAATAAAAGAAGCTGTTAGTCTCCAAAAACCCGTTAGCTTTATTATACATGCTGATGACTTCATGCAAGATGAAGCCATCGGTCTCAAAGTCGACGACTTCATGTCACTACCTAACGGCATCTACAATTGGACGGGATGAGAAGTTGACGGGGAGAAAGTTGAAGGCCAAAAAGGAACTAGTGACGGGTATAGCATGGCTATACTTGGCCCCCCAAGAATATGTATATAAGGAAACATCTTGTGAACCACGGTTAACCTTAATTAAGGAGATCTCTACAAGGAAAGCATCCTGTGATATACGCTTGTTAAAGAAGATCTACCTTACAAGGAAAGACCCTCTTCATCAAGAAATGAATGTCAACTCTACGCTACTATAAAAACCCATAACCCCTACAAACCAAGGTACACTTAATTCATCCCAGCTTTGGCACTCTAGAGTTGTGAACAAAAAGTTTCTCTAACTTGATCGTCGGAGGGTATTTGGTACCACACCGATATCCTTCGTAAGTTCTTCTTCTTTCCTTTGTGTTGTGTAGGTTTTGTTTAGAGCACGTGAGGACCATATAGCTCATTGACGATTTTCAGCATCATTAACACACATCATTGTTTCAGTGTATTCATCCTATGCCCAAATTCTTTATGGTTGAACTTGCATAAATTTTTTTGTTGGCATTAAATTTAAAACTCCCTCACTACCATAATGTTGGGGAAAACAAAACATAACAGGGTTACCAAATTAGATATAAGGCAAAAATCCAAAACTAACCCTTTAACTTTTAGCCTTTTTCATTTTAGTCCTTTAACTTTCAGTTTTGTCATTTCAGTCCTCTAACTTTCAATTTTTGTCAATGTGGTATTCCGTTAGAGCTCAGTTAGGTGCTGTCGTTAAAGGTGCTGAAATGACGCCGTTTTGGTTTTGGTTTTGGTTTTGTTTTGTTTTTGTTTTTGTTTTTGTTTTTGTTTTTGTTTTTGTTTTTGTTTTTTTTGGAATTAAAAGAAAATAAAAAATCTATATATAAAAAAAAACATTTAACTTCATCACTTCCACCTTTGGACTCTCCCAACTCCCACTCCTCTTTTTCTTCATCTCCTTAAAATCTTCCACACACTGCTTCAACTTCATCTTCTTAACTTGCTTCTCGACTCAGTGAGTTTTTTTTTTTTTTTTTTGGGCGACTCAGTCAAAAATTTTCTCCCACCCTTTTTCCTAGTCCCCATGAGCGTCGCTGATCTGAAGTGTCCTATTCCACCAGTTGGTCCATCTCCACCATTTGTAAAGCGATAACATCACGTTGGCCACGCACGTGTCTTGACACGCTGGCGTGCACTTGGCCCCACTGAATGGGCTCGAGCTCAAAATTGCGGCCACTAGAATGCTGTAATGGGATGGCAGAAACGAGTGTTTTTGGTTGGACACAGTGTAGAAAGGGAGGCGTTTGGCGAGGTAAGGGACGTCGAGGCTGCTGAGTTGGGCCTTAAACGATGTCTTCGAGTTGAGTTGGTGGTACTCGATCGAGTCAAGCTTCAGGATTAGCTCAAATCATGAGAGTGCCACCGTGGAGGTGTTGAAATCGCCAATTCCTAGTCGGTTGTTGAGTCTGTCGTTCCCCTTAATTTTTTTTATACAAAGTTTTATTTTTATTTTTTTTAATTCTGAAATTAAAAAAAGCTAAAATGGCGTTGTTTCAGCACCCTTAACAGCAGCAGCTAACTGAACTCTAACAGAATACCACATTGACAAAAATTAAAAATTAGAGGACTGAAATTACAAAACTGAAAGTTAGAGGACTGAAATAAAAAAGACTGAAAGTTAGAGGGTCAGTTTTGGATTTTTGCCTAGATAGTATTAGAGAAATAAATATTTAAATAAATGTTGGGGTTCTATTGCGA
Source organism: Castanea sativa (assembly GCF_040712315.1). Lineage (NCBI taxonomy): Eukaryota > Viridiplantae > Streptophyta > Magnoliopsida > Fagales > Fagaceae > Castanea > Castanea sativa. The sequence goes on along the minus strand of NC_134016.1, from coordinate 30,682,076 downwards.
TTTTGCAGAGGCTTTCACTAAAATAAAAATAACAATCAATACCTAGTTCAAGAAATATAGAAATTTGAGAGAAAGAGAGAGAGAGAGAGGCAGGAAGGGGGAGAGGAGTACCATCTGCACTGCGTAGCCGTGGGAAATCATAAGACATAGGCTTGAAGAATTGTGGACTGCAGAAGTATCTACATGTGAACGGATTCTTGAGAAATTTATGATAAGAGAGTCTGAATATGGTTTTTCAAATTGGGTGAGGATGATAACTAATAAGGTGGTTGCTTATGGTTTTTGAAGTTGGGTAAGGATGATAACTGATGAGATGATGAACCATTTTAATTTGAGTTTAAAGCGTGGAGGAGTGGGGAAAGTGCGAGACATTAGGTGAAGAGTTCGAGAGAATTGTGGATAAGATTTTGTGAGGTTATTTTAAAATCACACAAAAATCCAATGCAATATTTTGTAGTAGTTCAAGATTTAAAATAAATAAATAAATAAATAAGAAAGACATCAACCTGTGTGCTACGAATTATATGTGGGTTTCAAAATTTTTTGGGTCGTGGGTGGTGAGGGGGAGAGATCGTGATTGTACTGGGAGCATGTTCTTATTTTGTAGATAGTGTTTTACGTGAGTTAGAGAAGTATTTTTACCAAAATTTGCCCCTACATAAACATAGGCTATGGGGGTATTTTGGAACAAAAAAAATATCTGGTATAAATAGGGGAAACTCCTTAAATAGTAGTATAGATTTGCAGATGCTTTCGCTAAAATAAAAATAGCAATCAATACCTAGTTCAAAAGTAGGGAGAGGGGGGAGGGGGGGGGGGGGAGTACCATCTACACTGCGTAGCCATGGGAAATTGTAAAACATAGGCTTGAAGAATTGTGGACTGCAGAAGTATCTACATGTGAATGGATTCTTGAGAAAATGATGATAAGAGAGTTTGAGTATGATTTTTCAAATTGGGTGAGGATGATAACTAATAAGGTGGTTGCTTATGATTTTTGAATTTGGGTAAGGATGATAACTGATGAAATGATGAACTATTTTAATTTGAGTTTGGAGCGTGGAGGAGTGGGGAAAGTGCGAGTCATTAGGTGAAGAGTTGAGAGAAACGTGGATAAGATTTTGTGAGGTTATTTTAAAATCACACAAAAAATCCAGTGCAATATTTTGTAGTAGTTCAAGATTAAAAAAAGAAAAAGAAAAAGAAAAAAGAAAGACATCAACCTGTGTGCTACGAATTATATGTGTGGGTTTCAAAATTTTTTGGGATCGTGGGTGGTGAGGGGGAGAGAACGTAAGAATAAGTACCTTTTCCTCAACTCTTGATTCTCTTATCTCAACTGTTCCAGAGTGCGTAAATCTGATTTTGAAAGTGAACGTGTGCTACAATTAACAGCACCTACTTGCCTGTTCAACAAAGGCATTAGTAATGCTCATCTGGACAAACCTTAGAATCATTTGATCACCAATGCTGAACACCAGTGATTGGTTCATAAGAATGAGCAATTGAGCACATCATAGACTTCATCAACTATAAGACCAATGCTGAACTTTAACCATAAAGAGACTCTGTACAATTAGTTTACCTAATACGGTATCTTTGAGAGTTGTAGATTCTACTGACCTATATAGAAGACGACTAATTGGATGACTGAAACCCAAAGGTCCATCAAATAGAACAATGATGGCCCACCAATTATATTAAGATGCAACAAAACCTCAATTGATTTTTAAAAAAAAATTTTCATTTAATATGCGAGATAGGGAGGGAAAGAAGTTAGCGGATGACGCACAGAGCATTATCTTTGAAGACCCAGAGTCTATTAACAATTTTTTTCTCCTTTTGTACCAGTTGTCTATGTCATGACAACAAACTAAAAGGATACAGTTTGTTAGGTTAAAAAAGATTGACTCCGGTTAATTAATTTATTTACCAAAGTTAATTAATTAGATCAAATTACATGCAAATCGTAGAAATATCAACAAATCACCAAATAACTAATATGCAATAGAAAATAAATTAACATGGTAATTTATTAACAAATGGGGAAAATTTCTCGCAAGACAAAAACACCATCAGGTGAATTTAAGGTTACTACTCCCAAGAATCCACTAATCAATAATCAAGCGGTTACAAATATGAGGAATCTTATCACTACCTTGGCCTATCCCAAAATACCAACCTACAGTTGAGCATTTGCTTCAATACCTAATTGAACTTGATATTGTAGCAAACTTCTTTGCTTTGCACAAATCTCCAATTTGGTGACTAGCTCCTTTGCATGGATCCCAGTACGTGACTAACTCCAACAACTTGGTTACTTCATAAATGATGAAGATCAGGAAGTATTTGGTTACAAAACCCTAAGACGTACAAACGCAGTAGCTTCACATAGAATATATGAGTTCTAGGTCTCTGTTTCTGTACTTGATAACGTTTAAAATAAGCCTTATATATGACTCGGGTTGTTAAAAGAGAAACCCTAATCATTCAAGTTATCATGAGCCGAATTTCAAATCTAAGAATTCTAAAATCGTAATTCTTGATAAATTGAGCTTGTGTTGATTTTCTTCATTAATCTTCGATAGCAAGTAATGTCGAGCTAGTGTTGAACTTTAATAAATCAACTTTTTTTTCACTTGTTTCTTTGATCAAACTTCATGTCTTTAATGATACCACTTGATCTGTTAGAAAAACATACTTCTTGATACATTAAACTTAACTTACATCTACTTAATTACAAGTAAAGTACGTTTTGTCAAATGATTAGTCAATTACACAAAAAATATGACTCTAACAGAATCGATATATCCATTAACAGATAAAGATTGATTCATCAATTCACTTAATTGAGCATATAACCAATATTAAAATAAATTAAAATATTTTTTTATAAAAATAATCCAACACAATGTATTGATCAAAATTACAAGAAAATTTGGCACAAAATTAAGCCAACAAAAAAAAAAACTTTACTTTAAGCTTTTTGTAGTAAAACTTGTAATACTTTTAGCATTTTTCATTTGATTTTGTATGGTTTACATGGATTTGTTAATTAGATTTTTTAAATATTATGTGTCTTATATATGAATAAAAATTAAAAGAAATTGAGGATTTATAATTTTAAATGAGAAAAGAGACCCTTTCCCGGAGTTATGAAGTACATGGCTAATATGAGGAAGCCAGGGCACCAAGAGATGGAATTGGAGAATTGAGAGAAAAGAGAGAAGAATCAACTAACATTCCTGATCATGAATGAAGATTTTCAAGTACAATGCTCCAATGCGGCAGTTAGACTAGTAAAGTCAAAGAGAGGAAAGAACAATGCACCAATGCGGTAGTTATACTAGTAAAGTCAAAGAGAAAGAGAAGGTATAATAAGACTAGTAAGACATTTAGTTAACAACTAGAAATATTCGCATAAAAAAAAAAAAAAAACTAGAAATATTTTCTTCTATAGAAATTGTTAATGCGCATAAGGAAGTACAAACAAGAGACTTTACAAAGATTATAATTGAAATCGCCTATGCACTATTCCATATGAAAATGGCCATCATCATCTCCAATAACAACAACTTCACCCTGTTTCTTGCGAGCTGCTGATTCCTTTTCCTCGTTCTCATAGTCATGGCCGTCGATGACATTTTACACACTTCTCAACACCCTCTTCTTCATTCCAGTGGAGCTCATGCCAACAACAACAAGAAGAAAAACATCAACTCTGTATCATTGGCTAAATGGATTCTCAAATTTACCATGTGGATTGTATTCCTTGCATGGGTTGCTCTCTTTTTTGTCATTCCTACAGACTTCGGGAGTGAACTCTATGCTGACTGGATTGGTGCAACCAATGGAAGCCTATTTGGGTACACAGGTAGCTACTTCTTAATTCAACCTCGTTGTCGCATTCAAAAGAGTTTTGACTTAAAAATGTGCATTTTCAGGGAGTATGTTGCTGTTATACAGTGCCCCAATTATCATTATTGCTTTTCTTGCTGTTCCATTTCTTCTCATCTCTGGGGAAGACCAACTACAACTACAACTACAACTACAACTACAACTACAAGAGTATGTATTTTATTAATCTATGCACTCCTTTTACATGTTTTCATTTTGTTTTTACGATATATGATAGCTAGCTGCAAAAGGAATAATATAATATTGCCCATAATCTGTTTGCTGAAATTGGAGTAACATGAAGAAAAAGCATAAGTTTCATCTATTTCAGGAAGAAGACTCCAAGATTCCGATTGTGGACTTTTCCCGTTCTGGTGGATGGACCACTTGGGGTTGTTTCCGCTGCTGAATTGATTGGCATAATCCTCTTTATCGTGTTTGTTATCTGGGATGTTTATGTCTATACTGCAGTGATCTTAGGAACGTTACCTGATCACTTGATCTCCATAGAACAATGGTACGATGTTTTGTTGGGTTGTGTGTTACTTTGTTAATAACTTTATTGTATAGCTTTTAAATAGAAACCATAACCTATTTTTATATTGCTTAATTTTCTTCTGATCATTTTACTTCAGTAGTTTTTGCAGTTTTGTGTCATCCTTACAAAACTTTTAGGGTAATTACAGGAAGCTCACCAAGGTTAGAATCGTTTTCACTTTGCTTACCTTTAATTTAAAAGTTGACACTTTGCCTTATTTTCACCTTGACTACTTGTGATTCAAAAGTTGACACTTTGCCACCTAAGATATGGTTCATTAGACTTCTGTAAGACCATCTCTAGTAGTTTTTCTAAAATTTTGTAGTATTTGAGAGTAAACAGTTATATTCACCTTTTACCTATTTACTTTTTCAAATAAATTTTTCAACAGACTCTATTATTTCTCTATCTCATTTAAATATTATTTCTTCATTATTTATTTATTCATTATTTTTTTTAAAATTTTATTTTTTTCCTGTACGGTGTGCGGTTATCGACCTGTCCTGCATAAGCCCAATTGCGCACGGTGCGCGATTATTAGCCCATTGTAGGCCCATATGGTATATGTGCATGGTAGATTTAGCTGAGATATGTTTTGGGCCTCGGAGTTGTTATTGTTCGGATACATTCAAGAATACCTCGGTAGAGCCCTGGGGAATATTGATGCCGAGCACTATTCAGTGTCTAACTCTAGTTCCAACATCCAAGCTCCTGTTTCCAAAGTGGGGGCCACTCTGTCAGGAATAATCAAAACAAGCCCCACCCACACAAGTGGCGCTAGAAAGTAATCATCATTAACCTACTAAGGAAAGGCTATAAATAAGAGGAAAGGAGGATGAGAAAATGAGGTTGGACAATAGAGGGTAAAGGTTGGAAAAAAGAGAAATCGAGTGAGGAAACCTAGCAGCAAGTGTGCTTGGCAAGGGAAGTAACCTACCTTGGTGGGCTTTAATTTGTCCAGAGGGATTACCCATTGTAGGAAACCCATAAACCTACAGTAAGAAATAAATTGTGAGCCCAGTAGTACGGTTGGCCCATTAGTGGAGAATTGGGTGTGCACAATTGGAGCCATTTGTGGGAATCTCCTATGCAACTGTAGTTCCAATGGAATTTACTTGACAAAACATGGTCGACCATCATTCAGCAAGCTATGTCAATAGTGGGTCCGGGGGCTCGTCCCAAAGTTCGAGCTGGAGAGAAAGGAGGTATAAGAGAAACGAAGGATGAAGGCATGAATGAGGCTAAGAACACTTTGGCTTGGGAGAGGGATCGTCGCATATGTATCGGTCTGCGTCCGAAGTCCTCGAGCAATAGCATCATGATAGGCGAGGTTAAGAGTTAGAGCGCCTATACAAACTTGTCAGGGATCTAGAATTGGAGGTGTAGGGTAGGTGCCAAAGAAGGAATCGTAATGAGTGTCATGAAGAATCTGTAAGTGTTGGTTATAGCCACGGGGAGGCGTCCCGTCAATCTGGTCCCTGTCGATCACGGGAGAGATCGCGGGATTTCGCTGATTGGGATTTAATTTCCCTTGAACGGCGTAGGCATTGGAGTGTAGCAATGGATGCTATGAGCCGTGCGCTACTCAGGGCGGCTCAATCACCATTTTCAGATGAGATTGAACATGCCCAGATGCCAAGGAGATTTAGTAGACCACCGTTCATTTCGTGTGATGTAAAGGCAGATCCCATTGAGCACGTCAGTCACTATATCCAGATGATGTCTCTCTATAATCAAAACGGCATGCTCATGTGTAAAGTATTTCCTTCCAGTCTCGAGCCTATTGCTTTAAAGTGGTTTAACGGATTAAGAAGGGGATAATTCACAATTTTGGGGAATTGATTCAAGAGTTTGGTGCTCGGTTTATGATGTGCAACCGAGTGCCACATCTGGTGGATGCTTTGCTCTCTATAAAGATGGGAGCAAGGGAAACTCTTCGGAGCTATGCTACTAGGTATTGAGATTTGTATAATGAGATTGGTGGGGGTAATGAGAAAATGGCCACTAGTACTTTCAGGTTGGTTCTGTTGGAGGATTCGGAGTTACGAGAGTCATTGATAATGAGACCCCCTAAGAATATATGACAACTTATGAGGCGTATTGAGGAATATAAAAGGCTGGAAGATGATTAGCAGTAAAGTAAAGGAAAAGTGCCAGCCACATTGCCATACTCAAAGGAATCTTGGCCAAAGGGCCTCCAGCCAAGATTCAGGAGGGATTTGAGAATCCAAGAGCCTAATGCTCGTACTGGGGAAATCAATATGGCGTTCAAAGTGCCCGTGCATAAGATTCTAGAACGAATAAAAAAAAGAGCCTTACTTTCGGTGGTTGAGTAAAATGGGGTAAACCCAACAAGAAGAAATCAAAGCGTATACTGCAGTTGTCACTGGGACTATGGGCATAGTATTGAATAGTGCAGGGTGTTTAAGGATCATTTGGATCAACTTGTGTAGTCCGGACATCTGAAAGTGTTTGTTGTGGATTCCAAGAATGGAGCTTTTGGCAAGCCTCAAGATCATGAGGGAATGCCCTTCCACCCCCGCTGGGTGTGATTGAGGTTATTCATGCAGCATCAACGGGCACCAGTGTGAGTCAGCGAAAGGGAGTGTTAACTGTGGTATCGGTACAAAATGATGGGGAAGATATTCGGTCCTAAAAGAAGATGAAACTTACCCGTGAACCGATTGCTTTTGGCGATGATGACCTAGAAGGAATAACCCAGCCGCATGATGATGCACTCGTGGTCACTGCTTGAATATATGGTTTTGTCATCAAAAAAGTGTTGATAGATCAAGGAAGTGGGGCCAAGGTAATGTATCCCGATCTCTTCAAAGGATTGGGGTTAAAGGTAGAGGATCTCTCTAAGTACGATATCCCTCTAGTGGGATTTGATGGTAGAATGGTAATTTCGGATGGGAAAATTTCACTTCCAGTGAATACAAAGGGGAAATAGGTGATGGTGAATTTCATTGTGGTTAGTTCATTTTCTCCATATGCGGCAATACTCGGCAGGCCATGGATTCACACCATGGAAGCCGTCTTGTCCATTTTGCATGTTAAGGTGAAGTTTCATACCAACCAAGGTGTCGCAATGGTAAGGGAGATCAGCAAGTAGAAAGACAATGTTTAGTGACAGCCGTGAATCAAGAGATTAAGCAGAAAGAGTCTGTTGAGCAGGACCATTTGTAGCAATTACAGGAGCCCTCAGAGGGCAAAGGAACTGATAGTGCCGAGGATATGATTAAGGTTAGCATACTTCCTTATGAGAATATGAATTTCTATATAGGAAGTAGTATGAAGCATGAGGATAGGGTGAGTGTATTGTTACTGTTGGTTCAAAATCTCAACATCTTTGCATAGAGCCCCTACGACGTGCTCAGTGTGGACCCCGAGTTCATTATTCACAAACTTAATGTAGATCCGATGTTCCCCCTGAAGTAGCAAAAGCTGAGGAGATCGGCCAAGCAACATGTAGAGGCCGTGAAGCAAAAGGTTGAGAAGTTGAAACTGGCTGGAGCAATTGAAGAAGTATACTTCCCAGAGTGGTTGTCCAATACTGTAGTGGTGAAGAAGAAGAACGGTGAATTGAGGGTTTCTGTAGACTTTACCGACCTCAATCGAGCTTGTCCTAAGGATCAGTTTCTTGTGCCGAAGATTGATCAATTGGTGGATGCCACCTGTGGACATCCCAGGATGAGTTTTTTGAATGCCTTTTAGGGCTACCATCAGATTGTCTTGATCACCGAGGATTAATAGAAAACATCGTTTATATCTCCAGAAGAAAATTACCATTACACGGTAATGCCTTTCGGTCTAAACAATGCCGGGGCTACTTATCAAAGGATGATGACTAGAATGTTCAGAGAGAAGATCGGGGGCATGGTAGAAGTATATATTGATGATATGGTGGTGAAAAGCAAGGAGAATCAAAAGCATGTACATGGTCTACAGGAGGTATTTGAAATACTTAGGTGGCACAAGTTGCGTCTAAATGCTGATGTGTGTGTGTTCGGCGTGGAAGCTGGTAAGTTTCTTGGATATATGATCACACATCAAGGAATAGAGGTGAACCCCAATCAAAGGGTTATAGAGCGGCTTAGGTCACCGAACAACCCAAAGGAGGTACAAGTTTTGACGGGAATGCTAGCAGCTTGGTGAAATTCACCTTTGGTATTGAAGTTATAGAGACAACGGGAGTTTGAGAGAGAATCTATTCATTTAGGTTTGACACATACCTTGTTTCTTTACAAAATTCCTTGTTTAATCTGTTTTTGTGTTTTTATTTTTTATGTTGGGAGGAGAGAGACATAAAAATGGTGCAAATTAAAAGTACATATTTACCCTTGTTTTTATTTTATTTTAATGGAGGTGGGTTATAAGAGAAAAACAAAGCTAATTTCAAGTGGACAAAATGTCAATTTTTGAACCACGGGTAGGAAAGATGAAAACGAGCTTAACTACAAGTGGGTTTACTTTAATTTGCACAAACTTTTATAACAAAGATGGAATTAAAATTATTGATCTCTCGTATTAGAATGAAGAAATGCTTCTCTAATCTAAATACATATGGAAGTTTTGAAAATTGGAACTATCAAAGAACTATAATTGGGCCTAGTTACCAATTTTCCCTTTTTTTATTAGACTGGATTAAGGTCCGATTCTCGATTGAATTGGCCAGTATAGTCTAGTTTTTAAAACCATGGCTAAAGCCACAAACTATTTTATAATATTTTTACAAACAATAGATGTGACAAATTCTTTCTAATTCTTATCTCAGCCCATTACTAACATCATTTTTTTATTCGAGTAATATTACAACTACAAATTATTTGATAACAATTTTACAAATTATTGATGTGACAAATTCTTACTAGCTCTAATATGAGTTTACCACTAACATCACATTCATGTTTACCAATAATTATTTGAAAAAAGCTAAAACCACATTAGTAATTTATAAAAATGTTGTAAATTAGTTTGTATTTGTAGCATTACTCTTTTTACTTACCAATAACTAATCAATACCTCAACAGTTTGTAATAAAGTTTGTAAAATAATTTGTGGTTTTAACATTTTCCATATAAGAAATAGAGTTTGGTGCTTAACCTAACAAACTTTCCAACTAAGATATAATAGACTGACACGTGGCTAATAACTAAAACTAATTTAACAAACTTCTGTTACAGCTTCAATGACACCATTTGAGAACTTTCAAACTACAAGTCATTGTCACTGGTCTGAACTCATCTCTTTGCAATCATAAAACATGTTGTATATGAGAAATTTAAATTCTATAGAGTGTGCATTTTCCCTTTAAATTTTTTAGAGTTCTTTTTCGTCAGTACATGAAGATTGGTTTCACAGGTTGAGATTCCTAGTTTTTTTTTTTTTTGAAATTTTCAGTTGTTTCATTTTGACAAATCTGGGACTTCGCCTTGGTTCTATCGGATTAGATTGCTTCGCTTTTTTGTTTCTTCCGGTTGCAAGGGGATCGGTTCTTCTCCGCCTTATAAATATCCCCTTCGAGCAAGCAATAAGATATCATGTGTGGCTTGGACATCTCACTATGCTCCTGTTTACTCTCCATGGACTACTCTATGTAATTGCATGGACAATTGAGGGAAACCTTCTACAAAATGTGAGTGCTTAGGGTAAAACTCTTTTTCTTTTGCATAGCCATATTTATACACTTGTTTCTCTCTTCCTTATATATATTTGTTAGTTTTTTTTATAAGAATATATTTGTTAGTTTGTTTGCCAAAAAAGAGGATATTTATAATCACTACTGAAAGTTGAATTACCCAATTGCTATATATATATATATACACACACACACACGCAAAAAGAATGCAACGGAAAGGGAAACAGCAATTGAAAATGGAAAAATGGGAATTACAAGACTAGAGAAATTATTTAATAAAGCAAAGAGTTTTGAGACTTAGAGATGGGGAGATGCTGTGCAGCAGTAATAATTGTTATTTTTGTTAATTTGATTTCACTCTTTTTGAAAATGATCCTTTATGCCGCTACCTTCTGGTTTGGTTGTTTTATTCATTATTATTTGGTTAAAAAATTTTATTTATTATTTATAATGTAATAGAATAACATTTAACAATTAAAGACAATAAAAAAAATAACAACATAAAACACAAAAATAAATCATATCAACCAAAAGTTGAATTCTAAAAAGTACAAAAATTCATCAACTCAAAATAGAGATACAAGAAAAATAAAAAAATCAACCAAAATAAAAGTAAAAGTAAAGTTTTTTATGTCCTCTGTAAGGTTATCTCTATTTTATTCTTTACTCCCGTCATCCTCTTTGTTTTATAACTAAAGGTTACAAATTGACGTTTGATTTCTTTTATTTTTTTTCTTTCTCCATCTACGCTTTATTGCCCATCTCTCTCTCTCTCCATCTTATTGTTTTTCCAAATTTAATGATAATTCTAATGTATTAAATATGTACCGTAGCGTTTATTTATTTATTTTTACTCTATTTTGCTTCCATTAAGTTAGTGTATCCATAACTATTAGTTTTTTCATATTATGTTTGGTTTCTTATTATTATTATAGTGTTTCTAAGTTTGCATTTGTTTTGTATGTCATTTTTCCATTGATGCATTGTAACATTTCATGGGAAGACTTTATAAGAACAATTTTTATTTATTGAATTTAAATAAAATATTATCTACTTAATTTTTTTTTAAATGAGATAAAATATAAATAATTTAATGATATGGAGGATGTTTTTGAATTTAAATGTTGAATAAAATAAGATGAGAAAGAAAAATAGTAAAAATGAAATGTTTAGCAATAAACACCAAATTATTTTAGTTATGCTAAGTAATAAAATAACATTATTTTTATATTATCTTTATAATGCAATAGGATAACATTTAACAATCAATGAGAATAAAAAAGATAACAACATAAAACACAAAACTAAATAGTATCAACCCAAAGGAGAATTCTAAAGAATACAAAAGTTCATCAACCTAAAGTAAAGATGCAAGAAAAATAAAAATATATACCAAAATCTGAGAGAGAGAGAGAGAGAGAGAGAGAGAGAGAGAGAGAGAGAGAGAGAGAGAGAGCATTTTGTGTGTGGAAAAATAGATAATTATGCATGGAATGAGAGAGGGAATGACAAATTTATATAAATGCATAGAAGAATAGTGATATTATGGTAGAGAGGAGTGGGGATATGAAAAGTTGAAATGGAATGAGAAAGGTTGAAGAAAGTTAAGATAAAGAGTAGTGGGGATATGAAAAGTTAAAATGGACTTCAAATTTAATAATAAATAAGAATAGTTAAAAATAAGATAAATATGATATTTTGATTGTAATATAATAGAGTTTTTAATTCACTTTAAATGTTAAAAAATTATATAAAAAATTGGAAAAAAATAATAATGACATGGTTGCTGATGCGGCTTAACTGGAAAGTAGCGATAATAAATGTTATGCTTCAGCTTTTAGATATATATATAACATGGTGATTGTTCAAAGACACAAGCATGACGCTATAAACATTTCTAGAATGGGATTTTTGATTTTTTGTGGTTAAAATACCTGTTGACAACCTTTTATGTTATGATGCAAATTCTTCTACTTCAACAACTCTTGATTATTGGATAGATCATATTTATATTCTTGCTAAGGCTGTCTGGTGATTGTATACTAATTGTTACTAAATATATCTTCTTCTTCCTTTTATTCTTTTTAATATATCTTCTTCTTGATTCAATGGTATGGTCATTGATAATTACTTAGCACACACAAACTATGAAAGCATGGTGCTAATTTACAAGTCATTGACCTGACTTGTTTGATGACCTTTGGCTGCTATCCATGTTGTTTTATTCATATGACAAAACATTCATGATTCTAACTAGTTCATGATAAAAAAAAAACATGAGCATAGAAGTGAGTCCCTTTGGTCTTGGCTTGTATTCATAATTTTTTAGCTTATGTAGCGCTTGGTACTTCTATATGCATGCGTGGGTCAGAGTGCCTCCTTGGTTTTGGAAGAAGCCAAGCTGATATGTGTTTATCTATATCTTTAATTAATTTGGTGCTCATCACATAGAATCTGTTCCAATTTCTGTTCAAGCCATTTTTAAATTGTGTAGAACTAGGCTGTAACTAATTTCATCCTCTTCTTCAAGACTTAATTGAGAGGTTAGTTAAGTCATCGAGTAGCATCACACAGAAGAAAGACAAGAGAAACCCATCTCCTTTGTAACCCTTGTTAATGGCTAAACCATATGCTTTTTCTTCCTTCATAGAATGTATCTAAGAATACCTTCATCTTCATGGAAAGAAATATAAGGTCATATGAAGATGACATTGCTTATAGCTCTAATTGTTTGATGCAGACGTTGATGTGGGTAGATCTTGGTGTTGGTCATTTTCCAGGTGTTATAAGTCTGGCAATTGGTCTAATAATGTGGATGACATCACTTCATCCAGTGAGAAAGAAGAAGTTTGAGTTGTTCTTCTACACTCATCAACTATATGTAATTTTTGTTGTCTTTTTAGCTTTGCATGTTGGGCATTTCATTTTCGGTGTATCTGCTGGAGGAATATTTCTTTTCATTCTAGATCGTTTTTTGAGAATCTGCCAATCGCGAAAGATTGTTGATATAATTTCAATCAAGTGCCTACCTTGTGGAACTGTGGAATTGATGCTTTCAAAACCTGCAAGTAATACTAGTTCCCCATAAATTTGTAGTTTCCTTGTTTTTTTGTTGTTACCATAACTGTGACACTTTTCCTTGATAATGTAGATTTGCGGTACAATGCCCTTAGTTTTATTTTCCTTCAAGTTCGGGAATTATCTTGGCTGCAGTGGCATCCTTTCAGTGTATCATCTAGTCCTTTAGATGGTAAATATCATCTATCCGTTCTCATAAAGGTTATTGGCAAATGGACAGAAAATCTTAGAGGAAACATTTTGAATAGTTCTAGAGCTGACCTACATCTTCGGCCACAAACAAAGATAACAGCTTCTGTTGAGGGGCCTTATGGTCATGAATTACCATATCACTTGATGTATGCACCCAAACAGTCAATTTCACTAGAATTTACTAAATATCAAGCTTAACTTTAAGTTTCATATTATCTTCCATTTTATGAGCTGACTTCACCATTTGATTCTCTAGGTATGAAAACCTTATTTTAGTCGCAGGTGGCATAGGAATTTCACCATTTCTGGCTATCTTGAGTGACATTCTCCATCGTAATAGGGAAGGAAAACCTTGTTTGCCTCGAAACATCATTATTGTTTGGGCTGTAAAAAGATCAAACGAGCTTCCTCTTCTTTCTACCAATGATATGGAATCAATTTGTCCATTTTTCTCAGATAAACTAAATCTTGAGATTCACATTTTTGTCACTCGAGAATCACAACCTCCACTGGTATGCTTAGTTATTCTCTCACACCTTTTTTTTTTTTTAATTTTGTTTTGTATTTAAAGTTATCATGTTCATTTTGTGAAATTTAATGGTTGTTATTTATTTGCAGGAAGAGGGCCAAGTACACGAGGCTACGAACTCTTCTCCTCTTGTGTCTAATTGTTGCAGCATGTCAGTTTTGGTTGGTACAGGAAATAATATATGGTTTGGACTATATATTATCTCATCTACACTAGGCTTTGTTATCTTACTTTTTTTACTGGATATTTTTTACATAAACCCTTATGACATATCTTCATGGTCATACAAAGGGCTTCTCCTTGTAATTTGCATGCTTGCAAGCGTTTTTATCTTTGGGGGTGTTGTGGTTGGTTTGTGGTATCTTTGGGAAAGACAAAATGTAGCAAGGGAGGCATGCAAGGATGATAGGATAATGGTTGAGAAGATGCAGCATGATGAAATTGTAGCTCACAGGGATTCATGTCAGCAAAAACTTGCGAGTTCAATCAATACTTATTATGGTTCAAGACCAGACTTCAAAGGTATAGCATTTCAACTTTTGTTCAAAACATAAATTAAAAGAATAATATAACAACAACAACAATGACAATGATGATGACAACAACCAAATTTTAGTCCCAACAACAGCAATAGACTAGTCAAGGTTGGCCACGTGTATTCTTGTTTGTAAGGGACACATTAATGTGTGTCTATAGTGACTAAATTTCACACAAGCCATCAATCTATCACAACCCTCCTCTATTTACTGGGCTTAGGACCAATTGTGAACAAAATATATGACATAAATGGATGAAGTAAAAGTAAAAGAAACATGAAAAAAAAAATCTTAATGACAAAGTTTAATTTCTTTAGTTGTACTACACCAAAGGCTTTCTTGATTGCCTTTCCTTTGTCTTGTTGTAGATATTTTTGGGGATATATCAGAGAAATGGGGCTACGTTGATGTTGGTGTTATTGTGTGCGGTCCTCCAAGTCTTCAGACAAGCGTTGCCAAAGAAATCAGGTCACAGAATATCAGGAGACAACGCCATCATCCAATCTTCCATTTCAACAGCCATAGTTTTGATGTGTAGGCACCACCTTCATCATCTCATCTTCCTCTTAGGGGGTGTTTGGTTTGTTATGATGTGCCCTTGATGTGATTCACATTACGATGATGTGAGATTAAGGTTTTTGGTTTATTTTATTTTCTTCTAATATTACCATAATCTAAAATTACAATATATATTACATCACCTTAATCTCATCACATTCCTAAACAATGTAATGTTGTATTCTTGTATTGAGATTGCATTAATATAAGATTACATTTATGTAATATTACAGTGTAATGTAATATCACGACGAACCAAACGCCTCCTAATGTAATCAATTATATTAGAAGCTAAATACTCTCTATTGATATGTATAAATATTAATAACAACATACATACAATTATATGTGTATATGCACTTTTAAGTTATTATTATTCGGTTCCTTGATCTTTAATAGGGATTCTAAAGATGGTGATGGAATTATTTATTCTAACCTCTAAGCTTTTAAAGGAAAATAAAAGTGACAATTGGATAAATAGGATACATTTTGTTACAATACAAGCTCCACGGGCTTTAATATTTTTGTATTATTGTACTACATTTACTTGGATTACACTCATATTGGAGAACCTCTTTCTTTATAAAAGCAATCCCTTGAATAATATTTTAGAAAATTTTATACAATAATTTCAATCTTTTAACATGCTATACTCAGTGGAGAACCTCTTCTTCATACTACCCTTTATAGATAGCTAGTTGGGAGTCTAGTCTATATCTCATTGCCTAGACATTTCCTATGTAATTCACAATGTTAGTCAATTCATGGTTGCAACATGGTCCTCTCAATTTGCTGTTGTTCCCAGAATCCTCCAGTATCTGAAAGGTGCCTGTTCCATAGATTGCCCTTTTCCTCTCATTCTCCATTGACTCTCTAGCTTCCTAAAATGCAAATTGGGCAGGCAATCCCATTGACTGTCGGTTACTACAAGGTATTGCTTATTTCTTGGCAATTCCCTCATTTCTTAGCACAACCAAAAACAAATTTTCATTACTCTCTAAAGTATTAAGGCAAAATATCATGCACTTGCTAATACCACAACTCCACAGCCAAGCTTTTTGGTTGCATTTGATCCTACAAGATCTTGGAGTTGATTTTCTCCCAAAGATATCAATCCACTATGACCATTGAAATGTCATTCAAATACCCACAGTGATGTCTTTCATATGCATACCAAACATATTGAGATTTATTACCACTTCTTTCATGATCATTTGCTTCAAGTTACTTTACAACCATGAGCTGTCTTCTTACAAGATTAGTTAGCTAATTTCTCCACTAAGCTGTAGACACCTAATTTTTTACTTTGTTAATAAATTTTGGTCCTTGGCCCTAATTATGAGCTTGACATATGTCAACCAAGGGTAATTAAAGAGTTCAAAATAGTTTGGAAGTAATCACAACTCAAAAGTGCTTAAATTGCTTTGAAATTGATACTGAAAAGTGACATTTACTCATTAGTTTAACCATAGCTATCTATCCATAATTTTTTTTGAGTGAGATTTGTTTCATTAGAAAGTAGACATCTTGAGCTTCAATTTGAACACAAATGTTGCCTAATTTGGACTCATATTGAGTATGTTATGACCATTTGAAGTTATGCCAACTAAGCAGTCGAAATTAAGGTTTTTGGGGAGCATGCGTATGCATGAATCATACGCATGGTCGGGGCATGCGTATGCATGAATCATGCATTCGTACTCATGCCCTGACCATGCATACGTAGACCGATTTTCTAGGTTTTAAAACTTCATTTTTAAGGGCCCAAAACATTATTCTTTAATGTGGGCCAGCCCTTAGACCCTTAAGAATCCCTGAAAACCCTAATTTTAACTTATAAATACTCACTTTATATCTCCAATCAAAACCCTAACTAGAAAGAGTTATATTTTGGCCACCATCTTCTCTAAAACCCTAGTTCTCTTTTCTAAAACTCATACACAGTACCTTTGCACGTTTTTTTACAAATTAAAAACCTCTCTTTAGTTCTAAGGTAGAAACTAATGTTCTAATTTGATTTCTTAAAACCTTTTTTAATTAAACTTTTTTCTTGAGTTGTGATTCCTAAAAACTGTTGTGTTCTTTCATTCCCTTGTTCTATTAATCTAATCTTTGTGTTGTAGGCTTGAGGGGTCGGTTGAACAATCTCAAACTCAAAATCTTAAGCAAGGTGAATGTTCTTCCCATGAATTCTTTCTTTGTTTAATTGGATTCACATGAATTTCTTAACATAGTTTTTTACATTTGTTATATTTGATTTGTTTATTGTTTTTAATTCTTTATCTATGTATTGATCTAATGTTAGGTTGTTTATAATCTGTTTTGGTTGTTTTGGTTTTATTATTTTGGTTTTATGTAAAGTTTAACATGTTGATTTATTTAATGTGGTTTACTATTTATTTTATTTCTGTTAAGGACATATTTTATGTAATTGGATAATGTTTTGACAAAACGCACTTTACTTGTAATTGGGTAGATCTAGGATGTGTTTAATACTTCAAAGAACAAGAGTTCAAGTCTAGTATTAAAGCCATGAAGATTGGACCAAGAAACAAGTGAATAAAATCTGTTCATTAAAATTGGATAGATTCTCAACAGCTGCTGACAGATAATATTTATTGAGGATTAATGAATTTCGACAGATATATCTATCAAGGTCTCGACAGATAGCTCGACAGCTGTATCTATCAAGAATTACGAAATTCAGATTTTCAGATCTCATTTTCGGCCCATGTTGACATATGTGTAGGGTTTCTTTTCTCACAACCTAAGACATATATAAGGCTTATTTTAAAGGCCGTCACATATAAGAATACAAGGAGAACAAATGAAAAAGGTGACTGATGCCTTATTCTTTCTGAAAGAAACTACTGCGTCTTTGCACCTTAGGGTTTTGTAACCAAGTATTTCTTGATCTTCATTGTTAATGAAGTGAAGAACTTTGCAGCCAACAATCTTCTTTAAGTTGGTGAGTTAGTCATGTACTAGGAGCCGTGCATCATTGGTTAGTCATGTACTAGGATCCGTGCAAAAGAGTGGCGTTCATATATTGAAAGTTCAAAAGTTCTAAAGCGGTAAAAGGTTTCTGTAGTAAGTTCATCTACGAGAATTGTAGAGTCAAGGGATAAAGGTTTTGTACTAGATTTGAAACTTCTTTTTATTATAGTGAATTGCTTTTAGGGATGATTTCCCCCCAGAGTTTTTTTATTTTTATTTTTTATACTGTGAAACTAGTTTGTTTCATTGATTTTCCTAGGTCATCATATCTTATCTTATTAATTTTTCGCTGTGCATGAGATTGACATGATATTGATGTTTGTTTGTTTGTTTTAACAAGTTTTATTCATAATAAATCTAATTAACAATTTGGGTTTAAAACTTGTTAATTCTATCAATCGGGGTCTAAATTTTCCAACAAGTGGTATCAGAGCTGGTACACATTGATTGGATTAATTTCTTGAGTGTGATCCTTGACCCCCGTTGTCATGGATCGTGGACAATATCTTTTAATTCCTCCTTTATTTGATGGCACTAATTATGCGTAACGAAAAGTTCGTAAGAAATTTTTTTGCAGACTCTAGGTGAACAGGTATGGCAAGCTATTGAAGTTAGCTGGATTAAGCTAAAGGAATCGTCGGTGGATTAGGATGAAGCAACAATCAAAGCAGCAAGTTTCAATAGTAGGGCTTTGAATGCTTTGTTTTGTGGGGTGACCAATGAGGAATTCAAGAAAATATCATCTACGAGAGTTGCCAAGGAAGCATGGACCATTCTTGAGACCACCTATGAAGGTACTTAGATAGTAAAAACTATGAAGTTTCAAAGACTCACTAGTAGTTTTGAAGAAATGAGGATGGAGGAGGATGAGACTTTTAATGAGTTCTATGCTAAACTCAAAGATATTGTGAATTCTGCCTTCAACCTTGGAGAATCTATAGCAAAATCCAAAATTGTTAGAAAAATCCTTAGGTCCTTATCTAAAAGATTCCATGCCAAGATCACTGTCATTGAAGAAGTGAAGGACATTGATCAAATTCCTTTGACTAAGCTTGTAGGGATCCTTCAAACCTATTTGATAGGTTTAGATTTAATGGGAAAAGGTGGAAACAGTAGAAATTTAGCTCTTAAGGGTATAGAGGAAGAGAGTGATGACTCTGAAGATGAGGATGAGGATGAGGACTTAACCTTCATAGTGGATAAGATTATCAAGTTTCTTCAATTTAGGAAAAAGGATATGTACAAACCTCCTAGGAAATCTAAATCCTCTAGGAAGGGTAAGAATGGAAAAACCCTTATCCAGTGCTATGAGTGCAAAGGTTTTGGTCATATAAGGATAGAGTGCCCAAACTATCTTATAAAGGAAAAGACCAAGAATTCAAAAGATAAAGGGTTGGTTGCTACCTGGAGTGATACTGAGGATGACTCTTTCGATGAGTATATGGATGAATGTGGTCACTTTATAGCTCTTGCTGTCATAAACGATAAGGTGATTGTAGAGAGTACTAGTGACAGTGAGGATTCTTCTAATGATGAAGTACCCAAGAAGATGATCGTTCAAAAAGCCTATGATAAGCTATGCACTGAATTTATAAAATCTGAAAAGTTTTCTCATCGTTGTAGAAAAGAGCTTAATGAGGTAAAAACTGAAAAAACTAAATTGTTAGTCAAACTAGATGAGACTATAAGGTTAGTTGAGACTCTTGTTGTGGAGAACACCTCATTAGAAGAGAAGGTCAAGAATCTCGAGGTTGAGCTTAGTCAAGCTAGAACTCAAATAGGGAGGATGTCTAGTGCAAAGCTTGATGAGGTATTGAGTGCTCAAAAGTGAATTTCTGATAAGATTGGCTTAGGATATGCTGTTTCCTCCTGCCATTCTTCTTTCATGACTTCTGGATCAAGGATTGTCTTTGTGCCCCAATCTGAGAAAGATGATAAAGGTATGAAATCTAAAACTGTTTTGGTTAATTCTAAATCCTTCGTTAGACCTTATGTTTGTCATCATTGTGGTGTTTCTAGACACATTCGTCCTAATTACTTTAAATTGTATCCTCATAAGCAAGTGTCCAAACGGTCACAAGTTTCCTCTCAAGGACCTACACCTTTGTTTGGAGAGTTATTAAAAGCTTTGAACTTCTTAACAAAAATAATGTGTGTTTTGTGTACATTGATACTTGTGTATCTTGGATGGCCATTGAAATAAAGTTTTCTAAATTTTGTATTTTTTGTAACATAGATGAGCATCTTTATGCACAACTAAGCAAGTGAGTTTTGTGGCTCGTGTTTGTGACGAGTAAGATTAAGTAATCTCTTGTATTTGACACTTGTATCACCCTTTTTGATGGGAAGGACTAGAAAATTTTAAGAGAAAAGCATAAATAACCATTTCACCACTGTTGCCCACCAATCATGAAATGACATTTGTATGCTTCAGCATAGCAAAAGTGCAATGTCAAAAGCTTGACATCATTGGGTATTTCTTCTTTCTCTCTTATATGCCCATGCATGGTATGCTTAAAAGAGAACTTGCAAAGATAAATAAAAGCAAAAAGAATTAAAATGCTTTATATATGATTGCAATCATGTCTTCTAGGAGATGTGGGAGTTATAGGATGTACCTTAAAGGTGATAGTCCCCATCAAATAGTTATGATTGTGTGTGAGTTATATTGA
Organism: Castanea sativa; assembly: GCF_040712315.1. Classification (NCBI taxonomy): domain Eukaryota; kingdom Viridiplantae; phylum Streptophyta; class Magnoliopsida; order Fagales; family Fagaceae; genus Castanea; species Castanea sativa. The sequence continues at coordinate 30,661,438 of NC_134016.1, read as the reverse complement.
TTTTCTCATATCTCAAATCCTCATAACATGTAGACATTTATGCAATCTTACGATGTTTTTCACACACAACACGCAATGTTCTTTACTACTTTTGATACATGTGCAAGTGCAATGTGATTTGGCCGTCACAAGGAATACATGTGTTAGTGTATGCCCATTAAACAATTTTGACTTGTTTTTGAAATATAAAATTGGTTAGACTTGTTTAGTGTGTATGTGTGTTTTGGATCTTAATGTTTGTCATTTTTCTTGTTGAGAGATGTTTTTGAGAGCTTAAAAAGTTTATTGGATTCTTGGTTGAGTAGCATGCTTGATTGCATTCATTTTTGTGTTTTTCTCTTCTTTGAAAAATTATTTTTACTCATCTTGACAGCTTCTTGATACCTCTTGACAGCTTCTTGATACCTCTCGACAGCTTCTTGATACCTCTCGACAGCTAAGCTATCTGTCAAGCTCCTTGATCTTTCTTCCTCAACAAAATTTAATGCAATCTCGATCCATTGAAGCTTTTGAGAATTTGTCTCGATAACTTCTTGACAAATTCTCGATCCATTGAGAAACTTTCTGTTTATGCGATAGATGCTCGATAGTTGTTCGATCCATCAAGGTTGGCTTCTACTCGATAGCTGCTCGACAACTTCTCAATCTCTCAAGATCCTCTAGCATGCATTATTTTTCACATATTTTGCATCATTCTATTATCTTGTCATCCATAGCATCCTGTTTCATTACATTCATGCATTTATATGGATTTCTTTTGTCCCCTTGATCATCTTTAATCATCTTTATGTTTCTCGGGTGACGCTTTATAGCTTCTTGTACCTTTTGTCAATCGTGACAAAAATGGGGAGAATATGTTGTTTCTTTTTAAGATTCTACATGTTAGGGGGAGAAATACATACCCTTGTAAGGGGGAGATGTGTTTTCATCTTGTCAGGGGGAGTGGTTACCTCCTTGTTGTTGTAGGAGCTTCTTTTAGCTTCTTCTTCTTGTACACCGGTCTTGTGACCATGTTTACATACATTGTATTTATCTTTGATATATATATATATATATATATATATATGATGTATGTTCTTCTCACCTTCCTCTACACGTGTTGTTTCTTCTCTCTTTTATATACATATTTCTTTATGTATGCAATCTTTTATTTTTGTTTTACACTAAGATGCCTTGATGAGTTTTGTTTAAAGTGTTTCAGAAAGACAGATTGTCAAAATCTTCCGTGCCATGAACTCTCTTTTTGTAAAGTTTTTCAAGAGTTTGTGTTAGGATATATTTTATTGAATTCAACAAGTGAGTATAAGTTGAGTGATTTATGACTTCATTTATATGTTTATTTGTCTGTTGTGGTTTTGTCACGGATTACCAAAAGGGGAGATTGTTAAGGACACATTTTATGTAATTGGCTAATCCTTTGAAAAAGCGCACTTTACTTGTAATTGGGTAGATCTAGGATGTGTTTAATACTTCAAAAAACAAGAGTTCAAGTCTAATATTAAAGCCATGAGGATTGGACTAAGAAACAAGTGAAGGAAAACTGTTCATTAAATCTGGATAGATTCTCGACAGCTGCCGACAGATAATATCTATTGAGGATTAATGAATCTTGACAGATATATCTATTGAGGTCTCGACAGATAGTTCGATAGTTGTATCTATCGAGAATTACGAAATTCAAATTTCCAAATATGATTTTCGGCCCATACTAACATGTATGTGTAAGGTTTCTTTTCTTACAACCCTAGATATATATATAAGGCTTATTTTAAAGGCCGTCACATATGAGAATACAAGGAGAACACATGCAAAAGGTGATCGATGCCTTATTTTCTCTGAAAGAAGCTACTGCGTTTTTGCGCCATAGGGTTTTGTAACCAAGTGCTTTTTTTTATCTTCATTGTTAATTAAGTAAAGAACTTTGCATCCAACAATCTTCTTCAAGTTGGTGAGTTAGTCACGTATTGGGAGCCGTGCATCATTGGTTAGTCATATACTGGGATCTATGCAAAAGGGTGGCGTTCATATATTGAAGAGTTTAGAGGTTCTGAAGCGGTAGAAGGTTTCTGTTGTAAGTTCTTCTACATAGATTGTAGAGTCTAGGGACAAAGGTTTTGTACTAGATTTGAAACTTCTCTTTATTATAGTGGATTACTTTTCAGAAAGGTTTCCTCCCTAGGCTTTTTTACTGTGAAACTAGTTTGTTTCATTGGTTTGTCTAGGTCATCATATCTTGTCTTATTCCATTTTCCACTGTGCATGATATTGGTGTTTGTTTGTTTGTTTTAACAAGTTTTGTACATTATAAATCTAATTAACAACTTTTAGAACTTGTTAATTCTATCAACCGGGGTCTAAATTTCCCAACAATTTTGTTTCATGTTTATTTATATGGATGTTTGTTTTATGTTAGTTTAGTGTTTAGGGTCTCTAACATGCTTATTTGATCTCACATGCTATATCTTTATTTGATTAAATCTATAGAAATGTGATTTTTTGAATCTGTGCAAAAGGATGCGCACACGTCATTGAGTATGTGCACGCACCTTAAACCCATATTAGGGCAAAATCTTGTTTTTATTTAATTAATCATTTTTCACATGTTATTCGATTCTATTTAACTCTGTTTAGGTTAATTAATGTTTAATTATTTTCCATGTTTGTTTGAGTCTTTTTGCCATGTTTGGTTTAGTTGTGATTTTTTAACCTTTTGTGTTATTAATTGTTATCTTTTCCTTTATTTTATTTTATTTGATCGTGTTTTATTTGTTCCCTTTTATATTGTGATGTGATCTTTAGCATATTGTGTGTTTTATTTTATTTAAGTGCATGGGGTTTGTTTAGGTTAAGGATTATGGCTCTTTTAATAACTTCTTTATTTAAATATGGCCTAGTAACACATAATGGAGGCCGACCCACAAGCCGGGTGGTCTTGGGTGCCTAACACCTTTCTAAGTTGTACCTAAACTCTGGACCCATAATCTAGTATGTAGACCTATGTATGTAAGTGAGTGGCCCAAAAGGCCCAATATGGTTCCTAGACTTAATCTAGGCGGTGACTCCATTTTTCACCTTCACCGTGGTCCACTCCAAGGCCGAGGCGTATTCCTTGCACTCACACAAGCCTCATCCACTTTGATGATTTCATGAGTTGGTTTCCAATATCAAGTTGGCCTTACTTTATCCAACATGAGTTTGAAGTTGTCTTTAATACTTCTGTTTTTTTTTTGGTGGATGGGTTTTAGGTGGGAAAGGAGGGGAGGGGTGGTCAACCTGCTCTATAGGAGACAAGAGAGTGTACAGTTTGCATAGATTTTTATATTACGTATCTTATAAACGAATAAAAATTAAAAGAAATTGGAGGATTTAGAATGGTAGGGGATCCTTTCCTAGGATTGTGAAGAATATGGATAATTTGAGCTAGCCAAACCTCAAAGAGAAGGAAGTGGAGAATTGAGGAGAAAAAGAGAAGAATAGACTAAGAATTTTTCTTAGCAGTAATGAATAAAGATTAGCAAATAACAATTTGGTATTTATAGTAAGCAAATGTGTAAGATTAGTAAACAATTTGGTTCTAATGAACTCACTAAGCAACTATGTGGGTAAAAAATATGGTTTAAACCATCAACATCACAATTAATTTAATAGGAGGGGTTACTAACGTTCCACAATGAGAGACTTGAACAAGAACAGAATACTAGAATGTACATACCCAAACAGTCAATTTCAATAAAATTTACTAGATATCAAGCTTAATTTAAAGTTTCATATTATCTTCTATTTTATGAACTGACTTCACCATTTGACTCTCTAGGTATAAAAACCTTAGTTTAGTAGCAAGTGGCATAGGAATTTCACCATTTCTGGCTATCTTAAGTGACATTCTCCATCGTACTAAGGAAGGAAAACCTAGTTTACCTCAAAACATCTTGATTGTTTAGGTTGTGCAAAGATCAAACGAGCTTCCTCTTCTTTCTACCAATGATATGGAATCAATCGGTCCATTTTTCTCAGATAAACTAAATCTTGAGATTTACATTTTTGTCACTTGAGAATCACAACCTCCACTGGTATGCTTAGGTATGCTCCCACACCTCATTCTTTTGTTTTGTATTTAAAGTTATCATGTTCATGTTGTGACATTTAATGGTTGTTATTTATCTGTATTTACTCGATATTTTCTACATAAACCCTTATGACATATCTTCATGGTGGTACAAAGAGCTTCTCCTTTTGCATGTTTGCAACTGTCTTTATTTTAAGGGGTGTTGTAATTGGTTTGTGGCATCTTTGGAAAAGACGAAATGCAGCAAGGAAGGCATGCAAGGATGATAGGATAATGATTGAGAAGATGCAGCATAATGAAATTGTAGCTCACAAGGATTCATGTCAGCAAAAAATTATGAGTTCAACGAATACATAATATGGTTCAAGACCAGACTTCAAAGGTATAGCATCTAAACTTTTGTTCAAAATATAAATTAAAAGAATAATATAACAGCAACAACAACGACAATGATGACAATAACCAAATTTTAGTCCCAAGAATAACAACAGACTAGTCAAGATTAGCCACATGTAGTCTTACTAGTAAGGGGCACCTTAATGTGTTTGTAGTGGATCCATTCATAATAAAGTGACTAGATTTTACACAAGTCGTCAACCTACCACAATCCTCCTCTATTTTTTAGGCCAGGGACCAGTTGTGAACAAAATATATAACAAAAATAGATGGAGTTAAAATTAAAAGAATCTTATGGAAAAAAAGCTTCTTAATAACAAAGTTTAACCTTTTTAGTTGTACTACACTAGAGGCTTTCTTGATGCCCTTTCCTCTGTCTTATTGCAGATATTTTTTTGGGATATATAAGAGAAATGGGGCTGTGTTGATGTCGGTGTCATTGTGTGCGGTCCTCCAACTCTGCAAACAAGTGTTGCTAAAGAAATTAGGTGACACAATATTAGGATCACACAACGCCATTGTCACACCCCAAACCCAAAAAGGTCCAAAGCATGAGAAAAACAAACCAAAGGACCTGTAGATTTTTCATTTTTGACAATTCAATTGAAATAATTTATATCCAACATCAAGAATATTCATAATAATTTCATTAAAAATACTCCCAAAGTAAGTTAGAATTGTATGCAATAATTACGAGGACCATAGGTCACAAAAGAATGGAGGTCTGAATAAATATAATTATATATTATCAGCTTGCCCTATCAGTGGGGATAAAAGTCATCACCACTATTAGATACAAAAGAATGAGTCAAGCCTACTCTAGGATGTACATCATCTAAAGATCACCATCACAAAAGTCTAGCCTCCATTAGTAGTTAGTCTAATTACTGTTAGCCACAAAAGCTTGTCTTAAAATGATCGTTGCCTAATCTGAAAAAGTTTGTAAAAGAATAGAATGAGACAGAGGCCAATAATTAGCATAATTAATAGAGGTGGGGGAAATGCAAGTTTCATGATTATGATTTACAAAGCATGTTATAGTTTGGGAATTTCCAAATAAATTCTACAAAATCATTTCCAATAATGATATGACAAGAATAATTAAAATGATACATCACAAAACTTCTCAAAATGCTCACATGAACTACATACTATATTTTGTGAGCAATAACAATGCAATTCCAAACCTAAGGCCACATGACAATGCCATTACAAAGATGAAACTAATCTGCCATCTCAAAGACGGAACTCATCACCTAGACACAACCAGAAAATAATATGCCGTCACAAAGGCAGAACTCATAGTTGTCACAAAGACAAAACTTATCGCCGACACACAGCCGAAACTAAATATGCCGTCACAAAGATGTAACTCAATAACCATCACAAAGACGGGTGCTAAGATACCAATGTCACACACACTATAGTACTTGAGGAACTTGATTAATTCTTTGTTGGATGTCAAATTATTCTTCTTTTCTAACCTCTTAGATTGATTTTTGGGGGTGCAAATGGTAGCGTAGTGGTAAAGACATTCTTTGTGGTGTTTCATGTTTGTGGTTCAAACCCCACCACTTCCCCTCCACCACTATCTACCCATGAAAAAAAAAGGAAGGTTAGTGTTAGTTTGAATAAAATTTGATGTTCCATTATTTACTTAAATATTTCATATATGCAATGCTTAATTCATTTAACATTTTTGAATTAATCTTTTTTATTTTTCCCCTTTTAGTCTCTTTGTGATTTTGAAATTGCACAAATTCTATTACATAGCACTGTATTAAGCTTATGTTGTAGGAACAATAAACGCAATGCCTAAGGTACCCCCACTTTTGCCCAATTAAGCTTTACACCACATAAATTTCTCAATAGGGTTGGTTTCTATAATTAAGTTATTGGTATTTTTAATGTAAGACTTAATGGAGAATGAATTTTTAAATTCCATATGTACAACATATGGAGCATGAAAATGAATTTATTTGTCCAAAGTTTTGAACAACAGTTTTTGAATAGTTTTGTATAATTACTCTATAATTGTCGTAGTTTAAATATGTTAATTCCATCTTCATTATGAAAAGTGAGAACCATGAAGAGCAAAGAGCAAACTAACATAGCTGATAGTGATTAAAATTCTTTGATTAATTCCTCTTGGTTGAATGTGTACACTCCCTATAAAACAATATCTTAATTTCACTAAGTTGAAGGTAGTATACTATTCAATCATTTTGCCAAATATTTTGTATAAAAATTATAGATTCTATCTTCGACGTTTGTGTTGGATGATTTATGTCTATAATCAGCTATTCAAATTAAGAATTCCCCGTCATATGTTACTCTCTGAAGCTCTTATTAGTTGTATAGATGATACTTTAGGTTAATGGGACAAGATCAATAAAACATGATTTTTATATCATTATATCTAGACGATACTACAATGTCGTGATGGATAGGTTGGCCTTATTTTACTATATAATCTAAGTAATCATATGGTTTATGAATTTGAAGAGTTATATATTGCGAGATTTATTCACATGTTCATATGATGAAAAAATAGTTTGTTTTTTGCTTTTTTTTTTTTTCATTTGATTTTACTTTATTTTATATTTCCATTTTATGATGGAGTATATGATTTATTGATTATAAAGAAAGAAATGTCGATCTATGTTTTGGAGAAAAAATATACTAATAAAAGGTGGTTCGCATACATTTGTATAGTAATTTACAAAGCATACATGGTTACAACTTGGTCTAATAGTTTTCACACTATAAAATATAACAAAATATACATGGTTAACAAAGTATACATGTTTTTTAAAAAACGCGTTTATGCTTTTTTTTTTTTGGGTAATCCTCTATTGCGGTACTTTATAAGCACTATAATAGGTCTAAAATGTTCAATACCCTTATTACGGCACTTTCAAGTGCCATAATAGGTATATTAGTTTTTTTTGTTTTGTTTTGTTTTAGTTTTTGTTTTATTTAGTTTTTGTTTTTGTTTTTTTTGGGGTTGGATCTATTGCGACAGGACTTATTGCAGTGATTTAAAAGAGCTATAATAGGTCATCTTCTTTTCTTTTGGTTAAATTTTTTAAAAATTTTAGTTGCACCTATAGTTGCGCTTCTTGGACGTCCAATTAGGCGTTATCCAAAAAAATGTGACTATAGACCTCCCCTATTGCAACGCTTTAAAAACGCTACTATAAGTTTGGGTTTTAAGTAGCATTTGTTAAAAACGCGGCTATAGGTTGGCTTTAGCAATGCTTCGAAAATGCCGTAGTACATTCTCTCTTTTAAAAAAAAAAAAAAAAAAAAAAATTGGTTGGGCTTAGGCCCTTTCTATAGAAACGTGGCTAAAGACCCTTAAAAACGCTGCTATAGAGCTCCCCTACTGCAACACTTTAAGATTGCTGCTATAAGTCAGGGTTTTATGCATCGTTTGTTAAAAACGCAACTATAGGATGGCTATAGTAGCATTTTTCAAAAACACGGCCAAACAATGCGGCTATAGACCTAAATTTTAGTAGTGTTAATGGTTCTCACACTATAAAATAAGTCTAATTGTTCTTGTGGGGGATAAAAGTGCTTAAATAAATGTTTGGGCTTTGGGCCAGATTAGTTGGTACAAGTCTGTTCAATCAGGGTCTCTAGACCCACAGGTTAGTCCGTACTGTAATGGTCCGAGGAGTTGTCCGAGGAAGAGTAACTCCTCGGACAGGCCCAGCAAAGGCCCTAGGACTCACTAAATGACTTAGAGACAGAATTCTGGAAGATCTGTTGGGTAAAAGTGTGATCCAAGCACCCTTTAGAAGCAGGAGCGTGTGAGAAATATCTGAGAAAAAAGCTGCTACCACCGCATTAAAGGCCCTGCATCTACCTCCCTGGCCGCATTAATGGAGAAATGACCTTTGAACATTAGAATTCAGCCTTTCAGCTATTATTTGAAGACTTTAAGAAGGTAGTGGATGAGACAAGTATCTGGGAGGAAGATTTGTGTTACACGTGGATGAAACAGGGAAGAAGAAGAAGAAGGATATAAGAAGACGAGAGAGGAAAGAGAGGGGGATCTTCTTCTTGGTTGAAAACAAAAAATTGTAATCTTTTACTTAGAAAAAGAAATACTATACAAATTGTCCCTGCCTTACGTCCGAGGAGGGTTTTCCTGTCATATTCATCTATCACTTGCATAGATTGCGGCATTCTAGCCTGATTATCAACTTCCAACATCCCAAACTTAGGTTTCAAATTCATACTCTACAAATTTCATTGTATAAGGCTCTTTGGGCCTGAGCCCATCACTTGTTTTTGGGTCCGGGTACAAATTGTGCACTTACAATTGGCGCCGTCTGTGGGAATCTAAGGTGAAAGGAATTAGAATATCATGGCAGGCTTAGGTTCACATCATGCAGAATCTCAGGAGGTCCTAGTGCAAGGATCTTTTTGAGCGTCTTGAGCGTCAAAGGGATCGAGAGGGAAGCGTGCATACCGTATACCCTAATGCAAGCCATTCGTGTGGTGGGAGTAGTGCCACCCATGAGGATGATGCCAGAGCCATGCAGAGGGAGATCAACCACCTCAAGAAAAAGCTATGCCGTGTCAAACGAAGGCGGGCTTCACCCCCATCCTATCCTTCCTTAGGGGAGTCTCGGGGAAGCAGTTACAGTCCAAGGTCCCGGACTCCCCCAAGTGAAACCTTCTCTTACGAAAAGGATGACCTACCGAGTCGTAAGCATAGGAAGTTTCCTTCCAGGGGCTTGGGGAATGACACTATGAACTGAGGGTTGCACCAACTCTCCAAGTCACCATTCTCATGTAGAATCGAAAAGGGAAGGCTCCATAAGGCGGTTCACTTAGCCCACCTTCACCTCTATAATGGCAGGACGGACCCTGTCGAACACGTGAACCATTTTAATTAGAGGATGGCGGTACATTCTTAGAACGAAGCCTTGATGTGCAAAGTCTTTCCTTCTAGCCTGGGACCTGTTGCTATGAGATGGTTCAACGGACTAAAGTCGGGGTTTGTCAATTCTTTCATGGAACTTACCAGAACATTCGCGCCTCGATTCATTATATGTAGCAGGGTCCCTCGACCTTTGGACTCATTATTATCGATGGCCATGAGGGAGGACGAGACTTTGAAAGCGTACTCCGACAGGTACTGGGAGATATTTAATGAGATCGATGGAGATTTTGATGAAGTGACGATTAATACTTTCAAAGTGGGCCTCCTCACTGATCACGATTTAAAGAAATCCTTGACCAAAAAGTCCGTACGGAGTGTACGTCGCCTCATGGATCGCATCGATAAGTATAAAAGGGTTGAGGAAGATCAATAACAAGGTAAGGGTAAGGCGAATGTTATCTCGCAGGAGAGAAGGGATTTCAGGTCGGACGAGTACCATAACAATAAGCTAAGGAGAGATTTCTTGGGGCAATCTGGTCCAGCCACTCCTCAAGAGTTAATATTGTATTCCGAGAACTAGTGCACTAGTTGCTGGAGAAAGTCCGTAAAGGGCCCTACTTTAAATGGCCCAGTAAGATGGTGGGGGACCCCACGAAGCTGAATCAGAACCTTTTTTGCCAGTGTCATCAGGATGTGGGTCATACCACCAAGAATTGTCAGACCCTTTGGAACCATTTGGAACAGCTTGTTAGCGAGGAAAAATTGAAGCAGCACCTGTATCAACCAAACGGACATGGCAATCAGTCAGGTTCAAACAATCAGAAGAATAACTCATCTCGACTGCCATTGGGAACGATTAATGTAATCTTCGCTGCACCTGGTAGGATCGGTTCCTGTCCCATAAGGGTGATGGCAGTGTCACATTCCCAGGCCGAGGAGTCAGGCTCGAGGCCCAAGAGGATCAAAGGGAGTGTGCCTATTTAAGGATTCTTTGATGAAGATAAGGTTGGGATTATTCAACCCCATGACGACGCCTTGGTGGTCACATTGAGGATATGGAATTATGACGTCAAGAGGGTGATGATTGATCAAGACAGCGGTGCAGATATTATGTACCCTGACTTATTCAAAGGGCTTAAGTTAAGACTGGAAGACCCCACTCCCTATAACTCACCGTTGATAAGTTTTGAAGGGAATGCTGTTATACTAAAAGGACAGATCCGATTGCCCGTACAGTCCAGCTCGGAAACGGTTGATGTGGATTTCATTGTGGTTGACGCATATTCTCCATACATGGCCATCCTCGCCAGGCCTTGGCTGCACGCTTTGGGTGTTGTCTCCTCAACTTTACATGTTAAAGTAAAATTTCCTTCGGGTGGAATCATTGAAGAAATTCTTGATAGCCAATCAGTAGCAAGGCAATGCATATCGGCTGCAGTACTGCATCAGGCCAAGACAGAGTCCTCGGCCTTGGTTGTTGCAGACTTATAGCAATTAACAACTCTGGATGCGCCCGGTGCGGTGACAGTAGCGGAGGCCATGTGTGAAGATTTGGAAAGATTTTTATAACTGATGATCCCGAGAGGTTCTTCCAAGTTGGGATACGGTTACCACACCAAGAGAAGGTGGAATTGGTGAAGTTTTTGAAAAACAATATCGATGTCTTTCCCTGGGATCCCTATGAGGCTCTGGGGGTTGACCCAAGCTTCATTTGCCATTATTTGAACGTCAACCCTGCCGTTGTTCCCAGGAGGCAACCACCTCGGTGTTCTTCGAAAGAGCATTCCGAGGCTGTCAAGGAAGAGGTGCTCAAGCTCAAAAAGGCTGGGGCTATTAAAGAATTTTTCTACCCAGAATGGTTGGCGCACACAGTCGTAGTGAAAAAGAAGAGCGGAAAGTGGAGAGTATGTGTGGACTTTACGGACCTGAACAAAGCCTGCCCAAAAGACTTGTTCCCGATGCCTCGCATCGATTAGCTTGTGGACGCTACGGTCGGGCCTCCTCAGATGAGTTTTTTAGATGCTTTCCAGGGTTATCACCAAATACCATTGGCATTAGGTGATCAGGAGAAGACTGCCTTCATCACTCCTACGGGGAATTATCATTACAAAGTGATACCATTCGGTTTGAAAAATGCAGGGGCTACTTACCAAAGGATGATGACCAGGATGTTTGAATCGCAACTTGGAAAGACCATTGAGGTATATGTGGATGATATGGTAGTAAAGAGTAAGATAGTACCTATGCATGTAAAAGATCTAGATGATACCTTTCAAATACTTAGGAAGTACAAGCTGCGCCTTAACGCCTCAAAGTGTTCTTTTGGTGTGGGTTCCGAAAAGTTCCTAGGCTACATGGTGACTCATAGAGGAATAGAGGTGAACGCCGCACAGGTCAGAGCCATTCAGAGCTTGCAACCACCTCGGAATCCAAAGGAAGTTCAGAAATTGATTGGGATGACTGCTGCTCTCAGCAGATTTATCTCTCAGTCCGCTGACAGGTGTAGACCTTTTTTCCAATTGTTAAATAAATGGAAAGGATTACAATGGTCCGAGGAGTATGCTTTAGCTTTCCAGCAACTTAAGGAATATCTTTCCTAACCACCCATCATGTCCAGACCGGAGGTCGATGAAATCCTATTTGCATACCTAGTTGTAGCTATCCATGTAGTTAGCTTGGTTCTGATCAAGGACGATCGCGGGGTACAAAGACTAGTTTATTATGTTAGCAAATCTTTGAATGAAGCTGAGGTGCATTATTTGCCTTTGGAGAAGGCAATTTTGGTTGCAGTCCATGCCACACAAAAGCTTCCTTACTATTTCCAGACCCACATCGTCGTGGTTTTGACTCAACTGCCTCTCAAGTCAGTGTTACGAAATGCTGACTACTCGGGGAGGGTAGCCAAGTGGGGAACTATTCTGGGAGCTTTCGCTATCAAATATATGCCACGCACCTCGGTGAAGGGCCAGGTTCTCGCGGATTTGGTGGCAGAATTCGCCAAACCATTGTTAGAAGAAACTACGAAGGAATCGTACATGGATGAAAAATTAGTTGGTATGATCACGAGCAAAGGACCTCCAATTTGGAAAGCATATGTTGATAGGGCAGCCAACCAGAGAGGGTCTGGTGTTGGACTTGTTTTGGTGTCCCCTGAGGGAATTATCTTTGAGAAGTCATTGAGATTAGTGTTCTCGGCCACTAATAATGAGGTTGAATACGAAGCTGTCTTAGTCGGTATGAATATGGTACAAAGAATGGGGGGAAAGGCAATTCATATGTCCTCGGATTCTCAATTAGTTGTGGGCCAAGTGACGGGGACCATAGAGGCTAAGGATCCAAGAAGGCAAGAGTACCTAACCCAGGTCAAATGTTTACAATCCGAGTTTGATTCTTTCATCCTTTTGCACGTTTCTAGAAGTGGAAACACACATGTGGACTCGTTGGCCTCTTTGGCGACATCCTCGACTTAATGTTTGCCTAGGATTATCCTCGTCGAAGACTTGCTACAACCAACTCTAACCACTGCAAGTGCCGTCCATATCCATCTGATAAGGCCCAGGCCTAGCTTGATTGACTCTGTGGTTTCTTTTCTAAAAAGTGATATTCTGCCCGAGGAGAAGTTTGAAGCAGATAAGATTCGTCGAAAGGCGCCTCTATTCTGGTTGTCTGAGGATCAGAAATTGTATAAACGCTCCTTTTCCAGACCATACCTGCTGTGTGTACATCCTGAAGCAACGAAGGCACTTTTGGAAGAATTACATGAGGGAATTTGTGGAAGCCATATTGGGGGGAGATCCTTAGCCTATAGGGCTCTAACTCAGGGATATTGGTGGCCCAATATGCAGAGGGAAGCTCAAGACTATGCAAGAAAGTGTGACCAATGCCAAAGGTTTGCTCCTAATATTCATCAGCTTGGAGGAGTCCTCAATCCTTTGTCTAGCCCTTGGCCATTCACTTAATGGGGACTGGATATAGTTGGGCCTTTTTCGAGGGCTATGGAAAACAAAAGGTGGCTGCTCGTGGGAACTGATTACTTTACCAAGTGGGTCGAAGCTAAGCCTTTATCAAATATTAGGGATGTCGACTCCAAGAAGTTTAGTTGGAAGAATATTATCACTAGATTTTGGGTACCTCACACACTCATTTCAGATAATGGCGTATAATTTGATAGTAAAGCTTTTAGAAAATATTGTAATGACTTGGGTATCACAAATAGATACTCCACCCCAGCTTATCCTCAGGGAAATGGGCAGGCCGAGGCCGTTAACAAAGTTATAGTCAGTGGACTTAAGAAGAGGCTGGATGATGCGAAGGGTAGATGGGTAGAGGAGTTGCCACATGTTCTGTGGACATATCGGATTACGCTGTGGAGATCTACTAGAGAAACACCCTTCTCCATGACTTACGGAGCCGAGGCGGTGATACCTTTAGAATCTGGTTTTCCCACGTTAAGGACGAGTTCCTTTAGCTCGGGGAATAATGATGGCCTCTTGGGAAAAAGCCTTGATCTGGTTGAGGAACGGTGAGAGGCCGTCATGGTCCAAATGGCTTATTATCAGCAGAAGCTTAAATGAGGATATGATGCTCATGTGAAACTGAGGCCACTAGCGCCTGGCGATTTGGTGTTGTGGAAAGTCATGGGTACTGCCAAAAATCCAGCATAGGGAAAGCTAGCACCAAAGTGGGAAGGACCATATCAGATCATCTCCGTAGCGGGTATAGGGTCATATCGCTTAGCTGATCTAGATGAAAAAATTGTACAACGCCCTTGAAATGTAAACAACCTACGAAGGTATCAAATAGAAACTTGGACATGCATGGTCCTCGGACCATATGCCTTGTGGAAATTGATATCTTATTGTTTGTTAAACAGAACCTTAGTTATATCGGGTCCTTAAACCTTCTACTTTGGGGAAATTAACATTGCAATTTACTATTTCTAAGTATCAAATAGAAACTTGGACATGCATGGTCCTCGGACCACATGCCTTGTGGAAATTGATATCTTATTGTTTGTTAAATAGAACCTTGGTTATGTCGGGTCCTTAGACCTTCTACTTTAGGGAAATTAATATTTCAATTTACTATTTCTAAGTATCAAACAGAAACTTGGACATGCATGGTCCTCGGACCACATGCCTTGTGGAAATTGATATCCTATTGTTTGTTAAACAGAACCTTAGTTATGTCGGGTCCTTAGACTTTCTACTTTGGGAAAATTAACATTTCAATTTACTATTTCTAAATATCAAACAGAAACTTGGACATGTATGGTCCTCGGACCACATGCTTTGTGGAAATTGATATCCTATTGTTTGTTAAACAGAACCTCAATTATGTCAGGTCCTCAAACCTTCTACTTTGGGAAAATTAACATTTCAATTTACTATTTCTAAGTATCAAATAGAAACTTGGACATGTATGGTCCTCGGACCACATGCCTTGTGGAAATTGATACCATATTGTTTGTTGAACGAAACCTTAGTTATGTTGGGTCCTCGGACCACATGCCTTGTGGAAATTGATACCCTATTGTTTGTTGAACGAAACCTTAGTTATGTCGGGTCCTCGGACCCTCTGCTTTGGGAATATGACCAGAAACCATACCACGTTAGTGTTGATTTGTTGATGAACCACAGTAAGTTTGATGGATTGCTTTATGCCTCAAATTGAATCCTAAGTTAAACTTTTGTTTATGTATTGCTGTGTTACGTTTATTATGCTCTTGAGGCATGATTTACAAGTATACGCTAAGTATATGTACTTTTGTTTAAAGTTGTTTAAAGTTACGGCTAAATGAAATTTTGGAGGTGGAGTTAGTTGTTCCATTCATTCATTTTCTGTGCTAAAAAGAGGCGAATGAATGTTTTTTGTATGAAAGAACGGAAGTCAGATGAAGATTAGGCCAGTCAAAGTTTCTCATTAATTTCTTTTAAAATATACATACAAAGCAAAAGTCCTAATATAAAGTGTGTTACATAAGAAAAAGGGGAGGAAGTCCTAACTGGCCTAAAGCCTTAAACCTTAGAAGGGGGGTCTTGCTTGGAAGTACTAGCAGCCTCTACTGGTTTGCGGTCCGCCTCTATTCGTTTAAGCTCTGTTTCAAATGAGGTCTGGACTTGTTTCCCTCTATCTTTTACCACCAGTGGAGGGACATCGGGCTCGGCATTTTGGCTCATAGGCTTCTCGGCGCCATCGCCCTGTTCCTTCTCTTTCTTGGAACCCTCAGGTTCTTTAGGAGTTGGAATGGGCTCTGGAATCATGGATGGGAGTGTGGAAGACACCGTCTTGGGGGCAGGTGCGATAAGAGGAAGTTCTTCGAGCATTTGGATGTCTTGGGGGAGCTAGATGTTTTTAGGCTTCCTTAACTCGGAAGTTATGGGAATCCCTGCCACATTTAAAGCTTCCTCCCACACTTGTTAACAATATTCCTGGCACAGCTCGGTGAACTCCTCAGTCAGTTGGTTTTCTGTCGCCTCCACCCTTTCCTTGTAAGCGGTCTTCTTCGCGGCCTTCATGGAGTCCTTGAAGGTACAAGCCTCATCCCTCATCCTAGCAAGCTCCTTCTTCAGGTCGGATTTTTCTTGCTGAGCTTTGGATAAGTCTTCGTCCTTCTGAAGCAGAAGCTTGCGTTGCCCCTCCACCTGGGTCCTCATTGTCTTTAAGTTGGCCTCGGCACCGTCCCTCTCCCTTTTCAACTCTGCCAACTGCGTGGTTAGATTCTCGTTCTACACAAGGGCTTGGCCTAGGGACTTCTCGGTCTCCTGCCTGACCTCTAGTTCAACTGCAGCTTTCTTCCGAGAGTCTTCCACCCACTTCTCGGTAGCGAAGTCTTCCTAAATGGCCTGTAAAAAAATATTAAAATAAATGCATTATTAGTAGAGAAAATTTAAAGTACATGAGAATGGTTTTTTCATTAAAATGTAATGAAAGTAGTAAAGTGAAGATAAGACTGAGACACTCACCAAAGCCAAGTCCATTTTTAGCGAGAGAAACAGATGCGGTTGGCTCATTTTGTCCAGGGCGTCTATGTCCTTGGGCAGAAGAAGGGGACGTTCCAAAGCCTCGGCCAAGTGGTGAGCATGACCTTGCTGGAACGCCTTAATGCTAGATTGGCAAGAGATTGGCACCCCATCCAGCTTCAGCTCGGGAGACCAGTTGGCTAGTGTACGGCGTACCTCGGCCAGGTCCCGATTTTCCCCACTTTCCACTGAAAAGGCACGTCCCTTGCCTTTGCCAACCTTTTGTTGTTGTTGTTGTTTCAGCTTCTTCTGCCTCTTCGCATCTACCTCCTTGGCCTTATTCTTCCTCTTCTTCTTAGGCTCCAGAATGGGAACCTTAGGATCGGAAGGAGGAGGGGGTGGTGGTAAGGAAGGAGGGACCTGTGACCCACCCGCTCCCTTATTAGAGACTTTTGAGCCCCTATTTGTCATCAGCTTTCGTAGAGTAGCCATATCGTCTTCTTCGGAGTTGGACTTAGGTTGTGCAATTATTAGACCTTGTATGCCCGAAGTTTCGGCGGGAGACTGCTCTTCGTCTGAAAGGATGATGAGTTGATCCTCTAGAGGTCTCTCAGCTTCCTTGAGTTGAAACTGGTCGATCTCCTCATCCAACGATTGTTGCGAGGACGCTGGCTCTTCTCAGACAGTGCTTGTCTGGGAATGTATCGAAAGACGAATTGCTGCGATAGGGCGAGAGTATAGTATGGTGGAGGGGTCATCTGGGAGTTTGCGGTCAGAAAGGAAGCCTAGTCACGACACGTCTATCCTTCTATGTCATATGTCTCCCGCAGTGATCGTGTTATCAATCTCTTGAAAATCCTCTGATAAAGGATTGTATCCAGTATCAGGTGGGCTGCTCTCACTTGTACGTCTTCGCTGACAAAGACTTCGGAGCGAAGGACGCGGTTCAGGTCTGCGATGTTGCAGAGGCTTAGACGCGAACGTACGTGTTGTTTATCTGTGAAGAGAAACGTCCGAGGAGACGAGCATGGTTAGAATAGCGATCAATATCAAGGGAAAAAGCAATAATGAGCAATAAAATTAAAAAACGGTAAAAGTAACGGGATTGAGTCATGGGTTAGGGAATCTAACTCCTATGGAGTCACACCTGGGTCTCCCCATTCGACTGGGCAGCGAGGACCGTCAAACCAGTTTTCCGAGGTGATGAAATAGTCGTCTTTCATGCCTTTGTTGGACTTGGGAAGACAGGATATTAGTCTAATGACGCTAGACCTAGATTTCAGGTAGTATCCTACACTCTTAAGTTTATGGCACTCATACATATAGACAACGTCGTGCCATGTGAGGTTCAGACCCATTTGTTTTTTTAAAGCATCGACGCAACCTAAGACCCTAAATACATTTGGTGTGCACTAATCTGGGCATAACCTATGGTTACAAAGGTATTCGCTAGTTAAGTTTTTCATGGGGAGGGTCATCCCACCTTCTAGGAAGGCGATGATGGGAATGATAACTTCTCCCTCTCTCCTAGCGTCACCTATGGCTTCTATTGGGCAATATTTCAAGCCTACATCGTGAGGAATCTGATATTTGGCCCTAAAACCTTTCATACCAGCGTCGGTATCTACTAAACACTTAAATCTACCCATTTGGTGGGAATGAAAACGAAAGTTTCAAGAGGGAAAGGGATCTAGTTGGTGGCCGAGGATATAAGTCGAAAAGGAATGAGTAGAGAAAATGGAGAACTTACGGGAATTGATTAGGCGATTCTTCACGAGCTTTTTGAGAGCAAAGATAATGATTAGCACTTAGATGTGATGGATTTTTGAAAGAATGGATGGAGATACGGATTCCCAGGCATTTTGACGTGCGGGAGGCGGCCTTGAAATCAAAATTCTCCCACCCAATTTTTTAGAGCAAACATGGGCCGTTGGATACGTATCTCACCTTGAATGTGGGGGACAAGACGTAACCTGTAGTCATAAATGCAAGCGTTCCGGGTTTCGAAGCGTTAGAGACGGTTTAAGGGAATGAAAGGACCCCTACACATGTGGCGGTTTGCAAAGCGTGTGGAGGGTGCGCTGTTTGGTTCAAAACTCTATTTCTTTCCTCAGATGGGAGGGAAAAATAAAGTTTTGAGGGGATATTGTAGGGGGTAAAAGTTCTTAAATAAACGTTTGGGCTTTGGGCCAGATTAGTTGGTACAAGTCTGTTCAATTAGGGTCTCTAGGCCCACAGGTTAGTCCGTACTGTAATGGTCTGAGGAGTTGTCCGAGGAAGAGTAACTCCTCGGACAGGCCCAGTAAAGGCCCTAGGACTCGCTAAATGGCTTAGAGGCCGAATTCTGGAAGATCTGTTAGGTAAAGGTGTGATCCAAGCACCTTTTAGAAGTAGGAGCGTGTGAGAAATATCTGAGGAAAAAGCTGCTACCACTGCATTAAAGGCCATGCATCTACCTCTCTGGCTGCATTAATGGAGAAATGACCTCTAAACAGTAGAATTCAGCTTTCCAGCTATTATTTGAAGACTTTAAGAAGGTGGTGGATGGGACAAGTATCTAAGAAGAAGATTTGTGTTACACGTGGATGAAATAGGGAAGAAGAAGAAGGATATAAGAAGACGAGAGAGGAAAGAGAGGGGGATCTTCTTCTTGGTTAAAAACAAAAAATTGTAATTATTTTCTTAGAAAAAGAAATACTATACAAATTGTCCTCGGCTTACGTCCGATGAGGGTTTTCCTGTCACATTCATCTATCACTTGCATAGATTATGGTATTCTAGCCTGATTATCAACTTCCAACATCCCAAACCTAGGTTTTAAATCCATACTCTACAAATTTCATTGTATAAGGCTCTTTAGGCCTGAGCTCATCACTTGTTATTGGGTCTGGGTACAAATTGTGCACTTACAGTTCTCACACTATAAAATAAGAGAAAACTTTTTCATTGCATTGTGTTTCAAAATTTTTAGCAAATTGGGCGGCTATGCGACTAGTAATATATAATTGTGGTAACTCAGCCCAATAGAGTGAAGGGTTTGGGTTAAGCTCCCAATTTACTTGTACTGAGGGTTAGGAATATCAACAATGGGAGGCCCCAAAAATGGTGATGTAGGTTTTTGAAGGAGATGACTAGAGGTTTTGGCTATCTTTCTTGTAATCCTCTTTTGACCGAAGTGATATTATGAAAATGATCCCACTTTGTGAAATCCGAGTAAGATTTCCTTCTCTCCAGGATTTTTTTTTCCTCACCACTCTTGTGTTTCTCTCCCCTAAATTTTCCAACCACTTTCTCATATCCTCATTCCTCCTTTTATGGCCTTCCTGTAGTGGGCTCACCATCATGAGGGGTGACTTGCCCTAAGCAAGTGGGTCCCTCTCTGTTCCATATTCTTGACCAGATGGGACCCACTTCATGCTCTTGAGATGACATCCTTGGAACTTGCACAGACGCTGTGATATGCTTGATAGGTAGATTTACCCAAGGCATTATCTTTCACTCATGGTATTGATCGAAGAAGCTCCCTTATGTTCGATTTATGGTCATGTTCGGTAGTCCTCGATAATGGTTTGGTGTGGTATTAAGGTGGGCTGGATTAGTCATAGGGGCAAGCCATGGTCTTAGGTTGAGCTTTTGTTCATGACCGTATAATAGTCCCCCGCGATCTCATTTTCAAGTGCTGAAGATGGGATCTGGGTTTGTCATCTCAACATGTGGGGGAACGTGCTTGAAATGACCATTGCTTTTTCAGGGATATCAAGCGTAAGGCATTAAATACTTCGGATTTGACAGCTGGTCTCTGCCCCAATACTTCACTTTCTGCTAGGTCTTCTCCCCCCCCTCTTTAGATGGGGTTTGCCACTTGGCAAATTCTGAGGATGGGTGATACAGAGAATGATAGGCGGCCAGGGCAATTTCTTTTTCCCTTTAATGGCCATGCTTGAAGGCGAGGTTAAGTTCCCTTTAGATCCTTTCCTGCTCAAAACTTTAAGCTTTTATAAACATAGTCCCGACTAGTGTTGTCCTAATTTTTATAGGGTAGTCGGTGGTGTCAACGAACTAAATCAATTGTATGATTTAAAACCATCCTACCATGATATAAACTTCCTGTACAATTGCTATGGTAGTCTCAGGAATGGCTATTACCTCAAGGTACGAGATCCTCGATTTAGGTTAATATCATGCCTACTTGATTCCAACTGAAATACCCAAGGGGAATTTATTAAAGTGAGAGGGAATTGGCTCGCTAGTGAACTTACTTGTCCTACCTCACCTCGGCAACTAGGTCAGTACCCTAAGAACTCATACCATTCAATATACATGAATTAATCCCCCTGTTAATCACCTTGTTTGTTTGTTTGTTTGTTTGTTTTTTAAGAAATTGACTCTTCTTTTGGTTTCTAATGCAGAGTCTAGTCTTATCAAACTGAGCTTGGGTCTTGTCAACGCTCGAGACCTAAACTTCATCCTACGCTTGGAGATATTCATTCACTATGACGCACGACTCTGAGCCTCCCATTTGATTTTAGGCTGCACTCCCTCATACACAAGTTAGCAAGATCTGGGGTCAGCCTTCCTCATCATGCATCCTCTTTTAACCTACATAGACATCCATTTTTCATGGGAGACTATAACACATTCCAGTTAATGATGCCAAGGATGAGGAAACGGGTAATGGAATGGTATGTCAGCGTAATGTTAAGTTTAGGCACTACTTCCACAGGCTTTTAGAGGCATAACACCCATTTCCCATACTTACACCTCAACAGCTTTTGGCAGATGAAAAAGGCCAAGGACAACTGATGATTCAGGGAGCTGAACCGAATCTCAGCCCACAAAAAAAGACCCTCCCATTTCTCCTGCTGCGGCCGATCCTCAAGTTCTACCTATGGCTCTTTCCATACCGAGGACAGAGGAATGGCCCCTGTTAGGACATATGTGATTGGATGTTAGGAACATATGTCAAAATTTTATGTAATTGGCTAATCCTTTGACAAAACGCACTTTACTTGTAATTGGGTAGATCTAGGATGTGTCTAATACTTCAAGGAACAAGACTTCAAGGAACAAGTATTGAAGTCATACAAGTTTGTCAAAGATTCAAGTGTGAAAAGTGTTGTTCATTAAAGCTCAATAGCTAGCATCTATCAAGATTTAAAGAGATGTTCTAGCTCGTGGCTCGACAGCAGCTCGACAACTAGGATATTTGTCGAGTTTTATGAAACTCAGTTTTTCTAGACTGTTTTTCATCCAATCCATGATTATGTGTTTGGGCTTTTCTCACAACCCTAAACATATATAAGGATTATTTTAAGGGTCGTATTAGGTTACACAGTTGAGAGCACAATTGCATATGAGCATAATTCCACAAGTGTGACTGGAAACCTAGTTTGCCTTAGTTCTTGAAGAAGCTGCTGTGTTTGTACACCATAGGGTTTTGTGACCAAGTAACTTCACGATCTTCATCTGTTGATGAGTAGAAGAACTTTGCAGCCAACATCTTTTTCAAGTTAGTGATTGGGGTTGCGCACTGGGATCCACGTAATTGGTTAGTCACGTACTAGGAGCTGTACAATACAAGGAAGAGATTGTCACTACAAAACAAGTCCAATTGGGTATTGGGGTAAGGGTTCAACTGTAGGTTGGTATAAGGTACTAGGATTCCTTTACTTGTAACCGCTTGTTTTGATAATAGTGATTTTTTGGGAGTGGTGACTTTAAAATCATCCGGTGGGGTTTTTGCCTCGGAGGTTTTTTCCATTCATAAACAAATCATCGTGTCAAATTTAATTTCTGCTGCATTTAGTTATTTGGTGATTTGTTTGTGCTACCATGCTCATTGCATGTAATTGAACCTAATTAATTCACTTGGATAATTAATTGGTTAATTCATCACAAGGGGTCAATACATATTTGGCTTATCAAGTGGTATTAGAGCAGGCACACTTTAATTAGGGTTTAATATTTGTTGTGAGATCCATTGACCCCTGTTTGTCATGGATAGAGGACAATCTCTTATTGTACCTCCTTTATTTGATGGAACTAACTATGCATACTAGAAAGTACGCATGAGAGCTTTCTTGCGGTCCTTATTTGAAAAGGTGTGGCAAGATGTGGAGATAGGCTGGGCCAAGCCAAAGGAAGCATCGGCTGATTGGGATGATGCAAAGATCAAGGTGGCTAACTTCAATAGTAGAGCATTGAATGCTTTATTTAGTGCGGTCACAAATGAGGAGTTCAAGAAGATTTCCTCTATTGAAACTGCAAAGGAGGCGTAGACCATTCTCCAGACAACCTATGAAGGAACCAAGACTGTCAAGGATTCGAAGCTTCAGAGCTCACTACTAGCTTTAAAGAAATCAAGATGGAGGAGGATGAGTCGTTTAATGAGTTCTATGCCAGGCTTAAGGACATAGTAAACTCAGCTTTCAATCTTGGGAAAACCATTCTCGAACCCAAGATTGTGAGAAAAGTGCTTAGATCTCTGCCCGAGAGATTCCATGCTAAGATCACTGCGATTGAGGAATCAAAGGACATTGATAAAATTCCTTTGATAGAGCTTGTTGGAAATTTGCAGACCTATGAGTTGGGTTTGTCTAGGCTCGGGAAGTTAAGCAAGGGCAAGAGCATGGCACTGAAGGCCAAGAGCAACGATATTGATGAGTCTTTTGATGATGAAGATTAAAAAATGAAGTCCTATATCACCCAACAGTTCAAGAAGTTCATGAAGAATGCCAATGCAAAGGGCTTTGATAAGGACCGTAAGCAATCAAAATCTTCACAGTTTAAGAGTCAAGACAAAGGGAAGGAGGATGCTAAGGATGACGGTCAATATACTGTTCCCTCAGGACCAAAGTGCTTTGGGTGTCAAGGCTTCGGTTACATGAAACAAGAACGCCCCACTTATCTCAAGTTTATTGGGAAAAGCCAGGCACTTGTGGCTATCTTGAGCGATATCGAACCTGAGGATGATTCCAACAATGAGGATGACGGAATTTTGAATGCCTTCACTGTTACTGTTAATCCTACTGAAGGGATTGTTGAATATGTGGATGAAAAAGAGGAATTGGTAGAGTCCAAGTTTGAGAAGATGGATGAGTAAGATGACATCCACACTGCCTATGCAAAGTTATACAAGGTCTCAGAAAAGCATGAGAAATTGTATAGGTTGGCCACCAAGAAGCTCAGTGATGTGGAGATTGAACGAGAATAACTTTCCATAAAGTTTGATGAAGCTAATCAAACTATTGGAGCACTGAGGTTTGAAAACAATTTCTTAATTGAGAAGACCAAGAAGCTTGAGGCAGAACTGTTCTAGGTGAGAGCTCAGTTGGAGAGGACCTCAGGTGCAAAGCTTGATGAAATGCTCAGTATGCAAAAATCTGCCTCCGATCAACTGGTTTGGGGTATGATTTTTCTTCTTCTAATATTGCTTCTTCTAATACTATTGTGTTTGTTTCTCCTGCTAACAATATCAATTCTGAGAACAATGATGTTAAAAATGTGATAGTTAGTGAGAACCTAGACAAGGATAAATCTATCTTAGGAGCACCCCCTAAGCTTGCTAAGAAAGAAACAAAAAATCCAAGGGCTAAGAAGAGTAATGTTCAAAAGTCCAAAGAGAAGAAGCAGCATCTCTGTCATCACTGTGGCGCAGCCGGTCATACTCGACCAAATTACTATAAGTGGCTAGCCACTCAAGAGAGCAATGGTATGGTTGCATCGAGAAATCAGATTCAGCTTCCATCCTTTTTTGCTCCCCTTGGTGATCTTATCAAAGCCTTCATGTTCCTTTCGAACTTAAGTTGTTTCAATTCTTCCCCCTCACCGCTGGTTCTAGGGTTTGCTAAAAAGAAGGGTTCTTCCAAAGTGTGAAAGGAAAATGACTCCAAGTGATTCTATCACTTTTTCTCTTTTTGTGTGCATTTCTTGTGTGTTTTTAAGTTCTAAGTCAATCTAGTTTTATGCATTGCTTTGTTTTGTTCAACATTTTATATAATTAGCTAATCCTTTAATAAAACGCATTTTACTTGTAATTGGGTAGATCTAGGATGTGTCTAATACTTCAAGGAACAAGAGTTCAAGTCTAAGTATTGAAGTCATGCAAGTCTGTCCAAGATTGAAGTGTGAAAAAACTTGACAGCTAGCATCTATCGAGATTTAAAGAGCTGTTCTAGCCCGCGGCTCGACAGCTAGGGTATTTGTCGAGGTTTATGAAACTCAGTTTTTTTAGACTGTTTTTCATCCAATCTGTGACTATGTGTTTGGGCTTTCTTTTCTCACAACCCTAAACATATATAAGGATTTTTCATCCAATCTGTGACTATGTGTTTGGGCTTTCTTTTCTCACAACCCTAAACATATATAAGAATTTTTCATCCAATCTGTGACTATGTGTTTGGACTATCAGGTTACACAACTAAGAGTACAATTGCACAAGAGCATAATTTCACAAGTGTGATCGGAAACCTAGTTTGCCCTAGTTCTTGAAGAAGCTGTTGTGTTTGTACACCATGGGGTTTTGTGATCAAGCAACTTCACAGTCTTCAGCTGTTGAAGAGCAAAAGAACTTTACAATCAACATCCTTCTCAAGTTGGTGATTGAAGTTGCGTACTGGGATCCGCGCAATTAGTTAGTCACGTACTAGGAGCTATGCAATACAAAGGAGGTTTTCCCCATTCGTAAACAAATCACTGTGTCAAATTTAATTTTCGCTGCATTTAGTTATTTGGTGATTTGTTTGTACTACCACACTTATTGCATGTAATTGAACTTAATTAATTCACTTGGATAATTAATTGGTTAATTCATCACAAGGGGTCAATACATTTTTGCCTAGCAGCCCCCTCCTACGGGAGCTGGGGCGGGGCTTCCTATTCTAATGCCCCACCTTTGGGCTGGCAACACACTTTCATGAGGGGTAATGGCCTCATTCCTCTAGACTCTAACCTGTAGACATGGAGGAAGGGGAAGCAGTCCATCTTGCTGGTAGTCTCTATAGAGCCCTACTCTTGCTCGACGACTTGCACTTCTGGGAAGAGTACAAAGATAAGTATTTTTCCCTAAATATCAAGTGGCACTCTATCACAGTAAGTACTACCCCCCCCCCCCCCCCCTTCATGATTATTTTTGTGGATGAAACTAGACTAAATGTCCCCGCTCGGTATTTAATTAACATTCTTTGTTTCAGACTACATAGATGACATTCGTTCTCGAAGGTCAATTGAAAGGTGTCATGGAGGAGGTAGAAAGAGAGAAGGTTTTGAAACAAGTGGCAGAGTCTTCCCTTCAGGAGAAAGCCCAAGAAGTTTCCCGGATGGAGAAGAGGGCTATTACTGCTGAGAAATCTCACGATGTCGCCAACTGTTAAGTCACGTTTTGGAAGGGAAATTGGAGGAGTCTGAATACAAAACTGGCTCAACCTTTGAGCATGATCTTGGCAAGGGATAGGGAACTCTAGGTGATGAGGGTTGACTTGGAGCAAGCCGAGAAAAGTACTATGACGTCGGTTTTGATGTCGCTGAACGCTTTAGTTGGGTGGTGATTTTTGAAGCTCAACGGAAGGGCTTCCTAGATGGGTGGATGGCTTCTGTAGACAACATTAACTTGCCTTTATCCTTTCCTTTTAGGGACCCAAACCAAGTACCCTTGCTTGAGATTCCCCCTATGGAGGTACACGCTGAGGAGCGCCTCGCTGTGGAGGAAGAGGACAGCCCTAGCATGCGGGAACTTGTGGAGCAGATCAAATCACACTGAGGTGATTGACTTAGATAACCCGATCCCTCCAAACGCCCCTGAGGTTATGAAAATTGCAGAAAATCTACTTAGCCCTGATGCCATGTTGCCACAGTTGCCGTAGAAACTCCCCCAACCCCTCTGATCAATAGGCAGGAACCCCTCACTTAATTGTAGTTTTTTTTTTTTTTTTTTTGTAATTGCAAAGAAGGAACTTCTATTTCATATCTATATTTTCAAATTTCATAACTCTTGTGGCTTATTTAAGTTTATCTAATTTTCTCCACTGCATTTTTGTGTGCCATTTGGATTTAACTAAGTGTTCACGTACGGGGCAATCCTTGACTCCTGGATCGAGCCAATACATGCAAAAAGTTACCATTGTAAATCACAACCCCAAGTCACACATTGTTCGACTTGCACCTATTTGCAAATCGCTTTACATAGATAAAGTAATTAACTTTTCTATCAATTTTTTATATTTTTCATAAAAGTGGTATAAAACTTTTCTAATATGGTTCATTAAAAATTGTCCTAAGTGCATCCGTTAACATGATCATTTGAATAAAGAGGCCTAGATTTTATATTATTGTTCATTTTTGTATTTATTTAGTACTTAAATGGCTGTTGATTAAAGAATTATAGTTAAAAAAATCAAATAATTTTACCCATATATTGGCACAATTTGACAATCACTTTTATTGATTAATTTATTGTCCTATGTTTGCTGCATGATATACATAAATATATATAGCATGTTCGACCAGTGGACTGTTGTACGGGTTGATCGCCATGTTCATTGGAATACCCTGCCTTATGTCATGCACATATCGTACAAAGTTAAGGGGCAGGTTTGGCCTCACTGAGTCCCCAGCACCGGACTGGATCACCCACTTCTTCGGCGAGCCTTGTACACTATGCCAAGAGTAGTATAGGGAACTCCAAGCCAGAGGCATAGACCCTTCTCTAGGTAACTATGCATTTACTTAGATGCTATACAAAATAGATCATTTTTTTATGTGTTACAGTTTAAAGAACTCAAAGCATGATTCTGACTCTTCTTGGAACCATCTTTATACTGCAAAAATAAGGAAAATCCAAATTCTTAAAGAATCTGAAACTGCAAATAATAATAATAATAAAAATAAAAATAATTTTGCAATGATGATATCGCACTTATGCCATCTTTAGAGATGACAGTCATTTTGCCATCTTTAGAGATGTTTTGAGGAATTGAGATATTAGACCTGATGCAATAGCTTTTAATAGTTGAGATTAAGAGTCAAAAAAATAAATTTTAATTTCAACAATTGAATAAAAAAATTTTAAAAAGTTAAAATTTAAAAGTAAAAGTGGTAAAAAAAAATATATTTCGTGAGTGAAGTGGGGTAATCGCACTAGGTGCACCCAATCTAAATCCTTGTTTTGGGTGGAACTTTGAAATTTCAGTTTTATGTCCATTTAAAAAGTAATTTATCTACAATAGCTAATCGAATGCAGCCATGTTAGTTTTGGTTACACTGCTAGTAAATGACTTTGTTAGTATCAAAATGAATAATGTCATTTGCACAAAGCATTATGCATGTGAATGTGATCTCTTATATCCAGGATTAATTATGATAATAAAGTATAATTTTGACAATTTTGTTTAGATAAGAAGGGCTAGAAAGGAGAATATTTCCAGAAGAATTGTATGATACTTTTGCAAGACTAATGTCAAAAGAAGCAAAGCATTAACATCATATTTTGTTAACAAAGTTGATCGGTTCTTTGGGTTACTCTATTTTATAGATGGATGGGAAACGTGACATCGAATCCAACTTACCAGCAGCAACAAGTTACAATGATGCATCCAATGAATCAAAAAATGATTGGTTGATTAGAAATCAACTCAAACGAATGGTTCTTCTCAAAAAAAAAAAAAAAAAAAAATCAAACGAATGGTTGTGAATTGTGATGTGTGCCTTTGAACTTTTACAGTTTTGTTCATCCATTAATGTCCAATGCCTATTGAAAGAAAGAAAGAATAAAAAGCTAAACTGTTTTATTTCTTATGACTTTTAAAAATTTAAAGCATTTTCATTTGCTGAGGTGCAGATATGCTCTTGTAATTTTTTCTTTCAAGAAATTATATCAACGATTCAACAGTAAAAAGGATTAATTGTGCTGCTTAATGTTTCCTTTCTTGAAGGGTGATATTGCATTAGAGATTGATAGTTAGTTTCCTTCACATGGAATGGCAAGTACATGTGATGTTGTGTTACATATGAGATATGCAATAAAGAGGATTACAAAGAAATAAGAATGATGAAGAAAGTATACTGCAAGACATAATAACAGTACAAATTTTACTAATCTAAAAACTTACTTGAAGCTACTATTATTTCAAACTTTGAAATTCATTTAAATATGTCAAAATATTATAAGGGAAGACTGAGATTAGGGATACAAAGAAAGATTTGGGTTACAAAAGATGATTGCATAGAAAAGTTTTGAAACTAAGGAAAACTGTGAGCTGAAATTAAATTAGGCAATGCCTTATACAAATTAATGGGGTGAGACCTTATATAGCTTTCACAAGCAGGGACACAATAACAATAAAGATTCTTAAAAAGTAAAATTTTTCAACAATTTCTGATATTGTCAAAGACACAGTGCAACCCTCCGTGTGACCAGCAAAATAATTCAGATTTCTCTAACGTAAAACTATTCTCATGTGTTTGATAACTGTTTGATTTTTCTCCACTGTTGATGTATAGTGAAAGTCTTAACAAATTTTTGATGCTAACAAAAAAGTCATATTCATTTTCACATGTTGTTTGATTTCAAAAGATTCTGATAATTCAATAATTCAGCTGAAATGATATCCTTAATATGAATCGTGAGAATCCTGAAAGTAACGTGAAAGATGGGAGCCAGTTTGATCTTTCTCATCTTCATTTGACAGTTGTGTAGCTGATTCCAACAATAGTTCTGCCACTGTTTCTAAATTCTAGCAAATTAAAACCCTAGGTTGCAACAATGGTATTTGATTGACACAAACTTTTAGCTTTTAGCTTTCTCTCTTTTTTTTTTTTTTTTTTTAAAAAAAAATCTGAAAACTTAGAAAGGAAGTAGCGCTAAATCCAAAAACTTAAAATACTAATTTTATGTGATGAATTTAATTTTAAAAGTAAATACAATTCATCACGTTTTCTATCCATTAATATAACTTTTTTTTTTTTGTGTAGTTAATTATATTAATGATGAGGCTGGCTTCAAAAAAAAAAAAAAATGCTGGCGTTAACATCCATTTATTTTGGAGATAAGATTTTATTTACTCCGATTAGAATTAGAGTAGAAAGCTAAAAGTTAGGCTTTCTAATGTGGAAAAGTTCATAAGAACAAGTAAGCTTTTATTTTTATCTAAAACATTGCTGCAATTTTATCTAAGCCCAATTTTTATGATATAGTATATGATTTTGTTAAAATTCTTTTGTACTCTTTTTTATAGGATGGATGGCAACATGACGTCGAATCCAACTTCCCAGGAGAAGAAATTTGGTCCGGTGCACCAAATGAATCAAACTAGAATTTATTGTGCTGCTGAATGTTTCATTCTTGAAGGGTGCTTAGCATTAGAGATATATAATTAGCTTAATTCACGAGGGATGACAAGTAAATCTGTAAATGTGTGTATTACATATGGGAAATGTTGATGAAGATACGAAACTTCACCATTCGCTTTTAAGATCAACAGACACGGTGGAGATCTTATAATGGTATACATGATAAGATGTTTTTAAAAATCTCATTTTGCCAAATAATATATATGAAAATTCACTTAGTGTGTAAAACACTAGTGAATGTTTAGACCTTAAAAACAAATTTTCTAAAGCAAGTTTATATTCAAATAATATATGTGCAAAATATGAAATATAAGCAATACCCATATTATCAAACTACTCTAAGTCATTAATTAATCACAACCAGTAGAAATTAAAAGCTAAGAGTAAGGGAAAGAGATATGCAAACACAAGATAACACCGGCACGTGTTATCGAAGAGGAAACCGAAGAACTCGGCGAAATACCTCTCCGCCGCCCTCCAAGCGGTAAATGATTCACTAGAAAATCAGTTGGGATACATGAAAAGTAATAGATCATCTAAGCCTAATCTATCTGATGCACCTAAGCCCTCCAAACTTCTTGCTCTAACAAAATTACGCCGAACCGTATCTTTTCTAAATTACCGGATCCCTTAATTAGCCTATTGCATCAACGAATATGAATTGGTTCTTTCTTGAACTGCTTCCTAAACACCAAGAACCTTCTCACTACATTGAAATTGGTGAGGTAAGGATTTGGTTTATATTCCTCTCATGGGTATGACAATGGAAATGACGAGAGTAGAGGAATTTGGAGAATCAAATATATAAGATTGTGGATAAGTCAATCTTTTTTTTCTCTAGGGTTTCTCTTTCAAAATTTTCTCTAGAAGCTCTCTACAAATTATTGGTTATAAGGGTATTTATAGTAGGGTATGAGATGGAATGTGAAAAGTCAGTTTTCAGCAAAATAGGGTGCACTAGCGACTCACTTCGCGATTGGGATGAATCGCGAGTTCCAATCGCCAATTACCTAACTGACCAGACTATACTTTTTATCCTATAGTGATCCAGCTTTCCTGACCCTTCAACTTCTTGCATGCTTCACATGTGTGCTACATTTTAGCGGGTCACCACTCGCAAGTCAGTCGCGAGTCACATCTTGTTGCACACTCTTGATCAAATCTTCACACTCTCTCACACACAACCCTTACATTATTCTCACCTAAATACAGGGTTTTTAAATGCTGAATTATAAGCAAATTTGGCACGGAATAAAGCCAACACATAGTTGAATAAATTCAACTTTACAATCTCCCCCTTTGGCTATTCCATGACAAAATCTTAAAACAGACTTTAAACTTATAAATGTAAGTTGGGAACAGTTGCAAACTCACTCACACCTAATTCTAGATTTGTGAAGCTCTTGAACCATACGAACAAGTCTCCTGAAAACAATATCACAAAATGCACTCATTAAGTTCATTGTAAGCAGAAAACTTAGAATGCATATGGAGCAAGCATAATACGATCAAGTAAGTATGAATATGATAATGAAGCATAACTTGACCATACAAGAACAATCACTATATATAGTGACTACAATAAACATTTACACAGTAAATGAACATCTGGACATGCAAGCAAATAAGCTCAATGCAAAGTATCATTTGCATGTCCAACACTCAACCGATGTAAGAACACTAAAGCAAGAAACATTAGGTTTAAATTGCATCAAGGATACAAGATCCAACAAGGGCACAAGAGTAATAAAGAGAATGCAGAACATTAACTAAAGTACTAAGCTACATAAGCAATGGTACATAATGGCATAGTCTAAATAGCTAAAATATCCAAGTATCCATAACACAAAGTATCCAAGAATTTTAAAACCAAAATACCAAAACCAATAGAATACTAAATCAAAGTGCTATGAAAACCATAAAAACTGTAAAAACCATAAACCATAAGCTAAAACGAATGCTATATTCTCCCCTCAATATAAGCTCCCCCTCAAGAGTTACCCAATACTGTTCCCCCTTTTTTTATTGGAATGGCCAAAGGGCTAAGGCTAGAGAGTAAAACTATCAAACTTGGCTACCAACATGTTGATTTGGTTCTGGATAGCTACAAGGCTGTTGGAATGCTAATTTGCTACATCCTGAAGACCATCAATCCTCTCAAGTATGATCTGAAAAGCATCGGGAGGAACTGATGACAACGATGATGCTTCGCTCCTACCTTGACCATCACCATGTCTTAGGAGAGGATTTTGTCCTTCCACTTCAGTCTCTATATCAGCAGGAGGTGCTTTTTCAATCTCTTCAGCTTGTTCATCTCCAGGAGGTCGAACCCTACTTCGTAGGATTGTTTGAGAGTTTATGGAAGGAGCTGGAGGCATTAGACTTATGTGTTGTGGAGTCTTCACATCATTTTCATGAAGAATCCTCATTATAAGACTTGGGACAACAAGCTTTGATCTTGAGGTTGTCTTTATCGACTCTGCAATGATGTTGTACAAGTGTGCACCGATGTCAATGTAGGTTTTCTCACGAAGCTCCATGAGGAATATGGCTCTAGCATTGTTGATGGTTGACAACTTCTTAACCAGATACAAGTTGAATAGATTGATATATGCTAGGCATCTCAAACCCGAAGGAAAGGAGGTTGTGTTGAGGCTTCTTCCTTCCCTATGGGCGCCAATGTGATATTGCACAGATTCTAGAGAAACCATTCTGTCCTTGAACGGAATGAACCCTTTATGATCTTGTTCTTCAAGTCCAAGTATAGTATCAATGTCCTCAATGTCAAGAGTGAATGCATGACCTTTAACCCAGCACTCTATGTGATCCTTATTGAGTGACACATTAGTGTAGAATTATCTAATCAAAGTTTCACAAATTCCAAGGAATTCAACAAGAATTTTATCCCAGCCTGGTCCTTCAAAATAACTACGAATGAAGGAATCCTTACAATCACCAAGATTCACATGTCTCTCCTGAATGATTGGATTTGTTTCGAATTGAATGGCATATCCCTCAAAGTGTTGAAGGGAGCAAAATAGGCTATTATCATGGCACTTTCTCTTGTCACTATGTTGAGCAACAGTTTTTTGTGGAACCATCTACAAAACATAGCAGTAAGTACCACAAAAATAGAGCACAATGAACGATAACAAACTTGGTTAGCAACTAGTACCAAAAACATAAACTACAAATTAAACCCTAAAAAACTGAAATTTAAAGAGAAATTCAAAAAATGACATGTGAAGATGCTAAACATCAAAGTATGATATAATCATGGCATTAGACACTCAACATGTCAATGATTGTGTGTGTGTGTGTGTGCAATATATGGAAAAGAGTGCATATAAGAGGCATGAAAACATACAAGGGGAAAAGTGTGAAACACATAACCATTAGTTGTTCTAAACATGGAAACATGATTATCTCCAAATATTGTACTCAACGAAGTCCAACATTGTACACAAAAACATCTAAATAGACATTTTATCAACAAAATGATATGCACACCACAACACAAAACATTGTATAATGCATGAGCATGTAATAGAAACATGTAAAACAAGTATTATACCATCATTCTCAACAAAACCCATATGACAATTTCATCTAACATAACAAAAAGCCACGTTCATCAACAATATTTCAATATCTCAACAAAAACAACAAATCCATGAAATATAATGCTTTAAACTTGAAATAAAGTAAAAAGGAGTGAAAACTCATAGCTTTTCTTGGATTTGAAGTGAAGATTAAAGAGAAAAATTGAGGTTTTTGGAGTGAAAATGACAGTTTTGAGAGAGGGAGAGGCAGAGAAGATAAAAAGACACACCTGTGATGCGAGGAAAACTGAAAAGTTTTGAAAAACTGTCTGATTTTTAACCCTATTTTTGCAAAAACATGCATTTTTTGCGACTCAATTGACTCGCGAGTGAGTCGCCAAAATTCCTTGAACCCAGATTTTGAAAAATTTCTTTAAGTCTTTTTCACAATTGGGACTTAAACTCGCGAGTGAGTCACGAAAGCCTTTGGATGAACTCGTTACTCGCGAATGAGTTGCCAAAAAACCTTAAACCCAGATTTTGAAAAAATTTCTAAGTCTTTTCCGCAACTTGAGTTTTCACTCACTGATGAGTCGCAAAAACCCTTGGGTTGAGCTTGCGATTGGAGCTTGAAAAATCGCTACTCGCGAGTGAGTGGCCAAAATGTAGAGTTGCAAAATTTTGGATTTTTTTGAAATTATTCAAAAAAAAAATTCCAAAAACAACTAAAATACTTAAAAATCTTTTTGGGTTTGATCAACAAATGCTTGAGTATGTACATCACATTTAATCAAGTACAATCACACAAATGAATAAGACATTCATTGAACATAGACATGTGTGATGTGGGTGGGTATCAAATATGAGATAGTCCTTAGTCTAATGTAAAACATCAATGATCGATTCAACCATGTCATACACAACTAGCACTAAGTAGAGTAACCTATCTCAATTGTAGAAATGAACAAATATGACCTCCCACATAAGCTTGTTTACATTGAGTTAGAAGCTTTTCATTTGGCTTCTTTTCTTTTGATTTTTTGATCTTTACATCTCTTTTTGAGATCGATGCCTGAAATTTTTGATATTTCAATTTGATGAATAAGTCTTTGGCTTTTGGCACCATACATTTTAAGTACATATTGCTTTCCCTTTTTTTTAGTCAAATACTAGTTTGTGCGAGGGCTTCTTCAGCTCATTATCTCTTTTCGAGATTTGACGTTGGTTGAGCTTTTAAGCAAAAAAAAAAAAAAAAATGAGTGGGAAGAGATATAGTCACAAGTCTACGCATGTCTCAAGATCAACAAAACTATTGACTAATCATTCATGACAAGTTTGAAGATCTATTTACAACAATCACATAAATGTCAAAATATTTCCCACTAAGATACAAATGCATAGAGATCAAGCTAAGCTCATTAATGCATAAAGCCATTAGTACGGAGGTACAAGGCTAAACATGCACGTGACAATGCACAACACCGCTGATCAAACTTTTTGGATTTTATACTTTTTATGTGTTCTTGGATTGTTGACACAGAGCAAATAAAGAATGATAAAAAACAACAAACAACAAAAACATGCTAGAATGTAAAATAAGCAAACAACCAACCATGTCACATTATATAGAAAGAATTAATGCATGGACATGTTATAATGCTTATGCATGAGTATCCTTCTTTACCCACACGGCATGTGCGTTAGGGTGATATCCTTTGAGGATTGGGTACTTGAGCCATGATTCTTAAACCTTAAGGTGAAGTTGGTCAAACATGAGGTGATGGTGTCAAATCATTTTCATCGCATCACTCATAATGGGTTCTTCTTCTTGCCCTTTTGGTTGCTTGGGTTTCCCATTACCTTTTCATTGTCTTCTTGGCTTTTAAAGATTCGCATTCTTTAATGCTTGAAGCTTGTAGCAATTTGATTTAGTGTGCCCTCGGATTCCACAATGATGGTAATAGTATGTGGACCTCTTTGCGTCTTAGGAAGAGACTTTCCTCTTGCCTTGGGCTTAGCCACAATTGAATTTGGAGACTTTGTCAAAACCATTTGATTCACCACATTTGGCTTCTTTTCAAATTTTACATTTTCAACAAGAGGAGTTGATGGTTCTTTAACCTTGACAAACTTTATTTCCTTAGACACTTTAGAGATTGAGCTACTTTCTCCGGTATGCCCTAAGCCACTTCTATCTGAAGAGGGCTTTTGATAGGCAAGCATTTCATCAAGTTTCTTGGAAGCAACACGCTCCACTTTGGTGTTTTCTTGAACAACTTCAAGCTCAAGAAACTTTATTCTAGAATAGGCATTGTTTAGTTCTTCATTTAACCCTTCAACTTCACACTTGGTCTCTTTGTACTGCACAAGGATGCTTTTATAATCCTCTTCGGCTTTCTCCATCTTTCTAATGGCTGCCTTAGCCACTCTTGCATATTCTCCACTCTTTTCAAGAAGTGCATTGCAGGATTCTTTTAATCTATTTGTTCCTTCATAGATGCACTCTTCTTCATCATCATCATCAGATTCATCTCCAATACCAATAGATTCCACTTCAATATGCTTACAAAACTCTTCCACTAGATTGCTTAAATCTTCCGAAGAATCTATGGGTGCAATGGCCATGAAAGCGGAGTAGTTTCCTTCCCTATCACAGCTTTCTTCAGAATCAGAGTTTGAGCTAACTGAATCACTAAGGGTTGTAGCAAGAGCTCTACCCTTTGCCTTCAAATAGGTGGGGCATTCTTTCCTCATATGACCATGCCCGTTGCACTCATAACAAGTGATTACTTAAGAAGAAGAAGAGTCTTTGGAATCCTTCCTTTTGAATTCCTTTTTGTCTTTCTTGAAATTGGAGAATTTTCCTTTCTGAAAGGACTTCCCATCCTTTTTGAATTTCAAGAACTTGCGAAAGTTATTTGCAAGGTATGCCACCTCTTTTTCAACCTCATCCTCATTTGAGGAATATTGAACTTTAATTCTGTCATTGATTGTCTTAAGAGTAAGGGATTTGCTATTCTTTTGAGATGGTAGAGATAGCTTATGTTTAAGTTCTTCGACTTTTATCTCATCAAGATCCTTGCTTTCCTCAATGGCGGTCACCTTGGCTCGGAAGCTCTCTGACAATGATCTAAGAATCTTTCTTACTACTTTGGAGTCTTCCATCTTCTCACCCAAGTTCAATTTCCTAATTACCACTTCATTCAACTTTCCATAGAATGAGTTGAATGATTCATCTTCGCTCATCTTCAATTCTTCAAACTGAGTGGTAAGCATTTAAGCTTAGTATCCTTCATCTTCTTGGTGCCTTCGTAGGTAGTCTCCAAAATTTATCATGTCTCCTTGGCAATTGATATATGAGAAATCCTATGAAATTCATCCAGTAAAACACCACAAAATACAGCATTAAGTGTTTTGCTATTAGTATTAGCCGCTACGAGAGCTGGCTTATCCTAAGTAGATTTGGCAGCCTCCGACCTTGTCCAACCAATTTCTACAGCATCCCACACACTCTCATCAATGGAGCACAAAAATTCACACATACACACTTTCCAAAATGCGTAATTACTCCCATCAAAGAAGGGAGATGCATTGAGGGATTGAGACCTATCCATCCTAGGAGTCAAGGATCACACTAAGGATATAGAAATCTGTCAAAGTGTACTAGCTCTGATACCAATTGAAAACTCACTTAGTGTATAAAATACTTGTGAATGTTTAGACTCCCAAAAACAAATTTTTCAAAGCAAGCTTATATTCAAACAATATATGTGCGGAATATGAAATATGAGTAATACCCAAATTATCAAACTACTCTAAGCCATTAATTAATCACAACTTGTAGAAATTAAAAGTTAAGAGTAAGGGAAAGAGACATTCAAACATAAGATAACATCGGCACGTGTTATCGAAGAGGAAATCGAAGAACTCGGCAAAATACCTCTCCGCCGCCCTTCAAGCAGTAAATGATCCTCTAGAAAATCAATTGGGATACATGAATAGCAATAGGCCCTCCAAGTCTAATCTACCCAATGCACCTAAGCCCTTCAAGTTTCTTGCTCCAACAAGGTTATGCCGAACCGTGTCTTTTCTAGCTTATCGGATCTTACTATTAGCCCATTGCATCAACCAATATGAATTGGTTCTCTCTTGAACCGCTTTCCAAACACCAAGAACCTTCTCACTACACTGAATTTGGTGAGGTAAGGATTTGGTTTATAATCCTCTCATGGGTATAACAATGGAGAGGGTGAGAGTAGAGGAATTTAGAGAATCAAATGTATACGATTGTAGATAAGTCAATCTTATTTTTTTCTCTAGGATTTCTTTCTCAAAATTCTCTTTGGAAACTCTCTACATTTCGTGGGTATAAAGATATTTATAGTAGGGTATGAGATGGAATGTGAAAAGTCAATTTTTAGCAAAACAGGATGCATTGGTGACTCACTTCGCGACTGGGATGAGTCGTGAGTTCCAGTCGCCAGTTACCAGACTAGTCAGACTGTACCTTTTATCCTGTAGTGATCCACCTTTCCTGACCCTTCAACTTCCTACAAGCTTCACACATGTGCTACATTTTGGTGGGTCACCACTCGCGAGTTAGTTGCAAGTCATATCTTGTTGCACACTCTTAATCAAATCTTCACACTCTCTCACGTACAACCCCTTATATTATTCCCACCTAAATACAGAGTTTCTAAATGTTGAATTACTAGCAAATTTGGCACGGAATAAAGCTAATACATAGTTGAATAAATTCAACTTTACAATATATAATTAATGTGGTGACAAAATTAGGAATATGTCTTTGGTACCAAACGCAAATAAAAATATGACAATTAAGTTTTTTTTTTTCATTGTATATACTATACTCATATTATACATACAAGTATAAAAAATTACTATAAAACAATTTAAAATGTAAAGTAAGCATTTTATAATGCATTGTAAAACATATATTTATGAAGTTTGTCAAATTTTCCCGATATGGACTAAAAGATTTGATATTTTTAAGGAAAATTACATTTTACCACCATAAACTATGCCTTATATTACACTTTGTACCTAAAATTTTTCAAATGCATGTTTTGCATCCTAAATTATAACTTTATTACATTTTGCATCATGATGTTAAGTTTGCTATTAATTTAGATGAAAATTTAAAATTTAAAGTGCAAAGTGTAACCAGAGGTATAATTTAAGGTGGTAAAGCGTAATTTTCTCATATTATTAACTTACCTTTAATAAAGGTTTAAGCACTAAATAAGATCAAAAATCGGCAATAATATAAAATCTAAGCATATCTTTCTTTAAATTATAAGTCATAACTTGTACTTTCTTTTCTCTATTTCTTACAAAAATTCCAAACAAGCCCTTAATCCTCTATAAGCTACCTACTAGAGCTCAAATAAAATGCAATAATAATTCAAACCTCGCTAAAATAGACTCAAATTTGTAAATATAACTATTTGTCTCAAAAATATAAATATAAAAATTAAATAGGTAATACGTGCAAGTCATTATCCTTTTTTGACTAATTAAGTTGTATCATATCATTTGCTCAAAAAAGAAAATAAAAAATTGTGTCAGATCAACTGCTATTAGGCTTGGGCCAATCCAAAGTCTACCCAAAAATAATTATGGGCATTCATGCATCATAGTGAATCCAGCATAACTGTAACACTTGGGGTTGAGGTAGCTCAATCCATACAACCAAAGCAACGCGAAAAAGAACACTATCTTTTTTTTTTTTTGTTAGTTATATTTTTAATTTGATTCATCAACTATTAATTTTTTTGATTTAGTTTCTCAAACATTAATTTTGTTAATTTAGGTTGCATTTGTGTTGATGTAGAATGCTTTTTAAATGGAAAATATTTTATGTAGAACAATTTTTTTCCCAATGTTTGGTTGAATTCCTAAAAATGTTTTCGAAAATATTTTCCAGCGTTTGATTCATACAAAAAAAGAATAGATAATCTCAAAAATCTAACATAGTGAATTCAAAATACACAACACTAATAACAATCTAACCAACACCAGATCCAATTTGTCACTCCAAAAAACAAAATATTAAAATAATTTTTATATTTTACAAATTTAAATGTCAGTGTCACAAGATCCAATGAATCCAATTGACACCATATCCACATTTTCAAAACCAAAATTTTCCAAATCTAATACAAACTTGCAAAAATAAAAAATAAAACGTTGATTGTCTAGGAGAAGACGATCGTTTGCATGAAAGAGAGATAGAGAGAAATGTTTGTGTGAGGATGGAGCGGCAAGGGTGGCATGAATCGTTCAAACTTCAAAGGAGGATGGGTGCCACTAAAGCTTCGAGGTTTATTGGGTCATGACAACAACTGTGGGGGGGTAAAAAGATCCTGATGGGAACATGGGCCTTTTGGGCCGTGTTAAGGAGGGCCGACCTGACCCTGGGTTTAGAAGTTGTTAATACTATGGGTCAGCCCATGCGCCGAGGATCCGAGGACCCAGCCGAGGGTGAGCTTACCCTCGGCTGAGCACCGAAGAACTCGGGATTTCATAGTAAAGGTTAGGGGATGGCACAGTTAAGGCCAATGGTTAAAAGGGGGAAACCCTAGAATGCCCCAGAAGCACCGGTGTTGAAGAAATGTCAAAGATAAAGGCTGCTACCTCCACATTAAAGACCCTGCACCTACCACCCTGGCCGCATTAATGGGGAGGTGACACTTGAACAGTGGAAGGGAAACTTCTAGTTACTGTTCAAAGGCACTAAGAAAAGAAATATCTAGGCTAAGGGAGGAGTTGGGGCAACACGTGTAGAAAGTATTAAAAAGAAGAGTATTTAAGGGAGGACCTATAACAGAAAGAAGGAGGACTTTTTGTAACCTAACAAGAAAAAAGACAAAGAGAGAGAGATAATATAAGAACAGCTCTCGGCTTATGTCCGAGGAGACCTATTTACATTACTCCTTGCTGTTTCCAAATACTGGCAATCTTTAGTTTGTCATTTAATCTTCACTCACTTCTAACCTGGGTTTCAAGCCCACTCTCTACAAATTTTTATTGTTTAAGGCTCATTGGGCCTGAGCCCATAACTGTTCTTGGGTCCAGGTGCAATTGTGCACTTACAACAACAACGGTATTATGTAATGGACAATCACGACTACGAAAATTTGGTTCCTAGATATCACGTAGGTGGGGGGTGATGGGTGGGTGTAGTAATTTGCTTTAGTGTAAATTGTTTTACAACCTTTGAAATATGTAAATCAATTTACGCCTTAGGGGCTTATGTTTCCAACATTTTCAATTGCACAAACACCTAAAATTACAAAAAAAATTATTTGGAAAATATTTTACATCAAAATAAATGCGACCTTGAATTCAACAAGCACTAGCTAACCTTATTGGTCTTTTGCAACAAACCTAATTAACAAAAAAAGGTAAAAAATATATGCAATATTTATGGTTTTTTGTGTGAAGAGAGAGAGTTCAAGCTAGCGCATAATTAACTTTGGTTGTTATATACGGCATGCTAGTTGTGGTGAGAGAGAGCTCTTAAGGTGTATTTAAGATTGGATTTTATGTGTCTTTATGCCACTTTTGTAATTTCTCTATTTTCTTAGTGAAACATTATTTTAGATGCACTCTTCAACAAAGGCATAGGTTCAAACCTTGTAATTCCTAGAGTTTCTAGTCTGATTGTTTCTTCTATTTTTCTCTTTCTATTTTGCAAAAACCTAATATCATTGGATACACTCACAACACCTAGGCACTTAATTTTCCTGCTAAGCTTACTCACATCACATGTACACAGGGGTGGAGACTAGAGTAAGAAGTTTTTAAAATCTTTGGTACAAATTTGTTTTTCATTAGTTTATTTTGTTTAAAATGTAAAAGTATAGCTACAAGTAAAAGAAATGAGACTTAGTGTTTATTTGGGAGCAACTCATCTAGCTTTTTGCTAAAAAGTATACTTCTACTTTGAAAAAGTGAGAAAATATGATAAAAAATGAGGTTTTAAAAAGTTATACATAAAAGTTAAAAGTTGAGTTTATAAGCTCAAGCTAGATGGACACTTACAATTTTACCTTAAAAAAAATTGTTGGTGGGTTGCAAGGGTGGCTCTACATAGAGTTTAGGGTGGTCACAGGACCACACTGATTTGGAAAAAAAAATAATAATTATCATGTATAAATTTTAAAAAATTATGATTTTTTATCCTTAAAAAAACTTTGTGACCACCCTAAATTTTTTTTTAGGTCCAACATAATTAAAATTTAGATAATATTTGTCAACAAACTTGGTTGTAGACTAAGACTACAACTTTAATCAATATTTTTCTATTGGATGTGAATTTTAACAAATTTACCATTTAATTACACTTTCTTATTATATCTTTTATTCTTGCAAAATTTCATGAAGAAAAAAGATCAATAGTTATGTCGTCAATCAAATATTTAAATTTCGAGTTTTTGTAGTTTAAAATTATATATAAAAAATAAGTTTAGAGATCGAATAGTAAATAATGTCTGATTGTCATAAAATTTGACATATGTTTTAAGAACATAAAAAACATGCAATTCAACTGTTAAATTTTCAAAATATGTATCAATGTTA
Organism: Castanea sativa; assembly: GCF_040712315.1. Taxonomy (NCBI): domain Eukaryota; kingdom Viridiplantae; phylum Streptophyta; class Magnoliopsida; order Fagales; family Fagaceae; genus Castanea; species Castanea sativa. The sequence goes on along the minus strand of NC_134016.1, from coordinate 30,619,624 downwards.
ATTTGTTTAGTGGAAGTTGTAGCCTTAGGTTACAACGTAACAAGTTTGTAGCCAAACTTTGACCTTAAATTTGGGCCACCTTAACAATATATTAGGTCCTTACAAATGAAAAGAAAACGTTCAAGAAATTTTTTTTTTTTTAACTAAAAAATTTTGAAGAGATGTAGCTTACAACATTGATAATGAGACTATCATGTTTTGATTTCAAAATAAGAAAATTCATAAAAGAAAATTATAATGCTTTATGCATTTGCGTGTGTATGTTTTTTCAATATGTGAAGTTCTCTTTTTATTAGATTTTGTATAATTTAAATTTCTTAATGACCACTCCAAAAAAATTTCTGGAGCCGCCATTGATGGATGGAGCTGGAGATGACAAATTTGTGGATGGTGGAGCTCGTGGGTTGACTTGGTTCTTGTGGTGGAGCTTGTGAGTTTTTGTGGTAAAGCTTGGACCACTGTATAGATTTTAATTTTGATATTGATTTTTGTATGAGTTTATTTGGGAAAGAGGGAGACAAGAAAGAAAGAAAATAATATTTGAATGGATTATAGATAGATTATTAAAACTGATGTAGTTGTGTGTAAATAGTAGATTAGTTAAGATCAAATTTGACTAAAATTGTAGTGAGTTTGCTGCGAATGCTCTAAGAAATCTAATTCAGAGCATGGACTGCATTATGTCAGTGGACTGTCGTCAGTTCCCTATACTATGCCAAGAGTATAGGGAACTCCAAGCCAGAGGCATAGACCCTTCACTAGGTAACCATGCATGCACATAGACGCAATATAAAATAGATCACTTCTTGATGTGTTACAGTTTAAAGAACTCAGAAGCATGATTCTGACTCTTCTTGGAACCATCTTTATACTGACATTATATGATCATGCATAAATAGTGCAATATCTTGTTCTAATCAGATACAAATTCTTTAAATTCATGACTTTTTTTTTTTGAAATCTACTAGAAATAAAGAAACTGAAATTCTCAAAGGAATTTAATTGATGAATGTTGTTTTCATTTAGAGGCTGGGAGGATAATTGATAACTCCATCATACCAAATACCAACAAAAAAAAAAAAAAATCTAAATACTTTCTATTCAATAAACTACCATCAAATGACTCTTATTAAATATGAAAGTTAACACTTTAAAGTACCTAAAATATAAGGAAAATCCAAATTCTTAAGTATTTGAAACTGCATCAATATGGATCTTTACTTGATGGAAAAGTAAACTCCTTTTGATTTTAACGATTTAGCGACCTTTACTTCAGCAGTCATTTTGCCATCTTTTGAGATGTTTTGGGTTAATGATGAAGCCATTTCCATAATAATGAAAGGAATGTTGGAACTTCATTTTTACGTCCATTAAAAAAGTTATTTTTTCTACAATATAATAGCTAATCCCATGCAGCCATGTTAGTTTTGGTTGCACTAGTAAATGACTTTGCGAGTAACAAAAGGAATAATGTTATTTGCACAAAGCATTATGCACGTGAATGTGATCTCTTATATCCAAAATTAATTTTGATACTAAAGTATAATTTTGACAATTTTGATTAGATAAGAAAGGAGATTTTGTACAGAAGAACTGTGTGATACTTTTGCAGGACTACATGTCAAACGAAGCAAAACATTAACATCATATTTTGTAAAAATTCCCATGTTGTTAACAACGTTGATCGGTTCTTTGGGTTACTCTTTTTTTTATAAGATGGATGGGAAACGTGACATTGAATCCAACTTTCCAGCCGCAGCAGCAAGTTGCTATGATGCATCCAACGAATCAAGAAATGAGGGGTTGATTAGAAATCAACTCATACGAATGGTTGTGAATTTTGATGTGTGACTTTGAACTTTTTACATTTTTGTTCATCTCCAATGCCTATTGAAAGATAAAATAATAAGCTAAACTGTTTTTATTTTTATGATTTTTATTAAATTTAAAGTATTTTCATTTGCTGAGGTGCAGATGTGCTCATGTAAATTATTCTTTCAAGAAATGATATCAATAGTGAAAAGAATAAATTGTGCTGCTTCAGGGACGGACCTAAGATTTCAAGTTAGGAGAGGCCGAAGATAAGCGAAAAAAAAAAAAAAAAATTCAAATACACATCCATATAATATTAAGAAACTTTCAACCAAAACAAATACACAAAAATCATTATTTTTTAATAGATTAAGATGCAATCATCTACAAAAAAAAAAAAAAAAAAACAAAAAAAAAACAAAACAAAACAAAAAAAAACAAAACAAAACAAAACAAAACAAAAAACACAAAACACTATTATTTCTTAATACACATAACACTATTGTTTTTTAACTCTCTTTTTTTTTTAAGATTTACATGGACTGAGTTGATGATTCATGATTTTGAAGGGGGCCCAAGTCTAAATTTTTTATTGAAAATTAAACTACTAAATCTAAGAGTCAGAATAAACAATTTAAGCATCAAAAACAAAGATAAGAACATGTAATAATTAGCTTAATGTTTGATGAAGAGTGAAAGTGCATTAGAGTTGATAATTAGCTTCCTTCACGAGGGATGGCAATTGGCAAGTACATGTGATATTGTATTACATATGTGAAAAGCAAAAAAGAGGATTACAAAAGAAATAAGATTGATGAAGAAAGTATGTGGAGACAGAATAAAAGTAATCACCAACTCTACAATTATTTTATAATGATTTTGCACAACTTTACTTTTATTATATAGTGATTTTGCAAATTTTTTTTTCCATGTAGTATATGATTCTGTTAAAATTCCCATCATCTTGGTAACAAAGTTGATAGGCTCTTTGGGTTACTCTTTTTTATAGGATGGATGGGAAATGTGACCTCGAATCCAACTTTCCAGGAGCGGCAAGTTGATCTGAAGCACCCAATGAATCAAACTAGAATTTATCCCGCTGCTTAATGTTTTCGTTTCTTGAAGGGTGATCTGCATTAGAGATAGATAATTAGCTTAATTCACAAGGTATGCCAAGTAAATGTGATTTTGTTTTACATATGGGATATTTTGATGAAGATAAGAAACTTCACTATTTGCTTTTAAGATCAACACACACGGTGGAGATTTATAATGGTATACCGTATACATGATAAGATGTCTTTAAAATCTCATTTTATCAAATAATATATATATATATATATATATATATATATAATTAATTAATGTAGTGACAACGTTAGGAATATGTCTTTGGGACAAAACCAAATAATAATATGACAATTAAGCTTATTTTTGGGTAAAATAGCCTCTCTCTTTTTTTCATTGTATATACTATTCTCATATTATATATAATAGTATAAGAAATTACTATAAAACAATTTAAAATGTAAAGTATTTTATAATGTACCAAAAAACATATATTTATTTTGTCAAATTTTCCTGATATGAACAAAAATATTTGATATTTTAAACTTATCTTTAATCAATGTTTAGGCACTAAATAAGAACAAAAATAAACAATCTACAGCTTTATTTAAATTATGAGTCATAACTTGTACTTGTTTTTTCTCTATTTCTTACAACAAAATTCCAAACAAACCCTTATGCTATGTTTGGAAGTTTTGAGAGAAAAGAGAGTAGAGGAAAGGAGGATATTGGAGAATAGTTATCCTCCACCTTGTTTGAGTGTTTTTAAAATTAAATAAGAGGGAGGAGAATAATTAGTCTTTTCATTTGTAATTTTGTTAATATGGTAAGGAGAAATTTGATAATTCATTTGATCAAGCATTGTTATGCTTTACTCTCCCTCCAAATTTCTCCAATTTGGAAGAATTAAAAATGAGAGGCTAGAAGTAGTTCAAACCCCTCCAAATCTCTTCCCCTCATTCCTTAAAAAACATCCAAACAAGGTAATTAAATTACCCTCCCTCCCTCCCTCCACTCTATTCCCCTCCTCCCCCCAACATCCAAACATAGCATTAATCCTCTATAAAGTTAGCAGCTCAAACCTTCTGTCCCACTTTTCCTGCTCTACTCTATACTCCACCAATAAAAACTTGCCACGTGTTCACCTAATTAATTAAATACTATCATTATTCACTTATTAATGCTACCGTTATTAATTAATAGTAGTATTTAATTAATTAAATGAACACGTGACAAGTTTTATTGGTAGAGCAACGGTAGCATTAATAAGTGAATAATGATAGTATTTAATTAATTAAGTGAACACGTGACAAGTTTTTATTGGTGGAGTATAGAGTGAAGCAGAAAAAGTAGGATAGAAGATTTGGACTCGCAACACCTCCACTTAGCTTCATGGGATTTTGTTTATTTATTTTGAAAGGACAATAGCCTAATGGGGCTAACTAGAAATAACTCCACCAATAGCCATAAACCACCACGTTGCTACCCTCACTTTTGACTTGTACTGAACCACATATCATGTTTAAGTTAGCTGAGTTAGCTGTATTAAGTGAATCGTCCATTCAAGCCATGGAAGTATTAGAAAAACTGAAGAACATAATCTCTTATTAAATGATACAGTCGACTGCATCAAATTTTATTTCACTTCCTGAAGTTTGTATTTTACAATACAAACACTAGTATACATTGATGAACCACACAAATAATAATATTAGGGTGAAAGCACAGCCAGCAAGCAAAATTAGGATTTAGCCATCTTACATATTACACAGAAACACCAGGCAAAAAATAGGCAATCGCCATCGAAACCCTTACCCCTTGACCTTTAGAACTACATAGCAGAAAATGTACATAAAATACAATAAAAACTTAGATGTTGATAGTGGCTTCCCATAGCCTAAGAAGTCCATTACGACCACCACTGCATATCATTTTCCTCTCAAGGTCTGAAGCTACACATCTTACCTGGATACCACAGAAGAGGCCAAAGTCAAACAGTGAATCAAGTAACCATGAATCTCTGTATGTAAGGCATCACACATTGTAAGATTTCAAGTTGTGACATTTATTGCTTTGATTTTAGCATTTGTATCTTTTGTGTCACACATAAACCATGTATTACGAGAAACCAATCACTATGATCATATTAAATCTGCATCCCTTGTTTATGCCCATGCATATTCTCACTCTATGCTTTATTTAGCAAATAGCTTACAAAATGACTTGTCATCAAGCAAGCTCCATTTATGTTAGTTTGATTTTTGTTCTAATTGAGTTAATTCTCAACAACTAGATGAATAACCACCACCAGTTGGGCGGGGGGTGGGTGGTGAGGGTTTGAGTTGTCAGGTTTGCAGCATATACAATAAAATAAATAAAAAACAAAAATTTGTAATTGGAGCAATATGATCCCACACCAGAAGTAATGAACTTCCTGAGATAAATATGTGCTCTAGGTTAAGTAAGTTTCTCAAACGTTAACTCGCACAAATATATTACATATTCTTATACATATAGGGAATAAAGGAAAACTTGAATTTACAAGGACAATCCAAACATGAATTCCCCTTCCCCCTCCACTTGAGGCCAAATCTTATCCCACCAAAAATAAAAATAAAAAGAAGAAGAAGAAGAAGAAGACAATCTAATCATAAAAAAGAGGGGGGGGGGGGGGGGGAAGAGTCTAACAGAATGGCTGAGAAAGATGAGATAAGCTATGTACGATTACAACAGCATACAACACAATTTTAGATAAGGGCAGAGCCAAGATTTGAATCTACATACCACATGAACAGTATCATGCATCACTACATGTACTCTAATAAAACATATATACTATATTCAGTTGTCTTTTAGCATTTTTTAGTAGATAAAAGAAGCTTTGCATTTATCGATTGTGTATATAAAACAACACAAATTCATCCATTTCTTGATAAAAGTATCTTTTTGAAACTTTGAAATACTAAAATTTGTGAGTAATGAAATCTCAAAATATTATGACACAACTTCAGTGTGGCTCCACCCCTGACTGAGGGATCAAATAGCCATAATACAAGCAGAAAGTAAAGATATACAACACATACCACAGCAACCGTCCTTGGTGGTGTTCGATAGAGTTGCCAACCAGCCATTTTTGAACCTGTGCTAGAGAAGCCACCGAGTCTCTCTTGAGGCCGTTGAAAGAGAGACATGGAATTATCAGCTGCTCCAATACCTAACCAGTGTTCCCCAGCACTGATAGATAATATAGCAGCATTATGAATGGTAACATTCTTCATGCACCTTATACCACCTGCACACATTGCAAAGTTAATCTTAATGAAAGAAGAAACATATAAATCTTGGCTCTTACCCTCATCTTGTGATGCGTGACACTGTTCATTTGGTATGTAGATTCAAATCTTGGCTAGATAAGGTCAAGCACAAAAGAATTACTGTAATGAACAGTGTCATGCATATGTTTAGATAAAGTTGAGCACTAAAAGAAGCTGAAAATCCAAGGAATGGAAAGAAAGAATTTTCACTAATAAAGAGATCATCAATGCTCTTACCCTCCTCATTTTCCCAAAACCGCAACAGTCCATCAGTTGAACCTGAAAAAGGACATCATATTTAATTTCACAAAAGCATTGCTACCCTAATATTTTAGGAGTAACCAAGGGAGACATGGAAAGAACACAGCATACAGAATGGGTGATGAGGTTCAACCTGTTATTATTCCTTTGTCCAATGGGGAATACTCAACACATAATATTGGACCAGCATGGCATGCCAAAACAGCATCACAAGTTCCCCGTGAAACAGACCATGTTCTTGCTGTCCAATCATCACTACCAGTAATTAAAGTATCTTCAACCATTCTAATTGACCTGCATTTTACACAAAATCATGGAGTCTTTAAATCCATCCCTAAAAAAATATAAAAGCAACAAAAAAAAATTATATGATCCTTTCTCTCACCGAATCCATTTTGTATGCCCTAACAGCTTGTGCATCTGCCTACCTGCACGGATGTCCCATATATTGGCAACCCTGCAATGCAAGTATTACCAAGTTGGCTTTCAGGTAACAAGCCAGATATGAATACCCAAATTTGATAATAATTGTGACTTTCAATAAACATACGCATCTCTGCCAGCAGCAGCAAGGATTCCTGTTGAGTCATCATACTCCATGCATAGAACTGCACTAGAACAGCGACCTACTGTTGCCACACACATATCGGTTCTAACATCCCACATCTTTACAGTACCATCATGGGCTGCAGTGAGGACACGTTCACCAGACAGCATGCGCACACAGCTCACCTACAAAGACAGACATACACATTAATTCAGTTACAATCATCAACTACATATATCGTCACTACTGCTCTCCATAATGTCTTCATTGCTTAGCGGGAAAGAAAAGGAAGAAAAAGAAGCTAACAATTTTGCATATAAGATGTCATCGTATGTTTATACACATGTAAGGGTCAGATTCAAGTTACACCAAGTACAACTCTATTACTGTTACATTGCATTGGTTGTTCTTCCACTTATACTCTCTGCACACGCCTTTCTGGTTCCATAACCAGTCATTTATCAAAGAAAAGATGTGTTGAGCACACAAACCTGTCCATCATGGCCTTTTAGCTCTTCTAGAAGCTGAGTTGTTTGCTTGTCCCATACTAAAACAGACTGATCATCTGATCCTGATACCACCTTTCCTCGATCAGAACTTATTGCACGGACAGTCCTTCATATGAAGCAAGAAAGGGAAGACATTAATTTAAGGTGAATCAAAGAGACAAAGGGAGTACTGCAGATTGGCTTCAATAAATCCACCAAAAAAGAAAAAGGGAAAGAAAACCTGGTATGTCCTTTCAGAGTTGCCCGCAGTTCAGAACCACGAAGACTAGGATCCCAGATCTTAACCTGCATGATTGTAGAAAAAGAATATACACTGCATCTTTAAAACCTTCACAACATAATACAAAGCCACTCGAGTGAAGAAACTGTAAGATAGAAGAAAAGACCTAAATATGTACACTTACACAGCAGTCTGTGCTTCCACTGATAAAGAAACCTGCATCTTCGCGGTCACCCACCAAATCCCAAACTTCTCTTCTTGTCACACAATGTAGAGCAGTAATGGCACCGCTATGACCCCTAAGTACGCGAACATTGGTTTGAATTTTTTTCTGACCAGCAGCAGATACATCTTGTTTACGAGGAGTCCCATTCTCATTTGTGGCTGAACTCAGAAGACAGCAAATCACGTCGATATGGTATTAGATTAACTGAAAACAACAAATAATAATACAGGTATATAATTTAATAAAAGGGCTACCTGAATTGCCGCTGTCAGAAGCCCATTTACGAACACGACTAAAAGAGTTTGATCTGGTTGCTGTATCCCTGCTGAACATGCTCTGAACCCAGTTCCTTCCAACACCAGAAGCCTCGGCAGGCTGCTGATACTCATCTGTGGCATCTTTTGAACGTGGGGATGGCAATCCAGGAGATGACATGGATTGGGCCTTAATAGAAGTGACTCCCCAGTAACCAACACGGAGTTGCTGGATATGTGATAAGAATCCTCTGAGTTTTATCTGCAACAAACAGGTGATAGAAAACTTTTAGCAAAAGTACCCATAATCAGAGCAAAACTTCGGTTGAATAAAATCAACAGGAAAGGGGAAGAAAAAATCAAAACACAAAATAAACACTGATATGAAAAGAATGCGGAAAAACAAATATTAACCTTGGAGCTCAACACAAAATGACCAATGAGATGAAAATGTGAGAAAAATTAATAACTCCTTATGAATTTGATTTAATGACCATCAACCCAAGAACTGGTGAAATGGAAAAAAAAAAAAAAAAAAATCATTAAGACTAACATTGGATTGCAGAAAAGGGAAGCATCATTAGGCAATGCATTAACCAAAACAAGAGTAACAGATTTTTTTAGAAGATCCCCACCTACCCCACTCCCCTCAACCACTCAAATTCAATATCTATCCAACCCCCCCTCCCTCTTGGCTGGCCATAGGCTCCTTCTCTCTTTTCTTTTCTTTCACAGAAACAAATAAAATGCACACACCCCTCAATCTCTCTCACACTCCCACCAGTGCACCACTACACCACCACCTCCACCATCATTTTTCCGGCGGGATGCACTAGAAAAATCCATTGGAACTTCTTGGGCTCTTTCAACTCAAAATTTTAAGGTAAAACTCTTAAATTTTGGTAGATTTTCATGTAATTGCTAGACTTCCTTCTAATCTAAGCTTTTTGAGTGATATTCGTGTAAGTAAGTATATGATTTTTGACTTAGTGAACTTGTTTGATTAATGGTTTGTGGTTTTTATGCAAATGGTGGCCATTTGAGGTTTCTGCTTAGCTAAAATTTGGGGTTTTTGGGTTTCTAATATGAAATAGTTGGTAAATCTAATTTTTCATTGCTATTGAGTTTATTTGGAGCTAGTTAAGGGTTTAGATTGGATATTGTCTTGGTGGATATTGTGATATATCTTGTATCATGAGTCTCTCTTGAAAATGTTGAAAATGTTGTGTAAATCCTGTGGAAACAACTTTATAAAGTTTAGGATCTTGAGGCCAAAAAGGAATTTAAATAAAAACAAATAAGAAAGGCTTTGAATGGCTTACAATTATAAGTTGTAGTTCATGACTTGCAAATATATTGTTTAGTGGCTTTGTAAGTCAAATACATGTGAGATTAAGATCTTTGGGCATGAGTAAAGGGAATTCTATGAATGTGGGAGAATTTACTTTAGGGGCTTAATCTTATCAACTTAAATTATCGTGTGGACCTAATGACTTTAGACTCATTTTGATGGGATTTTTTTAAGTTAGGCCTTGCCAACTTGATGGAAGACTTATAGCTAACTGGGTAGAATGATGTCTACTGAGGATTTTTGGAAGAGTTTGGGTATAGCGGATTTATCCATGCCAATAAGAGTGTTGTCTTAAAAGAGGTGGGTAGGATGACACCCAAAATGAGTGTTGTCTTATATGTATTTTGGTAGGTTTCCTTGGCATTCTTTTGGTTCTAGCTAACCACCTTTGGAGCTTTGGAAATTAGGCTTTTTGCAAGTTACAAGGTAAGTAGGTTCTTAATAGGATTTTATCATGTTGCATGAAATGTTGTCTTGGGTTTAAACATTTTTGGAAAATTGATTGTGGAACTATATTTTCCTAAAAAGTGTCGTTCTGTAACCCTTGATATATGTATATAATTATATATGAAAAGTACATCATATTTGATATTGCATATGGGGAAATGTATGAATTGTTGGCATAGAAAATAATAAGAGCATCTTTTTTTTTTCAAAAGAGTTTCAACCTATGTCATCCGCTCCTAATTATAGCTCTTTATCATCAGACTAAGACATCAATTAGTTTTTGGTGTAGGCGGGGATTAAACTCCAGATCTCTTTATACAACTATTAGAGGTTTTACCAGTTGAGCTAAGTAAAACCCACATATGAGCATCTTTGATTTAATTCTTTGATGATGGATTTTATGAATTTATGGTATTATTTGGAAATTCTAATGATGCTTATCTTGACTTGTGTTATTTGGGAAATTGATGCAATCACTTTTGACAAGGAATGATTTTGAAGACTTTAAGAACTTTGTGGATATCTTGGACATTTAAAGATTTTATGAAACTACTTGAAAATAAACTATGTATTTGGAGTACATGTAATCTGTGAGCTCTTTATGTCGTTTTTCCTTTGTTGTGTGACATTGCCTTTGTGACGACCTAGTTGTGATGACTCATCATGTGGCACTGTTATAATTCACAGTGATATTAAGTAGTTTTATGCAATTTCATGGTGGTTATTTTGAGAAACTTTGCGTTGATCTATTTCAATCATTCTTGTCATATTATTACTGAAAATGATTTTGTAGAATTCAAATGGAAATTATAACATGCTTTGTAATATAATCATCATTATGAAACTTGCATTTTCCCCTCCAATTAATTATGCTACTAACTAGGTTTTGTCTCATTCCATTCTTTTTTGAAGCAGGTTTTGCGACTAGCAATAGTTAGGCAACTACAATTAGAGGCTGGACTTTTGAGGCGGGACCCAAGAATTTCCGTTGGCGTTGTACATCCTAGAGGAGACTTGACTCATTTATTTTGTATCTAACAATGTTGATGACATTTATCCCCATTGGGCAAGTTATTTATTGGACCGTAAGTTGTGTCATTCCACCTCAAAACCAATTGGTGATGAGGAAGACACTCAAATCTTTTATGGCTTTCGACATCACCATGTGGGCCTATTTTTAGAGTGGTTGTAGGAAATCAAATTGTGATCCTCCCAACAATCTCTCTGTCACAATGACACTCCCATGACTCGAACTTATGACCTTGACTCTGATACTATTTGTCGGACCGTGAGCTGTGTCATTCCACCTCAAAACCAATTGGTGATGAGGAAGACGTCTTAGCGGTTTTTGAAGAGTTTTTTCAACATTGTAAGTTTGAAGAACCCCTTAATGCCACCTTCATTGCTTTAATTCCTAAAAAGAACGAGACCTCTAATACTAGAGATTTTCGGCCTATTAGCTTGGTGGGGAGTGTGTATAAAATCTTGGCTAAGGTTTTGGCAAATCATTTAAGAGTGGTTTTAGATCAACAGATCTCTAAGACTCAGATTAGCTTTGTGGGTCGGAGACAAATCCTTGACTCGGTTCTTATTGCGAATGAATGTGTGGATAGCCAAGGGAAGAGTAGGGTTCCTGGAGTCATTTGTAAACTTGATATTGAGAAGGCCTACAATCATGCGAATTGGGAGGCTTTGCTAGATTTATTGAATAGAATGGGTTTTGGAGTGAAGTGGTGTAAGTGGATCTGCACTTGTATATCCATAGTCCAGTTCTCTGTTCTGATTAATGGATCTCCAACCGATTTTTTTGGTAGTTTAAGGGGTTTAAGACAAGGGGATCCGTTATCTCCGATGCTATTTTTGATTTTGATAGAGGTGTTCAGTAGGATGTTGAGAAGAGTAGAGGGAGCTGGCTTGATCCGTGGTTTTAAAGTTAAGGGTAGGAGGGGTGGTGGGGAAAGTGTTTCACATCTATTGTTTGCAGACAATACTATCCTATTTTGCGATGGAGATGTGGAGCAAGTTCTTCATATTCGGTTGTTGTTACTCAGATTTTAAGCGGTTACAGGTTTGAAGGTCAATGTACACAAGAGTGAAATGGTTCCAATAGGAGAGGCTGACGATGTGCATGCCTTGGTTGATATTTTGGGCTGTAGATAGAGAACTTTGCCTATGTCTTATCTTCGCATGTCATTGGGGGCTTCTCATAACTTCCCTTCAATTTGAAATCCCATTTTGGAGAAAATTGAGCAGAAATTAGCCGGTTGGAAGAAGTTGTACTTGTCTAAAGGAAGTCGATTGGGTTGATTGATGTTACTCAAGAGTACATTATCTAGTCTTCTTACCTATTTCCTATCTTTATTCACCATTTCTACTTATGTGGCTAATAAAATTGAGAAGTTGCAAAGGGATTTTCTTTGGGGTGATAGCAAGACTCATCTGGTAGGATGGGATAAAGTTTGTGCGCCTATAGCTAACGGTGGCTTGGGGATAAGAAAACTTACTACTCTCAATAAGGCTTTATTGGGGAAATGGTTGTGGCAATTTGGGAAGGAAGATGATCGGTTATGGAGGAGGGTGGTAGATTCAAAATATGGGGAAGATTGGGGGGATGGACCTCAAAGCTAGGTAGGGGAGTTCATGGGTGTGGTTTGTGGAGAGGTATTCGTATAGGATGGGAGGATTTTAGCAAAAATTGTCAGTTTGTTGTTGGGTTGGGGAATAGAGTGAGATTTTGCAGGATGGGTGGTATGGGGATCAACCTTTCAAATTGGCTTTCCCAAGGCTGCATGGTGCCATTGATAAGGAGGCATCTGTAGAAGCTTCTTTGTCAAGGCAGGGGGAAAAGGATAGAAGAATTTGGGATATTCGTTTTACTCGAAGACTTAATAATTGGGAGATAAATGAAGGGCTGCATTTTCTTTGTATTTTGGGAGCTAATACTCCTCCACTAAATGTTGGAGACCGGATGAGATGGAAGTTGAAACCTAATGGGGAGTTTGACATCCAGTCATATTATAACAAATTGCGGATTCCCCCTCAATTGTCTTTCTTTGAAAAGGTATTTGGAGAGTAAAGGCACCTAGACGGGTTTCTTTTTTTGTTTGGTGTGTAGCTTGGAATAAGATCCTAACGGGTGATAACTTGAGATTGAGGAGACTGGATTTTGTAGACTGGTGCATTATGTGTCAACATTGTGGAGAGACGGTGGACCACTTACTTCTTCATTGTGAGATGACTCATCGGTTGTGGAGCTTTTCCTTAGCAACTTTTGGTTTGTCTTGGGATATTCCTAGATCAATCCCAAATTTATTTTTTGGCTGGTGGAATTGGTTGGGAAAACACTCATCTTAGATTTAGAACTTAATTCTGTTGTGCATCCTATGGTGTATTTGGAAGGAACGGAATTCGTGGACTTTTTGAGAATTTGGACAGTTCCGATGATCAGATGCTTGCTTATTTTAGTGGGACTCTTTATGATTGGTCTCAGGCTTGGGGACTCACGACTAGTGATTCTCTCACTTATTTTCTTAGTTCTCTTTCTCCTTGGTAATTAATTTGTTGTTTGGTTTTCTTTAATGTTTTCTCTTTGTTTTTCTCCTTGTATTTTGGGTCTGCTCTATGTTTTTAGTGCATAGAGTAGCTGTTCGTATATATAACATTCTTACTTATCAAAAAAAAAAAGACTCAAATCTTTTATGGCTTTTGACGTCACACCATGCGGGCCTGTTTTTAGAGTGGTTATAGGGAGTTAAATTGTGGTCCCCCAACATCATTGATATATAATTATTATTCAAACCTCTATTCTTTTGAGGCTAGTGGTCCATGTTTTGAGCACTCTAAATTAAACGCCCCATGTGCTCCCAAAGTAAGTTAGAGCTCTGACTTACTTTGGGGAGCATATGGGGAGTTTAATTTACAAACTTTGTCAGTCAATATTATACACTTGATGTTTGGGAATAACTGAAAGGAATTGTCAAAGAAAAAAAAAATTACAGGTGGTTTTATGTTGTGGATTTCTCATGCACTAGGCCTTTACCGGGTTTAGGGCATGACAAAAATAAGTACATGAAGACTACAAAATAAATTTTTTTTTTTTTTTTTGATAGTTAACGAAAAAATTTTATTAAGAAAAAAATAGCCAACCCAAGTTGGTGCGGACACAAGATACAAGCTCCCAATTATACGCATGTATGGGAGGAAAAGCAAAAAGAAGACGGCCCAACCTGTGGCCTTATGGATGAAGTCTGTTAGTTATTGGGCTTGAGATTAAGCAAGCCCGAGCATTTAATAATTAGGGTTCTTTATGCGTTTTGTTGTTAGCTATTTAAACACTTTTTCTAATTATTGTAAGATCTTTTGAGAATTATTAAAAAACGTGTTTTCTTTTACACTAGTACCGACTCCAGTTTGCTTGGTGCTAACTCTAAGCAACCCTTAGGTGTTGACTCCTAGGATTTATCTTTTGTTCTATTGTTGTTTAATTGCTCCATTGAAATAGTGTGGTTTTTGGGCTGTGGGTTCTGTGATCGAAGGCGGGCACAGATGGTGGTCACTGGCTTGGGAGGCGTCGCTGGCTTCTCTGTTGGCTTGGGGGTGAGAAACTCATGTGGGGCTTGGGGGTATACATGGATTGTAGGGGCTGGTTTCGGCTTGTTCAAGTCTCATGGGGCAAAAACTTGAAAGGTACTGTCATATTTGGTTGGCTTGCTCTTTTGATGGTTTTGCTTTGAAGTGGAATGTGATGCTTCAGGTATTGGCATAGGAGTACTTAGTCAAGAGCACCACCCAATTGCTTATGTTAGTGAGAAGTTGAATGATGCTAAGCAAAAGTACTCCACATATGACAAAGAATTTTATGCCATTGTGCGAGCTCTTTGGCATTGGCGCCATTACCTATTGTCTCAAGAGTTTATTATCTACTCTGATCATGAAGCTTTGCGCTATCTCCATTCCCAAAAGAAGCTGAATTTTAGGCATGGTAGTTGGGTTAAATTTCTGCAACGCTACTACTTTGTGGTGAAACATAGGGCGGGAGTTGAGAATAAGGCTGCTGATGCACTAAGTCGAAGGGTGTCTTTGCTATCAATCATGAGTGTTGAGGTTACTGGGTTTGAACGACTCAAGGATGACTATGAGTCATGCCCGGAGTTTGGGGAGCTCTACACTAGCCTAACTAATGCCTCACGGCCAGTCCTGGATAGTTATACCCTTCAAGATGGTTACTTGTTCAAAGCCAACAAGTTATGTATTCCTCGGTCGTCAGTGAGAGATTTCCTAGTTTGGGAGATATATGCGGGAGGCCTTGCAGGTCATTTTGGCCGAGACAAAACAACTGAGGAAGTGGAACGTCAATTCTATTGGCCTGGTCTTAAGAGGGGCGTTGTCAAGATAGTTGGTCAGTGTCATACATGTAAACTAGCCAAACATCGCAAGCAAAACACTGGCCTGTACACGCCTCTACCTGTGCCAGATCGCCTGTGGCAGGATGCGCGTATAGACTTCGTGCTAGGTTTGCCCCGCACCTTTAGGAAGCATGATTCTATCCTAGTAGTTGTTGATCACTTCTCTAAGATGGCTCATTACCTACCATGTTCTAAGACCTTTGATGCTTCTAAGATTGCAAAGCTTTACTTTGATGAGATTGTCAAGCTTTATGGTCTTCCCAAAACCATAGTGTCTGATAGGGATGTTCGTTTCATGAGTTATTTTTGGAAGACCTTGTGGCATTTTTCCACGGCATTTCATTCTTAAACTGATGGTCAAACTAAGGTGGTTAATCGTAGTCTAGGCAACCTCCTTCGGTGTCTAGTGGGTGAAGCCAATCGGAATTGGAATTCAATTCTTCCTATAGCCCAACTTGCATATAATAGCTTTGTCAATAGGTCTATAGGCGTTAGTCTTTTTGAGGTTGTGCATGGATATACACCTAGGAAGCCCTTAGATCTTTTGCCCATGTCCCCACATGTTAGGATTTCTGAATCTGCTAAGGCATTTGCACGACATGTTCATGATTTGCATCATGAGATTCGCAAAAAAATTCAAGTAAGTAATTCTCAATATAAAATTCATGCTGACACTCATCGGCGTCTTGCAGAGTTTCAGGTAGGGGATTATGTCATGATTCGGATTCGACCTGAACGGTTTCCCTCTAAGACCGTTAAGAAATTGCAGGCTCATAGTGCCGGTCCGTTCAAGGTAGTGAAACGAATGGGCCCAAATGCATATGTCATTGACCTTCCTCATGATTATGGTAGTTGCTTCTCCTTTAACATTGAGAATCTAGTTGCTTATAAAAGCCCTACAGCTATTCCTAATACTCCTTCTGATGAGCTTTTACTTGATCCTATTGATGCCCCTATTCCTACCCATTTACCCTTAAATCTGCCCTAAGCACATAAAGAATCTATTGATGCTATTTTAGATGAGCAGATTGTTTCGACCAAGGATGGAGAAGTTCACCGTTTCCTAGTTTGGTGGCGTGGGCAACCAGATTCTGATTACACATGGATTACTAGAGATGAGCTACAGCGACTGGATCCTAACTTGCTGGAGTACTATCAAAGCTCTTCAGATTTCCACTCGACAGGGTCGAGTTCTTCTCACTCGAGGGGAGTTGGTGCAGACACAAGATACAAGCCCCCAATTATACGCATGTATGGGAGGAAGAGCAAAAAGAAGATGGCCCAACCTGTGGCCTTATGGATGGAACCTGTTAGTTATTGGGCTTGAGATTGAGCAAGCCCGAGCATTTAATAATTAGGGTTTCTTTATGCATTTTGTTGTTAGCTATTGAAACATTTTTTCTGATTATTGTAAGACAGCTTTTGAGAATTATTAAAAAACGTGTGTTTTCTTTTACACTGGTGCCGACTCTAGTTTGCTTGGTGCTGACTCTAAGCAACCCTTAAGTGCTGACTCCTAGGGTTTATCTTTTTCTCTATTGTTGTTTAATTGCTCCATTGAAATAGTGTGGTTGTCCTACATCACAAGTATATTGGGGATGTACCATGGGGGCAAAAAGCAAGATCCAAAATTACAATGATCAAGTAAAGCAGGGAGAGAAAAACAAGAACAATGTGACAAAGCCACACTCCAAACAAGGAGAGTATGCAAGAAGAAAGACTTGATCTCTAGTAAGGAGCGCTCACATCCCTCAAAGCATCTAGCCCTCCAAAAAACTATATTGTGATGTCGTCCGAATTTACCTTGCCAAGACTCAAACACCTCAAGTACCTTAAGTAGCATAACCCAATGGAGTCCAAACAAAACAAAACACCAAAGACCACAACTCAGAAGCTATAGGATAATGAAGTAGAAGATGATCTACTGACTCCCCACACCTCTTACACATATAGCACTAGTCAAGAACAATAATACTCCTTTGCAAAGATTATCAGTTGTAAGAATCTTACCTAAATAGGCTGACCATTAAAAGAAAGCCACCCTTGGAAGGACCTTCGATTGCCACACCAACCTCCAAGGGAAGGAGATAGTAGGGGCTAGAAAGAAAGATAGAAACTTTTGATCTCAAAACCTCTACTCCTTGTTGGCTTCCAATTGCCATAAACCGACCAAAAGAGACTTCCTCCCAATCCTAACAAAAATTGAAAACTCTAATGAATTCTCCCACTAGTACAACACATAACCTCCGCCACTGAAGAATCCCTTGCCCCACTAAGGCAGAAAAGATCTAGAAAAGCCTCTTTAAGGGTACAATCCCCACACCACACATGCTTCCAAAACTTCACTCTAGCAACATCCTTTCTCCTTTTTTTTTTTTTTTGATAGGTAATAAGAGTATTATTAAACAAACTAAAAAATAGAAGAAAGCAAATACAAGGTGTTCATGATGGTGAACACAAGGAAATGCAACAAACAACAACATCAAACCATAAGAGTTTAGAGAAGTTTAGGCAGCCACTTCTAATAAATCTCCAAAGGCTAACACCATATGCGCTTGTCACCTTTTTCATGCACTAACCACCTTATTAATTCCCATATTTCGACTTTATAACCCTCCTCCATAACACGTCTATCTCTAACCCATATCTCCAAAACCACTTGCCCAACAAGGCAGAGTTAAAGCTTCTCAACCGTCTTATGCCTAACCCTCCAACTTACATTGGCTTACAAACTTTAGCCCATTTCACCAGGTGTAACTTAGAATCACCACTAATACCACTCAAAAGAAAATCTCTCAGTAATTTCTCCATGCGATTTGCAACCTTCCCAGGTATAGGAAGAATGAAGATGAGATACGTAAGTAAGAAGGAAAGAGTACTTTTAATAAGAGTTACCTTCCCCCCTTTAGGTAAATAAAGCCTCTTCCACCCTACTAGTCTTCGTTCCATCTTTTCTAATATTGGATTCCAGATTGATGACTCTTTGAATTTAGCTTGCAAAGGAAATCCCAAATATTTCAAAGGAAGGGAAGAATGCCTACAACCCAACAACCCCACCAACACATCAAGATTACATGCCTCACCAACTGGCACCAACTTTGATTTGCCCAAATTAATTCTTAACCCTGAAACCTCCTCAAATCTATTCAGAATCTCTCTCAAAGTAACCAACTGATTAGGGTCAGTATTACAAAAAATAAGGGTGTCATGTGCAAATAAAAGATAAGACACCATCATCGAAGT
Organism: Castanea sativa; assembly: GCF_040712315.1. Lineage (NCBI taxonomy): Eukaryota > Viridiplantae > Streptophyta > Magnoliopsida > Fagales > Fagaceae > Castanea > Castanea sativa. Next base: position 30,600,967 of record NC_134016.1, on the reverse strand, counting down.
ACTAGGTGTAGAACCTACAGAGAAACCCGAAAATTGTCCAGCAACTACAGCCATATCAAACATACGGCTCAAAGCCTCCATAACAATATCAAAGAGCAACAGAGATAGAGGATCCCCTTGCCTAATCCCCCTAGAGCTTCCAAAAAAATCTTAAGGACTCCCATTGATCAAAATAGAAAATTTAATAGTAGAAATGCAACACAAAAATCCATTTCCTCCACTATTCTTAAAACCCACAACGCTGCAACATATAAATTAGAAAGCCCCAATTCACATGATCATACGCCTTCTCCATATCCAACTTACACAACACACCTGGAACCCTATCTTCAATCTACTATTAATACATTCAGAAGAAATTAACATATAGCCCAAAATTTGTCTACCTTTAACAAATGCATTCTGAGATTCTGAAATAAGCCCATGTACCACCCTTCGAAACCAATTAGCCATCACCTTCGAAATAATCCTGCATATCCCACCGACTAAGCTGACTGGCCTGAAATCCTTGATCTCCACTGCATTCGCCTTTTTAGGAATAAGGGTAAGAAATGCAGTATGAAGACTCTTCTCAAATACAATTTGAGTCTGAAAAACTTTTATAATTTCTTTTTTCAACACACTCCAAAAATACTGGAAAAAAAAAAAAAAAAAGCTATGGAAAATTCATCCAGGCCAGGAGGCTTATCGCCGTTAGAACCATGGATCACCCCATACACCTCATCCTTATCAAATGGCCTATCTAACCACAAATAGCATCCTCCTAAAAAATCCTAGAGAATTCCACATCATCAAGGACAGATCTATTAACCACATCTTCATCCTCATTAAATGGCCTATCTAACCAAATAGCATCCTCCTCAAAAATCCTAGAGAATTCCACGTCATCAAGGACAAATCTATTAACCACATCTTCAGAATAAAGTTGTCTATAGAAGCAAGATATACACTCTACTATGACCTCCAAATCTAATGACAACTCTCCATCCACCATAAGCCTATCTATGGAGTTAAACCTTCTGTGGGAATTCGCTATGCAATGGACGAATTTAGTATTCCTATGTCCTCCAATAAAAAGTACTCTAAATTTTTGCCTCCAACATATTTCTTCCAAAAGTGAAGCTTTTTTACACTCCCCCTGAATTCTCTCCAAGTCTAGCTTCTCCTCCGTTAAATCGTGACTCTCCTTAATAGTTTCAAACTAACTAAGATCCTTCCACAATTGTTTTCCTCGTTCTTCTACATTTCCAAACACCTCCACATTCCATTTTTTCAACATCTTCAATTTATTTGCCAACACAAAACTCAGGGCCCCTTGAAAATAATAGGAATCCCACCAAGAATGCACCCTTTCCACAAAGCCTTCACCCTTAAGCCACATGTTCTCAAATTTAAATGGCCTCCTACCCCTATGCTAGAAGGATCCACCCTCTGTGACAATCGGAAAGTGGTCTAATAAAAGCCTAGACATTCTTCTCTAACACACAGTAGGAAACTTAGCCTCCCAATCTGCAGTGAAAAAAAATCTATCCAATTGTGCCTTCGGCTCAACTTCCCTAGAATTAGACCAAGTAAAGTTTCCTCCTTCCAGGGGGATATCAGTCAAACTAAAGTTTCCTCCCAGGTAAAGTTTCTTTGTCCGTGAAGTAAATCATTGGATTACAAAATCTAATCTAGTTCCACAGATGATGGAAACATTTTAGGAAAAGAATTGGAAAATTATTCATAATTGATTTCCACCAATCTTCTTATCTATAAGCATATGCTAGGGATCTAAAAACATTAGTGATCACTTCTACAATTCAGGTCAGCACCTTCTCTTTGTTATTATTATAAAGAATGAGAATATAAGTGATAGATTATTAAATGCCCCAAAAGCTTGAGCTATCAAGAAATGGTAAATTTAATCATTTAACCATAATTTTGACACTCTCCCTCACTTCTGAGTCTAAACTCCCTCTTAATAATGGGGGTCCAACATGTTGGATTTTAACATTTTAAATGGGAGGTAGTGTGAAGATAAGGATCAAACTTAGAACCTCCTACTTTGATACCATGATAAATTACCAAATGTCCAAAAAGCTCAAACTATTAGGAAATGATGTATTTAATCACTTAACCATAATTCTAACAATCAGCATCCTACATTTCAATCTTTGACTAAAATACAATGCATTATGTTGCATCTCCAAACATTCCCTACACCACATCCATTCTTCCTGCAGAAACATCTTAATTCTGATAGAATTGACTAAAACAACAAAGATAAAATCAGATGATACAAGAAATCCCAAGTATATAAAGGTGTCCGGCCATGATGAATACCTCATCACAAACACACATAAGCTAAGGGGAAAGGGAAATCAGTATGCCACATATATCAGAAAATTTAAAATTCAAATGTAACCCAGCCTCCAAAAGAAATGTAACTTACAAACTGCTTATATCCAATGTTGTTCTTCTCTGCTATTGTTTCAATCATGTACCAAGCATCAGTATCAGGAAGTCCCAGCCCAGCCTTTACGAAGAAATAAAAGAAATTCAGAACTCAAAAGAAGTCACTCATGTACATGTATATGTATATGGTGAGGGTATGGAAAAAGGTAAAAAGGAAAAAAAGAAGTGAATTAAGAGAATGCACTACCATGTGAGATGCCACCATAATTAGCTGCACTGCCACGATAGATGCATAATTCGCTGACCTGAGAGAAAATCAGACAAAAGCAATATTGAGGAATTACATCTCACACAATCACTATTTTGTGGGTAACATCAAATTCAAAAGAAAGAAAAAATTTCAGTGGATAGTATTTGGATTCTTAGTAATACTATTTCCATCCATGTCTTGAAAGGATTTGAATCTTGAATCCATCTATCTCTTAAATAGCAAGGTACATAGAATGTATAAGTGACTGATATCTTCTATCTTCCAGATTAAGACAGTAGACATTTATAACAAGATTATTCTGTACACCAACATAAGTATATGATCCATCCAAATAATGACACAACCAAATTAAGTTCAGTGTGAACCACATCCAAACTGATCTACCTTGGCCTTGGTCAAAGTGAAGCTGGCTCCATTAAGAAATCAAGGTTTCTACCCAACAAGGCATAGCACATTGGATTTCTAGGATCGTTGTCATTTTTCTATATTCTGTGTCTAACCTTTTTATCATACACAGAAAATAACCTATTTATGTATGTAAAAGTGTGTGTGCGTATTCTTTTTTTTTGATAAGTAATAAAGAAATTTATTGAAAAAAGAGAGTCACCCAAGTACACAGGAAGTATACAAGGGAGAATAAATCAAAGACGAACATTACAAAAATCAAGAAAATCCAAGATAGAAAGAAAAGGAAGGCTTCTCCACACGGAGAACCAATCTAGTAAGGTTCGGAAAAAAAGAGACTTAAGAACAGGCATGGAACTCTTGATGTCTTCAAAACATCTACTATTTCTCTCCTTCCAAATACACCACAACAAGCAATGAGGAACGGCCTTCCAAATATCTCCATTACGATGGCGACCAAAACGACCTTGCCAGCAAGCAAAAAGCCCCACAACAGACCTTGGCATAAACCAGTAAACTCCAAATAAACCGAAGACCATGTCCCACAATTCCATGGCAACCGGGCAGTGAAGAAAGAGATGGTCAACACTTTCACAATTGCACTTGCACATATAACACCAATCCAGGATGCAAATCTTTCTTTTTCTTAAATTGTCTACAGTCAGACATTTCCCCAAAGCTGCGGTCCAAACAAGGAAAGCTACTCTAGAGGGGATCTTTTGCTTCCAAATGCTTTTCCAAGGGAAAATTTGCTCCTTATGGCCAACAAGAAGATGGTAGTAAGAACTAACCGTGAACCCCTTACTCTTACAGGGCAGCCAACAGGACATGTCCTCCCCAATCCCCCTTACGGGAGTGCTATAAATGGAATTGATGAAGCTCCTGAAAGCTTCCAATTCACGATTATGCACATCCCTACAAAACTGAAACTCCCAATGGAGGACTCCATTGGTGTACCTCAAAAGATCCGCCACCGTAGCCTCTTTTCTACGACAAATCCTAAATAATTCCGGATAGCGAACGGCAAGAGAAGAAGAACCACACCAATGATCTAGCCAGAACAGCACCTTTGATCCATCTCCAATATCAAACATAATAAAACGAGATAAGGAGTGCCACCCCCGTCTAATGTTTTTCCACAAACTAACACCATAAGGACCAGAGAAAGAGGTAGAACACCAGCCACCCCAATCACAACCATACTTCACCTCAATCACTTGACGCCAAAGAGCATCCATTTCTTGCCCAAATCTCCATAACCACTTTCCTAATAAGGCAATATTGAAGGTTCTCAGATTCCTGATCCCCAACCCACCTGAAGAGAGAGGAGAACACACCGAAGACCAATCAACCAGATGAAATTTGGGCTCATCTCCTAGACCACCCCAAAGAAAGTCACGTTGAAGTCTAGCAATTCGGTTGGCCACAGAAGCAGGAATAGGGAATAAGGAAAGGAAATAAGTAGGAAGATTGGAGAGAGTGCTTTTAATTAAAGTGACTCTACCTCCCTTGGATAAATATAATTTTTTCCAACCTGCTAATTTTCTTTCCATCCTTTCAAGAATAGGAATCCAAATTGACTTGTCCTTAAATTTTGCCCCCAAAGGAAGACCCAAGTATTTCATAGGGAGGGACCCATGGTTACAACCTAAGACAGCCACTAAAAGATCCATATCTTGCACTGACCCCACTGCCACCAGCTCAGACTTACCCAAATTAACCTTCAGACCCGACACAGCTTCAAACCAAATGAGCACCATACGGAGAGTCGGCGACTCGATCAATGTTAGCATCACAAAAAATAAGAGTATCATCAGCGAAAAGGAGATGGGAAACCATCAAAGGTCTACCATCAGAAACACCAACTCTAAAGCCAGATAAACGGCCTTCAAGGGCAGCCTTATCCAACATTCTACTAATGGCTTCCATAACCAAAACAAATAACAAGGGGGACAAAGGATCACCTTGCCGCAACCCCCTTGAGCTTCCAAAAAACCCATGAGGAGTACCATTAATAAGGATAGAGAAACGAACCGTTGATACACAGAAGGAAATCCAACGTCTCCACTTATCTGAAAAACCGCAACGCTCAAGCAAGTAAATAAGGAATCTCCAATTCACATGATCGAAGGCTTTTTCTATGTCCAGTTTACATAACAACCCTGGCTGACCAGACTTTAATCTACTATCAAGACATTCATTGGCAATAAGAACAGAATCAAGGATCTGCCTATTAAGAACAAAGGCATTCTGAGGAGTTGAGATGATCTCTCCTAAAACCATGCGAAGACGATTAGCCAAAGCTTTGGCAAGAATTTTATAAATCCCCCCAACAAGGCTAATAGGACGGAAGTCCTTTACTTCCACTGCTGCAGCTTTTTTAGGAATGAGAGCAATGAAAGTTGCATTCAAGCTTTTTTCAAATTGGCTAGTATCATGGAAGTGGTGGAACACTGCCATGATGTCTGATTTGAGAATCCCCCAGCAAGATTGAAAGAAAGCCATCGAAAAACCGTCAGGCCCAGGAGATTTATCCCCATTAAACTCCATGATGACATCAAAAATCTCAGAATCCTCGAAATATCTCTCTAACCAATCCACATTATCCCTAGAAATCCTAGGAAAATCTAAAACATCTGGGAAAGGGTGCTGCTCTTGTCGCTCCGAGTAAAGGTTCAAATAGAATTGTTCAATATGGTCAGCAATCCTATCCTGGTTGGAAGACAAAACCCCATCGATGTTAAGGTTTTCAATACAATTACTTCTTCTATTAGAATTCGCCATCCTATGAAAAAACCTCGTATTGGAATCTCCCTCCTTTAAAAACAACACTTTGGACTTTTGCCTCCAACTAATCTCCTCTAACAAGGCTTCCTTCTCAAGATCGACACAAAGGGAAGCTTTTTCCAACATTTCTTGATCTGAAAGAGGTTGAGTGTCTGCTTTGACATCAAGAGCATTCAACTTGCTCCATAACAACTGTTTCTTAACTGAGATATTGCCAAAATCTGATTCATTCCACTGCTTAAGGTCAGATTTTAGGGCAATCAATTTCTTGGCAAGAATGAAACTAGGGGTCCCTTGAAAATGGTAATTATCCCACCAAGACTGCACCTTATCGAGAAACCCTTCCGCCTTCAACCACATATTCTCAAAACGAAAGGGGGTTCGCCCTCTACGAAGATTCCCACTCTCCAAAAGAATAGGAAAATGATCGGATAACACTCTAGGAAGCCTTTTTTGAGAGAAATGAGAGAAGTGATCTGCCCAAGCCGGAGAAAAGAGGAACCGATCAATTCTAGAGGCCGAGGTAGAGTTAGACCATGTGAAAAGGCCTCCCTCCAAAGGGTTATCCATTAGTCCATGAAGAGAAATAAAATCTGAAAAATCATTCATGCAGCGGGTGAATCTTCCTGCCCCTAACCTCTCCGAAGGAAAGCGGGTGACATTGAAATCCCCTCCCAAACACCAAGGTAAATTCCACCAACTAATCAAGCCTGCCAATTCCTCCCACAAATATTGACGCTCTCTATAAAAATTAGGGCCATAGGTACCTGTGAAGGCCCACTCAAAGTGGTCACTAACGTTTTTAAACCTACACGAGATTGAGAAACACCCCACTGCTTCTTCAATTTTTTCAACCACCCTTCTATCCCACAAGAGCAGAATACCACCGGAAGCTCCCTCAGAACCCAAGTAAAGCCAATCTATGAAAGGACAACTCCAGATACTTCTAACAAGGCCTCTTGTAATCCATTCCAGTTTTGTCTCTTGCAAACAAACTATATCAGCCTTCCAAGAGCGTAAAAGATTACGAACCTTGAGTCGTTTTTCCTTGCCATTCAGACCTCTGACATTCCAAGATATAATCTTCAAATTCATTGAGAAATAAAAAGAGCCCTGTCCTTACCATTATCACTACGCCTATAAGAGGCTGGACCATAATTGACAGAGCTAAACAAACCCCTCAATTCCCTAATCCCTTTCCTCCCTGAGCTCTTCAATGCTTTATCAGAATGAACCTTAAAATCCCTTTGCTGTAACTCAGCTTCAACAGCCAACAGGAATTTGGTAGCTGGCTCTTCCAAACCTTTGAGGGATGTCCCAAGAAAATCATCAAAGCCACTGAATTTTTCCTGAAACCACTCTGAGTATTTGTCCTTTCCCAGCAAATTATCCACCAAAGTTGTTGACCCTTCAGGAATATCCCTGACACCCGTAGGTAAGGAGACGGCCAGGGGTTCAACATTGAGAGGAGCCGAAAAATCAGAGAACTGGGAAACATCCTCTGAACCAATATCTGATACCCAATCCTCCACACTAACCTCAACCCCTTTATCCAGATCAGAATTAATCTCCCTAGGTTCCGATGACTCCTCTGGAACCAACACCAACTGGTTCGACTCATTCGTTCCAACAACCGCAGCATCCGGTGGCAAAGAAATAAGAATCGGGACAGCCACTCTCTATAAGAGGGAATATCCCTGACAACCGTATTCATTTTAATGTAAGGGTCCAAACCAATGCTATAAGAGATAAATATTCCCTCATTCCAAGTAAATTAATCAATGGAATTCCCATCTTTATAAGAAAGACATTCCCTCTACTTTGGAAGTAAAACTCTTGCACTGTTGGTGTATCATAGTCCACCAATGTCCTTTGATCTTAGGTGATGAGACTCCATCAAGGGGTGGGTCATCTAATTTTAAAGTCTGCCATAAGAGGCCTCTAACAAGCTCTACTTCATTCTTTGGAAAAATGGATTCATCTCTGACCAAACTTACCTCATCTCCATCACATTTCTCTCCCTCTCTCTTTAGAAATTCTGGCATAATTCATTTTGCATAAAGATAGCTTTGTCCCTGATCAAGCTTGCCTCATCTCCACCCCTTATTAACATACTCAAGAATAGATTCCCTTTCAGCCCATTGGTTCCATCATTAACATTCCCTGGCTGGAAATCCAAATTCCTTTCTTTTTTTTTTTGATAACTTAGGGAACCTTTCTAAAGAAGATTCAAAGAAAATATTGCAATGCCATGAAGGTGCCTGCATCATTTTATGATGAAATATAAATTAGCCGAACTGCATTGCAGTGCCATGCAGGCGACCTCATCACTTCAGTAGTTCCGTTTCGATTGATGGCTTGGATAATCTACCCAAATCGCACCTCCTATTAGTCTTACCAGTATTCTATGGTTGGCTGGATTCACACTGTCGTATCTCAGGGGTATATGATACACAAAACCAAGTATACACAATTTTCCAACCATAATCCAAATTCATAGTCCCAACATGTTCAACTTGTCTATCACCCCCCCCCCCCCCAAAAAAAAGCAAACACTTCTGTATAGGACCTTGGGTCAAATTGTAGTGTTTAGATTGGGTTGAAATTGTCACTTTAAAAATAAATCAATACATTAAAAACCACAGTTTGGTTAATCCATTTTGGATGACAGACCAACCCAACCCAAACTAAGTTGCAGCTAACAACCCAGAGAGACTGCCAAGTATCCCCATAGCCAGGCTCAAGGAGAAGCATCACTACACTTTGTACTCTGTATGGAGAAACCTTGTCTAAAAGTTAGACTAATTGCACGTGCAGCTACAAAATGGAGGGCTCATATGGGAGGTGGGTGAGGGGTGGCACATAAATATATGGTACGACAAGTGGTTGACCAGGTCATCGGAGAGTAAGCCAACTTGGTAGAAGTCACCGTGGTGTGTGAACCGATTGATGAGGACTGGAGGTGGTCGAATGTGAAATTGATTGATAAGGTATTTAATGAAAGGAGTGTGGCTCTGATAAGGTACCATTATGCAACCCGGGCATGCAAGACCAACATACCTGGAGTCCAAACCTCCTTAGGGGCATTCTCGGTAAAGACAGCATATGTTTTAACACTGAAATTGGCCGGCTTTCAGACTGAGCAAGAATGCTCTACTGCTGCAACAGCAAGGACACTCTGGAGGAAGATATGGAGACTAAAGGTGAAGAGTAAAATCAAGCATTTTATAAGGAGAGCATGCAATTATGCTTTCCCTACAAGGATCAAGTTTTACAATCAACGAATACTTGGTGACCCAACGTGTTTGTTTTGCAAAAGAAAAGGAGGGGAATGTGGGAATGCCCTTTTGCCTGACACGTCAGGTCTATGGTACAGGGGAAGATACAGAACTGCCTGGTTTCAGTGGAGGATTATCTACTGTTCACCAAGACAATGATGCGACAGCTCTCAAATGAGGAGGGTGACTTATCAGCTGTAACAGCGTGGTTGCTATGAAATGCTTGAAACAGGTACATCCAAGAAGGAATAGAGACACCACCGAGGAAGCACGGGTGCGGACCATGCAGCTAAATGGTAGCCACACCTGTGTCAGACGCGGCTGGGACGCGGGGTGCAGCCTGGATGCAGCTGCACGCACATCCCACATGAAATTTTTTTTTTTTTTTTAAAAGCCTGAAACGCAACTTTTCGCTTTGTGGGGCAGAAGTTTCGGTCAGTGGTGGCACCATTGATTCATTGACATTTGCAAACTGGGGTTGAAGCCTTGAACACAGAGAGAGAGGTTGAAAGCTTGAATATAGAGAGAGAGTGTGTTTAGAGTTTTCTTTTTTCTTTTTTTTATAAGTAATAAAGATGTATATTCAAGAACACTAAGTGAAGAGTGAAAATGTGAAGTGGGAATTGGGAAGACGTGCGAAAAGAGAAAAAGTTAATAAAATCTTGGAAGGCGTGAAAAACATAAATGACTGGCTAGCTTTTTTTAGTTCCAACAGCATGATGGGTGGCTTTTAAATTTTGAGTTTTGGGTTTCCAACCACAAGTTTCTAATTTTTTTTTTATTCATTTTTTACTCCCCCACATGACCATATTTATGTATCATTTACCATTTCTTATTTAATTTTTTTTTACTACCCCACGTGATATTACATTCATTAATTTATATCATTTGGCTTAAGAATAGCAATGAGCAATAACATTTTTTATTAATTATATATAAAAAATATAAATAAAAATATATTTAATAATTAATTAATAAATGTATCCTGTCGCAGCCGCACTCGTGTCCTACTTTTTCAAAATTTGCCGTGTCGCCGCACTGCACTCACACTTGCACCCATATCTATGCAGGTGCTTCCTAGGACACCACCGAAGCAAATTATGGAGGCCGGAATGAATAGGCTGAAGTAGTTTCACCAAGCCAATGCTTGTGTGAAACTGAGTGCAAAATAGTGAACCCAAAAGAAGACTAATCAGGCAAGTACAATTACAACAAACAGATAAACACGTGTTTGAGGTGGATTGTAGGCAGAATCATAAAGGGCATCCAAGTTGAGTATGTTGAGATGGGTGTGCCTATCCAGTTACAAATGCTCATGGTATACTTGCAATGAATTGGAAATTAATGAAGTTCAATCATTATACTCAAAAAGAAAATTGATGCATGGCATCAGTGTACACTCAATGCAATCAAGAGCAAAAGAGCTTTATAAATGTACTGTCCCAAGTAAAAGGACAAGAAACTAGAAACACTAGTACATCAGTAGACTATACAAAATTGTAGAGTTTAGTAAATTGTACTAAAAAAGAAAGAGGTACAAAATCCTTACTTGTTTGAAGACTGCTCCATTAGATATTCAAAGTATCCTTCCCAGAACCTGTAAAAGAATTATAAATGCCATGAAAATTCCAAATTTAGATTAGTGAAAAACTCATTAGACCCCAAAACATATTAAGGTTATTTAAAAAGAAGGTTAAATTCAATTTTTAACCATGATCAATCCTGATAATAAAAGTTCCTGACTATGGAAAATCAGAGGAGGAAAACATTGGGTGGCAAAGAGAAGTGGACACTATCTCCTTTTCTCACACAAGTTCAACATCTCAATTCACAAACTAGTAAACAAGAGTACTTTAAGGAGTTAATTATAGACAAAAGATTGACCCATAGACTTTCCTACTTCCTAAGCATAATTAGTCTTCCCACCATAACATGAAAAATTCTCACCATGTCAAAGCACAAGAACTAATACAGTCCCAAAGATAGCACTTCATTACAAATTTAAGCTCCCTAAGACTCCAACCTGAATTGGCAAAGCTGAAGTTCTTATTCCTAAGAACTTTTTGATTGGACCTCAATTCCTTATACTTCCAACATTCTAAAGTTCCCGGACACCCTGAGCTCCAATTAATCATTTTTACTACTTTTATTTATTATGCCTCCTCTTTTTTATTTTTTTGGGCATTCCCTTGTACACCCCTTGTGTACTAGTGCTGCGCCCCTTTTTTTGATGAATCATATTACCTTTTTGAGTTTCGTTTTTAATAAATCATATTACTTACAGAAAAAAAAAAAAAAAAAAAAAATACCTAACACTCCCACCCTAGAACAATCTGTGACTAAAGAAACAACGATCTCTACTATCAACAATGAACAAGTTAGGTTCAAGGCAGTAGCTAGCAAAAAACAAAGCACAATAGAAGTTTTATAAATTTAAATTAAATAATAAATCGGCCACAGGAATTTAATAAGAAATAATATGTAACTAAAGCTTCTTGACAGAAATCTAATATTCAGAATATCAAACAACAAAGGAAGAGAAAAATGAACTGTTAAGGAGATAGTCAAAGTAACTGCACCACAAAAACAAAAACAACTATTCAAAATCATATAATCAATACACAATGCAAAAAGCCTTAACAGAAGAATTATTTGTTAACAACCATCTTTACCCATTAAATAAAGGGGGGTAGCAGTGGAGGGAGGAGGGTTGTTTTAGTCATTTTCGGGTATGGGATCAATTTGAAATGATTCAGTTCTGGAAGACTTCTTTTCTTTTCCTATTAATTTGGTTGAAGAGAGGCTTTATGTTGTCTTTTAAACTGGAGGCACTGTGTTCCAAATCATAAAAAAAAAATAAAAAATAAAAAATTGCTTTAATTGCCCTTTTCTGTCAACCACATGCAACATTAATAAAAACAAAGAGTAACTAAGATATTAGGAAGAGCAGGAGAGAGAGAGATAAGGGAATTACGGGGTTTATTCAGTTCCATTAAGTGTGCATTTGGCATGACTTAATTTTGTCAGCTTATTTTACTATTCAGTTTATTTTTTATACTATTCATGGGTTCCACTATACTTTTTGATACTATTCATAAGTCGCACTATACTATTTCAACTAACTTTTACTTTTATTTATAGTACTTTTAGTAAAAAGTTTTCAGTTTCAACAAAATAAGCGGATCTCAAATAAACCCTAATTATGACTTTTTTTGGCAAGGTGTTGCGGTAACAGTAGGGGGTTGGGCTTTGATTGTTCATCAATGAAAGAAATAGTAATGGAGATATATGGATGGTTGTTCCTCATTGTTTGATGCGGTGTATTTGGAAAAAAAGAAATAGTAGGTGTTTTGAAGACAATGAGCGTTCTATGCTTAACCTCAAGCATCTATTTTTCAGAACCTTATTGGACTGGTTCTCAGTGTGAAGAAACTAACATTTTTCTTCAATTTTGGATTTACTTGATTTATGTAATTTTTGTATTTGATATGTACACCCCTCTATACTCCCTGTGTACTTGGATGTCTTTTTTTTTTTTTTTTATATCAATAAATCTTTATTACTTATCAAAAAAAGATTTTATCTTGGAATGTGCAAAGGTTTATATATTTTTTTTGATAGGTAAGAAAAAGTATATTCAAGAAAACTATTAAATGCAAATAAGCATCAGCGAACGTTGGCTTAGAGCCATGCACAAAAATCTAGATTCTTAAGAGAGAGAAAAGTTTAGTCATGGGGGGATTTTGAAGTTTTTTCATTGAATCCAAGTTTTTTCAATTAGTTTTAGAGGAAGGGGGACGTTATTTCTTGTTACGGATTTTTGAGAGGGGAAAATACTTCATGAGATCAGTCTTCATGGGCAAGAATGCAGCACAATGGCTGATGAATAATATAGAACACATTGTTGTTGGGGCAAATTCCAAATAGTTTTTCATTCTCAGAGATGGTGACACTACCTATACTCTCCAACAAAGCACCAATTCTTTTGGCCAGTTCTTTCTATTGACTGAACTCAAAGTTGGTGGGTCAAGAAGGTCGATTATTATCCCTGAAGGCAAAGAGAAAAGTGGTTCGAGGGCCTTTGGCCTTGAACTAAGAAAGATGCTGAATCCTTCCCAATATGCGGGTGGAAATGGTCAGCCAAAATTTATTCCTCAGGTGCATAGGCATTTCTTGGAGGCTCAAAACTCTAGAACTTTTGTTGATGTTGTGCAAGGCTATCATGTAAAAGCAGAGGATAGACAACAGTTAAAGCAGTTAGGTACCACATACAAGGGGAAGAGGACACAGTTAGGAGAGGAGAAGATGGTGGTGAATTCGAGTTCTACAGGTGCCAAGGGGTGGGGGGGTGGGGGGGACTTTCCGGTGGGCAAGCCTGAGGAGATGGTGGTGGGAGAAGGGGAAAGGAGAGAGCAGTGCATTAATGAGGACTCAAAGTTAGATGAGCAAAATTCAGCAGGTATTAGGATACGCTTCCCATCATTTTCAAAAGCAAATGAACATGGGGAGACGAGTGATGTGAGGAGACCTTGCTGGACAAGGAGTGGTCTAATCGTGGAGGTTGACATGAAAGGGAGGAGGCAAGTTTTCTAGGATAGAAAGAAAAGGGGAGCTCAGAAGTTTAAATGGGTTTCACGAGCTAAGAAGGTTTTGAGCAAAGGCAAGCTCGGTTTGGGCCCTAACAAGCTGGCAGCCCAACTACCAGTTCGTTCAAGTTTAGGCCCAGATTTCACAAGCCCAAAAACCTTAGAGTTTGGGGAATGCTTTGTTCATTGTGGAGGGCTTATATTCTCAGCCGATACTCACGATAAGGACAGGGAGAGTCATGGGCAAGTACGATGTGCTCCAAGATGCCGACACAGGTGGTCGGAGGTCTTGTGAGGGCACCGACGGCACGGGTTCAGGTTGAGATGAGTGGGTCGAGCTTCTCGGTGCCTCCAGTGCCTCCAGTGCCTCCAATGTGCCCTGTTTTGCTGTTACAAAAGGTGTATCATACCAGGTTGAGTACGACGGGCTCCGGGATGCCAATACAGGTGGCCGAAGGTCCTGTGAGGACACCAACGGTACGGTTTCAGGCCGCGATTGGTGGTTCGAGCTTCTCGGTGCCTCCAATGTGCCCTGCTTTGCCGTTACAAGAGGTGTGTCAAACCGAGTTTCAGGTGGTTTCGCCAGTAGGAGTGTCAGGGTGTACTGAGTCTCCTCCAATGATGGTCTTCAGGCTTACCTCTAACCGGAACAGTATTTTGGGTTCCAATTTGTTGCAGAGTGGGTTGGTTTCTGAAGGTAAGAAGATGGTGACTCTTAATTTAGTGCCTATGGTCATATAAATTGAGACTTTCTTATTCATTTGTTAGAACATTATGATTTTTCAAAAAAATGGAGGTGGTGGATTTTTTTTTTTTTTTTTTGTCTATAGTTCATTTCTCTATCTGAATTAATGGGGGTCCTTGTAGTTTCTTTGAGAGTTTTAGGGGCAGGTAAGGAGATCCTTTGTCATCATTGTCCTTCATTTTAGTCATGGATATACAAAGCAGAAGGCTGGATAGAGCTGTTAATGAGGGCTGTTTAACAGGCTTCACGGTGAGAAGAAATTTGAGGGTGTCTCATCTCCTATTTGTGGATGATTCCCTGATTTCATATGATGTTGACCTTGATCAGCTTTTGTTAATTCGTACAGTGGTTCAAGACGTTGTCAGGTTTGAAAGTAAATTTAGGTAAGTCTGAATTGGTGCTTGTGGGAGTGGTTACAAACATAGAAATATTGGTTGATGCTCTAGGCTGCAAGTAGGGGTGGCAAAATAAGCCCAAACCCATTTGCCCGCCAAACTCACCCACTCTAATTAAACCCAAACCCACCCAATTATTAATTGGGTTAAATGGACATCAACCCAATTAGACCCAGTAATTATTGGGTTTTAACTAAAAACCCATTGAACCACATTTAACCCAAAAACAAAATACCCAAATTCAATCGTAACCCTTCCCATAATTTTTTTTTTTTTTTTTTTAAAACCCAGCCCGTTTCAGTGTTTCTTTTCAAACCTAGCCATCATCTTCTTCTCTCTACTCAAACCCTAGCCTCTCTCTTTCCCTCACTTTCTGTGCTTCTCTTTGAGCACGAAGCTCTTCAATGGAGGCGTTATTCTGTTGGCCGAACTCGTCGGATGAACAAACTGGCGCCGGCAAGAGAAAACTGAAAGCGTCGGCGAGTGGAAAGCTAGTGTTTACGAAATCCACAACGTCGTTTTCAGCTTCCGGTCACGGAAAGTCGCCGGTGGAGATTTTGACGTGGCAGGTAGCGAGCAAGTGCTTCCTCTAGAGCTAGATGAAGACAACGACGGTTTCTTAGTAGCCGAGCTTTGGCGATCAGAGAAGACATAGTAGCTTCATTAGAGAAGAGGGGGAGTAGGTAATGGTGCCAAGAAAAAGCATCGACGTTCCGTCAATAACGGCGCCGCCGCGAAGGTCGGTTTCGACGGTGGCTCCGCTTTTTCTTGTATGGCTTTCGTGATTATGGGTTTGGGGTGAAATTTTGTATGGCTTTCGTGATTATGGGTCTGGGCCTTTCTGTATTTTTTTTTAATTTTTGGTAGATTTCAACTGTTTGGTAGGTGAGAAAGTGTGGGAAAGTACAAGAAATTTGTTTAATATTTTGGTCATTTTTGAAGATTTTAGAGTACTTTAGTCATTTTCACTTTAATGGAATTTTGGTAATTGAGTAATTGGGTGGGTTGTGATTTACCCATAATAATTAAGTTGAGTTGGATTTGGGTTAGAAGCAATAGTTAAAATGGGTTTTAATGGGTAAATGGGTTTTATATACCCAACCCAATTATGTTCACCCCAAACTCACCCATTTGACACCCCTAGCTACAAGCAAGGGTCACTTCCATTTAAATTTTTGGCCATTCCTTTGGGTGCTAAATTTAAGGAGAAGATGATATGGAATCCAATTTTGGATAAAATGTAAGGGAGATTGGCTGGATGGAAAAGGTTATATTTATTCAAGGGAGGTAGAGTCACTTTAATTAAAAGTACTTTATCTAACTTGCCTACATATTTTCTCTCCTTATTTCCTATTCCTATTGATGTGGCAAATCGAATGAAATAGCTTCAGAGAAATTTTTTATGGGGTGGCTTGGGAGATGAGCCCAAATTTCATTTGGTAAAATGGTCTACAGTTTGTGCCACTTTTCTGTCTGGGGTTTTGGCTATAAGGAACTTGAGATGTTTCAATGAAGTTTAGCTAGGGAAATGGCTGTGATGATTTGGAATTGAGAGAGAAGCGCTTCGATGCTGTGTAATAGCGACGATAGATTGTTGTGAATAGGGAGGCTGGTGTACTAATTCAGTCACTGGCACTTATGTGGTGAGTTTGTGGATATCTATCAGACACGGTTGGCCTACTCTGTTGCGTTATATTCAATATGACGTAGGTGATGGGACTTGTGTGAGGTTTTGGCAAGACTGATGGTGTGGGGAGAGCCCTTTGGCTGTTTGCTATCCTGAGTTATTCCAGATTAGCAGTGAGAAGGAGGTGAGCGTGGCAGATCTTATGAGATTCAACAAAATGGGGTTCTTCATTGGGAAGTGCATTTTACGAGGGCAGTGCAGGATTGGGAGTTGGAGTCCTTCAAACTTCACGGATGCTATCTATGGGGAATTGGTGGGGGGGAATGGGGAGGATAGGATGTATTGAAAGCTAGATAAGAAATAGGGATTTCAGGTTGGTGGTTACTGTCGCCTTTTGATTTGTCCTAGTGATTAGTCTTTCCCTTGGAAAAGCATTAGGAAACCAAAAGTCCCTCCTAGAGTTGCTTTCTTTATATGAACAGCAACTTTGGGAAAAAAATTTGACGATTGATAATTTAAGGAAAAGGTTTGGATTTTAGAATGGTATTATACGTGCAAATGTGATGGGGAATCAGTCGATCAATTGTTACTTCATTGCTCTATTGCCACTGATTTTTGGTCCATGGTAGTGGGTTTGTTTGGAGTGTGTTGGGTTATGCCGAGGTCTATTATTGAGTTGTTAGCTTGTTGGCAGGGTCGATTTGGTTGCTGTAGAAATGGTGACATATGGATGGTTGTGCCCCATTGTTTGATGTGGTGTCTTTGGAAGGAAAGAAATAATAGGAGCTTTGAAGATACAATAAGAACTATCCTTGATCTTAAGTTATTCTATTTCAGAACCCTATTGGATTGGTTGTCAGCTAGATGGAGTCGCTCTTTATTTTTTGTTGCTGACTTAATAGATTTATGTAATTCATGTGATTGATCGTATATTTGCTGTATACTTGGTTGACCTCTTTTGGTATCAATAATACGTAATAACTTATCCACAAAAAAAAAAAGATATTAGGCTGAACAGGAATTTCCACTACATTTATTAATCAGTAACAGGCTACATTCTCAGGCTTCAAAATTATTATATACGTTGTTTATTTTTATATATTCAATCCACATCATCAAAATTTCTTAATATTATGATTGGATGGCTGCTATAAGCGGTCATTCATTCTCTAATTTGCTTGAGTTTCTGGGTGGTTGTAATTTCTGTTGATTTGTAGTGCTATTTGCACAATATTTCATTTCCATTCAATTTTTAAAATATTACATAAGGAAAAAAGTAAATTCACACATCCAATTAAATTGCGCACTGTGTGGATAAGATTTTGCAAATAGCATCGCTATTGCTATTATGTCAAAGTCTTACTTGTGAACAGGCAAAAAAGGTGGGAAGTATGATGAATAAATTACTCTAAAAAATGGTCTGCGACACTTACCGTAACTCCTCCCAGATTGACAGAGATATAAGGTGGCGTTGGATATAATCTGAAACATTATTAGCATCTTTCTTATACATTTCTGCAGAGACTTCAAGGGCATCTCTAATGGTCATCACATCATTTCGAGATGTTGCACGGCTGATTGCCGTTTTGAGCTGAATTAACATATTAATTAAATTCAGGAAAAAAATTTACTATCACAAACATTTAGATTCCATGTAAAGTGTATTAAGGAAACTAGAAGTAAAGGAAAACAAGAGAGAGAGAGAGAGAGAGAGAGAGAGAGAGAGAGAGAACTGATGCATAAGCATAATGTATATTTGGGTAAGCATCTGGATAATTTACCTTTTCATAAAAAAAATTTATTAGTGTAATTTACCTTTCCAAAATTAAAAAATTTATCAAAAATTAAATTAAACAAAAACAAATGGAGGAATTTGATGGCTTGTACTTCGAAACCTTGATATAATCATAATTGAGAGGATATCATAAAACTAATTGAAAAAATTAAATGATGAAACATCATAAAAGCATAAAGTAAAATCAATGCAATATGGAGCTTTCTAACTCTTAAAATTTATAACCAATAATGCTTGCTCAGGTACATACCAATTCTTTCACTGCAATAAACTGTTCCTCAGTCAGCTGACAATTCCACCCCTGAGAGCATAAATCCAGTGCATAGGTTAGCTTATGCTGCAATATAGTAATAGTAGTGGCAGTGGTAATTGAAATAGCTATAATAATAACAATGCATTTTAAAGCTACATACTGAATGTATATGCTCCCTAATACATTCAACAAACCCGCTACCGCCAATTCCCTCTGCATCAGATTCAATCAAAGCTACAAAAAGCCAACAAATAGACATCGTCATGGGATGAAAGCAGATTGAATTAGCGAGTGATAGAAGCAAATTTTTTCCTAAAAATGTCAACGAGAGAGTAGAACTCTACTAGATGCATACCAAGAATTGTGCCATATTCAAAAGACGCAAGAGGATCTTCAGTTGCTCCCAATTTCAGAAGACGAAGCCACAAACCCTATTTAAAGAAAACCATAATACTTAAAACAAGAAGTGTGAAGGACAATGAAAACAGCAATAGCTAAAATTCCACCAAAATATATCATTTGACTTAAATAGAAAGGAATTAATATGCATTTTATGCCTATGTAGACGAACTAGACTAGCAGTATAAATACTTCACATTAGCAATGTAGTTTGTCACATTTCTTTCAAACCCATGTATTCAATTGGTTTCACTTAGATCACTTGTAACGCATGGGTGCACACATTCATACAGAAAAGCAAAGTAAAAATGGGGAAAAAATTTTCAAAGGTTCTGCTTGTTTACCAGAAAAATTATTTGAAAGGGGGAGAGAGAAGGGAATCATGAAGCTGGATATCATCTCAAAAAAATCAGAGGAAGTTCATTTCCTTAAAACCTATCCATTTATTATATGGTTGTAGGGAGTAGGGACAGCAATTTATATCTGCCCCATGGATACCCACCCTGACAAAGGGATGGGGCAGGAATGGGTTTTAGCCTCTGCAACATGAATCCAACCCGAGTATAATAAAATACATTTTTCTTTTTAATTTTTATAAACATAATAAAATACGTATTAAAACTATACATATGCATAATAGTAAAACCTTAACCCCCTTATCTTTTGAACTGCCGCCACCCCTGCTCTCTCTCTCTCTCTCTCACTCTCTCTCTCAATTGAACATATTACAAATATTCCAATGGGCAGACCATCAAGGTGGTGGTGCACTGTTGGGAATTGATTGTGATTGACTGGTGAGTTCTTGTGAGGATTCATGGCAGCATGGTGGCAATTGGCTATGATTGGTAGTGTGGGTGTGTATTTAGTGGTGTTTTGAAGTTGTTGCCTACTGGCTTTAAACGAAATTTATAGTAGGTTTCAACAGCAGTTTTGGATTATTTGTCCATATGGCTGGTGTACAAAGATGGCTGGTGTATAAAGACGTGTTGGAACCCAATGGTGTTAAGTCTTTAGAGAACCATAAGACAAGGTTGGCCAACTTTCTCTAAATTCATCCAATTTGATGTCGGGGTTGGTAATAGAGTAAAATTTTGGCATGATCTGCGGTGTGGTGATTGTACCCTTCAAGAAACCTTCCAGGAACTTTATTGGTTAGTTTGAGGGAGGCACCAATTTCCGGCCAACTCTACTCTACCACCCTTCCCTCCCCTTCAATCCAAACTAACCCTATAGCATAGTCATAATAAGGAGTCTTCTATGGCAAAAGTCATGCATTTTCCTAACGGATGCCATTGGAATATTCTTTTTTCTAGAGCAATCCAAGATTGGGAGTTGGAACCTTTGATTGTATTTATGGTCCTAATATATTCTGTCACTTACAGGTGAGGGACATGACAAACTTTGTTGGAAGTCAGCAAAGACTAAGGATTTTAGGGTGCATGAGTACTATTTCCTCCTAGGGTAGCTTTCTTTCCTTGGACTACAACCTTAGGAAAGATTTTGACCATTGCAACTTATGGAATAAAGGTGTCAATGTTGTGGATTGGTGCTATATGTGCAAAAGAAGTGGGGTGTCAGTGGATCATCTTCTTCTTCATTATCCCGTAGCTTGAGTTATGGACAATGGTGTGGAATTTTTTGGTCTTCTATGGGTTATGACACAAAGCGTCACTGATTTAGTCTTAGCTTGGCAAGGTCCACTGGGCAAACATCGAAATATAGTTTTCTGGAGTGTTGTGCTGCATTGTCTTGGGGCGTCTCTGGCAGGAACGGAATGTGAGATGCTTTGAGGGAAATGAATTGTCTATTCTCAAGATTAAATCTCTTCTTCACCCTTTTCTGAATTGAAATACTGCGTTTAACTCTCTTCCCTATTCTCATTTATTTGACATGTTAGAGCATTGTAATTTGAGAGATTGATGTACAGCTACTCAAGTACACCATTTACCTGGGTATTCTCTTTTTTCATAAACAAACTTTTGTTACTTATAAAATAAAAAAAAGAAGGCGGGTTTCATGATGTATGTTGTGGAGTGGAGATTTCATTCTGTAAATTTGAGGATGTGGGCTTGTGAAGTTTAGGTCGGGGTTCGGAAACATGAGACATTGATGCCTGATAGGGTTTGCCATGGGTCAAGGCCAGTGGTCTTTGGGGTTTGACATGTGGATGGTGATTCAAATGACCCACTCACACCATCAAGGTGACAAGTCCCCCCAGACAAATGTGCGGCAGAAGAGTCTTCAAAAAAAAATTTTAATTGAAAAAAAAAAGGGATAAGATATGATCAGCACCAATGGCTTGATATTATGAGCACGAGGCAGTGGGGAGTGGGGCCAGTGCAAGGGAGATAGAGGATGGGACCTGGGACTGCATGAGTGGTGGTGATAAAAAAAAAATGATAGTGGGAGGGATAGCATGATCCAACTTATATTCATCTTGCTTCAAGAGTTAAGCATCATTAGCTAGTCAATGCTCCCCTATTATTAGATATCTAAGCATGCATGATATTTAATCCTCATTATAAATTTAACAAATAGAACAAATAGCAGCGCAAAGCTAAATGTAAAATCTCATTTACACCAGTGAAAATGAGCAATACTGTTATGACCGAGAAAGGTAAACTTTCAAAGCCCAGCATATGAACATTTTAAACAGTAAATGTCAAGTTCAGAAATAAGATAACTGGGCAAGTTAGAGATTAAACGCTTATGGACATATGTGATAAAAATATGTTTAATTCTGAGCATCAACCAACAAATGCTGCATGTTTATCAATCAATACAAAAGGTGAATTCAAAGAACCAGTGACAGATGAAATTAACTCAAGTCTGGGTATGCCATCCATGGAAAATCTCCAATATAAATGCTACTGAAAATGTGGATTTTTCAAACTATATAGAGAAACATGACAAAGTAGACAAAATAAAATGATATAAAGATCTCACCTGCAGCTTAACTTTTATGTCCAAAACCATGCGTTCCCTTTCTGCCTGAAAAAATAGAATAAAAAAATAAAGTGTCAGTTTAGTTCAAGACAATTCAAAAGTTCTAACAGAAAAAACACTCAGGGCATCTTAGTGATGGTGTAAAGAACTTACAGCCCTCTCCATTGGACTGAGACTTCCTGCTTTGGAATCCTTACCCGCTAGCATAGAAGGTGAACTGATAAAAAGAAAGCCAAAATGAGGGGTGCACCAACACTCTAACAGGCATGACAATAAGCATACAACACTGGAACCAACAGAACATTTTGAAGTTGTCACAAATAAATATATACCTAGGAGTATGCTTTCCAGAGAAATCAAAAGCTCCACTTGCTGCTGCAAGAATCTGCCTCCTCTTTTCCTCTTGCTCCTCTGTTCTAATGTTTGAAGGAAACCTGTCATAAGTATATTTGGCACCTGATCCTGGAGAACCAAAGAAAATGAAAAAAATGAATATTATTATCTCCAATTTGAAATATCTGTCTTTTTATAATTGATGTATATAACTGGCAATCTCAAAAAAGAGTAGCATCAAATACACCTGATCTTCCTACATCAGGATCTGATATTGTTATAATCTCGGGATCTACCAAAGATGAGGGAAGTATTGAAGTAGGATTCTGACCCCTTCCAATTGCATCTTGCAACTTGTCAAGGAGATTGTTATTGTTATTATTATTTTCAACAGAACCCAGACCTCTCTCCAGATAATCCAAGAAACCATGTGAGTCTAGAAACTGTGCTATCTGTAAAAACCAACAAAGAGATAAGTACAGTCAAGGGCACTAAATTTTAAAGTGGAATGAAGAATAATTTAAAATCAAAAGAAAAAATTCACGTCATTTATACAAAGTCCAAAAATAATGATGATGATGATGATAACAGTAGTAATTTTTAACATCATTCATAATTAACAAAAAAAAAAAAAAAAAAAAGGCAATAAATTGGAAAATGGAATATAAAGATGAGTGGAATGACATAACATCACCATGGGCTCAGGTGGTTGGTTGGTTGACCGAGAGCGCTTCTTTAGAAATGCTTGAGTATTGAAGGCATTATTTGCTGAATTTTCCTGAAAGAGAAAATTTTACCCCCCAGAAAAAAAAAAAAAAAAAAAGAAATGACTATGAATGATTAAAAACTAAATCCATATTAAAAGATATAAGATAAAAGTTCATACAATGAAATTGCGATAGCCACTTAAAAGTGAAGCAAAGAACTTCAGGAATATTAGCCTGCACATAAACATTCACAGAATATAAAATCAGATTTTCATGTAGTAATGCAGTTTTTTACATGATCAAGCAATTCACATTGACATATTAAAGCATCACTGGTCATACAAGATAAGCATACTTAGTAACGTTAAAATGAAAAGTAAGCATAATAGATCTTTAAAAAGACAAGCTACTTAAGAGAGTTTTATAAAGTAAAATTCAACCACAGAAGGCATTGCTTTAGAACTCACACTATGGATCAGTTTGTAGATTCAGAATATCTAGTGAGCACATGTAAGTTGCCTAGAAGATCCACTCATACTTAAATAGGAATATCAAAATAGAAAAATCAAATAATTCTTCTAATAAGTAGACAAGTACATAAGGAAAAACGTTGACTCACAAGTGAGAACAGACAAGTGTTTGAGATTGGGGACTGAAGTCAAGAATCAATAAAGCATACACTTAATATAATATCCAAGAAATTAATGCTAACTACGGAGTACCCATATCATCTGCTAATGATCACTTAGCCTATAAAGCAATGGATCCAATATATAAACATGCAACAATCCAATTTTCATAAAGATCATATCTTAAAAATGCAAATGGTGAGGTCTAGTCTTATGCAACACAGCTGCATGTGTACATACGATTGATAGTTTAAAATTAGAAAATAAATATTCTCTACTTGCTCACACAGTAGAATTGTCAAGAAATTTACCACTTCAACCACAAAATAGTGTTGGAAGAATTTAGAGTTAAACCAGAAATAGAAATGAGTAACTTGACAGTCTACTAAACTAGAGTTAGGCTTCAAGAACAACCATCAAGCTAGAAATTCGGTGGCAGGCATAGATCCGAAACAGGAATATGGTGACATTATTAATGTAATTGTTACACAATCTCCCTTTTCTCTGCTGAATAAATAAGCATGAAAAACTTTAAATCATGACTATAATACCAAAAGGCCATTTATAATAGAGCAGAATTGTTCCATTGAAAACTAGGACAGAAGGCACCCTCTAGAATTGAAGCGTACAACATCATAATTTTCTAGAGACAAGAATGCAAAAGCCATCCAAAACAGTATATTTATTTAAATGCAGTAAACTGAATTGGCTCTAGGAAAGCAAGAGTACTTCATAAATATTTCACGTGACATCCAAGTATCACCTAAGTTGAAGGTCATGATCCTCTCCCCAAGGCTTGTTGCCCCATATAGTTAAGTGCTCAGATAGATTGCAAAAATCAGCCTTCATCTGATCTATACCCACAACATTGGGATACAATAACTTCATGATTTCACCACGCAAAGAGCTTAATTCTGGCTCTGGAATAGGGGGAATGTCCTCTGTTGTAGTAATACGATTATACTCAAGGTCTACCACAACCACCTATAAAGGGAAACATATAACAGTATGTCAAGTGCAACCAACAAATGACCATGAGCAGCAATAGATAATATCTTAATTCATAGTAATGAAGAAAAATATTAAGCATGAACTCACATATTATGTTGTCTAGCAATGCCTCACTAACAATTGCAAAAGCTATCCTGGGCAAAGCTAGAAACCACCAGTCCCAAAAATTTAATCTATCAGACATGAGTCAATAAGATAGAGTCTATTTGGGAATAACTTATCTATTTTTTGTTGAAAACTTTTTGCTAAAAGTGTGCTAAAGTATACTTATACTTTGAATTGGCACCAATCCATTAGAAAATTTTCAATAGAAAAATTTATTAATCAAGCAAACTTGTTTCCATTGGAGTACAATGGTGCACTTATATAGACTACTAGAACAAAACTCTAATCATAATTGACTTGGGTCAAAGACCAATTTTTGAATTACAAAAAACTAGCAC
Organism: Castanea sativa; assembly: GCF_040712315.1. Lineage (NCBI taxonomy): Eukaryota > Viridiplantae > Streptophyta > Magnoliopsida > Fagales > Fagaceae > Castanea > Castanea sativa. The sequence goes on along the minus strand of NC_134016.1, from coordinate 30,575,960 downwards.
TTGACTTTATGAAACTAAATAATAATAAAAAACTATTAACCTAATAACATTCATTTTGATAATTCAATAGTTAGGGGAGAGGGGATTTGAACCCTAGACATCTCATTTGGAAACACCAAGACATGCTAGTTGAGTTACAATGCTCTTGGCAAGACCTAGAATAACATCCAATGGACCAATAGTAAAAATACAATTGACTTCTAAGATTAGACAAAACTAGATTAAAATAAAATTGTCTTCATGCTTCCGTCATCAATTTCTTAAACAACTGCTTAGAGGAAATTTTGAAATGTTATACCAAAACAGGTAGTATAGATCACTTATGAGAGCTAGTTGTGGTATAAGTTAAAATGTGTGCTTCCTTGAAAAGTGGGAATCCCTATAACGGACCAACAAAATGGTATGGAAGGAGTATAAAGACAGTAACAACTGTCCCCCTCATGCAAGACCAAAACTGCATGTAAACCCAAAATGGAAACAGAAATAGAAAACACCAAAGCAGAAACTGAAATAGGTAAAGGTTCTTAAAACATGAGCACAATGCCTTTTAGACCAACTCACCCCCCCCCCCCCCCACAGCCTCTCTCCATTTAAATTTTTTTCCCTTTTCTATTTTATTTTATAATGTTATTATCTTGTGTGTGTGTGTGTGTTTTTCTTTTCTTATTTATCATTTTGCACAAACATTTGCCCGCACAACAGCTAGTTTGAAAAATAAAAAACATGGATTAACAAAACTATAGTCTGAAAGCATATGTCAGGGCATATCATTGCCAAAAAAGAGGCTGAAGGATATAGAAAGACACTTGTCATTGACCCTCATCTATCTAGAGAATGGATTGACAAAATAATAACGCTCTCCACCAACTAAACTAGAGAACCGAGGGCAGAGATTGAAGTAACGAAATACAAAATGCTTCAAATTTTGGAACTAGACCAACATCTATGTTTGAACCCCACTCTCCCTCCCAATTATCTACCAATCAAAAAAAAAAACAAATTCTTAGTGTGTTAGAATCGGTAATTTGTCATTTCCTAATAACTTAAATTTTTGGGACAATCGGTAATTTATCATAATATTAGAGCAGGAGAGCTTGAGTTTGATCCCTGTCTCCATTCTACCTCCCATTTAAAATGTTAGAAATCACATGAGAAGGAGTGTTAGAATTACGGTTATGAAATTAAATTCACCATTTCCTATTAGATTAAGCTTTTGAGATAATTAGTAAATTATCAGTGTCTCAATCTGTTTGAAGCTTTTTCTGCTTATCCTAGGGTTGCAATACCTACACTTTGGGAGATCTTTTAAGATATTACAAAATAGACCGTTAAATCAATAACACTTAATATGAGAAGTGATTGTTCGCAGAATATTCATAAAGAAGGAACTTCAAAAGGTTGCTTGCAGTTTACCCAATGGCACAAACTTATTTGGTAAGTAGTGAAAGAACTTAAGTGAAATCTTTCTTTTTCTATGACTTATCATTCACAATCCAACAAGAAGCACCGTAAGTCCAATAAGAGGTTAAAATAAGTGTTGCCTACTGCAGCGAAATTAAGTGGGCTGTTTCTTGGGAGGGGAAGAAATACTGCCACCTTCAAGTAGAACACCAAGTGATAAAAACCAGAAAATGGTAATGAATAAGAGAACAAAAGGGTAGATTAAACAGTGAAGTTTATATATAACAACTTACGCCATCCATTGCCAAACCAGATGTATCAACACCTGAATGGAGGCCCATCATATACGGCGTAGGTGCATCAATATAGTCGACTCCACTGAAAAATAGTAATGGAATGTAGACATGCTTCAGCACAACAAACATACCAAGATTAGATGAGAATCTTTATAAAAATCACAAAAAAGGTATCAGTATGGAATGTGATTATCTTGAATTAACTGAATAACAGGTTAAAACTGTCATCTCCATCAATAATATAACCATAAAAAATAAAAAAATAAATGATGCTGGCAGAATTGCAGAAATCTGCAAGGCATATGTAAGGGAAACATTGTTTCCTAATCCAACATAAGAGAAGTTGACTTCAAAATATGAAACCTTACCTGCCACCGAAATGGATAAATTAAATGACATATGGCCTCTGATACAAGAGTTAAAAGTGAGTACCTGGCAAAGACGGGACGACAACTTATTGATGTAGGTATGATAACAACAATCTAATGCATTATTAATGAAATTGGTCAAGCTAAGTACAAAATATTATAAAATTTGGACATAAAACAGTGCTTTATTAGGTGAGGAGAAACAATTATAATCAAAATAAATAGACATTAATTCTATACTGCACAAATAGCTGCTATGATTCAAACACAGGGATACACAAGCATAACATACTTTTGGGGCGCAAAAAAAAAAAAAAAGATAGAATACCTGAAAACATGATTTTTTTTTTTTTTTTTTTAATAAGAAACAAAACTTTATTAATTAATATATATAATAAAAAAATTTATAAAAAAAAAACCCAAGTATACAGGAAGTGTACTAAGGGCACACAATCAAGCTTTCAAGGTACAATGATCCATCCTATCTAAGAGATAAGTAAAGGAAAAGGACCCAAAGCTAGCTACCAATCTAACAACGATTTAAAGAAAAACAACTTAAGATCGAGAATTCACATCCCTCGAAGCTTCTAGCATTTCACTCCCACCAAATGTACCACATGAATGAAAATATTAATTGGTAAAACCATCATTCACTTGCATATATTGATTAACTATGTTAAACAAACATGGAAACAAGACAATATTCAACAAAATATGGCGTACACCAAAATTGTTTTATTAATACTCTTTATAGTTTGTAATTGATAAGTTGTATAGCCACTACATATTGTTATCTTCAAGCACAGACAGGTAATGCAAACCCCTTGCTCTTCAAATGAATGCATCAATAATGGATAACTAAACGCATATGGAAATTCACACTATTTTTACAAGATCCCAAGGAAAAGCTGATGATCTAAATGCATTTAGTCAATCTTATCAATACATGCCAAAATGGAAAACTGGATTGTACTTGTATGCATGTACCATTTCCTATAATTGAAAAGAAAGATAAAAATTGCAAATACAGGCCTACCGGTTCTAACTCCAATGGCACTTCTTCACCCATTGTAAGAGCAATACGGAGGGTAATTTCATCAAAAACAATCAAGTGCATGTGCAACTTGCCAATAAAAAATACAGGACCAACGTAATCAGCCCATAATGTTCCACATTTTTCCAAACCCCGCCCAAATTTAAAAAATTAAAAATAAAAATAAAAACTACTGCAGAATATTAGTTTCATATTAATCACAGGTATCATCCATAAATCACTTGTGACCTGAACAAAACTGTATGACAGCAGAGGCAACAGCTTATTGCCATCAACAAAAGCAACATTGGATAAAAAATAAGAAAAATTACAACTTAGCTTTTACTAGAAACAAGATCAAATGTCTTAAGTAAAGAGCGGTACTTGTTTGATCGTAGCAAAATTCTCCTTTCAAGCAACACTGCTGTAAAAAGTTTAATTAAGTTGTCAACATCCAAGCACTGTACCAGTGGCTGAAATGATATCTGCATCCATGAAATAAAGGGTGATTAACAAATAAAAAGGTTATTTTTCAACAACCGCTGAATCACACTATTGGCAAAAGGAAGCCCCAAATAGCTAAAGAACCAGAAAGAACTAGAGGATCATACATCAGCATGGGGGAGACCATCCTTAGGTGGAGCCTCCACAGAAAGCAGACAGTTATCTATAGCAAACAAAACTCGATCCCTTCCAGGGGTAGGCAAAGGTACCTTGGACACCATATGTGCTATTACATCCCACAATGGCTTGCTGAAATTATTGCAAAGCTAAGAGTATTAAATACACTGGAAAAGAATACCATATTGTTTCATTTTACAATTGCCAAATTTTCTAACTTAAATTCATAATATATATATGTGTGTGTGTGTGTGTGTGATTAAGTTCCCTTCTCCAGTGGCTTTCTTTGCATGGACTGCTGTCCTGGGGAAAAGTTTAACGATTGACAATTTACAAAAAAAAAAAAAAGTAGGGACTATGGATTAGTGTTTTTTTTTTATAGGTAATCAAAGAAGTAATATTAATAGAAAAAGTAGTACAAGATGTTCATGATGATGAACAGAAAGATACAAAGAAAGAAAAACTAAGGGAAGGAAACTCTAAGGGAAAACATAAACTCTGAAAGAGACGAAGAATCAGTAAAACCCCAACAACGAGACCACTCAAAGAGGCTACGCTGACATAACACCTTTAACTCATCCAATGTCTTCTCCATGTTCTCAAAGGAGCGACGATTCCGTTCCAACCAAACAATCCACAATAAACACCCTAAATTCAAATTCCAAATATTCGAGTTATGCTTCCCTAACCACTGATGCCAACAAGATAACAACTTTGTCACTGAACTAGGCATAACCCAGTGGATACCAAAAGCCTGAAGCATAAGAGACCATAAGGTATGAGCAACAGTACAATGAAGAAGAAGGTGGTCAACCAACTCCCCATCACAACAACACATACAACACCGATTTGCCAAAGGGCGACGACCCCTAATCATGAGATTATCCAAAGTGAGAATCCGACCGTGAGCGGCTGTCCACAAGAAGAAAGCTACTCGCTTAGGAACCTTTGGTTTCCAAACACCCTTCCAAGGAAACAAAAAATTCGAGGAACCCCGAATTGCTTGGTAATAAGAGCGGGTGTCGGACATACCATTGCCTTTGAGCCGCCAACAAAGAGTATCCCTCCTATCCCCCCGAGGGATATGAGGTTGGATAAAATGAAGAAGAGAAAAAGAAGCAGCAAGCTCCCAATCTTCAAAGGCTCTAAAGAACCTTAAATTCCACACTCTAGTAGAACCTCCTTCCGGAAGCCACAAAACTTCAAAAATGCAAGCATCCTTGGCAACTGAAACCACATAGAGCTCAGGGTAGAGATCTTTTAGGATATAATCCCCAATCCACCTATCATGCCAGAAGCGGATGCGAGTGCCTTCACCCACTACAAAAGACAGGTGCTTAGAAAAGCTCCCCCACCCTTCATGAATGCTTCTCCAAAGGCCACAACCGTGGGTCCTCCTACACACTTTGGTACACCACCCCCCTTGACCCTCACCATATTTTGTGGAGATAACTCTCCGCCAGAGATGGGTAACTTCTTGCCCAAAGCGCCACAACCATTTCCCTAAGAGAGCTTGGTTAAACGACGCCACACTCCTTATCCCCAACCCCCCCAATTTAACAGGAGAACACACCTTATCCCAAGCCACCAAAGGATATTTGAAACTCCCCTCAACAGACCCCCAAAGAAAATTCCTCTGAATCCTTTCCATTCTAGCAGCCACAGCTTTACGAATAGTGAAGAGAGATAAAAAGTACGTAGGAAGACTCGATAGAGTACTTTTTAGTAAAGTGAGCCTACCACCCTTAGATAAGTAAAGACATTTCCACCCTGAGAGTCTCTTCTCCATTTTTTCCAAAATAGGATTCCAAATCGAAGCAGTCTTAAAAGAAGTTCCCAAAGGCATCCCCAGATATTTCATAGGCAAGCTCCCCACTCTACACTGAAGAATGCTAGCCAATGCATCTATATTATTCACCTCCCCAACAGGAACAATCTCACTTTTCCCAACATTCACCTTCAAACCCGTAAAAGCTTGAAAACAAGACATCGCCAACCTTATGCAAAGCAACTGATCCCTAGAGGCATCACAAAATAAGATAGTGTCGTCCGCAAACAACAAATGGGAGACCTAAACACCAACAGAATTTACTGCTCCCACATGAAACCCCCGAATAAGATTATTCTCCTCTATCTTCTTCAAAATTCTGCTTAAAACCTCCATAATCAAGAGGAATAGAAGCGGGGATAAAGGGTCTCCTTGTCTCAACCCACGGGAGCTTTCAAAAAAGCCTTCAGGGGAACCATTTACCAGGACACAAAAACGGATAGAAGTAACACAAGCCTTAATCCACCCCCTCCATTTCGACCCAAACCCCATCCGGTCCAGCAGATAAAACAAGGCCTCCCAATTAACATGGTCATATGCTTTTTCAATATCAAGCTTGCAAACCACACCCGGTAACCGACTCTTCAACCTACTATGCAGACACTCATTTGCAGTGAGCACAGAATCCAAAATCTGCCTACCACCAACAAAAGAATTCTGAGTCTCAGAGATGAGTTTATCCAAAACCACCCTTAACCTATTAGCCAAAACCTTGGACAACAACTTGTACACACTGCCCACTAAACTGATAGTGTTATATGTGCAAGTGTAATGATGAATCAGTTGATTATGCCAAACCTTAAAAGGAATTGTCATTCATCCACAAACCTCAAGGGAGAAGTGTCATGTGCCAAATCAACACTTGGGTGTTAGAATTGACTTTGGAATGCTTTTTATAGGTCTTTAATGGTTACTACCATGGTCCCCCATCATAAAGAGCTACACCACATATAACTTAAACCCAACCCTTCTATGTATATATATCATCTAGAGAGAAACAAAGTTGTAGATAAAACATCTAGATCCCACTTAAATGCCAACTATAAAGAAAAACACAATCAAGATTTTAGCACTGAAGGACACAAACCTACTTCCATTTGGGGAAAAGCAAAGTGTAAATAGTTCCTCAAGTGCACTTCTAAGAACACGGAAACTGGGCGAGCGTGAAACAAGACAAATACATTTGTCAGCAAAAGAATTTGCTTGTATATGGTAAGCTTCAGCAATATCTTCGTTGACTGGATCTCGAAAAGCAATGCAACTAACGTAAATTTTTGATCCATCACCCTCTGCAGCAAGTTTAGACAAATAAAAATATAAATAACAATTTCGTGATAAGTCTTAATAACATACAATAATAAAAAATAATTTAGACAAAATATTCACAGTTTAATGAACAAATACAATAAATTTAACTCTAATTGGATAAATATAAATTAAATTTAAAAAAAATTATTATTACTAAACCATGGAACTCATGCACATGGCTAATCAGATTACATTGCCTTCTTTTTCTTTTTCTTTTTCTTTTTTGATAAATAACGTAAGAATATAATTAATAATAAAAAAATTGCCAAGCCGAGTACGTTGGGATGTACTATGGGGGCACAAATCAGGAAACAAACGAACAACGGTCAAGAAAAATAGAAAAGGAAGAACAAGAAAAATGGGAAAAGACCACACTCCATTCAAAGAGAGCGTGTAAGAAAAAAGACTTAAGCTCTAGCAAAGAACGTTCACAACCCTCAAAGCTTCTAGCATTCCTTTTACGCCAAATGCACCAAACCAAGCAATGAGGCACTGATTTCCAAACATCAATGTGACGATGTCACACAAACTTTTCATGCCAAGCCTCAAACAACTCAAGAACAGTATGAGGCATAACCCATTGAATACCAAACAAGCAGAAAACCAAAGACCACAACTCCCAAGCTATAGAGTAATGAAGTAGAAGATGATCCACCGACTCCCCACACCTCTTACACATATAGCACCAATCAAGCGCTATCACTCGTCTTTTAGGAAGGTTGTCTATTGTTAAGATCTTGCCTAAAGAAGCAGACCAAGAAAAGAAAGCCACCCTTAGAGGAGCCTTCGATTGCCATCCTTTTTCTTTTTCTTTTTTAAATAGTTACAACAACAGAAAGGCACAGATTCGAACCCTGATCATCTCCATTTAGAAATGTCAGGAGCTACCAATTGAACTACACGACTCTTGACTAATAGGATCACATTGTCCTGATTTCTTAGCTATGTTAATTACAAATATGGGATCTTACAATCCCAAAAAATATAAAATGCACGTCAAGCATAGATTACACATTCTAGAATCTAAAATTCATATAAATAAGGCTTGAATAAGTTCTTCTAATAAATAAATGAATAAGATTTGCGGTTTAGTTTAAACGCACCGGTTAAAACGATCGGATAGGTTTTTGGAAAAGATGAAGGATCATTGGAATCAAAGCCCGATGAGTAAAACTCCACACCAGCCGGTAGAACAACCTGCCAGAAAGCACATTTTCCCGAAATAACTCAAATTACTCGGCATTGAAAAAGCACAAAAAATTGAACTCAAAACACGAAAAGCAAAATCAGAAAACTGTGGCAGTAACGGTAACACTTACGGTGGGGAGCTGAGGCGGCGGAGGAGGGTAGAGAGTGTGGTTGGACGGAGGGTACTGATCGAGTAAAGAAGGAAGGTACATCACTTCTGTTCCATGGAACCCTTTGATATTGTCTAGGGTTCGAATCTCTGGACCGATTCCACAGACCACAAAGTACTCAAAGATCTGAGCCATTGCTGTTGTTGTTGTTGTGCAATGCGAGATCTAGGATTTGTAATTCAATGGATTGGAACGCATTTGGTTGTGAAGATCCAGGTGATGGGTTTGAAGTTTGAATCGGTAGGAAAAAGAATTTTCGCTAGAAAAAAAGAGGAAGTGGCAAATGATTGATGAAGGAAGTTAATGATTTAGGATTCTTGACTGAATTTTTGTGAAAGAAAAAAAAAAAAAAAAATCGGCAGTGTTCTTTCTCTTTTCCTATAAATAATCAAATATGGCTACAGTCTAGCATACGATGAGGCCTGTTAAAATCGGCAGGTGATGACCGGTTTGCCGCTAGACTCATGAGACCTGGCAAACGGGTCATCAGAGTCTATGAGGGTTGGGCCGAGACGAACCGTAATCTTTTTTTCTTTTTCTTCTTTTTATTTTTATTTTTATTTTTAAGAAAAGAGACTAAGGTGGAGTTTGGATACACGTTTTCACGTTTTGCGTTTTGATTTTTTTTTTTTTTTTTTTCTGCTGTGGGGGGACAACGTGCACTGTGCGCATACTGTGAGCGCACTATGCGCGCACTGTTCATGTACGTTTTTAGCAATTTTTTATTAAAAATGGGTCTCGCAGTACTATTTACACATTTAAAAATTATTTTTGCTACAGTGTTTTCAGTTTTCAGCAATAAGTTCTATCCAAACGGAACGGTAATCTAACTGTTTATTCTGCCTTATTATATTTTTTATACTCGTAAAATTTCAAAATAATTATAGGTTAATAATTATGTTATTAATTAAATATTTAAATTTTTATGCTTTTAAAAAGAATTTAATTTTTGTGGTTTAAAATTATCCTTAATAGTTAGATTTTTAAAATTTACATCCAATAAAAAAATTTATAAGGAGTTTAAAGGGTTTCTTCCAAATTAGTTTGAAGATAAATTTTTTCCTATTTTATCAATGTATAACAAAACTTTTCTTTTGTATTTCTTTCAAAACAAATAAAATCTTTAAAAATAATTTAAAAATAAAAATTTAATAATACAACTTTTATGTGAAATATCCTTAAACTATTTGTTAATAGAAAATTTGAAAAAAAAATTTATACAAATTTTATGGAAAATATATTTAAAAAAACCATCAAAATAATCGGTTACTTTTTTTTTATAAAAAGTTTCTAAAAATATTGCTTAAATCAATACCTTTAGGCGTGGGGGTAAGATTAAAAGATAAGATTGAAAGTAAAAAATTAATCTGAAAAAATAACAATTGTCCTTCAAGATTTTTCATATATATGAAATTGCTACATGATTTCTTCATGCCTAATAGTTTTGAATATATCTTTTTCAATGTATGTGACTAAGCAATTATTTATCAATTGATCTCCCCATTCAATTGCGTAATCAATTTTTAATTATGTTCATTGCTGAAAAAACTCTTTCAATAGTAATTGTTGCTGTGGGGGGTAAAAGCTATTGAATAAACGTTTGGGATTTGAGCCTGATCGGTTGGTACCAGTCTGTTTTGATCAGGGCCTCTAGGCCCACAAGTCAACTCGCACTGTAGTAGTCCGAGGAGTTGTCCGAGGAGGAGTTTCCCCTCGGACAGGTCCAGCAATGACCCTGGGACTTGCTAAATGGGTTAGAGGCAGAATTTTGGAAGAACTGATGAGTAAGAGGGTGATCTAAGCACCCTTTAAAAGCAGGGACATGCAAGAAATATCTAAGGAAAAAGCTGCTACCACCACATTAAAGGTCCTGCATCTACCTCACTGGCCGCATTAATGGAAAAATGACCTCTGAACAGTAGAATTCAGCCTTCCTACTATTATTTGAAGACTTCAAGAAGGTGGTGGATGGGACAAGTATCCAAGGGGAAGATTTGTATGACACGTGGATGAACCAGTAAAGAAGAAGAAGTATATAAGGAGACGAGAGAGGAAAGAGAGGGGGATCTGCACTTTCTGCTGAGAAAAATAGGAACTAAGAATTGTAAACTTTGGCATAGAAGGAGAATATTTATACTAAGCGTCCTCGGCTTACGTCCGAAGAGGTCTCTTTGTCATATTCGTTTATCATTTGCACAGATTGTGGGACTTTAGCCTGTTAATCAAACTTCCAACATCCCGAACCTATATTTCAAATTCGTACTCTACAAATTTCATTATATAAGGTTTATTGGGCCTGAGCTCAACTCTAGTTTTTGGGTCTGGGTACAATTGTGCATTTACAATTGGCGCCGTCTGTGGGAAATCTAGCGTTGAAGGAATTGGAACATCATGGCAGGCTTAGGCTCGCATCATGCAGAATCTCAGGGATCCCAGCCCAAAGATCTTTTTGAACATCTTGAGCGCCGGAGGAATCGAGAGGGAAGTGTTCATACCGTATATCCTGGCGCGAGTCATATGCATGGCGGAGGCAATGCCGCCCATGAGGATGATGCCAAGGCCATGCAAAGGGGATTGACCACCTCAAGAAGAAGCTGCGCCGTGTCAGACAAAGGCGAGCTTCACCCCATCCAATCCTTCTTCAAGGGAATCCCGGGGAAGCAGTTACAATTCAAGGTCCAGGACTCCCCCTAGCAAAACCTTCTCTTGCGAAGGGGATGACCTACCAGGTCGTAAGCATAGGAAGCTTCCCTTCAGGGGCTTGGGGAACGATGCTATGAGCCGAGCGTTACACCAACTCTCCAAATCGCCCTTCTCACGCAGGATTGAGAATGGAAGGCTCCTTAGATGGTTCACCCAGCCCACCTTCACCATTTATTATGGTCGAACAGACCCGGTGGAACATGTGAGCCACTTTAATCAAAGGATGGCGGTGCATTCTTATAACGAAACCTTGATATGTAAAGTCTTTCCTTCTAGCCTATGACCTGTTGCTATGAGATGGTTCAATGGACTAAAGTAGAAGTCTGTTGGTTCGTTCAGGGAACTTACTAGGGCATTCGCGTCTCGGTTCATTACATGCAGCAGAGTTCCTCGACCGTTGGACTCGCTATTATCTATGGCCAAAAGGGAGGGAAAGACATTGAAAACATACTCCGACAGGTATTGGGAGATGTTCAATGAGATAGATGGAGATTTTGACGAGGTGGCGATTAATACCTTTAAAGTGGGCCTTCCTACTGATCATGATTTAAGGAAATCTTTAACCAAAAAGCCCGTACGGAGTGTACGTCGCCTCATAGACCGTATTGACGAGTACAAAAGAGTTGAGGAAGATCAACAGCAGGGTAAGGGTAAGGCGAAGGTTATCCTGCAGGAGAGAAGGGATTTCAGGTCGGACAGGTACCATAACAACAAGCCGAGGAGAAATTACTCTGGACAATCTGGTCCAGCCACTCCTCAAGTAGTTAATACTGTATTCCGAGAACCAGTGCACTAACTGTTGGAGAAAGTCCGTAAGGAACCTTACTTTAAATGGCCCAGTAAGATGGCGGGGGACCCTACGAAACGGAATTAGAACCTTTTTTGCCAGTACCATCAGGATGTAGGTCATACTACCGAGAATTGTCAGACCCTCTAGAACCATCTAGAGCAGCTTGTTAGCGAAGGGAAGTTGAAGCAGCACCTATACCAACCTAACGGGCAAGGCAATCAGTCAGGTTCAAATAATCAGAAGAACAACTCATCTCGGCCGCCCTTGGGAACAATTAACGTCATCTTCGCTGCACCTGGCAGGACAGGTTCCTGTCCTACCAGGGTGATGGCAGTGTCACATTCCCAAGCTGAGGAGTTAGGCTCGAAACCGAAGAGGATCAGAGGGAGTGTGCCTGTCTTGAGATTCTCTGATGAGGATAAGGTTGGGACCATTCAACCCCATGATGATGCCCTGGTGGTCACGTTGAGGATAGGAAATTACGACGTCAAAAGGGTGATGATCGATCAAGGCAGCGGTGCGGATATTATGTACCCCGACTTATTCAAGGGGCTTAAGTTAAAACTGGAGGATCTCACTTCTTATGACTCGCCATTAATAAGTTTTGAAGGGAAGACTGTTGTACCAAAGGGACAGATTTGATTGCCTGTGCAGTTTGGCTCGGAAACAGTTGATGTAGATTTATTGTGGTTGATGCATATTTCCCATACACGGCCATCCTTGCCAGGCCTTGGCTGCACGCTTTGGGTGCTGTCTCCTTGACTTTGTATGTTAAAGTAAAATTCCCTTTGGGGAATTCATCGAAGAAATTCTTGGCAGCCAGTCAATGGCCAGGCAATGCATATCGGCTGTAGTACTGCATCAAGCAAAATTAGAGTCATCGGCCTCGGCTATGGAAGACTTATAGCAATTAACAACTCTGGATGCGCCCATTGCGGTGACAGCAGAGAAAGCCATGTGTGAAGATCTGGAAAGGTTTCTAATAGCCGATGACCCCGAGAGGTTCTTTCAAGTTGGGATACGGTTACCACACCAAGAGAAGATGAAATTGGTGAATTTTTGAAAAACAATATCGATGTCTTTGCTTGGGATCCCTATGAGGCTCTAGGGGTTGATCCAAGCTTCATTTGCCATCTTTTAAACGTCAACCCTGCCGTTGTTCCTAGGAGGCAACCACCTCGACGTTCCTCCAAAGAGTATTTTGAGGCTGTCAAAGAAGAGGTGCTCAAGCTCAAAAGAGCTGGTGCTATTAAAGAAGTTTTCTATCCGGAGTGGTTGGCGCACACTGTTGTAGTGAAAAAGAAGAATGGAAAGTGGAGAGTATGTGTAGACTTCACAGACCTAAACAAAGCCTGCCAAAGGACTCGCTCCCGATGCCGCGCATCGATCAGCTTGTGGATGCTATGGTCGGGTATCCTCGGATGAGCTTTTTAGATACTTTCCAAGGTTATCACCAAATACCATTGGCGTTAGGTGACCAGGAGAAGACTGCTTTCATAACTCCAACAGGGAATTACCACTATAAAGTGATGCCGTTCGGATTGAAAAATGCCAGGGCTACTTACCAAAGGATGATGATCAGAATGCTTGAATCGCAACTTGGAAAGACCATTGAGGTATATGTGGATGATATGGTAGTAAAGAGTAAGGCAATACCTATGCATGTAAAAGATCTGGACGACACCTTTCAAATACTTAGGAAGTACAAGCTACGCCTTAACGCCTCAAAGTGTTCTTTTGGGGTGGGTTTCAGAAAGTTTCTAGGCTACATGGTGACTCATAGAGGAATAGAGGTGAATCCGGCACAAGTCAGAGCCATTCAGGGCTTGCAACCACCTCGAAATCCAAAGGAAGTTCAGAAGTTGACCGGGATGACCGCTGCTCTCAGCAGATTTATATCTCGGTCAGCTGACAGGTGCAAACCTTTCTTCCAACTGTTAAATAAATGGAAATGATTCCAATGGTCCGAGGAGTGTGCTTTAGCTTTCCAGCAACTTAAGGAATATCTTTCCCGGCCACCCATTATATCTCGGCCGGAGGTCGATGAAATCCTGTTTGCATACCTAGCCGTAGCCATCCATGCGGTCAGCCTGGTTCTTATAAGGGACGACGGCGGGGTACAAAAACTGGTCTATTATGTCAGCAAATCCTTGAATGAAGCTGAGGTGCATTATTTGCCTTTAGAGAAGGCACTTTTGGCTATAGTCCATGCCACACGGAAGCTTCCTCACTATTTCTAGTCCCACACCGTTGTGGTTTTGACTCAACTGCCTCTCAAGTTAGTGTTACGAAGTGTTGACTACTCGGGAAGAGTAGCTAAGTGGGGAACTATTTTGGGAGCTTTTGATATCAAATACATGCCACGCACTTCGGTGAAGGGCCAGGTTCTCGCGGATTTGGTGGCAGAGTTCGCCGAACCGTTGTTAGAAGAAACTGCGAAGGAATCACATATGGATGAAAAATCAGTTGGCGTGATCACGGCCAAGGGACCTCCGATTTGGAAAGTGTATGTTGATGGGGCAGCCAACCAGAGGGGGTCTGGTGTTGGACTTGTTTTGGTATCCCCTGAGGGAATTTTCTTTGAAAAATCATTGAGATTAGCGTTCTCGGCCACTAATAACGAGGCCGAGTACGAAGCGGTCTTGGTTGGTATGAATATGGTACGTAGAATGGGGGGAACGGAAGTTCATATGTTCTTAGACTCTCAGTTAGTTGTGGGCCAAGTGACAGGGACCATGGAGGCCAGGGATCCAAGAATGCAAGAGTACCTGACCCAAGTCAAGTGTTTACAATCCGAGTTTGATTCCTTCGTCCTTTCGCACATTTCTAGAAGTGGAAACACGCATGCGGACTCATTGGCTACTTTGGCGACATCCTCGGCTCAATGTTTGCCCAGGATTATCCTCGTCGAAGACTTGCTAGAACCAGCTCTAACTCCTGTAAGTGTCGTCCGTATCCATCTGATAAGGCCTAGACCTAGCTGAATTGACCATGTGGTCTCTTTTCTAAAAAGCGATATTCTTCCCGAGGACAAGTCTGAAGCAAATAAGATTCGTCGGAAGGCGCCTCGTTTCTGGTTGTCCAAGGATCAGAAATTGTATAAACGCTCATTTTCCGGACCATACCTGCTATGCATACATCCCGAAGCAACGGAGGCACTTTTGAAAGAGTTACATGAGGAAATTCGTGGAAGCCATACTGGGGGAAGATCCTTAGCCCATAGGGCTCTGACTCAGGGATATTGGTGGCCCAATATGCAGAGGGAAGTTCAAGACTATGCCAAAAAATGTGACCAGTGCCAAAGGTTCGCTCCCAACATTCATCAGCCTAGGGGTGTCCTTAATCCTTTGTCCAGTCTTTGGCCATTCGCTCAATGGGGACTAAATATAGTTGGGCCTTTTCCGAGGGCTGTGGGAAACAAAAGATGGCTACTCGTGGGAACTGATTACTTCACCAAATGGGTCGAAGCTGAGCCCTTAGCAAATATTAGGGATATCAACTCCAAGAAGTTTATCTGGAAGAATATTGTCACTAGATTTGGGGTACCTCACACACTTATTTCAGATAATGGTGCTCAATTTGATAGTAGAGCTTTCAGGAAATATTGTAGTGATATGGGCATCACAAACAAATACTCCACCCCAGCTTATCCTTAGGAAAATGGCCAGGCCGAGGCCGTTAACAAAGTCATAGTCAGTGGACTTAAGAAGAGGCTCGATGATGCGAAGGGTAGATGGGTAGAGGAGTTACCACATGTTTTATGGACGTATCGGACTACACCATGCAGATCCATTAGAGAAACACCCTTCTCCATGACCTATGGGGCCGAGGCGGTGATACCTTTAGAATCTGGTTTCCCTACGCTAAGGACAAGTTCTTTTAGCCCGGAAAATAACGATGGCCTCCTTGAAAAAAGCTTGGATCTGGTTGAGGAGCGGCGAGAGGCCGCCATGGTCCAAATGGCTTATTATCAGTAGAAGCTTAAATGAGGATATGATGCTCATGTGAAGCTAAGGCCACTAGCGCCTGGGGATTTGGTGTTAAGGAAAGTCGTGGGTACTGCCAAAAACCCAGCATGGGGAAAGCTAGCACCAAATTGGGAAGGACCCTATCGGATCATCTTTGTAGCGGGCATAGGATCATATCGATTAGCTGATCTAGATGAAAAAGTTGTACAACGTCCTTGGAATGTAAACAACTTACGAAGGTATTATTATTAATAAAAAGTACTTTTATCGTTCATTGTTCAAATTATCAATATGTACTTGGGTTTATCTCTCACAAATTTCTAAGTATCAAACAGAAACTTGGTCATGGATGGTTCTCGGACCACATACCTTGTGGAAATTGATATCTTATTAAGTATCAAACAGAAACTTGGACATACATGGTCCTCGGACCACATGCCTTGTGAAAATTGATATCTTATCAAGTATCAAACAGAAACTTAGTTATGTATGGTTCTCGAACCACATACCTTGTGGAAATTGATATCTTATCATTTGTTAAACAGAATCTTAGTTATGTCAGGTCCAGAGACCTTCTACTTTTGAGAAATTAACATTTCAAGTTACTATTTCTAAGTATCAAATAGAAACTTGGTCATGGATGGTCCTCGGACCACATACCTTGTGAAAATTGATATCTTATCATTTATTAAACATAACCTTAGTTATGTCGGGTCCACAGACCTTCTACTTTGGAGAAATTAACATTTCAAGTTACTATTTCTAAGTATCAAACAGAAACTTGGTCATGGATAGTCCTCGGACCACATACCTTGTGGAAATTGATATCTTATTAAGTATCAAACAGAAACTTGGACATGCATTGTCCTCGGACCACATACCTTGTGGAAATTGATATCTTATCAAGTGTCAAATAGAAACTTGGTCATGGATGGTCCTCGGACCACATGCCTTGTGAAAATTGATATCTTATCATGTGTTGAACAGAACCTTAGTTATGTCGGGTCCACAGATCTTCTACTTTGGGAAAATTAATATTTCAAGTTACTGTTTCAAAGTATCAACTAGAAACTTGGACATATATGGTTCTCGGACCACATGCCTTGTAAAAATTGACATCCTACTTGTTGTTGAAAGGAAGTTTGATTATGTCAGGTCCTTGAACCCTTTACTTTGAGAACATTAGTAAAAACCATATCACATTAATGTTGAGGTGTAGATGAAATACTTGGATTGCTTTAAGCCCCAACTTGAATTCTAAGTTAAGTTTTTGATTATGTGTTGCTATGTCACATATGTCATGCTCTTGAGGCATGATTTGCAAAGTATAAGCTAAGTATGTGTACTTCTATTTAAAGTTATGACAAATTGAAATATTGGAAGTGGAGTTAGTTGTTCCATTCATTTATTTTTGTGTTGATGAGTATTTTTATACTAAAAATTGCAAGTCAAGTGAAAATTAAACCAGACAGTTTCTCATTAATTACTGTTAATTACATTCAAAGCAAAAAATTTAAAAATTTGTTACATAACAAAAGGAGAAGTCCTAACTAGCCTAGACCCTAAGCCTTTGAAGGGGGGTTCTGCTCGAAAGTGCTGGCAGCCTCTGTGTATTTTAGCTCTATTTCAAATGAGGACTGGGCTTATTTTCCCTTGTCTGTTGCCACTGGTGGAGGGACATTGGGCTCGGCGCTTTGGCTCGTAGTCTTCTTGGCACCTTCACCCTGTTCCTTCTCTTTATTGGAACTCGTAGGTTCTGTAGGAGTAGGAATGGGCTATGGGATCATAGGAGGGAGCATGAAAGATGCTGTCTCAGGGGCAGGGGTAACATGAGGAAGTTTTTCTATCACCTAGATGTCTAAGGGGAGCCAAATGTTCTCGGGCTTCCTCAACTCGGAAGTTGAGGGAATCCCTGCTACATTTAAAGCTTCCTCCTACACCTGTTGGCAATACTCTCGGCACAGCCCGGCGAACTCCTTAGTTAGCTGGTTTTCTGTCGCCACCACCCCTTCCTTGTAAGCAATCTTCTTCGCGGCCTCCATGGAGTCCTTGAGGGTACGAGCCTCGTCCTTCATCCTAGCAAGCTCCTTCTTCAGGTCGGAGTTTTCCTGTTGAGTTTTGGATAAGTCTTCATCCTTTTAACAAAGAAGCTTGCGTTGCCCCTCCACTTGGGTCCTCATTGTCTTCAGGCTGGCCTCGGCACCGTCCTTTTCCCTCTTCAGCTCCGCCAGCTATGTGATTAGCTTCTCATTCTAGGCAAGAGCTTGGCCTAAGGACTTTTCGGTCTCCTGCCTAAGCTCCAGTTCAAGTCCAGCCTTCTTTCGAGAATCTTCCACCCACTTCTCGGCAGCAAAGACTTCCTGGATGGCCTGTGGTGAAATATCAAAATGGGTGCACTATTAGTAACGCAAGTCTCAAGTACATAAGAATGTTTCTTACGATAAGGTGTAATGAAAGGATAAGGTGAGGATAAGACTTAGATACTCATCAGGGCCAAGTCCTTTTTTAGCGAAAGGAACAGATGCGGCTGGTTTATCTTGTCCAGGGCGTTTATGTCCTTGGGCAGAAGAAGGGGACGTTCTAAGGCATTGGCCAGGTGGAGAGCATGGCCTTGCTGGAACGCCCTGATACTAGACTGGCAGGAGATTGGTGTCCCATCTAGTTTAAGCTCGGGAGATCAGTTAACTGGTGCATGGCGTACCTCGGCAAGGTCCCTGTTCTCCCCACTTTCTACTGAAGAGGCACGTCCCTTGCCTTTGCTAGGTTTTTGTTGTTGTTGTTGCTTCAGCTTCTTTTGCCTCTCCACATCTGCCTCCTCGGCCTCACTCTTCCTCTTCTTCTTAGGCTCTGGAACAGAAGGCTTAGGATCGGAGGGAGGAGGGGGTGGGGGTAAGGACGAAGGGACCTACGACCCACCCGTTCCCTTTTTGGAGACTCTAGCGCCCCTTTTATGCATTAAGTGCCGTAAAGCATCCATATCTTCTTCTTCGGAGCTGGAATCAAGTTGTACAATCACCAGACCTTGTATGCCCGAAGTTTCAGTGAGTGCGCATTCCTCGTTCGAGAGGATAACGAGTTGCTCCTCTTGGGGACTCTCGGCTTCCACGAGTTGAAATTGGTCTATCTCCTTGTCCAACGATTGTTGCGAGGACGCTTGCTCTTCTCGAATGGTGGTTGTCTAGGAGTGGGCCGAGAGAGGAATCGTTGCGATAGGGCGAGTGTACAGGATGATGGTGGGATCGTCTGGGAGTTCGTGGTTGGAAAGGAAGCTGGGCCGTGCCACGTCTATCCTTCTGTGTCGTTTGTCTCCTACGATGATCGCGTTGTCGATTTCTTGGAAGTCTACTGATATAGGGTCGTATCCTAGTATCAGGTGGGCAGCTCTCACTTGTAGGTCTTCACTCACGAAGACTTCAGAGCGAAGGACATGGTTCAGGTCGGCAACGTTGCAGAGGCTGAGACGTAGGCGTACATGTTGTTTATCTGTGAAAAGAAACATCCGAGAAGAAGAACATGGTCAGACTAGTGATAAACATTAAGATAAAAAGTAATAATGTGCAATAAAGATTAAAAACGGTAAAGGCAACGGGACTGAATCAGGGGTTAGGAAATCTAATTCCTAAAGAGTCACACCTGGCTCTCCCCATTCGACTGGGCAGTGAGAACCGTCAGACCAGTTCCCTGAGGCGATGAGATAGTCGTCTTTCATGCCTTTGTTGGATTTGGGAAGACAGGAAATCAGCCTAACAATGCTAGACCTTGATTTAATGTAATATCCTATATTTTTAAATTTATGGCACTCATACATATAGACAATATCGTGCCATGTGAGGTTCAGACCCATTTGCTCGTTCAGAGCATCGACACAACCTAAGACTCTAAATATGTTTAGTGTGCATTGGTCTGGGCATAACCTATGGTTGCGAAGGTATTCACTGGTCACGTTTTTCATGGGGAGAGTCATCCCACCTTCTATGAAGGCGATCATGGGAATGAGGACTTCTCCCTCTCTCCTAGCATTACCTACGGCTTCTACTGGGCAGTATCTTAAGCCTATGTCATTAGGAATTTGGTATTTGGCCCTAAAACCCTCCATACCAGCGTCGGTATCAACTAGACACTTAAATCTACCCATTTGGTGGGAACTAAAATGAAAGTTTAAGGAAGGAAAGAGGTTTAAATGGTGGCCGAGGACAGAAGCCGAGAAGGAATGAATAAAGAAGAGTGAAAACTTACGGGAGTTGGCTATGTGATTCTTCACAAACTTCTGGAGAGAAAAGGTAATGATTGACACTTAGATGCGATTGATTTCTGAAAGAATGAATGAAGGTACAGGTTCCCAAGCGTTTTGACGTGCGGGAGGTGGCCTCGAAATTGAAATTCTCCCGCTCAAATTTTCAGAGCCAATCTGGGCCGTTGGATGCGTATCCCATCGTTGAACGTGGGGAACAGGATGTAACTTGCGGTCATAAATGCGTACATTTCAGGTTTCGAAGCGTCAGAGGCATTTTCAGGGAACGAAAGGACCCATACACGCGTGGCGGTTTACAAAGCGTGTGGAAGGTATGCTGGTCGGTTCAAAACTCTATTTCTCTCCTCGGATGGGAGGGAAAAATAAAGTTTTGAGGGGCTATTGTGGGGGGTAAAAGCTATTGAATAAACGTTTGGGATTTAGGCCTGATCGGTTGGTACCAGTCTGTTTTGATCAGGGCCTCTAGGCCCACAAGTCAACTCGCATTGTAGTAGTCCGAGGAGTTGTCCGAGGAGGAGTTTCCCCTCGGGCAGGTCCAGTAATGACCCTGGGACTTGCTAAATGGGTTAGAGGCAGAATTTTGGAAGAACTGATGAGTAAGAGGGTGATCCAAGCACCCTTTAGAAGCAGGGACATGCGAGAAATATCTAAGGAAAAAGTTGCTACCACCACATTAAAGGTCCTGCATCTACCTCCCTAGCCGCATTAATGGGGAAATGACCTCTGAACAGTAGAATTCAGCCTTCCTACTATTATTTGAAGACTTCAAGAAGGTGGTGGATCGGACAAGTATCCAAAGGGAAGATTTGTATGACACGTGGATGAACCAGTAAAGAAGAAGCAGTATATAAGGAGACGAGCGAGGAAAGAGAGGGGGATCTGAACTTTCTGCTGAGAAAAATAGGAACTAAGAATTGTAAACTTTGGCATAGAAGAAGAATATTTATACTAAGCGTCCTCGGCTTACGTCCGAGGAGGTCTCTTTGTCATATTCGTTTATCATTTGCACAGATTGTGGGACTCTAGCCTATTAATCAAACTTCCAACATCCCAAACCTAGATTTCAAATCCATACTCTACAAATTTCATTGTATAAGGCTTATTGGGCCTGAGCCCAACTTTAGTTTTTGGATCCGGGTACAATTGTGCACTTACAGTTGCAACTGGTAAAATCAATGCCAAGGTCACTAATGAGTAAACCAATTGATATAAAATATCATTTTTCATTTCTACCATCTTTTCATCAAGTTGTCCAACTTCTTTAAATGCTAAAAACTCTTTAGTGGACCGCATGTCATGGATGTATGTCTTAAGTTTTTTTTTTTTTTTTTGGGTAGAAGGATGTATTTCTCAAGTTGGTTATCCAAAATAATAAGTTGAATTGATGAAAAATCACATAGATAAAACTAAGCAACCAGAATCAATTTCTCCTTGTTGAATGCTGAAAAAAAGTTATCTGAGTTCAAACATGCAACACAAATTAACAACCCAGAATTTTCAAAATGACTATTAAGTTCTTGATGCTGCATATCTATAATAGTATAAAAAAGCTCCACATGATAATGATGTGAATTTTTTATGTTTTGAGTTTTTCGTCAGGATAGAGTTTGATTTAAATCATCCATATTAGGGACAATAATATTATTTTTCGCACAAAATGCAAAAACCTCTTCAAGCAAAGAGTTTCACCCATCATCTCTCATGACCTATAAACATTATTTTGAAATGTTAACCAACTTCATAGCATTCACAATATTTTGATCTTTTTGTTGTAATGCCTTTGACAATTCATTACTTAATTATGCCAAGCATGTCTTTCATCAAATGTAAATCAAACTCAAATTCAAATATTTGGAGTAAACCAATTAAGATATTTCTCTTTAACCCTACAACTTTTATCATATGGGCAAATGTTAACAAGAACCATGCGGTGCTTGTTAAGGTTAAAATAATGCAAGTCCTACTTAATAAAAAATTTAAGAAATAGTATAAAGCTAATCCTAAAACATATAAAGCTGACAAAATACTGATATAAAGACATAATTTCGACACAAAATACCAAAATTCTGGCATAAAATTTGGTCTTAACAAGCACCTTAGAGCACTAGCATTGAGGGGTGTAAATGTTTGCACCACTAGTTGCTATTTTACAACTCAAGACACCCAAAATCCACTCTATCTAGGTCTATAAACTTTTATTAAAATAAAAAAATTTGCAATTTATGAACAGTAAGGTTGCATATGCAACCTTTTGTAAAGAAAAAAATTATTATTTTTAATCTTGCAGTTGTGTGAGAAAAGAAAAGGAGAGTGGGAGGAAAAAGATAGAAAATTATAGTTTTTATTATTTTATTAGGTAGTTTATATTATTGTATTAGGTTGTATGTAAAAATAAAAACTAAGATATAAGATGAGTTGTAAAATAAGTTAGTAAAATGAATAAAATAGTATTTGAGGACACAAAATAGTTTTTTTTTTTTTTTTTGCATTCCCAAATGTTAATGCTCTTTCTATGTCCGTTAACATAACCCTATGATGTAAATAATAATGTTGTTTACTATAAAAAATTTGATTAATATATGGCATATATTAACCATTTATTTTATGAAATTTTTTATAAAAAATTTAAAAAAATTGTCAAATTAGGTGGTTACTTTTTTATTTTTCTATAAAAAAAATTCTAAAATATTTTAATAACGTATGCCTGAAAAAAAAGAAACTATAATGTCAACAACCAACCACCGTTTCTCAAAAAACGAAAACTCTGAGGTGAAAGATCGCAACCCGCAATAAATGAGTGCAGTTGTAAAGAAAGAACAAGCTAAAATAAAATAATTGTTAAAGTCAAAAGACTTGTATTGTAGTGTTTGTGTCCAATACTTTTGTGCATAGGAGGACAAAAGTATTAGACACGTTGCTATTTTTTTGAAGAATATTAGACACGTTGCTTTATAGAGTACCATTTGATTGAATAATACACCTTTCTCGTTTCTGCAGAATTGTTTCCAAACACATCTGATAGAATTTGGCTGCAGTGAAAGGATCAGGAGTCGCAAAAAAAAATTTAATTTGACACATCAAAAAAATTACTTTATTATTTTAATACACTATTTTACAATTTAGTGAATATCATATCTTTTATTTTTAAATTCTATACATTAAAATAATATTTACAAATATTAAAATAATATTAAAAAAACCAACAATATATAAAAATACAAAATAAAAAAACCCACCACTCCCACTGTCCTACAACCCACCATCAAAGATACCAAAACCATCACATTAAACACCATACAACCACCCAACAAATCACACCACCATTGCCGAATGCACCATTAAATCACACCACCACAACAATCCATAACCCAAAACTGCTACCACAACCATAGCACCACCGCCCACAACCACAAACACAACACATTGGAACCCATCTCAAATCTCACACCCACAACTCGATTAAGAGAAATCCGAAGGTGGGAGGTCAAAAGATGCAAGAAGGTTGTTGGCGTGGCATGAGGGACGATGTTGTGGAGGTCGACTATGGCTCTAGACGTGGCATGGCGAGATCGGCAGCGAGAGCTGTAGAGGACGACTATGGCTTTAGGCGAATATGGCAGGCAGAGAGAAAAAAAATCCAGATGTGAGAGAGAAAAAATCTATGGTTTCACTTTCTTAAATCACTCATTTTAGCCGAGGGAACTTTGAAGTTTGAAGGCATCCAATTAAATAAAATTATATTCAAAAGGTATTTATGTTTGGGACTTTTTTTTTTTTTTTTTAAATTACTTAAATAAAAGCTCAATACAAATCTGAAAAAGAAAAACTCTTTACTATCTTACATTCTTCTTTCAATTAGTTCCAGTGTTGTGTAATGATAAATAATGAGAATGATTATTCACCCAATAAATAAATTAAAAAAATTGAGGGAAGGGAGTATAAAAAAAATAAAAAATAAAAAATAAAAAGACAATTAGAGGAAGATATCACCCAGTAGAGAATGGAATTGACCAAATTTCGACGAAAATCCAAACTTGGAATTGTAAATTGGAGCGAGGAAAAAAAACCCAAAAGATTATTCACAAAATGTGAATCAAAATCCAAGCAAAAAGTTGGGGAAAAAAGACCAGAAAGATAGAAGAAGAAATACATCGGATTTAAGCCAAAATACAATGGTGGTAATAGGCTTTGTATTATTGAGTCTTTTCTTCTTCTTCTATTTTTTCTTTTTTTTTTTTTCTTGAAAAGGGATTATTAGGTCGTTAATTGAGAAGTATGAAGCCAAATATTTGATTCCTTCATATTTTTTTCCACATGTTTAATAGTAGCCACACGGGACTAAAGGAAGTTTATTCATTTTATCTTATTTTGCAGGAGTTTAGAGGTGATGCAAGGCACAATTAATTTATAGGAGAGTACTGGAGCTTAATTTTTAGAAGGAAATTAGCTTGGTTATCGTGACATTTGATAGTTAACATTTTTTTTATGAGAGAGATAAATAGTTATGCTCTTGAAGTCAAATAAGTAGTTTATATGGCTTGGAGATGCAAATATGCAGTAGTTAATGGCACCCAATGAACATGATTGGTTGCAGTTTATCTATTATTGCTGATGTCTATAGGAATTTGGATTGACCTAATCATATATATTTTGTTTTGAAATTTAGCATTGTACACTTCATTTTCTAGATTGTTGATAATTTAAAATCTGGATTCAACCTTTCTTCTATAGTGAGTAAATATGAGTTTGCTTTTACGCGTATAGTGAAAAGATTTATGTGCCTGTAATTAAGGCTTCGTTTGTTTCGATGTAAAATATTTTCACCCAACAAACACAACACTCATCACACACCTAGGTATTTTTGTAATTGAAAAATGTAGTAATCCCTAATTATAATGGATGTAAATCATTAACTTTTACCCAAAAAAATAGAAGAACCTCTGAGTGTAAGCGCGTGCTAAGAGGCTGGTAGAATTTAAGAGCTTGCTTGGTTTAAGAGTGAGTCATATTCCACCACTCATCAGAGCATTCAAAGTGTGAAATAGACAAGTGCAAAAGCATATAACATTATATGAGTAGAGGAGGTAAAAAATATTATATGACATTTATAGATGCCTACTCTAGATATAGAAGAGTCTACCTTTTAAGTAGTAAAGATGAAGCTGAAAACATGTTCATAAAATTGAAGATAGAAGTTGAAAATTATAAAAATAAGAAAATTAAAAGGCTTAGGTATGATAGAGGAGGAGAATGTGGTTCAACTTTGTTTTAAAAATTTTGTGAAGAAATGGTATTATTCATGAAGTCACTGTACCCCATATACTTGAACAAAATGGAATAGTTGAGGGGAAAAATAGAACCCTAAATGATATGATGAATGTCATGCTCAACATGTGTGGGGAGGCTATTCTTTTTGCATGTCATGTATCAAACATGGTCCCACATAAAAAGATTAGAAAAGCTCCATATCAACTGTAGGAAGGACGTGCACCAAACTTAGGGTACTTTAAGGTGTGGGGTTGTTTGGCAAAGGTTGGAATCCTTGAACCACATAAAGACAAGATACGTCCTAAAACCAAGGATAGTTTCTTCATAGAATATGCACAAAATAATCCTACCTATAGGTGCTTAGTTTTAGAGACTAACACCATAGTGGAGACTAAGGATGCTGATTTCTTTGAGCATATTTTTCCTATGAAGAGAATGAGACTCACTAATGAGTCCTCATGAATCATACCCCAAGTGAGATCAAATTCAAACTTAGATGAAAGCCACTCAACACAAGAGTTAAGACATAGTAAAATACCTAAAAATGGAACCAACTTTGGGCTTGCCTTTTGTTAGGATTAGTGCCCTTAAATCCTATTGTATGATGCTATGTATGATATTATATATGACATTGTGTATGACTTAATATTGTGATTAATAAAGTTGTTTTATTATTATCTAAAATAATGGTAACATGAATATTTGGACATTATCATATAATCCATGAGATGCATAGTATATGATTTAGTCACAGAAGATATAAGTCATAAGTTCTTTGTAAACTTAAAATTTATAGTTCGTAGTCGGTGATGAAATTGAGCATTTTATCTGCGAAGACTATAACGTATCAACTAAAATGATTTGTCTTGATCATGGAAGTGGGGACTTCTAGTTGATATGTTGATATGTTTTAAGAGTTAAGACATATTGAACTGGATTGCTATGAGATTTATTATTCTCCTAATGACTGTCAAATGAATAATAAATCTCACGAATTCTATTTGCATGAATTCTTAATCTTGAGAGAATAATGAACCTAATCATAAGATGTAGGTTACTTTGATATATTATGAGTGAAATCTAAAGTTACGATCAAAACCTCAGTATGTTGGGCAGCCACATTTAGTGTTGATGGAACATATATTCTCAAGATGGAATTCATAATCTTTTAACGAAGATATAAAATATTCCCTTGAGATAAGTTTAATGGGTTTGGTTATTCAGAGTATTAGGCCTAACCACTTTAGTAAGGAATTACTAAAAAATATATATATATATATATATATATATATATATATATATATATATATATTTATGAAATTGAATTTCATAAATATATGATGAATAACTTAAAAGATTAAACCGGGTACTCAAGGATTAAGATGTAGTAATCTTCAAAGTGGCAGTCTACATTTATAACTTTGTATTATTACGAATATTTTACGAAGGAGTTGTATGTATAATAAAGTCTTGGGAGAAACATACAGAATTTTTTATGAAAAAATGAAAAAAAGAGAGACATCATTATGAAATGGTGTGTATGTGTGAGTGAAGCCACTCGATTATTCTCCCTTGGAAACTGATTAAGAGACCACACTTCTTAGGCGTAAAGTGGAATTGGAGTGAAGATTAAAAGTGTTCCCAAATACTTTCGATCTTTTATTTTAAATTTCATCACACCAAAGTACGCTATCTTGTTATTAAATTCTGAAATTTGCATAATGCATGTTATCAATCATGAATGAAATAGATCTATGTTTGTTGCTTCTGCTGTGCGTTTTGTATGAGATACAAAACCAGATTTCCCAACAACTTTATCACTGCTTTTCTCATTGAAGACAACCCAAAAACTTATCAAGAGGCCATGAAATCAGTAGATACAACCTTTTGGAAGGATGCAATCCATCGTGAGTTAGAATCAATTATGGCTAACCATACATGGGAATTAGTTGAACTCCCTAGAGGATGCAAGACCATTGGTTGCAAATGGGTGTTTAAAAAGAAATTAAAAGCAGATGGGTCCATAGACAAATTCAAAGCTAGACTAGTGGCAAAAGGGTACACTAAAAAAGAAGGGATAGATTACTTTGACACTTATTCACCTGTGACAAGATTAACTACAATTAGGATTCTGATTGTTATGGCCTCAATACATAAATTTATTGTTCACCAAATGGATGTCAAAACAACATTTTTAAATGGTGATTTAGATGAAGAAATTTACATGGACCAACCAGAGGGTTTTGTGCTTCAAGGATAAGAAAGTAAAGTGTGTAAACTTAGAAAATCATTATATGGTTTGAAACAAGCTCCTAAACAATGGCATGAAAAATTTGATAACACTTTAATTTCTAGTGGATTTGTTGTGAACGAATCTGATATATGTGTGTATAATAAATTCTCTAGTGATAGTGGTGTTATCATATGCCTATATGTGGATGACATGTTAATTTTAGTGTTGACAAAAATTGTTAACCTATGTTTAACAATAATTATTAGATTATGTTTAAAAAATATTGTCAAATTATTTTTATAAGAATTGTTAAATTATGTTTAACAAGAATTGTCAAATTAGTCAAATTCATTGGACATAATTTCACTCATAAGCTTTTTGGCGTATGAGTTTTACTAATGTGAGTAGTGCACATTCAAGATAATGTATCTCTTAATTACAATCCCTTGTTTTAAGGGAAAACCCTTTGATTCCAACCACGTCATCTTTACATATAAGTTCATTTATTTTCATGTTTAAGGGGATATGTGTTTTTATTTATTTGTGGCTGCACCTAATAATTTATTTAGGTTGTCTACGTACCCTTGACGGGGCTCAAGCTAATTCGTAGTTCTTAATTTTAGGTTTTAGATTTAAAATCTTCAAATTGATTTTGCCCAATTTAAATCATGGATATTTAATTCAAATACTTTGTGTTTAATTAAGCATTGACTTAATTTTGCTTTTGGGTGAGATAATTGGTTTTAATTTCAAGAATAAGTCAAGGACCATGTTCTTTGGGAAATTGAATCAAGGATTCTCTCTTTGAGAAGTTGAATGTTCAAGCAATTTTCCCTTTTCTTTCATTTGCTTTCTTGTAGGAATTTTGATGATATTTGGATTGAGGTTCCCAAATTTAATTAAGGGAAAGAAAACTCCTTTGAAGCAATTTTATTTTTTATGAACATGTTTTAGGAATTGAGAATTGGAAAATTTTCTCAAATCAAGTTTTATAGTTATTTTATTTTGTGAATTATTAACTCCAATCTTGATTAAGAAATTAGGAGTCCCCAAAAAATTAATCATGTTAGAATTTAAAATAATTTTAGGAATCAGGGACTTCATTGAAATGTGGTGGAGTCGAGGACTCCATTAGTTTGGTAGAGTCAAGGACTCTATTAAAATATGATAGAGACAAAGAATCCATTAGTTTGGTAGAGTCAAGGACTCCAATAATTGGGTAGAGTCAAAGACTCCATTAAAATATGGTAGAGTCAAGGACTCCATTAAAATTTGGTAGAGTTAAGGACTCCATTAAAATTTGGTAGAGTCAAGGACTCCATTAAAATGGTAGAATCAAGGATTCCATAAAGTTGGTAGAATCAAGGATTCCAAGTAATTGGGTAGAGTCAAGGACTCTAGTAGAGAAAACACTGAACCAAAATTTAAGAGAATTTTTATTTGGTAATTTTCAAATAGGATTTACGAGTTAGAGACTCGTATCTAAAACTTCATGTATGGAGTTAGGAACTCCTCATGAAACCCAACCCTATTTGTTTTACCAAACAAAAATTCAAATTTGAAGAAGAGAGAGAGAGGTGGAGATTTTATCAATCCCTTTCTTTTATAAATCTCCACCTAATGTTGTGTGTTCCTCCTTTGCTTGTTGCTCTCTATCTCTGTCTGTGTCTCTCTTTTTTTTTTTTTTTTTTTTTTCTCTATGTTTTGTTGTGTGCGTGCTTCTCTCCTTTTTTGTGCGTGTTCCTCTCTAATTTATAGAGGAACTAAGAAGCAGTTTTCCCCTATTTTTTCTCTTGACTAATCAGTTCATGGAGTGATTTGTGTCAGTTTTTCTTTTGCAATTCCTAATTCATGTTCAGTCGTGCCCCTCTATTTCAACTTTTCAGGTAGTTGGCAGCTATTCCACTTCTTTTGAGGTGTGGGGTTTTATAGATATTTTGTTTTAATATATATATATATATATATATATATATATATATATATATATATATATATTTTCTTTTGGACCCATGTGATGTCAATTCCCTCATTTTTAGGTGATGTGTTGCAAGTGCAACTAACCATTTCCCTTTCTACGTTCCTTTCCTTGCATCTTTGATTTTTTTTTTTTTTTTTTTGCTGAATAAGAGCATCCACATCAGTGGATGCAAAATCATGTAAAATGAAAAAATAGATCATTTTTACACATTTTTCCTAAAAAATGCTATACATCAGTGCTTCTAAAAACATGTAAAATTGTGAAAATTCATGAACGAGCTACAGTAACCGTGTAAATACACACGACTACTGTAGCTCGTCTATTTATTATTTTAATCCTTTCCCGTTCGCTCCTTTTTTTCTCTTTCTCCTCCGGGCTCAACAATCTCAACAAACTCAGGAACATCCACAGACAAATTAAAAGAGATACACTTGCTCAAAAAAAAAAAAACACACACACACACAGAGATACAAACACACCCACACACAAACAAACCTACACGGACAAACAACAAAGAGACAGATCGGTGCTTGATCGGAGCTGGGTCTTGCCTGATTGGAGATCGGAGCTGGGATCGGTGGTGCTGGGGATCGGAGATCGCGGCTGGGCTCGGTGGTGCATGGATCGGAGATCGGTGCTGTAGATCGAAGATCGGAGCTGGAAAATGGGTAGAGAGATGGGTAGAGAGAGAGAGAGAGAGAGAGAGAGAGAGAGAGAGAGAGAGCGAAAGAGAAATGAAGAGAAGGAGAGAGAGAGAGACATGAATCAGAAATGAAGAGAAGGAGAGAGTAAGAGAGAAATTAATCAGAATTGAAGAGAGGCGCGCGTATAGGTAGTTGGAGAGAAATAATAAAAAAAAAGTGAGGAAATTATTATTTAATTAATAGAGGTGGTAGGATAGATGAACTGATGTGGGTGATTTGTAAAAATGAATGTGTAAAATTTTAAAAGGAGGTTTTTTGTGTAAAATAGACGGAATTTTTACACGAGCTGATGTGGTTGCTCTAAGGCAAACCTCCCATCTTTGATTGTGGTGGTATGTGTGGCCAGAGATATTTTATTTAACCACACGTCTCACCCTTCAACATCTTATCATTTTTTTAAGAGGACGTATATTTTTGTCCCCCATAAACTTTTTCAAAACTTTTATATTCTTTCATAAATGTTGCTTGAACATTTTTTATGTAACCACGTTTTGCTTTTAAATTTCATAATTCAACAATGCCCCCCGAGTGTCATGTGAGAACGATGACGATTCTTGCGTGACACTCGTATATTGATTTTTGTTTTTGTTTGATTTTCTTTGGTGTGGTTTGGAATCTCCTTCTTTTTGAATTTGAAGTCCCAAGTGGCATGTTGATTTGGCTTCGACATCTTTTGCCTTGAATTTTTTTTCTTTGTTTGAACATTGATTTGCACTTTATACTTATGTAAATTTTCTTGTGTGCATAAGATTGATCACTAATTTAGTGGGAAATGGTTTTTTTTTTTTTTTTTTTGTTGAGATGCGACTGAACTTAGTAAATAATACCAAGCTACCTATGTACCTGAAAGGGGATCAAGTCATCACGTAGTTCAAAGGGGTTTTTCAAAAGGGAGAATTGTTTTTTTGAAGATGTGACTGAACTCAGTAAATAATACCAAGTTGCCTACGTACCTGAAAAATGATCAAGTCATCACGTAGTTCAGGAAGGGGAACTTTTTTTGAAGATGTGACTGAACTTAGTAAATGATACTAAGTTGCCTACGTTCCTGAAAGGGGATCAAGTCATCACGTAGTTCAAAGGAGCAGAGTTTTTTTTTTTTTTTTTTGTGCCCTAACTTTTGCCTAGGTTGCCTTATAAAAATGTGTTCAACCTAACGGAATTATACTATATATAACTAGGGTTTTAACCTTATTTTCTAAAAACCCCCTTTAGTAATATTAACTATAAAAGTTGACCCCATAAACAAATTTACTTAAATACCCCTCCTTTTAATTTTTAATTTTTTTTTTTTTGGGTATTACAATTAGAATAGTCAAATATTTGAGGTTTCAATTCTAAGATTTGAAGGGCAGGTAACTGCTGACTGGCGAGATTGGGCTGACAATATGATGGGATAATTTTTTGTTGAATTTAGCGACGCAATTATTGTACCGATCCTGAGTCTAATTTACTAGTTTTTATTTATAATGAAACGTACATTAGCCATTTTCCAGTTCCCACTTTCACAAGAGTTCATAAATTATAATCCCCCAATTCCAAACACCTCTTCAGTCCCATACCTTTCCTCAACTCAATTCCCTAAATGTCTCCATTGACATTAGCTATTTTCCTTCTACTATCCATCTGGACATTCATACACATCCTATCTCGGCCGAAGGACCCCAAAAATGAGCCTAAACTCCCACCGGGCCCTCGTTCCTTACCAATCATCGGTAACCTTCACATGCTTGGTAGTCTCCCACACCGTGCCCTCCATAGCTTAGCCAAAAAATATGGACCCATCATGTCATTACGGCTTGGTCATGTACCAACTATTGTGGTCTCGTCTCCCCAAGCTGCCGAGCTATTTTTAAAGACCCATGACACTATTTTTGCTAGCCGACCTAAACTCCAAGTCTCTGAGTACTTGTCTTATGGTACCAAGGGCATGGCTTTCACCGAGTATGGTTCATATTGGCGCAACATTAGGAAACTATGTACGTTGCAACTTCTTACTGTTTCAAAAGTAGATTCATTTGCACCTGTGAGGAAGGCGGAGGTAGGATCACTGGTGCAGTCACTGAAAAAAGCCGCGGCGGCACACGAGGTCGTGGACCTTAGTGGGAAAGTGTGCGAACTTAACGAGGAAACTACGTGTAGAATGATATTTGGACCAAGTAGTGATGGTAGATTGGACTTGAAAACGCTTATTGAGGAGGTCTTGAGCTTGGCGGGGGCTTTCAATCTAGCTGATTACGTGCCTTACCTTGGGGCACTTGATCTACAGGTATGTAAGTTTCTATCGATTCAACTTTATCCGAGTCTTATTAAATCTTTATGATTAGCTGAAGTGACCACGGTATTTGGAGGAGGATTATGAAGTTTGGCTTGATTTGCTAAATCCAAAATCCGATTCAACTTTGCCCTCTTCCATATATAGCCAAATCCAAAATCCGATTGGTTTATTATTTATTTATTTTGTTGGAAAACTTAAAAGGATGTGTTTAGCAAATAATTTTAGAATTTTTTCTTTATAGAAAAATGCAACTGAGTCTTTTGACCATGATATATATATATATATATATATATATATATATATATATATATATATATATATATAAAAGTGATATAAAACCTTTTCTAAAATAATCAATTAATAGGAATATTTAAAAAAAAAAACTTATTTAGAAATACTTAAATATCTCTCCCCCAGATCCTGCATCTTGAACCCACTCCCTTGATGATAAATTTTTCTATTTAAACTTTATGGTTGTGATAAAAGAAAAATAAGACATGTTTAAATCTAAGATTTCAAATCTCCGTACGTAAAATCTTTGCATAACACGGCGACCTTGAAAATCACATGCCCAATATAATTCCCTTTTATTATTTCTAGTATTATATTGTTTTGTACCTTTCTCAACAATTCTTTTACTCTTTTTTTTTTCCTTCTTGCATTAATTCCTTACGCTTCGATAAGTAATAAACTAATCTTATCTCCTACCGCCCTATTCCAATTCGACAAGACTACAATATTTGCAATTCACAAATTTGGACTTCAATGCCACGCATATTTATGGAGTAAACAATACATTCACGCATGCTTTGTCACAATTGTTCTATTATTATTTTTTTTGATGAAACAATTGTTCTATTTGACATAATGTGCTTAGTAGTTTGTTATTATAATATAAACTCACAATTTTTTCTTTATTATCCAGTTTATCAAGTAGAAAGGTTGTGAAAAACTTAATAGTACTAACATTATTGTGGAGTAAATTATAATTCTTAGAAGGAAAATAAAAAGAAAAAAATAAGAAAAGAAATGATTATTCTAATTTCAAGCTACTAAATCATAAGATGATCATTACGTTTTCTTGCGTATTTTATATTTGAAAAATGATAGATCATAACTATATGTACAATTTTTTGCACAATTTTCTACGTGACAAACGGTGAGTAATGAAGAAAAAATAATTATTTCATGTCAATCTATACTTCTATCACTCACAATTCACTAAATGACATGTTGCGACAAAAATGATGTAGATAGTTGTAGTCTTTGCATTGTTCTTTATATTTCTACTTCTATTATTGTTTTAAAATGTGGTTGTATTCTTTCTAGAACACAACGCTATGAACGTTGCCTATGTAATGGCTAAAAGGATATAATCATCCACGTGATAATTAAAGCCTGGAACCTAATTAATTTTTTTTTTTATAAAAAAATTAGAAGCGTGAAACCTAATTGGTTGGAGACTTTATGGTTGGGTGAGGTGTCACCTAATTAAATTTATGAGTGATAAAGCATGAAACCTAATTAATATGGGTGGGTGAGGTGTCACCTACCTATTGGTGGAGTGGATTTATTGTTGATAAGGTTTGTGGGTTTAATATTACTTTTGTACTTCGTGAGTATGTGGGTTTAATTTTTTTAAACAGTACTTTTTTTTTTCAAAATTGATTTTATTAGATTTTAGGTAAAATTTATATACTGTACATTAGACTTTCCAATTGAATTCACACTTGGTTTCATTAATTAATAAAAAAAGCATATAGTTTTATCTTTACCAAGAAAAATTAAATTCAATACAAAAATAGAGATAGACTCCAAGATGGTTGTTTTATTAGTAGTTGCCATTTAAAAAAAAAAATTATGTGGTATAATATAAACTTGATTATTGGTATGCATTTGATCTTTTTTTTTTTTTTTTTTTGCATTATCATTTTGTACTCTGTCATGATGAAAAATTAAATAATTAATTACTATTATAAATAATTAAGACACTAATAAAAATAATAACTAAGACAAACTATAATATTAATATTAATATTATTATTAATAAGAAGGTGAAACCATAATTATGAAAGAATTACCTAATATATAGTTTGTCTTTTTTGGTAAATTACACCTCAAATTGTAATTTTGATAAATGCATTTTTAATAACTTTTACCAAACGTTATGCTTTTTAAAAAGTCCAATTTCATACTGTATTTAATAAAATCACCATTTTTTCAAAACGCACAATTTCAAAAAGTCACTTTGATGCTTCATGCTTCTAACACAGAAATAAAAAACTCAAGTCCTCTCCCCAATTATTGAATTATTAAAAAAAGATATAACTGAGCATAATGACTAAGATTGCATTTTGCATGAATTACGTGGATCTGGTTTTACCATTTTCATGTTCATGCTCATGCTGGTTTCCCTTTGTAATGAATAATTCTTCATTTTTAAAAAATTTCAATACAAAAATTCAATTAAGGAATTGATGTGACAATTTGGTTACGTCTAGTATTGAGTAACTGATGTAGCACCATTTACATGGATGTATAGTTACCACATCAATTTGATAGGTATATTTTAAGTAAAATTTGCAAAATGGTACTGTTAGCATTGTGATTTTCAAGCTATTTATTTCTATCAGGGATTGACACGACGCATGAAGAAATGTAGCAAGGCTTTGGACATAGTCTTGGAGAATATCATTGAGGAGCATGAAAAAATTCCTAGTAGTGGTCAACAAGTTCGTGAAACAGACTTTATAGACACGCTGCTTTCTTTGATGAACCAACCCATGAATCCTCATGATGAGCAAGTATACGTTATTGATCGAACAAATATCAAGGCTATCATACTAGACATGATTTCGGGTGCATATGACACTTCAGCTGCTGTGATTGAGTGGACCTTTTCTGAACTCTTGAGGTATCCACGAGTGATGAAACATGTACAGGAGGAGCTAGAACGTGTAGTTGGAATGAATCGGATGGTGGAGGAGACTGATTTGGCAAAATTACCATACTTGGATATGGTGGTGAAGGAAAGCTTGAGACTTCATCCTGTTGGACCATTACTAATCCCACATGAATCCATGGAGGACATTGAGGTCAATGGACATTATGTCCCCAAGAAATCACGAATAATAATAAATTTTTGGGCTATTGGACGAGATCCTTGTGTGTGGTCTGATAATAATGTGGAAGAATTTTACCCTGAAAGGTTCATAAATAGTAATATAGACCTCAAAGGACATGACTTCCAGCTTATTCCATTTGGTTCTGGTCGCAGAGGGTGCCCTGGAATGCATCTAGGCCTTACAACTGTTAAATATGTTCTAGCTCAATTACTACATTGCTTTCACTGGGTGCTACCTAGTGGCATGTTGCCTAATGACTTGGACATGAGTGAGAAGTTTGGGCTATCAATGCGACGAGCCAAGCACTTGTCTGCCATGCCAACTTATCGCCTACTTGGTTAAATTTATAAGAGAACTATGATATAATCTTTAAGAAGGTTTTACATATTCAGATTTGTTGTGCACTTGGTTTCGTTGTTCCATATGAATAGCTGAAAAAATTGTGGCACCAAATAAACTCAAGTTACCTTGAACTATATCTTAACTTGCCTAGTTTTGGATTCAAATTTATTTTGTGTTCACAAAAATAGAATATTATAGGTTGGGAACTTTTGCAAAATATTTTATTTTTATAAATAGAGTTGGTAAATTGTTACAATATTTGGTAACGTGTGCTTTCCTAAAAATTGTAGCTTCAAAACATTCCTTCTTTGAAATCATATCTTCAATATTGATGCTGAAATTATGTCTTCAAGAGATGTCTTCAACGTAACACAGTTTCAACATTACGGTTAAAATTGTGTAAAAAAAAGAAAAAAAGAAAAAAGAAAAACACTCGCAAGTTACCATGCTCGTATTAGTTTTAGCGGTTAGCAATGTTACACTTACACCACACAAAGCCCAACATGTTGGAGTGTAATTTCAGTCATAATGACCTCTAGAATTAATTAGGTTCAACCTAATTAGAATTAATTTTTAAAACTATGGAGATGATTATCTATTATTGGAATGATGGAAAAATAGTTTTCTAAATAAAGAAATTCTACACTATCTCTTAGGATCATCCCTTGTTTACTTGTCCACAATCATTTACCATTTAAAACAATGAGAATTAAGCTTTGTGTTGATTTTTAATTAATCATTCAAGTACCAATCAAAATTAACCAAGTTTAGTGCCATGCATGCTTATTGTAGTACCATCCTTGATCAAACCCTTAATTTTAATTCAGGAAAAAACTATTATGCCCTTAAATTCTAGACCTATTATGATTTGATTTTAACTTTACGTAAATTTAATTTGGAAATTTCAAAAAATGCAAAATGACTATTTTATTCTAGAAATTAAATTGCTCAAAAATGAAATTTTAACAGTTGCCAAAGTAGCATCTCTAACTTTATATAATTTATGTAATATGGCTAAAAGAGTTCTCAACAACGCTGATTGACCCAAAATTATTGTGATGGAATACTATAAGAAAACTATCAAAACAAGTATCTTTAAATTACACACGAAATCATACATTTATGTTCTTAATTTGTTCCATAGTTGTTTTACTATCATATTAATAACTTAAAGTAGTCTAATATTTTAATAAAAGTTTGCGGGGATGATATTTATCTAAAAAATATTTAGGGATGACAAAAAAATCAATGCATCCCTACTAGGTCAGTTATTTGTAAGAGGATTCACATATAATCCCTACTAGGAAACAAAATGCATCTTATGTAATGCTTGGGAGAAGACTTTGGAGCATTTGTTTATAGATTGTCCAATAAGAAGAATCATGTGGGGAAATGAACATCTCTTCCATATTTGAGTGGGTACCGCACTACAAAAAAAAAAAAAAAAACAACGTGGTTATTGGACGATTTGGCCTATAGCTGCTCTTTTTTTTTTTTAGCCGTGTTTTCAGCTGTGGCCCGTGAGTATAGGTCTGATTGGTCTATAGCCGCGTTTGTAAAAACGCGGCTATATGACATACTTTAGCCGCGTTTGTAAAAGTGGCTATAGGGAACAGCCATATTTGAAAAACGCGGCTATAACCCTTTTGTTTTTTTTTTGAATTTGGCTATAGCCGCGTTTTATTCTTTTCCCAGGGTCAGATGGCAAATGCCTGTCTACAAACGCTGCTATAAGTTTTACAAGCGCAACTATAGGAAACCTGTCACACACTAAATTTCAGCTTCTTACTTGTTGACTTGTTGCATTCAATTCCGGAATTGAATGCAACAAAAAAAACAAGCTGGAATTTTCTCAATCAATAAAATCATAAGAAGTAAATTTCCAAAGACATCAAAACCCAGAGATCAATAGTTGGAAAGATTTACAATTGATCATATTCAGTTATTCACTACCTACATATTTTAAGACATGGCAAAATGTTCGTCATATCATGGCAAAATGTTCACCATATGATACATAACCTAAGTATGAGATTCATCTATATATGCTGCCCTTGAAGAGGATGGAATAATCAATAGTTGGAAAGATTTACAACTTTTAAAGCAGTATACCATGTCTTAATTTACTACTACTAATATTTTGAGACCATGATATCCTTTTCATCAAATAATCATTTAACTAGTGAATAAAAACAAATTTAAAATGGAAATGGTTGGTATGGTTACTTTGAAATATTTCACAAATTTCATCAATGAAATTTAAATCTTGAACAAGAGACACCAGGAAACCATGGTGAAATGAATGCTCTCCATCATGAAAAACTATTGATAAGTATGATCATTACATTATCCTTTTAATGACATTGATGATTCAAATTATTATCAGTTGTAATCATAGTTGGAATTACTTGTCAAATAGGCAGATTGACTTGATTATAAAGGTTTCTATAACTTACCACACATCCTAACAAAGCTGAATCTTTTCCAATACCCAGAAAGCGAATCCTGATAAAATTGTAATCTTGGACTTGTGCCAAGTTTGTTTTCAAAACTTCAAATACAGTATTTTAATGAGAAAGATGTAAACAACAGCAAGTAGTTGTTGAATACTAAAGAAAATGCACACAAGAATTGAGTTAAGGAAAATTTTTATTTTATGATTCAAGATTCAGCAGAAGGAAACATAACAGAGGAAAGTATGTAGACTTAAACTTTTAATGAGAACTTGAGCATTACCTTCGTTTGGATCGTTTTCCTTTTTATAGATAGAATCCTCCCAATGTTTCTATTGATGTATCTACACCATTAAAACATATTATAGAAAAAAAATTGAATCTAAGGTTAAAGATTAAAAATTCTTGGTTATAATTAAAAACAGAAAACAATAGACAGATAATTATAAGAATAGGGACAACTAACCTTTGTAGTGTCTTATGTTTAGTATTTCTGAGGGAAATACATGAGTAATATGTGGAAGAATCAAATAGACAAGAATTCAAAGCAAAAAAAAGAATGAAGAAAAAAAAAAAGTAGCTTAAAAGATAGAAGATTAAATTATATTATACTACATGATTTACACATGAAGATGAACTACATATGATTTACACATCTTTTTCAAGCACCAACCATTCTCTCACTCAAAACTCTTTACCTGAATTTCTCTGGACTTGATCCTTTTACAGGTACCCACATCAATAAGAGGATACTTGCCATACATTCTTTTCATATAGAAAGGACCCTCTATAGGCCTTCTTATCCCATACTTAGTCAAGTCCCCATAAACCAACTTGCTAAGCAAGACCATCAAGGAGTCCACCAAGCTAGGCTTTAAATACTGCACTATAGTTCTGGCAAAGTCCATCATCTCTCGTGAGAGAATATGAATCTGCATATATAATCCAATTAATATTTGGTATTTGTAACCATCATGCATGGTTATATTATAACAAAGCTGGTTATAGAATAATAAGAGTAAAATTCAAATAGTCTCTCTTGATTGATATGGTAGTCTCTTTTAAAAGAATGAATAATTTATTTAAATAAAAATTATACATACATGCATATGTATATATTTATTTATTTTGCTTAAATGATTAATCAATCTCATACAATTCATTTAAAAAGTAACAACATTAAAACAAATGAATAACTGTCTTAAAAATTACATTTGTATATTCATAACTTTTATATTTAGAAAAACTTTCACTTCAATGTGGCTCAACAAAAGCGTTGCAACAATAAATGCTTAAGATTTTAGATATCACGTGTTTGAGATTTTTTTTTTATTAATAAATTTGGATTTACATTATGGTGATTTCAACCCAAACATGTCTTTTCCCATTATGTAAGTACACAAAAATAGATCGAAGCAGACCAAAATGAAATGAAGCGATCTGAATGGACCGAATTGGACCAAATGGAGAGAATAGAACTGGATGGACCGAATAGGAACGTGGACCGAAGTGGACAGACTTGACAGAGTAGGACCGAAGTAGACCGCATTGGACCAAAGTAAATAGAATGGCCTGGATAGGACTAAAGTGGATCAAAGTGGACTGAATAGGACCAATTTGGACCGAATAGAACCAAAGTGGACCGTGTGGACTGAATAGGACTAAGTTAGACCAAAGAGGACAAAATGGACCGAAGTGGACAGAATTCACAGAGTAGGACCGAAGTAGACCGTATAGGACCAAAGTGAACCGAATCACCTGAATAGGACTAAAGTGGATCAAAGTGGACTGAATAGGACCAATTTGGACCGAATAGAACCAAAGTAGACATAATAGACCGAATAGAAATTGTTTAAGTTTTAGAGAACAAATTATCTTCAAAAAATTTTAGAAAAAAAATTATACCTTACAATACAAAATAATTATTTATTTCCATGCATTGCATGGGTCTGTGACTAGTTTATATTAAAAAGTAAGTCTTTACAATTTTTTTTTTTTTTTTGCTAAAATAAGTAGATATATATTAAAACAAAAAGGACTAAACACAAAATAAAAATTAAACAGCAGAGTCGAGCTCAATGACCCTGAGCACAGAATTAGGGAGACTCAATTGCAAAAAAAAAAAAAAAAAAACCCAAAAATTGAGTGAGAAACCAAAACCCCAACTAGCCAAATTATGGGCTGCCTGATTCCCAATTATTGTGCCTCAACATAAATTGGATGTCCTCAACAATTTCCTTATTCACATGATTTCCTAACAACTGGGTTGGTGGTTCTACCATTAGTTTGATGAGGTCCATACTAGATGTAGCCATGAAAATCTCTTAATTTAGTCCACAACAAGTACCATCCAAACAAGTCTTTTTAGCAACTATACAATTCTTAAATAGATGAGCTTCAGTTTCTAGTTCTAGACCACAAAGGGAACACGTCTTCTTCAATCTTTAATCTTGAGGCCAAATCTATGTTTAGAGGAAGTGCTCCTACTGCAGTTCTCCATAGTTGGACCTTTAGTCTTTTAAGGATTCTACTCTTCCAGTGCTTTTTCTAGAATGGACCTCATCAAGAATTCTACTGCTATGCTCCAAAATTAAATCTTTGAGAGTTGAAATCTAATAAGTAGATATAAAGAAAAGGTACCAGGTTAGCCACCATTAAAGGTTAAAGCTCAATGCCTTCAAACTTGGGCTTAGGTTTAAAACCAACCACAGATGCAATCTCTCTATGGGTCCTTTCAAACCACAATGTCTACATGATTAGACAACTTCATTGTTACAAGATACTTCTTCCTTCTGTTATATATTGTTAATTCTATCTAGATTCATCTTATATTCTTCTTTTAATTTTGTTTAAAAAATTTAAGAAAATATCATTTAATACATAAAATGGTATAGATTTTTTAAACTGTTCTCCTTAATTTAAATAGAGATAAAACTAGTAAAAACTTAGTATTAAGAATTTAAATTTCAAACACTCCAATAAAAGACCAAAAAGTAAGGACACAAACTATGCCACATACTTTATCACAACTTGCATATGTGTCAAGTGGTAATCGAATTTACCTTTCACCAAGTACCAATGGCGGTGCTATGTATAAAAGTGATGTAATCCAATCACAGATTGACAAATATAAGTTGTAGTAAAGTGTGTGGTGAAGTTTGTGTTCACAGAAGAACTCATAAAAGATTAACAATAGGAGACCGGAAGTACAGAATCATTACCTTAAGCCACAAGTTTGTTGACCTCTTGAATCCTGTACAAAAAACAATTGTATCAAAAGGATGCAACTTGCCGTTCTTGAATAATACGTCATTGCCTCCTACATATAGTATTACTGTCGGCAATGCCTACATAACATGTGGATCATTCAAAGACAGGCATTTTCAAAGAAAAACAAACAGGAGCTTAAAAGATACATCAAATTACAGTATATTATACTACATGATTTACACATGAATGTGACTCATTTACAATCTGTCCATGCATGTACACAAACAAGAGAGAGAGGGGGGAAGAGCAGGAGTGTGTGTGCGTGTGTAATGACTAGAAACTCTACAATCCAGGCATATTTTAATAAATCATATGTATCAAAACCTAAGAAGCACAGACACGAACACCAACATAGAAAAGTAAGACATGGTCACAGCAATTCTTGAAAATTAGGACACGATATGATGGGGATACAACAATTAATTAATAAATAAATATATAGAAAGTGATAAACCAATATACCATGTATAGAAACGAGGCTTTTCATGTAATAAACAAAAGCCAAAAGTTTTACAAGAATAACCATTTAAAATAATCTCTCTTTGAAACATTGGCTTTACTAAAATTATCATACTCGCAAAAAAAAAAAGAAAAAACCACAGCTAAACAACATAAGCTAATTCGCCATTGCCTAATTGGCCTAGTGGAAGGGCTGGCACTGAAAGCAGCCCCCAAATCCTCAAGTTTTCTCCCTTTCTTGTCCTCCAAATCTAAAATCCTATGCTTTTTCTACACCATTAACTCCATCTGTTCACAACTTGCTATCCTTTCCCATTTTTCCTAGCTACATCATTTAATGAAATTAGTCATCAAACTAAAGTTAACACAACAGTTTTAAATTGTTTAAAGATAAAGAAAATTTATTCAAGACAGAGGAACCTCTAGTACACAGGACTTGCACCCAAAGCTTACCTAAAATAAGTAATAAATAATTTTTAGGTTGAAATTAAACTTCATAATAGATCTGAGGGAAAAAGAAGATGAGAAAATATCTCCAAAAAAACAAAAAATACACAACTAATGAAGCAGAATCCTCTCCCATCTTAGACCGTTCAAACTTGTCACTAGTGTCCATGACACAATTAATTGAAAGCTCCAAAATGCTTTTTCTACAACCATGTTTGGATAACAGAAAAGATTAACTTGGTGAACATATATACATAAGTAAAGAACATTTACCTATAAAAAAAGGGTGGTATCTTGCACTGCAACATCACATCTTTCAAATGGACATGAATTCCATTATATATAATCCAAAAATCAGAATGCACATTCCAATGGGATATTAAGTTCCACCACCTACCCCTACCCCACATGATGGCACAATGCACATTCCAATGTCCCACCACCTACCCCACTGATAGTCATCTCACTTTACCCATTTTGAATACTCGTCAGATGCAATCTTTGAGCTTTGAAGAACCCTCTTTGTCCACACGTGATAGCACGACTCATATTTGATAGCTCTGGACAAACAAGTAACAACCATACAATTAATTGGCCATAAAAGACATCTCTGATTTCTCTCTTAGCTAAAGTTCAACAATAGATAAGATCAAAAAGCAGCTTCCTGCAAGTTTCCATAGATGAATAGATGTGGAACAGTGGAATAGATAGTGCAGAGAATTCAAATATATGCCAAAAGCCACAACATAATCTTA
The DNA here is from genome assembly GCF_040712315.1 of Castanea sativa. Lineage (NCBI taxonomy): Eukaryota > Viridiplantae > Streptophyta > Magnoliopsida > Fagales > Fagaceae > Castanea > Castanea sativa. The sequence continues at coordinate 30,532,722 of NC_134016.1, read as the reverse complement.
AACTAGGAGAAAACAACTTAAAGTACAATGTACTATTACAAACACACAAAGCACAGATATGAAATATGGAAATACAAGACAAAAACAGTTAAGTAGTTCATGCAGCTGGGATCTAATTAATCTGCAATACCTATTCACTAAATAATTTGATGATAATACTAGTGGCAACCTGCCAAAATTTGCTGAACTTACCTTTTCATAGCGGAAACCATTAGCCTTGGAGTCATCAGCTGACCAAAGAAAGACACCATGAAGTTGCTTCTACTCTTGAGTTTACAGCATGCAGTAAAGAAGCCATTCTCAGGTTTTAACCCACCACTACTAGCATCAGTACTAAAGCTTACTAAAATCTTACCACCATTATAATTAGAGCTCTGGGTTTTGACGTAGTTAAGAAATTGAGGCACAGTGGTTCCCTTATCAAATGCACAAAACTGGAAGTTGACATAGTCTATTTGCTAGACTGTTGTTCTCTTGTTTCTAAAGCCACGTATAGATTAGGCAAACACCGCACTTTGTCATCCAAATAAAGGGAAAATCTCATTGTAAATTTCATTCTACCTACTATTGTGTGATTTCTAAGACCTAATTTTTAATACCATACCATATACTCTAGAACAGATTTGTTGAGTCTATAAAAATTAGTGGATGTAAATCAAAAGTCACAAGAGCACTTAACCCTTCTTCTTGGTAGTTGTAATTCCACTTTTAGAACCCAAATTGAAGCAGTTAATGAAAAATGTTTCTCAGTGCCTTTTCACTATTAAGTCCACTAATTTGTCATTTTCAGAGTGTCAGCCATAGAATTCAACCTCTGATGGTCACAATTAGACTCCTTGTATATTACATATTTTGTGTGTGTGAGAAAGATAGAGAGTAAATTTTACTTTCTCCATTAAAAGTTTGAATGATTGCACACAGTTAATATCTACGAATGAAGACTTTGGCTTAACAAATCAACCAACCCACCAGCCATGTAAGCAATCAGCCATAAAACATAAAGAGTACAATCAGCCATGTAAGCAAAACCTCTTGGATTCTCAACCCTTCTAATCCATAAGACTAATAGCATCCACCATCCTCAACTTGCTGCTCTTTGCTTTGAACCACTATTTGAAATCCATCGGGTAGTCTTGCATTTATTTAACTCTAATCAGGCAAATCTAACCAGAGTTATATGTTAAAAACAACATGACAATGTAGCTAAGCTGAAAGCTCTTGACTTGGAATGCCAAGACTATTTTTTTTTTTATTGGTAAATTACACAATAAGTAGCACAGACAACCATAATCCCCAACATGTCCATGTCAGACACGGACACTCCTGCATGCATGTCCTTAGTGTGTCTGGAGAAAAATTTTAAAAGTAAAAAACTCCAGCTTTTTCATTTGAATGAAAAAACTCAGATTTTTTTATATGTTTTTATAAATTTTGAGAGTTATTATATATTTTGAAAACTTAAAGTAAACATAATTTATGCCTAAAATGCCTAATGACAAGATGCGTAAAAGCCCAACCCCATGCGGGGGGAAATAGGACCACTTACCATGGGGAAAGATATTTCTCCAGAACCAACAGCATAAAATCGACCAGAGCCCACATCACCTTCTTCATAACCTCGAACACTGTTTGTTCCACCAATGGCAAAGGCTTCATGTGGAGGGAAATTACCCACCACATGATCACCAGACAAACTAGTAATGAAAAATGCAAGCAAATTAGCAAACTAACCAGATCATCATTTGCTTCACTTACAATGAATAACAAAAATAACAGGGAATAAGATAAAGAAGATCCCCCAGCCTTATTTTTAGAGGAAAAAAGCCTTTCAAATTATTCATTAGTCACCGTACCTTAAAAGAAGGCGAGCAGGATCGATTTCTACACCCTTCCTAACAAGAGCATTTACTCTATTGAAAGACAACCACTCGACCAAAACAGGAAGTCCCTGTTCCATGCTGACTGCAAACTACAAGCACAATCCCAGTACAATATCAATATATATAATTTCTACATATGGCCCAGTGGAAATACATTCAACACCTTAACAGTACTTCCCAGTACTCTTGTAGGCCTTTTGTCAAACACCTAACAGATGTAGCCAAGAAATAGAAGTTGATTGATGTACAGCAAAAGATCATTTCCTATGTGTGCATCTTTGTGTGTCTCAAAAAAGAATGGGATGGACAAATGACAAAAACTAAATTTTCCCAAGAAAATTGGAGAAGAAAAAATAAAGACTGAGACTTTGAATTCCAGAATCCCATACCTTCTTAGCCAAATCCAACAACTCCTTGGCAGTTCCAACATCGGTAGCCAAACAAAGATTACTCTCCTTCTGCACCATCACCTCGAAAAATCTCTTCCTCATCGCATTCTTCGTTAGCTTCGCTCTCTCTCCTAACTCCAATCCCTTGACCCTAACTGGCCTCTCCACCGCCTTCACCGCCACATGTCGATTCTCCTCCAAAAACCTCGCCACCGTCTTCTCCATCTCCTCCTCCACCTTCCCTTTCACCCTCAAAACCCTAACCATCTTCGTCAACTTAATCATCGAATGCAATTTAATCCCATTCTCCTCCAAATTCTCCCTCCCCGGTAAAGCTTATAATCAATTCAAGCTGATATGACCATAAACAAAATTTTGGAACAAGAACAAAAAGAAGTTCTAGACCCTTTGCGCTTAATTTCCCAAGTTAAAAAGTCATACATTGATAATAGTTCATTGTGGGAATTTGCAAGTGGGCATTGTATGAGAAGCTGTCTATGAGAGAAACCCTTCCCTCATGCATAAAAGACCAAATAAAAATCCTAACCCTCTAAGGTACTATTTATAGGCAAACATTTTACAAGAGGACGAAATAATTTACAGTAACCAAGTGTGAATTCTGATTTCTTGCTTTACAGGTGTTGGAAGCTGATGGAGGACGCAGTGCTAGCTGGCTTCTGCAGAATTATGCTCTGACAACATGAATCATGGAACTGGAGTAAAGGACTAGTCATCATGCATGGAAACTTGAAAGGAGTGTGACGGCAAAATAGGAAAGGAGGCCAAGACAAGAGTGGGTCCAAAGTGGGTCCCACAATTTTCGTTTTTTTTTTTTTTACATATCTTTTGTACATAATCTCTTCTAATCATCTCTTCCTTGGAACCATTCTTCATCAATGTCTGCATCTGGATCATGATTATGGTAATAGGGATCATCAAAATCAAACGGACTGGGCATTTCCCAATGGTGTTGATAAGGCCATTGCTGTCTGCAAATGTCTGGGTCGGCGGGTACAATTTCTGGAAAGATTCCCTGGTTGAGAGATTCTGCCATTGAAAGTGAATAGTGACAGGATATCCATGATACATCTGTGTGTCTGTGAATAGTACCGTCGGCATTTGTTACCCAATGGACTTCTGGAGGGTGGACAATTCCTTCTGCTTGAACATTATCTTTGGAATTTAGCTTTGCAACTATACATGCTGAAGTGATTTTTTGACCAAACCTGGGGTGATCTGCTTTGTGATACTTGGACCATTGACCATCATGAGCATCATTTTTCAAAAGTTCATGCCAGAATTTGTTAAAATATTTATTATCATGAAGAAAAATGTATGAGTAGAAACGTGGTTCAAAGTGAATGCACAAGTAGTACTCATTGAGTAAGTACCACATGTAAAGGTAATGAACAACATTCCATCGTGTTATCCAAAATGCAAATGGGGTTTTCCATGGTTGCTCAATATCTGGGAAAATGGCAAGGAAATGGCTCTGGTTTTGTGTGAGGTAATTATGGAGGACTTGGATGATTCTTTTGGATCTGGCTTGGAGGGTTAGGGTTTTTATTTGGTCTTTTATGTCTGAGGGAAGGGTTTCTATTATGTCCATGATGTCATTGGAGGATGAAGTAGAAGGGTCAGAGGATGAAGAAGGGCCTGAGGATGAGGATGGGTCGGTTATTGGGTATACACATAAGGGTGGAGGAATTGTTGTGGTATGGAGGACTGGAGGCTTTCTAGATAGGTAGTCAGTGATAAGGTTATCTGTACCTTTGATGTGCTTGACTTGGAAGGACCATTGTGAAAACCAATTTGACCATCTGAGTAACTGGGGATGGGGGGGCATTTTTCTTTTGAACTGGAGCATTTTTGGGAAGGAAGACATATCCATTTCTACAAGAAAATTGTGACCAAGGAGGTGAAACTGGAACTTTTCAATACCATGTTTAACCGCCAGAATTTCTTTGAAAGTGGAATGATAATGGAGTTCTGAAAGCTTGAATGCACCGCTTTTGTATCCACAAATGCTTCTTTTTCCATTAACTTCTTCAAAGAGAGCTGCTGCCCAATACTCATCACTTGCATCTGTCTGTAAAATCCTTTTTCCTGTGCCTGGAATCTGCAAAGGGGGAAGCTTTTCTGCTAATTTTTTCAACTGTTGAACTGCTTCTGTATGAAGTGAATTCCATGCTGGAGGAGATTTTTTCAACAACTTGGACAAACAATCTCTGTATCTGGAAATTTTTGGAATGAAATCTGACATGTAATTAACAATTCCAAGAAACTGTTGAATCTGTTTGGTGCTGGTGAGTGTATCTGGAAATTCACTGAGAGAGACTGCTATGTGAGGCTGCAGAGTATACTTTCCATCTGAAATGTTCACTCCAAGGAAATCAATAGAGGATACTCCTATGACCATTTTCTTTTCTGAAAGCATTATCCCTTGAGCTTTTACTAAATTGTAGAATTCAGTAAGCAATTTTTCATGGGATTCTGCATCTTTTGAGAATAGGAGGATATCATCTACATAGATTAATGCATTTGACAACAGTGGTTGGAAAAGAGTTACCATTGCTTTTTGGAACTGGGATGGAGCATTTTTGAGGCCAAAAGGCATTACCGTCCATTGATAATGGTGGTCTGGAATGCAAAAAGCTGTCTTGTATCTTTCATCTGGATGGATTCCTAATTGCCAAAATCCTGCTTTGAGATCAAACTTTGAAAATACTTTGGCATTGGAAAGATGTTGGAAAAGAGCACTTTTGTTTGGCAGTGGAAACTTGTCATCAGCAAGGAAATGATTAAGATCTTGGTAGTTGATTACCAATCTGAGCTTTCCTCGAACTTGTTCTGCATGCTTGTTAACATAGAAGGCTTCACATGCCCATGGAGAAGTTGTGGGTTCAATGAGGTTTTCTGAAAGAAGGGTAGCTAACTCCTGCTTAGCTAGGGATAAATGTTCTGGGTTCATACCTCTATGGCTAGCTTTTGTAGGGTTAACATCTTCATTCTTTTTGAAGGGAAGGGTTATGAAAAAGGCTGGGTTTTTCCACAGTGGTTTTGGGTTCTTGAGAAGGAATTCTGAGTGGGTGGCTGCACAGCATTCATTGATTATCTGGGCTTTCAAGGAATCAAAGGGGTTTAGTGAAAACAAATGTGGTACCTGGGTCCATGTGAGAAGGTGTTGTTTATGCAAGAGGCCTTTTGAGGACCATCTGAGGTTAGGTATCTGGTGAAGGAGGTCAAATCCTATAAGGAGGTCTCTGCCTGTGAGAGAGGATCCAAGGACTTGGTGTTTAATGGTAAGGGTTGGGAATATTCTAATGTGAATGGGTTTGCTTTTCTGGGTGATCAAGAATGTTTCTCCATTGGTTGCTCTGAACATCTGATGATGGGGTAACCAAAAATCTTCTGGTAAAATTTTAGGATGAAGGATTGTTGCTGCTGCTCCTGTATCAAACAAAGCTATTACTGGGATGGGTTTGGAGTAGGTATCAAGGAGGATGTGAACTTGGGCTATTGGTGTGGGGCCAATTATTGGGGCTATAAGAGGCTGAGATGTGTATATGGTTTGGATTTCTGGGTCTGAATCATCTGTAATACTTGAATCTGATTCTTCTTCTGAGGATGAATAAGCTATGGCTGCCAAGGCTTGGGGAGAATAATCATCATCAAGTGAAAAGAGTGATTCCACATCTGAAAATGGAGTATCATCTGCATGAATCTGGGCTTGCTCCAAAAGCTTTGCTGCTTTTGCTTTCTTTGGACAATTTTTTGCAAAATGACCGGGCTTTCTACATACAAAACAGACTTTTGAATTTTTTCCTTTGAATTGCTTTCTTCTGAGAAACTTCCATTTCTTTTTTCTGAAAAATTTCTTCTTTGGATGAGAATATTTCTTCTTCCAAGAGTACTTCTTGTAATGATCTCTTCTCTTTGTTGGGCAAGAACAATTCTTATCATAACACTTAATCTGCAAATCTTTTCTTTTGCAATTGTCTTTGAGCTTGCTATGGATCTTGTCAATCTCCGAAAGAAACTTTCTTTGATTGCAAAGTTTTTCCAAAGCAATGAGGACATGTTGATAGATTTCTCCAAGGGAGGCTTGCTGCAAGGTGATTTTTTGAAGATTCATCATGCGAAGAGTTTCATCACCAAGTGGTTCTGGAAAAGAATTCAAGAATGTGTGCTTGGAATTGACATCATCCATGCCATTAAAGGCATAATATCTGCTTGACATTCTGTCAAAGTGTTTCTCCAAATCTTTTCTTTCAAAATAACAGCATTTCATCAGTAAGAATTCATCTCTGGCTACTTCAGTGTAATGGGCTAATGAACCAAGAAATTCATTATGGAGGATCGTGAAAAAATCCTCAAGTGTGTTACTCTGGGCTGCTTGTCTTTGCCTGTATTCTCCAAGGTTAATCCACCATTGTCTCAGTCTACCTATGAGTCTTGCTACAAATTTAGCAATAATCTGGGCAACTGTATTGTTTGGGGCTTGAAGTTCTGCTGTACACCATGAATACATGTTGAAAATCTCATCATGCCATTTTGAGGGAGGACTGTTATCAAGGGTGAACAAGTGCTTTGAATCTGTGGTTGATGAGTAGGTTAATTTTGTGTGGTGATCAGGGATGACAGGTGGTGTAGGGAATATTGGTGGTGGTGGTGGAGGTTGTTTAGGACGAAGGACATCATCTTCTTCTTCTACTTTTGGCTCAGTCATGAAGACTTCATCTAGATCAAGATCAGACAAGTCTAAATCTGCGTTATCAATGACTGGGAGGACAAAAGGTTCTGTTGGTTCTTGAAGAGTTAAAGTTCTGAGAAATGATGATATCGGGTTTGGAGGGTCAGTATTTATGGCTAACAAGTTCATATCTGGGGGTCTGGAGGAAGCACCAATGGTTGGATCTGGTGGTTGGTATAATGGTTCTTTGTCTTTTTTGATGGGAGGAGGTTCCTTTTGTAGTTTGGGTTGAGATTCTAGTTAAGGTGGTGGTATTGGGTTTGTTGTACTGGAAAAAATTCCACATGGTTTGAAAGGATTTTGAGCTGGATGTGTCATATTTAATGGTTGGAGGTTTTGGTATGGGGAAACTGGGGAAAATGGCGAGGGTACTGGTATGGACAGATCTTTATACAATGATTGACGAGGTTGGTATAGCATGTAGATTTGCATTGGAAGTGCTTGGGTAGCTGCCTTTTGTGAATTCTCCAAAGACTGGAGTTGCATCAACAATTGCTTTTTTTCTTTTTCTTTTTGCCCGATGAGTGGGAAGGATACAGACAAATCCTTTACTGTAGAAACAATTGTCTCCAATTCTTGTTCAATTGACTTTATCTTCTTCTTCAAATCTTCAATGAGGGAATTTGAGGATGAAAAGGTATTGGATACCACTTCAGACAACTTTTGTTGATTGTCAAGAATCTTCGAAAGAACTTGATTTTGTGCTACAGCATTTTCTGCCTGCCAATTAAGGGCTGCTTCAGCTGATGAGACCCGTTTTTTACTTCCATCTTGATTGGTTCCAACAGGGTTTTTTATCTTCCAAACATGTTTTACATTGACTTGTGAGTGGTCAAAATTTCTAAAGGAGGAAAATGTTGTGGGTATGAGGGTGATGCATGGTCAAACATATAACAGGGTAAGGGCTTTTGTGTGTGGGTTTGACTGGGAGGCTTGGGTTGACATTTTTGTATTTGGGGAAGGACTTTCTGGTAATATGGGATTAAAGGTGGTTTCTGGTTTTGTTGGTTTGGATCTTGACTTTCTTTGCATGGGGAAAGGGATGGAGGTTTTTGTTTTCTGGATCTGGGATAAAGGACATAGTAATCAAATCTTCCTGAGGGTTCTCCAAGGAGGTCGACTTCTGGGTCTCCTGCTTCATATCTTTCTTTAAGAATCTGCTGGGAAGACTTCTTCTTTCTTCTTTTCTTATCTTCTTCAAATTCTTCTTCTCTGCATTCTTCACAATCACAAACATCCCACCATATATGGCCTGTGGGTGATTTTCCTTCATAGACAGGTTTTCCATTTTCTTGAAATGCTTTGATCTGAAGACCATCAAGACCTTCATAAGAAACTGGCTGGAGCATAGCTGTTGGAAAGACTGTCACTTCTTCTTTTTCTGGTGTGGTTGTCATAAATCTGACTTCAACATCACCATTTTGGTTTCTGATGAAGAAAGGAGTGTTGGACTGGATCGGCTGAGATGCCTGATGGAGAGTCTCATATTTTGTAATCCATTTCTCTGGAAAAAGTTTTTTCATCTGTTCTTTATCCAACTGTCTTGGAACAAATGTACACATGGGTGTCATGCCTGGATCAACTTGGATCAAAAAAGCATCATTGGACTGGGCTATCTCTGGTATGGCTACATCAAAAGCATGATTCTGGAGTCTGTAGGCAAGCTGATAATGAACTGTGGCTGCAAAAGTATCTGGTACTTGAGAAGCTCCTGTAATCTGAACTTGAACTTTAAGAGCATCATAAAGGTGTGGGTCTCTGAGGGACATGTTGAAATTGGGGAAAAGGGTGACAACGATTGTTCCTGCATTGAGTGTGGTTTGGACTGTACCTATGACTGCATTATGATATTCCATAAATCTAGAATCAAGGAGAGCAATTCTAGAAGCTATAGGGAGTCCTTTTCTGCCATGAAAAGTGAGTGCAAGTCTTACTGCACCAAAATGGAGGTGAGTATAACCTTGTCTTTGCCATGGGATGACAAACTCTCTAGGAAGAGCAAGAGTGATGAAATTTTCTTTCTCACTGGCTGGAATATTAAACTGATCAAACTTTGAAGCTTGGACATACTCTTTAACACTAGAGGGTTGAGAAGGACCGAGAAATTTTTTTATGGATTTTTTGAAAGTTTTTTGAGGTTTATCAAACACAGTATAGGGATTTACAATAGGGAAATTTGTAATAGGTATTTTACTATCTTCAGGGACATGGGATATTTCATATAAATAGTCTAATCTATTTGCAGTAGATTTTCTAAGGGAAAGATCACAAGAAGTGGTAATGGTATCAGTGATTGCTGAGGATGTGACTGCTGAGGATGTTGAACTGGAACTGGCCATGACTGTTTCTAGAATGAAGAACAATTTTCCTAAGATCTAACAGGACAAAAACGCCATTCCTACGCTCACGTCCACTAGACTACTCAGGAAAAATAATTCTTTGACACTTTTAGTACAACTCCTTAGTTTTCTACTTGATTATCAAATCCCGTTTTCTGATGTGATTATCACAGAGGATCCACAATAAGTGGCAACTGTTAATCACAGAGCATACTAATCAGGACAATAATTCAAGTGTACTAATCAAAGGAGAGAGAAACTGATGCTGAGGCTTTACCAGTTTTTTGAAATTGCATGTGTGTATGATGAGTGAATATGCATGGAGAGTGCAAGTGCAAGGCTCTGATACCAATTATATGGAGATGTGGACGAAGAAGTAAGTGAAAGGGGATGAAACCAAATGTAAAAGGCTAAAAGACGAAAGGAAACTAAAATACAAAGAACAACAAAACTACAAAACTTATTTATTTCATGAACTTAGGAAGCTACGGGAGGAGAAATGGGAATGATGGAATGTGGATAAGGACGAGACAACTACAAGACGAACATAGGAGGGTGTAAGAAGATCATGGAAGCTTATTAATGGTATATATTGCTAAAATACTATAGAAAATAACTGCAGAATATGGGATAGAACACAGAACAAGATACAACAAACTGATAGATATTATTATATTGAACAAGGTTTTTACAGGACTGGAAGACATAAACTGTAAAATATTACACAAGCTGGCTAACTCTCAAACTCTCATTCACTCTCTAAAACTTTCTTAAAACTCCCTACTATATTCTCTCTTTTTCAAACTCTACCGAACTATGAATACAAACGGCCTATTTATAGGCAAACATTTTACAAGAGGACGAAATAATTTACAGTGACCAAGTGTGAATTCTGATTTCTTGCTTTACAGGTGTTGGAAGCTGATGGAGGACGCAGTGCTAGCTGGCTTCTGCAGAATTATGCTCTGACAACATGAATCATGGAACTGGAGTAAAGGACTAGTCATCATGCATGGAAACTTGAAAGGAGTGTGACGGCAAAATAGGAAAGGAGGCCAAGACAAGAGTGGGTCCAAAGTGGGTCCCACATTTTTTTTTACATATCAAAGTGAATGCACAAGTAGTACTCATTGAGTAAGTACCACATGTAAAGGTAATGAACAACATTCCATCGTGTTATCCAAAATGCAAATGGGGTTTTCCATGGTTGCTCAATATCTGGGAAAATGGCAAGGAAATGGCTCTGGTTTTGTGTGAGGTAATTATGGAGGACTTGGATGATTCTTTTGGATCTGGCTTGGAGGGTTAGGGTTTTTATTTGGTCTTTTATGTCTGAGGGAAGGGTTTCTATTATGTCCATGATGTCAAAAGATGCAGAATCCCATGAAAAATTGCTTACTGAATTCTACAATTTAGTAAAAGCTCAAGGGATAATGCTTTCAGAAAAGAAAATGGTCATAGGAGTATCCTCTATTGATTTCCTTGGAGTGAACATTTCAGATGGAAAGTATACTCTGCAGCCTCACATAGCAGTCTCTCTCAGTGAATTTCCAGATACACTCACCAGCACCAAACAGATTCAACAGTTTCTTGGAATTGTTAATTACATGTCAGATTTCATTCCAAAAATTTCCAGATACAGAGATTGTTTGTCCAAGTTGTTGAAAAAATCTCCTCCAGCATGGAATTCACTTCATACAGAAGCAGTTCAACAGTTGAAAAAATTAGCAAAAAAGCTTCCCCCTTTGCAGATTCCAGGCACAGGAAAAAGGATTTTACAGACAGATGCAAGTGATGAGTATTGGGCAGCAGCTCTCTTTGAAGAAGTTAATGGAAAAAGAAGCATTTGTGGATACAAAAGCGGTGCATTCAAGCCTTCAGAACTCCATTATCATTCCACTTTCAAAGAAATTATGGCTGTTACACATGGTATTGAAAAGTTCCAGTTTCACCTCCTTGGTCACAATTTTCTTGTAGAAATGGATATGTCTTCCTTCCCAAAAATGCTCCAGTTCAAAAGAAAAATGCTCCCCCATCCCCAGTTACTCAGATGGTCAAATTGGTTTTCACAATGGTCCTTCCAAGTCAAGCACATCAAAGGTACAGATAACCTTATCACTGACTACCTATCTAGAAAGCCTCTAGTCCTCCATACCACAATAATTCCTCCACCCTTATGTGTATACCCAATAACCGACCCATCCTCATCCTCAGGCCCTTCTTCATCCTCTGACCCTTCTACTTCATCCTCCAATGACATCATGGACATAATAGAAACCCTTCCCTCAGACATAAAAGACCAAATAAAAACCCTAACCCTCCAAGCCAGATCCAAAAGAATCATCCAAGTCCTCCATAATTACCTCACACAAAACCAGAGCCATTTCCTTGCCATTTTCCCAGATATTGAGCAACCATGGAAAACCCCATTTGCATTTTGGATAACACGATGGAATGTTGTTCATTACCTTTACATGTGGTACTTACTCAATGAGTACTACTTGTGCATTCACTTTGAACCACGTTTCTACTCATACATTTTTCTTCATGATAATAAATATTTTAACAAATTCTGGCATGAACTTTTGAAAAATGATGCTCATGATGGTCAATGGTCCAAGTATCACAAAGCAGAACACCCCAGGTTTGGTCAAAAAATCACTTCAGCATGTATAGTTGCAAAGCTAAATTCCAAAGATAATGTTCAACCAGAAGGAATTGTCCACCCTCCAGAAGTCCATTGGGTAACAAATGCCGACGGTACTATTCACAGACACACAGATGTATCATGGATATCCTGTCACTATTCACTTTCAATGGCAGAATCTCTCAACCAGGGAATCTTTCCAGAAATTGTACCCGCCGACCCAGACATTTGCAGACAGCAATGGCCTTATCAACACCATTGGGAAATGCCCAGTCCGTTTGATTTTGATGATCCCTATTACCATAATCATGATCCAGATGCAGACATTGATGAAGAATGGTTCCAAGGAAGAGAATGGATGTTTCGCGCGATACGTGTGTTTGTTATTAGTTATTTTATAATACTCATATGTGTTATAATATTTGAAAAATTAATTTCAATTATGTATTATACGTCACTAAAATAATGAATGAAAAAAATTGTAACACAATATTTCCATAAGTAACCATAATTTATTAGACTCTAAAAATGTCACTATATGCCATTTTTTGTTTGATCATGTGTACATGTATATTTAGTTCTTACATTTGATCGTTTCTAATATAAAATTTTTTATTATTTCATTTTCTTTTTTTAGGAGTATTTATTTTGTTTAAAGAAAACACGTGAACTTTTGAAGGCTAAACATCTAAGATTTAAGGTTTTATAATTTCTAATTCTTAAAACTAAATATACATGCCAAGAGATTAAAAATAAAACAATAATTGAATAGGGAAATATAAACTTATACTATTTTGTATCTTACTTTTAATTTTACTTACATCAAAGTACCTTAATCACTTACAAAAATTAAACACTTTCCAAAAATATAAATAAAAACAAAAGACATATACCTTTTGGAAACCCTATATGTTGTGAAAAGGACATCATGAAACAACAAAGCCCAAAGGATTTCATAGAAGAAAATGGCAGAAAACTTAGATTTTTACCTCATCTATTGAATTAACGAAACTTAGAGGGATGGTCTTTCAAATGGGTCTACCAAAATAGCCACTAGAACTCTTGGTGGTGGATTTTGATTGGAAAAGAACCTTCCATGAGTCGGCTAAGATAGAAATTTAAGAGGCAGAAGTTAATAAACTTCACATGAGGATGGGAGAGAGGATTTACGGCCATGGGAAATGGGAACACTAGAGGAAAGAGGGAAAGGTGATGGGAGGCGACACTTTTAGAAAAATAGAGGAGGAAGCCAACGTGGGTTACATATAAGGCTAGGGCTAGGCTTGGGTCTTATTACAAAAATGCCCCCACTCAAATAATTTCCAAAACAACCTTTTTATTTGTTTATTTATTTATTCACTTATTTTGTAAAGGCTGGGGTGTTAAATTCTTCCCCCCTTAAAAGAATTTCGCCCCCGAAATCATATGCATTTAATGAACATTTTTAGACCACATCCACTTGTCAGGGATATTAATTTTAGAGATTAACTCAAAAATGAAATCATGTAAAACTTGTCTCACTTAAATTAATATCCATGAGAAACAAAAGGTCAAGTTGAAAGTTTACAAAAGCTCACCGTTTTCCAAAGAGATAAAGTTCATGGCATTGGATGTAAATCAAAGTGACACAACCTCCCTTTTGACTTATGTTTTAAACCAAAACGTGAAAGGGAATAGATTCAACTTGTGGTGTAAAGGAAATCATTACAGGCTTTAATGTGATATGTGAGCAATCAATTTAGAAATCCTTGAGAATTAATTTTGATAGAAACTAGTTTCAAACACATTGACAAATTAAACCACAGGCCAAGAGAGTGGGGTTAAGAGTTCAAAACCAAATTAACCACGTGATATCTTCTATTTCAAAGAGTCCAAATTTGAAACAAAGACTAAAGTTTTAACATCAATCATGGAGATGAAAGCATGTCTATACCGAACAAAAGGTTTGTAAAAGACTTTAAAATGACTTTTAGAATCCGTAAAAAATATACAATTTCTCATTATCAAGCTTTGATGGTGTTGTTAATGAGTTTACTTACGTTTGAGTACCTTAATCACTTACAAAGATTAATCACTTTCCAAAAATATAAATAAAAACAAAAAACACATACCTTTTAGAAATCCCTTATGTTATGAAAGCATTGTATCAAGCTTTGATAGTGTTGTTAAGGAGTTTAAAGCATATGAACCTGAAACCAAAGGCAATTTCATATTCTTTTTGGCACTAATTTCTGACTCTTTGTCTCTCTATCTCTCCAGTCCTATTTTTCTTTTGGCCTTTTGATATTTTGTGAAACTGGAATATATAAAAGAACACGAAAACTAACATTGAATGGAGAAAACCTTTCATTTCTTAAATTAATGAAATTAAAAGTAGAAGAGTTCAAGAAGTTGGAAAAGGGAGTAGAACCAAATCTTTTAATTTTCTACATTTATGGCCTAAACTAATCATTGATAAGAAGATGAGAGGTGAAAGGCTAAACGAAAAAGTACTCATACAAAGCATCACATAGCAGAACCTCATACACTTCTGCATGAGGTCTCTGCTTATATATATATATATATATATATATATATATATATATATATATATATATATATATATATATATTGATTGATTGATTGATTTGTGTGTATAAGTTGTTCTCTTGCAGAACTGCTCTTACACTTCTGATTGGTCCATTGAGCATCTGGGTTGCAGCCTTGCAAGAGGTAGATATATTCTTACTTCATTCTCAGATGGTTTATAACTTATGCATTTAGAGGAAGTTAATTTTGTTGCACACACAATGTGAACAGATGTACTATATTTTGTAATTGTTTGGGATTGATCGCCATCTAGTCCCAAACAATGAATGCTAAAGTGAGGAAAAAAAGAAAAAGAAAAAAGAAACGACCAGTATTTACATAAAAGCTTTTTTTTTAATAAAAATTTAATTTAATTTATTTTTGATAAGACATAAAAAGCTGTTTGTTTGTTTGTATTTTTTTGTTTTTGACAGTAACGTAAAAAACTATTTGTTAAAGGAGAGTAAAAGAGGACATTCACATATTGTAGTTTGGCAATTGGTCGGGAATTGGGTTAAGTTATAAATGAGTCGGGTATATAATTACCCATTTATCCATTTATAACCCATTAATAAAAAATTTAATACCCATTATCTATCCAACCTATTTAATCTACAACCCGCCCATTTAACCCATTATAAGATTCATTTTTAGCAATTCAACAAGAAATTCCCTCACCCATACTATGCAAATCATTTGAGTTTTTTTTTTTTTTCCTCAGCAAAACTAATTCACCTTTCACTCAAAACATAAGAACATTGAAACTAAAACTAACCTGTAGTGTTCTCTTAACTTTTCTTGGCAACCAAACAGAAGATAGGTAAAAGAATATTAATTAAAAATCATAAGAATTGAGGAATCATTCACAAGTCTTTATCTAGCTTGATCTAAAATATGCAAAAACTGCAAATCACATAAATTGGTAAGGAGGTTTAAAATATTCTCAGTATTGTTAATGCCCTTTCATAACATTAATTTTTTTCAAGATTCTTATATTTTAAAAATCATTATGAAGTTTCATCTATTTAAATTTTATATAAGATGTTAGGTTCTAAGACTTTAAGAATTAATGTATTAGAACTTCAATATGTATTATGTTGGCAAATCATGATCAAAACATAGAGTCTAGATTTAGGCTTGCTCAAAGCGTGTTTTTCTGTAAAATTGGAATCGAGTGATTGCAGGATTTATTGGTCAAAATCTGCAAGGCTCAATCGATCGAAAATTAGACTTGATCGATTGAATCTCGTGCAGATTTAATTTTCTGTAGAAATTCCAATTCAGCCCAAGCCCATATGACGTGTAGGGTTAAGTGTTTTACTTCACATATAAAAGGAAAAACCCTAGCTATGTTTTAGAAGTCTTTAAAGGGTTGTGTGTTGAATCTTCTGTGAGATCTAGAAGTGTTTACTTTCATACACACACATTGAGCTATCAAGATCAAGATTCACATCAAGAACTTGATGGTTGTTTCAGTTGCTGCATAAAGAACTTTAAAGAAGATCTTAAACCTTTGAATGAAGTCTCAAAGTCATAAGTAGGAGAACTTGTGGTTGCTGCAGATCAAAGAAAGAAGTAGTCCGTGGACTCGAAGCTGTCACGTGGTCGTGGTAGTAAGTTTTCTACACGAGGTAGCAATAGGATGTTAGTGGTTTAAGTTCTATTGTAAGAACTTCAATTATTTCATAGTGGATCTTTTTTTACCTTGAGGATAGCTCGGTTGAATCCTCCCCAGATTTTTTACCGGTTAGGTTTTCCTGGGTTATCATATCATTGTGATCTTTATTTTTTTGCATTATTTACATGATATGATATTATTGTGTTAACCTAGATCTGAATAATTTATCTAAGTAATCACTTGACTAAATAACTTGGTTAAACATCTTGTGTTAACTTGGTTAAACATCTTGTGTTAGCTCTAGTGTTTAGATCTCTTGATCTAAGAGTTGATCCTTGACCCCTGTTGTCATGGAACACGGTCACTCTCTTATGATCCCTCCACACTTTGATGAGAATAACTATGCTTGTTGGAAAGTAAGGATGAAAGCCTTCCTGAAATCTATTGATGAGAGAGTATGAAATTCCGTTGAATACGAATGGAAGAAACCGATTACTCCTATTAGTGTGGTCAACATCTTATAATCAATTCAAGCTGAGATGACTAGATTGAGATGACCATAAACAAAATTTTGAAACAAGAACAAAAAGAAGTACTAGCCCTTTGTGCTTAATTTCCCAAGTTAAAAAGTTATACATTGATAATAGTTCACTGTGGGAATTTGCAAGTGGGCATTGTATGAGAAGCTGTCTATGAGATCCACCCTTCCCTTCAAATACCAATGTTAATTTTGATGTTGTTCGTCAAATAGGATAAAGCATGTATAGCAACTGTTGGAAGAAACCACAAGAAATAAGTTGTTTTTGCATGGGTGCATATGAATGAAGACCAATACCCTTTTGTATAAGCTCGTGTTGTACCTAGCCATATCAAAAGTAGCAAAAATGGGATATGATTTTATGTTATGTGAAGGAGCTGCTTTGAAGGTAGTTGTGTAGTAATTTGTCTTTCAATTTCCTTTTGATTTAGGGTCCGTTTGGATACAGCTGAAAACTGAAAACACTGTAGCAAAATAATTTTTAAATGTGTGAATAGTACCGCGGGTCCCATTTAAAAAAAAAACTGAAAAGTGCGTGTACTGTTCATGAACAGTGCATGAACAGTACCAGCACAGTGATGAATAGTGCTGCTTGTCGCTGGTTGAAACTTGTGCACGGAAGAAAAAAAAAAAAAAGGCTGGAAACGCTGAACGCTAGATGTGTTCAACTATCCAAACCAAGCCTTAGTTTAAGATCAAGCCAACAGCCTTCGATGTCAAATCAAACGCATCCAATCACACATCTAACTTGGAGACATCAAGGCATTATTCAAGATCAAACTTCATAGCCTCTTGGATAGTAAAACACTGTGGAAATGAATCAAATAAGTTTATTCTATTCTTATATTGTAAAAAAAAAGTATCCACTTTCTTCAAAAAAAATGAATACATGCTATTCATTTGTTATATTATTTTGTGACCGTGTAATTTATCTTTTAAAAAACTAGTGGATGTCTCGCGTGATACGCGTGTTCGTTATTAATTATTTTATAGTACTCATATGTGTTATAATGTTTGAAAATTTTAATTTCAATTATGTATTATATGTCACTAAAATAATGAATGAAAAAAATTGTAACACAATATATGCATAAGTAACCATAATTGATCAGGTGTACGTGTATATTTAGTTCTTACATTTGACCGTTTCCAATATAAATTTTTTATGATTTCCTTTTCTTTTTTTAGAAGTATTTATTTTTTTTTAAGAAAACACGTGAACCTTTGAAGGCTAAACATCTAAGATTTAAGGTTTATAATTTCTAATTCTTAAAACTAAATATACATGCCAAGAGATTAAAAATAAAACAATAATTGAATAGGGAAATATAAACTTATACTATTTCGTATCTTACTTTTAATTTTACTTACATCTGAGTACCTTAATCACTTACAAAAATTAAACACTTTCCAAAAATATAAATAAAAACAAAAGACATATACCTTTTAGAAACCTCATATGTTGTGAAATGATTGTATCAAGCTTTAATAGTATTGTTAATGAGTTTACTTACGTCTAAGTACCTTAATTACTTACAAAGATTAAACACTTTCCAAAAATATAAATAAAAACAAAAAACACATACCTTTTAGAAACCCCTTATGTTATGAAAGTATTGTATCAAGGTTTGATAGTGTTGTTAAGGAGTTTAGAGCATATGCACCTAAAACCAAAGGTAATTTCATACTCTTTTTTACACTAATTTCTAACTCTTTGTCTTTCTATCTCTCCAGTCCTACTTTTCTTTTGGCCTTTTGATATTTTGTGAAACTGGAATATATAAAAGAACATGAAAACTAACATTGAATGGAGAAAATCTTTCATTTCTTAAATTAATGAAATTAAAAGTAGAAGAGTTCAAGAAGTTGGAAAAGGGAGTAGAATCAAATCTTTTAATTTTCTACATTTATGGCCTAAACTAATCATTGATAAGAAGATGGGAGGTGAAAGGCTAAACGAAAAAGTACTCATACAAAGCACCACATAGCAAAAACTCATACACTTCTGCATGAGGTCTCTGCTTTTATATATACTAACGTTTAATCCGCGCAATGCGCAGGATCATTTTATGAGTTAGAAAAAAATCAACTTAACATATTATACTTAATGTGATGGTAAAATATGGAAGGGGGTGGATAGTTAATTGTTCAGATAATGATGCTAATATGCAGGTGTTCATCTAAAAGACAGACATAACCTGGCATCAACACATGATTTGGAAAAAATGTTAATTGAAATCTCATAAATTATAACTAATTGGTTAAGGTTTTTTTTTAAAGGTTGTGGGTTCGAGAGAATATGGTTATTGAACACAAAGATTTGCATGATCAATAAAGATTTTCCTCTTCATCTTGTATTAAAAGTTGTCCTAACAACATTTATTTGAAACTTAATCTCTTCCCTTGGCATCTCTATCACATAGGATTAAAAATTAGAATTGGTCCAATATTTTCCAAAAGCTTCACTCTCAGTCATCACAACCCAAACTTTGGTGGTATTTATAGAGGAGCCTGGCAAATTACATTGAAATAAAACAGACATGCCTTTTCACAATTACTTGGAGCCAAACAAATTAACCTTTAATGCAATATAATCGCAATCATTTAAGGCCCTAGTGCCAAAATAAGCACTTGGCCCCAGTAAAGTAGGCACCAATATTTGAGATGCTCATGTTGTTCATGAGGACTTGTTACTCTTAAGAATATATTCGCCTTAATTATTTTCTTTGTTTTACTCTTAGAATATATAGGCCTTGATGAATTTTCTTTATTTTAGAAAGCCAGAATTATTAGTAGGAAATATGAAAAATGGTAAAAATTTCCTGAGTTGAGTTTTAATTCAGTAAAAATGTCACTATTTCAGTGAAGCACCGTTCTAAATCCTGTCCCCTCAACCAAGGTGCTCAATTAGTCACAAAAAGTGAGTGCCTTGTTAGAGTTGCCTCACCTCAAGGGTCTTAAAGGAGCCTTTTAATGCATTCTCACTCGAGTGTCAAAGCAAGTGCCAGCCTCACCTGTGACTCCTAGACTTTTTTCCTTATTTATGTAGTAACCTTTTTGAACACTACAATAGATTCATATGCAGATCTTGGAACTCAGAGCTTAGGCTTCAACATGGTCAGAAAATAAAATTTAAACCAATTCCAGGCTTTAATTGTATTTGATGAGCGCAGTGATCTATAAACTTCTCTGTTTGTCCTGTAAATTCAAGGCACCTTACCAATTTCTAAGCAACATATTTTTACAACAAAGAAATTGAGAACTTGAAGCACAGAGATGTCTGTGTGTCTGCTAAAAATAATCATTACATTCCAAAATGGTCCCTTTAGAAGTAGTAACCCGTTACTATTGAGAAGGGAAAATAATCAAAATCAAAACCTGTCTGCAATGTACCATCTATAATTAATTGCAGTAGCAAAACAATTAATTTACTGTCCTTGCTGTTGACTAAAGATTAACAATCAAGCAAGTTGGTCTAAACATATGCGACAGTTTCTCTAATCCTAGACTCTGTGATGCAACAAATATTTTCCACTAATCTCTCTCCGCTAACATGTAAAAGCTCCAAAAGTGCCAAATAAATGTATGTTGAGACTACCAACCAAATTTGCCACTCCTACGAAAATTAGAAAGTAAAATAAATACTTAAATAAATGCGTCACACTTTTAATTTTTTATGCCATGCTAAACTCATTGCAATTTTTTTGCATAGGTGCAGCATAAAATCTTGTACCTTGAATAATTACGAAATCCAGTACTAAAATCTCCATATCATATCATGTCCCTTATTATTATTATTATTATTATTATTATTTGCATTCTATTAGAAGTAGAGAGAGACTCAACATATCTTGTCATAAGCAGAAGAATTGCAAAATAAAAAATACAAAAAAATTTTACCTTTAACCTTACAAATAAAAAAATAAAAAAAAATTGATTAATCAAATGTATTATACTATCTACAAAGGAAAAAAGATGACTCATTTCACATCTCTTGTAAATTCCAAACGCTTATTAAGCCTGCATGGTTTCAATATAGAAATCCAAATGTTCAAAGGTTCTACACATTCATTTTGTCACATTTTTAACCCGTGGTACTAACAAAAACAGAAAATACCAGACATGGAAATTCATAAATTTAAGAGATCACAAAAATAATACATATAGAACTTGATAGACTTGATAGAGTGTGTTATCCTTCGGATTAATACATATAGGTTGAAACAAAGACACATTTTTAAACCCAACCAACATTTCTTGTGATTTGTGACAACTGTGTAACTACCACCTGCCATTTGTCAATATTTATCTATAAGTTGATTTGGCTGAAAATACAAAACCATAATATTAGTTAGAATGCCACAAAGATGTAATATTAGCCCAACAAAGATGTAATGGTTTATAGGATATTAGCACTATGATTTAAGTCATTGGTGTTTCAGATACAATCTGATAGTAAAAACATAAAGTAAACTTAGAACAAACAATTATCAATAGAAATCTACCAAGAAAGCCACTAAATATGTATTTCTTTTTTAGTGAGTAACTAAAATATAATATAGGTTCTGCTAATGATAAAATTCCTTGTAATCCTTAAAATATCATTTGCTTGAGTAATATCAAGACACATAAAATACTTCTAGGACTTATAAATGTGATTCAAACTCAGGATGAAACAAATCTAACTCAAACATGTAAATCAAAACTAATACAACTAAAATAACCAAAGAAAAGTCATATCTCATCCCCAAATTCAGGAAAAAAAATGTCGTATTAAAAAATTTGCTACTCTAATTTTAATTGTGAAGATGAATTTCTTCCAAGCAGAAGTATATTTTCTTTATTTCTTGTCTTCTTTGATTCTTAAATTTATGATATATTTTCAAATCTTTTCCTTTCACTTGTGACTCATTTAACTTGAAATTTCATGGAATCAAATAACTAAATATACAGATAAATCGTTGATTTACATCCTCTTTCTAAGAATAACTCCATTGCCTAACCTTTTCATTAATCTTCTTAGTCAAAGTTAATATAAAGAACATTAAAAATAATAAAAAATATTATTTCTATATAGTATTTTAACAGAATTCAAAACAGGGTTAGGAAAAAAAAAATGTCATCTTCAAAAATTTGCTACTCTAATTTTAATTGTGAAGATGAAATTCTTCCAAGCAGAAGTATATTTTCTTTATTTCTTGTCTTCTTTGATTCTTAAATTTATGATATATTTTCAAATCTTTTCCTTTCACTTGTGACTCATTTAACTTGAAATTTCATGGAATCAGATAACTAAATATACAGATAAATCGCTAATTTACATCCTCTTTCTAAGAGTAACTCCATTGCCTAACCTTTTCATTAATCTTCTTAGTCAAAGTTAATATAAAGAACATTAAAAATAATAAAAAAATATTATTTCTATATAGTATTTTTATAGAATTCAAAACAAGGTTTATATTATATAGTTATTGATGCTCAAGAAGCTTACATGATAGTAACGATTACATTTTCCTCATTAGCTTGAATATGAATATTAAGATCAAAAACTCTGGTAAATAATTCCTTAATATGCAGTAACACAGAGTTTAACAAAATCTTCACTCTAAACTTCAGATTTGGCTAATAAAATCAATTTGTAAAGAAAAAAGCTTGGTAAAACATGCAAATCAGAGCCAATTCAAACACAAATACACTAAATGGACAAAATCTAATACGAAGTATGAGATTAGTAGAGGGAAATCAAACCATCCTAACCTATCAGTTTGTTCCAGCAACTCTTCTTGGAAATTACCCAAGTGTTGTAATTGACAAAGATTTGAACAAATCTGTAATTTCAATATAATTACAGGGTCAGAATTAAGCTTCAATGTTGGTATTCAAATCACACCATTCAATCCATTATATAATTTAGTCTTCAATATATGTTGGTTAAACCTCACCCACATAAATCAATTTCCTTCTATACATGTGTACGCACCAACATGTAATTGTTGAAATAGTCAACCACCATAAACCAAAGTATGTCTCTCATCTTCACATTCGCTAGAACCTTTTCTATCATCCATACTTAACTAAAGAGAAAAATTACATTAAATGTCAATTCATAAATTAAAAAAATACATATAGTATGAAAATCTATTGAAACATGGTTTAGTCAAACTTTAAACTACATATGTATTTGTTTTGTAGGAAAAAAAGTTAGAGACCACAAACCCTATATATAAAACTCGGTTTGAACTTAAAATTAGTAGTTATAGAATCATGACTAATAGAAACTCAAATTTCGCAAAACTAAGACTATATATAATCTTAGAGGCAGACTGAATTGTAAAACTATACAAACACAAATAAGCCAAATTTGCTACAAAGCATAGTCTAAAAAAGAAAAAGAAAAAAGAGAACTCTAACAATCTATTTGGCTGCTGGGAAAAGGTGGAAAAAAATTAATGAAATCATAACAATTTTATAGGTCAATTTTCTTTGAGAAAAAAACAGCACTAATGTGTTAATTGTGTTTTAGAATGAAAGAAAAGTTATTTTCTTCATATTAAAAATTTTGCAATAATTTTTTCTGCATAAGTATTAGATTTATTCATGTATGCCGTGGTTTATACATGTGATATATTGTTTTTTATTGAATTAGAACTTGATTCATAAAAGGCCATGATTATCTTATCTTTGTCACGGTGCTGCATGTACATATCATTGACTTGGATAAACATATAAAAGTTGATGCGCTCATAGCATAAGAGCATCTATATCAGTAATCTTTATCAATGCCGAAAAACAGAGAAATCCTTAAAATTTACATGGTAACCTTTCCCAAAGGAACAACATGCCCATATTAATATATATACCCATGAATTATTAAAAACATGAACTGATATATCTTCAAAAGCAATAGTTAATAGCTTATGTAATCAGAACATGAATCCATATACATATATATATATATATATATATATATATATATAAATCGATTCCAAAAACGTTAATCAAAACAAATCCAAACTACTAATCAACCAAAACTAAGTCATATCCTGCAAGTTATTTGCCTGCTAGGGATTTCAATCAACTTTCCTATTTAATTGTTTCTATTCCCAGAACAAACAAAAGTAAATTATAAATTTTATTGCAGAAAAGAACGGGAATAAAAAGAATTAAAAATACGGGAAATACCTTGACTTGAAAAAGAAAGAAAAACAAATGGCAAATATGATAAATTAGGTTTACAAATTAGGTATGAAATATTAAATTATATGAAATAAAATTCTTGGTAAATTAACTTAATAACTAAATAGAATAGACTAAAAATAACATAAGAAAGGCAAATTTTTTTAATAATAAACAGATTTTTCAAATTAACAAGACAAAACTCACAAACATAATAACAAATGATGCTAAAATACATTCATAACTGATTGTGCATGATGTGTGGAGAGAAAAACTTCATCTTTCTCTGAATTTGAAGGTGAAATCCAAAATCAAAACAACCCAAATATGCAAATTCGATTCCCATCCAAAATTCCCAAAACAAAACTATTCCTAACCAAAAAAACCTAAATCATAACCGACTGAACCATAATACCCACATGTAAATCATAATTAATGCCTAAATTTCAAAAATAAAAAATAGAACATAACTGTCTCTACCTTTCAATAGCAACCATCATATAAGGATTGAAAATAAAAGAAAGAAGGAAGAAAAGAAAAAAAAAATATTAATTAAAATTCAGAGAATGAAATTGAAACGCTTGATGTTTTAAAGTCACAACCTTTCTAGTTTTTTTATTTTGTTAAGATTAGAAACGAAAGTACAAAATTAAGATCAATATGTTTAGTGATTTCTATAATCCAAAATAGGAAAAAAAACAAAAAATAAAAGAAAATATTGGAAAATTGAGAAAACAAACATTTTGATGGAGAACCCAAAAACCCGAAACAAAAAGGAATCAAAACCAAAATCAAATCTAAACCTATCTGACAAAAAAACTCAATATAAAGTAATATTTCATATCAAAATCTAAAAAAATTGAGAAAAATGTACCGGAGCCGGTTCGACGATCTAATGGTGGTAGATAGATAGCCTAACGGTGTTGATGCCCATAGATTTTTCTCTCTCTATGCATGTGCTTGCAGTTGCGGTGCTCTAATCTGGTGATTGACAGCTTATGAACACAGTTTCCTCTCTGTATCCTGCGCAATGTTATGAATACTGTTTCGGATCCCGTTTTGGTTTGTCTAGTGAAATGGAATATTTCGGCACCGGCCTATTTCGGCGTACCGTTTCAAAGTGTTTTGGGTTGCCTAAAAAATATATATATATATATATATATATATATATTCTTATACAACAAAAAATTAGCAATTCAAAGAAGTAAATAACTAAATATCAAATAATAAAAATTATTTAATCTTAAGTCTTAATATCAAAAAAATGTATTACATATTTTTATTTTCATTTAGTTAAATAATAATACAAGTTAATAAATATTAAAAGAATGCTTAATTAACTGATCAGAATCATCATATTAGTTTTCTTTTTCTTATTCTTCTCTCTTTTTTCTTAGTTACTTTTTTTTTCCCCTGAATAACCCACTAGTACTACATTCATCGTTGAGATTGTGTGAAGCACAAACTACCTCCTACGTGTGCCATACATATCCGAATAACATAATTAAAAAAATAGATAAAAGCACTTGAAGTAACAGATGGTTGAATAAAAAAGTAATAAAATTATTTAAATATCTTCCCCATTTATTACCCTACCTACCCCACAGCCCATTTTGCATATTTCTGCGTCTCTCTCATAACTCTTTCTAGTTCAAAATCTTGTCTCTCTTAAAACTTTGAAGAATAATGGAGAACTGACCAGCACTCCTTCTGTTCGTTGCTTCTGTCTTGATGCCGAATGCAGATAAGCACGTATTAAACTTATTTTCCCCTTTTGTTTTCTCTCTATCTCACACAAAGCACTCTCTCACATCACACCTATACCTCAAAACCTCTCTCTTTCTCTCTCTATATTCAGAACCACAACTTCAACTCATGCCGGCCGAAACTCGTATTTCGACCGAAATTGACCAAAACAGCCAGGAACACCCGAAACTCACCGGAATAGGCTGAAATTTGATCCGAGGTAGAACAGGGGGACTACTGTTCCGGTTTATATGCCGGAACAAAATTTTTCGGCCATTTTAGCCGAAATGGAACGGAATTAATAACAATGATCCTGCATTTTGTTTTTGGGAGTACTATATTTTAGCCGGTTACTTTTCCTTTTATACTGAGATGCTATCAAATGGTGTGTTAACCTAACGAAACAATGTAATTTATCATTTTTTTAATCGCAAGCGTGGCAAAGTTTTGAAAGGCCAAACGTGGTAACGTGGGGCTGTTTTACTTAAAAGTGTGTACATGGCAGTATTTTAAGGGGTCTTTTTTTTTATTTGTCAATACCTCCTTAAATGTGGGAACTAACTTTCGCATCGCTTTTACTATTATATATATATATATATATATTGATTGATTGACTTGTGTGTATATATTGTTCTCTTGCAGAACTGCTCTTACACTTCTAATTGGTCCATTGAGCATCTGGGTTGTAGCCTTGCAAGAGGTATATATATATATATATATATATATATTGATTGATTGATTGACTTGTGTGTATATGTTGTTCTCTTGCAGAACTGCTCTTACACTTCTAATTGGTCCATTGAGCATCTGGGTTGTAGCCTTGCAAGAGGTAGATATATTCTTACTTCATTCTCAGATGGTTGATGGTTTATAACTTATACATTTAGAGAAGTTAATTTTATTGCACACACAATGTGAACAGATGTACTATATTTTGTAATTTTTTGGGATTGATCACCATCTAATCCCGAACAATGAATGCTAAAGTGAGGAAAAAAAGAAAAAGAAAAAAGAAACGACCTGTATTTACGTGAAAGCTTTTTTTTTTTAATTATAAAAATTTAATTTAATTTATTTTTTATAAGACATAAAAAGCTGTTTGTTTGTTTGTATTTTTTGTTTTTGACAATAACGTAAAAAACTATTTGTTAAAGGAGAGTAAAAGAGGACATTCACATACTGTAGTTTGGCAATTAGTCGGGATTTGGGTTAAGTTATAAATGAGTCGGGTATATAATTACCCACTTATCCATTTATGACCCATTAATAAAAAGTTTAATACCCATTATCTATCCAACCTATTTAATCTACAACCTACCCATTTAACCCATTATAAAATTCATGTATATAATTACCCACTTATCCATTTATGACTCATTTAAAAAAAATTTAATACCCATTATCTATCCAACCTATTTAATCTACAACCCGCCTATTTAACTCATTATAAAATTCATTTTTAGCAATTCAACAAGAAATTCCCTCACTCATTAAAAATGCTCTCACCCATACTATGCAAATCATTTTAGTTTTTTTTTTTTTTTCCTCAGCAAAACTAATTCACCTTTCCCTCAAAACATAAGAACACTGAAACTAAAACTAACCTGTAGATTTCCTATTCTCCTAACTTTTCTTGGCAACCGAACAGAAGATAGGTAAAAGAATATTAATTAAAAATCATAAGAATTGAGGAATCATTCACAAGTCTTTATCTAGCTTGATCTAAAATATGCAAAAACTGCAAATCACATAAATCGGTAAGGAGGTTTAAAATAAGACAAAATTTAGCTACAAAACCAGTTGTAGCCTTAGGCTACAAACTGCTCTAATAAAATGACATGTGTAAAAAAAGCATGTGCATTGCACATGATTACTTAAGTAAATTTAATTCAACTAACCCTAGTTAGCTACACCACTTATTAAAAAAATAAAAAAATAAAAACTAAAAACCCTAAAAAATATACGTATAATCTCTCTCTCTCTCTCTCAACTGCAACCCAGAAGGCCATAACCCAGCTCCAACCGATCACCCATAGCCTCCCATCTCCACCGCCGGCTAGCCAGCCCAAATCCTCCCATCTCCACCGCCGGCCAACCACCTCAATCTTCCTCTATCTCCACCGCCGGCCAACCACCTCAATCCTCCTCTGTCTCCACCGCCGGTGCAACTCAGTCTCCGCCACTTCACCGGTTAGATTCCTTCTGTTTATTCATAGATAACTAAATTTACTTTTTTAATTCTATTAATTTTTTTCTGAATGAATCGTGTTTTATTATTAATGTGAGTTTTGGATTTTCTGGTTTTTTTTATTTATTATTAATGTGCGTTTTTTAGTTTGATCGTTCATAGATAACCTTGATTCCTTCAAGAACTAAAGAGGATTTTCTTGTTGTTGTTTATAAGTTACCAAATCTAGTTTAATTTACTTATTAAAAAAATGAATTTATGTGTATTTCTTCTCTAATATGTAATACTGTTGTTATTTGCTGTCTTGTAGTATGGTTTTGTTGTAGTTTTTATGATACTAAATTTAGTTGAGTTGTTGAAATTGTATTCATTTTTCTTTAGTATTGAATTTATCTTTGATTCATCTAAAAAAATTGTTGTTCTTGTTCATATTGACTTGATTTTCAAAAGTATAAGCAACTGAGAGTAAACTTTATAAGCTTCTAGATTTATACATTCTAAAACTCTAGTGTTTGTAAGTAATTCACGGAGAGTATTCTTTAATGGGTCCTGAATATTGGAATTTTTTTTTAATATTGTTTATAAATTTTTTTCCTTTTTTCTGATTTGATTTTGAATATGTATCTTGTCTACAGATGATGGATACTAGTCAAATTATTTTATTGGAAGATGAATTGAATGATTGCATAGCTGATCAACAAGAGGAGGCTCAAATAGAACCTACTCATGGAAGCCCAAAAAATTCAAATACTCCAAGTAGACATAGCAAGGAAATTGTAGAAGTACTAGAAATTGTATTGGAAGATGAATTCATTGGTTATATAGCTGATCAACAAGAGGAGACTAAAGTAGAACTTACTCTTGGAAGCCCAAACAAATCAAATACTCCAGCAATTGGCATGAAATTTGATTGTGATGAGAGTGCATATGAATTTTACAAAGAATATGCTCACCAAATTGGCTTTAGTGTATGGAAACATTATGTAAAGCGAGGAAATGCGGGGAAAATTGTAAGGAGAACATTTAGTTGCTCAAAAGAGGGTGAACAAGCTGTTGACAAACGTCGCGAAAATGCATCTTATCGTCGTCCAATTTCACGAACAGGTTGTTTAGCACAGATGACCTGTCATCTTCAAAAGGATGGTATGTTACATGTTGTTTCTTTTCATGGTCAACATAATCATGAGTTTGCTCCTTCGCCAATGAAACATATGTTAAGATCGAAGAGAAAAATTTCATCTGCTCAAAAAGCCATTGCAAATGATGCAGAGAGGTCTGGAATATCAATTAAACAAACCATTGAATTATTGAGCATGCAAGTTGGGGGTCGTGAAAATCTTGGATTTATGGATGTTGATTATAAGAATCATGTACATAATGAGAGGAGGATGGCTTTGAGGAAAGGAGATGGACTTGCTATGATGGAGTACTTTCATAAGATGCAATTGGCAGATCCATCTTATTTTTATTCAATACAAGTTGATGATGATGGTCAAATCATGAACATTTTTTGGGCTGATGCTAGATCAATAGTTGATTACGGGCACTTTGAAGATGTTATTTGTTTTGACACACCTTATCGAACAAATAGATATGATCGTCCCTTTGCTCCATTCGTTGGGGTTAATCATCACAAACAATCAATTATCTTTGGTGCAGCTTTACTTTATGATGAGACTATAGAGTCATTTAAGTGGTTGTTTGAAATTTTTTTAAATGCAATGTCAAGAAAGCAGCCAAGAACTATACTTACAGATCAATCTGCTGCAATGGCTAAAGCAATAATAGAGTTATTTCCTAAATCTAATCATCGTTTGAGTATGGCATATTTATTAGAATGCTGCTAAGAATCTACACCTTTATTTCATTCATCTAAGCATTTTGCAAATGATTTTAGTGATTGTTTGTATGAGTATGAAGATGAAGATGAATGGCTTGTTTCACGGGATTATATGCTTAAGGAATATGGTTCTGATAATAAATGGTTGTGTAGCATATTTGATGTGAAAGAAAAATGGGCTATGGTATATGGTCGACATATGTTCACTGCTGATATGAAAAGCACCCAACGTAGTGAGTCAATAAACAGTGTGTTGAAGAAATACTTGAAACCAAAACATGATTTTGTGCGCTTTTCAGGACATTACTCTAGAGTTTTAGTTGATAAGAGACATCAAGAACTACAGGCAGATTTCAAAATGAGGCAAACAAAACCGATTTTACAATCTAATGTAGAGATGTTGAGACATGTTGTAGAGCTGTACACCCCAGAAAATTTTCAAATGTTTCAAGATGAATATATGAAGATTGCTGACTGTACTATTTACAAGGCTAATAAATCTGATACTATCACAGAATACAAGGTCAAATATAGTCAAAGAATTCAAGAGCACCTAGTTAAATATGAAGCCTCAACTACAACGGTGGAATGCAGTTGCAAGAAGTTCAGCTTTGTAGGAATTTTTTGTGCCCATGCTTTGAAAGTTCTTGAACATAAAAATGTTAAAAGACTTCCCGTCCAATATGTATTGAAAAGATGGACGCAAGATGCAAGGGCTGGTTCTATCAAGGACTATCATGGCATTGATATTAAAGGTAATGCTCAAGAGTCGATAGGAAAACGCTACTCTCATTTGAGTCACAATGCTCGTGAAATTTCCACACTTGCAGCAGAGAATGAGATAATGTATAAACATACCAAAGAATGTTTTGAAAAATTAATGAGGGATTTGCATGAGATTAGAAAAAAATGTCATTCGAATAATATGGAGAGTTGCATAGAAGTCCGTGGTGATGTTACTGCAGATGTTTTACAAGGTGATAGCATACATAGGATTAAAACCAAACCTACTGTTGGGCGTCCAAAGAGAAGATTGAGATTTGCATTAGAGAAGAAAAATGGTAAATCTCGAAGCAAAACAATACGTGCTAAAAAACATGCCAGTGGCCTCCAAAAAAAGATTGTGAGGCGAGACAAGTTGAATCACTTGGAAGCCTAAATAAAGTAAGATTTGTTACATTCCACTGTAATATATCAATCTTGTAGGCACATAAATTTGTTATAGTCTGTGACAATTATTCTTTGCAATTGTTTTCAGGTTTCAACAAGTACTTCTGATGTTATCCAAGAAGAGCACCATTTTGGCAAAAGCACTAAATAGGTTGGAGTTAGGGTGAAACTTTATTGGATGGAGATTGAAGACTATGCAGTTTTATTTGTTAGAGATTGAAGACTATTTTTTATTGTTAGACTATTGGCAAACTGTTAACTTTTTAGTATTTTTTATTGTGATGTCATTGGCATATTGAGGACTATTTTTATTGGTTAGACCATTGGCAGATTGATTCAATGCTAATAAACCATCAACTATATATATATATATATATATATATATATATATATATATATAAATGCTTCCAATGACCAAAGATATGTCACTATAGATGGTTGGGAATCAACTGAATTATTTTCTTTCAAGACATTTCTGCTTGAGTATGTGTGTTGGCCTATTTGATGCTGTCATTACAATGTCATAGGAATACTAGCTGCTTCCAGGTGAGGTGATGCATAAGTGGTGCACATGAAATTATCTAAAGATTTACTAATACTACTGTTTAAATTTTTTTTATTTGTTTGCATCATGATCAATTTGATTACACTTTCAAAAGTATAGTAGTAGAGGTAAACAAGATAAAGTGTTGAAAATGAGACATAATTGCTACATCCTCCGTACTAAAGATTGTCCATTGGATGCAACGTAGAGATCATGATGTAAGGTCAATTAGATAAATGTTAAGAATAAACACAATTAGATAAATGTTAAACATTCATACCTAAGCTTGATACTACCGATTTCGTTTTAGTATTTTTGTTAATTCTTTGAAAATACTTTGTAATGAATCTAATGATAACTTTTAATAGAATGTGCAAATTGTTAATTATGAATTCCTTGATTTTAATTTTTTTATTTTTAAGAAAAGGTAATTTGATGATTTATATACTTTCGCTTTACATTTGAGCATAATTTTTGTTAATTTTAACATAATGAATTTACTTAATGTTTAAAATTTCAAATAAGTTATGAAAATTGAGTTGTTTTAAAAATATAAAGAAGATTACAACCAATTCATTAGAACATAATAGAATTTTTCATTGACATTTATACTTGAATTAAAAACAAGTTTTAAGGCCAAAAGTTCAATTCAAAAAGTACATATTTTACCCACAATAGAAAAACTGTAAAACAAATAAATTCAATCTTAAAATCAAAGCACATAGTAATTCATCTTATCTCCAAAAGCAACATGGGTGACTCTCCATGACTTACTTAGAGCATCCACAGCAGTGGAGCTAAAAATTTAACAATTTAGCTTCACTAAAAGTTACTTTATCTATTTTACCTACACACATGCTACAGCAGTGGATCTATTTTAGCTTTCAACACAATAAAATAATATAAATATCACAATAAAATAATATATCTACCACAATAAAATAATACATCTCACTACAATAAAAACACCACAATAAAAAAGTAATGTGAACACAAAATAAAAAATTAATTTTTTTTTTAGCTCTCATGAACAGTGCACATCTATCTATAGATGTACACTGTAGCAATGAGCTAAAAAAAAATAGATATAGCTCCACTGCTGCATGCTTCTTTTTGGTGTTTTGGTGGAGCTAAAATAGCTATATAGCTATTTAGCTCCACTGCTGCAAGTGCTCTTACAAACACTAGAGTTTTAGAATGTATAAATCTAGAAGCCTATGAAGTTTACACTAGAGATTTACACAAGTAGTCTATTATAGCCCTATATGCAGTGAGATTGGGTTTTAAATTTTATACACCATCTCAACTTTCCAAGCTAATGCCTCTGCCACATAATTGTCAAAGAAATTCAAATTACTGCACTAGCAGATAAGAAATAACCATTTTAATAATAAATTGTACCACTCAGGTAAAGGACTAAATACTTGGCTCAAGTGCTTTCATCAAGTTCTTACAACAAAACTTAATACACGTTGTGACCCAACAAGCATACAATCCATTGCCAATTGCAAAGGCAATAAAACAGACTCCAATGCCTTCAGTGGCAGGTTTTTGGAAGCAAATAAGGAGAATTCCAGCAGATAGGGACATTACAAAAGAGCTCCATAGTATGAAATGAACCATAAATAGAGGCCATTTCCTGACTGCCTTTTGCCATGCCAATGCAAGAGTAATGCTCAAAAATTATGCAGCTTCAACTTGTGGCAGATAAGACTGCAACACCCTTTTCTCTTTCGTTTTAATAGATTTTGACGCTTGTATTAGGCCTTGAATTCCCTTGAATATAAGAAAACAAACTAACCCAACAGCAGCAACCATGTGCAGAAGGAACAGAAACAGAGATATTATGTCTGTATAAGCTCTTGAATTCAGTGTTGTCAGTGATTGTTGCTGTGCAAAAAGAGAGAAACAAAAAAAAAAAAAAATCACATTCTTGACTTGTAAATTAAGCATAGATTTTAACTCATTCTTTAGCTATACATGAAACTTGACATGGGAGGTAGTAAGGAGCCAGAAAAATTCAAATTTGCCACCTGTGAACAGCAATATATATAAGCTATTATTTTTTAATCTTATGAAAACTGACTTCTAAATGTACCCATAAGAAAATAGACAAGTTCTTTTGAGATGACAGAATAGAAAAAGGTTCAAAAAAATTTCTCCTTTTGCAGACTATGAAACAATACTTGTAAATAGAATATAGGATCTCTCCAACACCTTTTAGATTTGTTTCAATTCAAAAACAAAATAAAAAGGTAGAAAATAAAGTTTTAAAAATTTTGATTGTAGCGGCAATTGGCCGATTCTCTTCACGCAGTTTGACCACTAGATATTCATAAAAGTCAGCAAAAATAGGAATTTCAAATCCCTAAAGCTCTGACAACAATTTCAAAGCTGAAAGCAACTTAGTCTTGTTTCTATGTCCTTCCACAACAACTCGACAAGTAAAACTATCCAGGCAAACCCCATTTCCTATCACTCATACAACAATGACTTTAACAGTCTGAGACTTAAATCATTCTTGACCCAATTGAAGAAAGTGAGAGCTGATGAGGAATCAGATTGAAACCTCAAATGAACTTAAAAGAACTAGCTAGCAAATCCTCCAGTTCTTGAAGGAATTGAAAAAGTAAATTTAGTTATCTATGAACAATCAAACTAAAAAACGCACATTAATAATAATAAAAAAACCAGAAAATCCAGAACTCACATAAATAATAAAACACGATTCATTCAGAAAAAAATTAATAGAATTAAAAAAGTAAATTTAGTTATCTATGAATAAACAAAAGGAATCTAACCGGTGAAGCGGCGGAGACTGAGTGCGCCGGCGGTGGAGACAGAGGAGGATTGAGGTGGTTGGCAGGCAGTGGAGACAGAGGAAGATTGAGGTGGTTGGCCGGCGGTGGAGACAGGAGGATTTGGGCTGGCCGGCTGGCGGTGGAGATGGGTGATCGGTTGGAGCTGGGTTATGGCCTTTTGGGTTACAGTAGAGAGAGAGAGAGAGAGAGAGAGAGAGAGAGAGAGAGAGATTATCCGTATATTTTTTAGGGTTTTTAGTTTTTATTTTTTTAACAGGTGGTGTAGTTAATTAGGGTTAGTGGAGTTAAGTTTACTTAAGTAATCATGTGCAATGTATATGCTTTTTTTTTTACACATGTCATCTTATTAGAGCAGTTTGTAGCCTAAGACTACAACTGGTTTTGTAGCTAAACTTTGTCCTTACTTTAAATGAATTGAAAAACAATCTTCTAACTTTCCTTATTTAGCTTAGTGTGAGATAGAATTGTTTTCTAACAATCTCTAAAAATAAGTTATAATTTTTCTGTTGATCAAAGATAGTTTTCCTTTGATTTATTTTTTTAATACTACCAAATATTGGAAAAATATCTTTATAGAAAGTTTTCCATCAAAACAATCAGATTTGTAACCCATATTTGTTAAAAAGAAGGCTAAATATGTAATTTTGCTGTATTTTTATGTCTCTCTCTTCCTAAAACACAAAAAATATAAAAATATAATATTAAATAAGATAAAAAAGAATCTAGCGGAACACTTACATTATAAGATTTCAAATCACAGTTAGAAAACTTAAATTTTGATCAAACTTCAGGTGGGTAAAATGTCAAATTTCAAATTAAAAGTAGACAACTTAAATTCCGGTCAAACTAGACGGATAATTTGTATTTTCCCTTTATATTATTCTTATGTAAACTCAGCCACACTATTCTTATATATAATAATATATTACATATTAATATATATATATAAAAAAATATATATATATATATATATTTATAAAACTGAAGTTGACATTTTCAGAGCTTGCCACATCATTATCGTTTTTTAAAAATAAAATTATTTTTGTTTAGTTCAAATTTAACAAGGAGTGAAACTTTATCTCTCTAACAACTCCAATTTAAACTCAAACTCATCATTCTCATTTTTTAAACAAAATTATTTTTATTTAGTTCAAATTTAACAAGTAGTGAAATTCTATCTCTCTAACAAGTCCAACTTAAACTCAAACTCAAACGTTGATAATTTATCTTCAAATTTACGAAATTAATCATGAACACTATAAAAACAGTGCAAACCCCTATATATATATATATTTAAGTTGTGTAGAAGTATGAGCTCTTCTTCTATTACTTTTTTTTTTCTGCTCTACTTTATTAATTTTTTATTTTATTTTATAGTTTTTCATGTATTTTTTAAGTAGTTTTCCTACATGAACTACCAAACTTTCTTTAGCCGTTTTTTACAAAATAAAAAAACTTGCAATAATTGAAATTTAAGGTTGCTGCTACTGCATATATCTTTACTTTATCTCACGATATGAAAGTATATTAATTTTTTGGGCAGAAAACTTATATACGATATATTAGTCGGACGTATGACTTTCATTATTTCAACGTGGGTTCTTACTTAATAGTTTTTTATTTTATTTTATCATGGGCCACATGTTGATAAGGTTCGTTTATAGTTTAGACCCTTTAAAATTTAAAACTGATTACTTTATGGGTTCGTGGACTTTTTTCTTTTTCTTATATTTCTCTTTTGAATAGTCATATATTTTTTGAATTTTTTCAATGACTTATTCTTTAATTATATATCTTTTTTGACATTTTGTAAGTTTTAACATCTGAATTTGTGTAGTCATATATTATCTATAATTTGTAAGCTCTGAATCTTTTGATTCCTTTCAATAGTTATAGCCATGGATTCTTCTTTTAATTGTAACCCATCTTTCTTTTATAATTCTCTATTGTTTAGTCATATATATTTTGTTTCGTTGCAATAATTTCTAAGCGGTAAATCATTTGATTCTTTAATATTTTTTGGTCATATATATTTTTTGATTCTTTAATATTGTTTAGTCATATATATTTTTTAATATCTGAATTTTTGATTTATTTTTTTGCAATATCTAAAACTGTTTGACAAATTTTTTGTAAGTCATTGCATATTCAAGCAATGACTTCTTCATCAAATTGTAACACAAATTGAAGTCATTCAAGATCAAATCATGCAATGATACAGTTTCTTAATTAATTTAAGATTTTATAAAATTATTTTAGTCTACCTCACAAATAGGTAGATTTTCATGCATAGCACGGATTAGTAATTAGTTAGAGCAATTGCATCAGCTCATGCAAAATCTTTCAAAATACAAAAGTAGTCCATTTTACACATTTTGAGTTAAAAAAAAAAAAAAATCCACATCAGTGAGTGTAAAATTGTGCATAAATATACAAGTGCTAAAAATTATGCATATATTAGCTCGTGCATTTAATATTTTTGTATTTTTTGGTAGTGTTGGGTATGTGAGAGAGAGGGGTAATGAGTGAGGAAATAATAAAAAATTGTAAAAAGAATGAATATTTTATTGAATAGATGTGTAGACTAGATAGACAGATGTAGATGTTTTGTAAAAAATGGATGTGTAAAATAGAAAATGTAGTTTTTTTGTGTGCAAAATAGACGGAAAGTTTGCATGAGCTGATGCAGTTGCTCTCTATATATAATTAAAGCTAACATCAAATACATAAATATCTATTCACTTTGGAAGTGTTGTACAGCACTAAAAAGCAACTTGATTTTTGACTGCACATTGTAGTTAAGTAGCTTTAAAGCATTCACATTGGGTCTTATAAATACCATATGTTAGTAATATTTAGCATCAGAGTCTCAAAAATTATTTTTATGATGATACTGTAACAACTTGTAAAAGGTTTATATTGTATTTTATGGTGGTGGGTGAGCATTTTTAATTATTTTTATGAAGAGGAAGAGAGAGAAAGAGTTGATGAAATTAATATTTTAATGAATAGATTAGATAAATAAAAGTTGGGATGTCGAGTGTGATATAAAATAGTATGGAATAATTGCTAGAGTAGCTTTTAAAATAATAAAATAAAATAGTTACGAAAAAGCGAATTTGAATGTTAGTATCCCCAGTCCACTGTAACACAAATTGAAGTTATTTAAGATTAAATCATGCTATGGTGTAGTTTCTTAATCAATTTAAGATTTTATAAAATTATTTTAGTCCATCTCACAACTAAGTAAGTTTTCGTGCATAGCACGGATTAGCAACTAGTTATATATATAATTAAAGATAACATCAAATTCATAAATATCTATTCACTTTGAAAGTGTTGTACAGCACTGAAAAGAAACTTGATTTTTGACTGCACATTGTAGTTAAGTAGCTTTAAAGCATTCACATTGGGTCTTATAAATACCATATGTTAGTAATATTTAGCATCAGAGCCTCAAAACCTATTTTATGATGACACTGTAACA
Source organism: Castanea sativa (assembly GCF_040712315.1). Taxonomy (NCBI): domain Eukaryota; kingdom Viridiplantae; phylum Streptophyta; class Magnoliopsida; order Fagales; family Fagaceae; genus Castanea; species Castanea sativa. Next base: position 30,495,017 of record NC_134016.1, on the reverse strand, counting down.
ACTTGTAAAAGGTTTATATTGTATTTTATGGTGGTGGGTGAGCATTTTTAATTATTTTTATGAAGAGGAAGAGAGAGAAAGAGTTGATGAAATTAACATTTTAATGAATAGATTAGATAAATAAAAGTTGGGATGTCGAGTGTGATATAAAATAGTATGGAATAATTGATAGAGTAGCTTTTAAAATAATAAAATAAAATAGTTACCAAAAAGCGAATTTGAATGTTAGTATCCCCAGTCCACTGTAACACAAATTGAAGTTATTTTAGATTAAATCATGCTATAGTGTAGTTTCTTAATCAATTTAAGATTTTATAAAATTATTTTAGTCAATCTCACAACTAAGTAAGTTTTCGTGCATAGCACGGATTAGCAACTAGTTTTATATATAATTAAAGATAACATCTAATACATAAATATCTATTCACTTTGAAAGTGCTGTACAGCACTAAAAAGCAACTCGATTTTTGACTGCACATTGTAGTTAAGTAGCTTTAAAGCATTTGTAAGTGCACAATCGTACCCGGACCCAAAAACGAATGTTGGGCTCAGGCCCAATGAGCCTTATACAATAAAATTTGTAGAGTATGGGTTTAAAATCTAGGTTCGGGATGTTGGAAGTTCGACTAACAGGTTGGAATGTTACAATTCGTACAAATGATGAATGAATATAACAAATAGATCTCCTCGGACGTAAGCCGAGGATGGTTTGTATAAATATTATATTTCCAGGTCAAAGTTTACAATCCTTAGTTCCTATTTTTGTTTAGCAGAAAAAATGTCGATCTCTCTCTCTCATTTTCTTGCCTCCTTATATGCTTCTTCTATACTGGCTCCTCCACGTGTCATACAAATCTTCCCATTAGATACTTGTCCCATCCGCCACCTTCTTAAAGTCTTCGAACCATAGCCAGAAAGCTGAATTCTACTGTTCAGGGGTCATTTTCCCATTAATGCGGTTAGGAAGCTAGATACAGGGTCTTTAATGTGGAGGTAGCAGCTTTTTTCTTAAATATTTATCTCATATCCTTGCATCTTAGAGGGTGCTTGAATCACCCTCTTACCCATCAGTTTTTTTAGGATTCTGCCCTTAACCTTCTTGGCAAATCCCAAGGTCTTCGGCAGACCTGTCTGAGGAGACATTCATCCTCGGACAACCCCTCGGACTTTCTGTAGTATAGGTTGACTCGTGGGCTTAGGGGCCCAATGACAAAAACAAACTGGTACCAATTGATCGAGCCTAAAGCCCATTTGTTTATTTAATAACTCTTACCCCCCACAGCATTCACATTGGGTTTTATAAATACCATACATTAGTAATATTTACTATCAGAGCCTCAAAACTTATTTTTATGATGACACGGTAACAACTTGTAAAAGGTTTATATCGTATTTTATGGTGGTGGGTGGGTATTTTTAATTATTTTTATGAAGAGGAAGAGAGAGAAAGAGTTGATGAAATTAATATTTTAATGAATAGATGAGATAAATAAATATTGGGATGTCGAGTGTGATATAAAATAGTATAGAATAATTGATACAGTAGCTTTTAAGATAAAATAAAATAGTTGCCAAAAAGCAAATTTGAATACTAGCATTCCCAGTCCACTGTAACTCACAAGTGAAAAAAAATATTATTTTTTATTCTAATATCAAATAAAATAATATTTTTCTCACTTACTTTTCCCTTTTTTCTCTTTTTTTCTTTCACTCTCTGGTTCGTCTGCTCACCTCTCTCTCTTTTCTCTCTTTTGTCTCCTATTTCTCTATCTCTCCATCTCTAATGGGTTTGGAGGTGGTAGTTGATTTTGGGGGGTTTTTGGCTTTGGTGGAGATTGTGACTCATTTTGGGGTCAAGGCTGTGAGTTTTGTGACTTGCTATTATTAAAAACTAATCGCTAACCCGTGTGATGCACGTAAAAGCTATCGACTCTGAAAAAAAAAAATCCAACAATGAGTAAATAGACATTTTGCTAGTTAGTATTTAAAACAAATTGTAACGTCCATACTTTTCCATAGTTTAGAAGTGTTGTCTAACATTGAACGTTATTAAGTTGCAAGTGCATAGTTACCGAAACCGACAAAATAATTTACAGTTTTTAAATTAATAAAGCAAAACTCTCAATAGTTATACACACACACACACTCAAAATTAATATAAACTGCAAATATATAAACAAAGACTATGATATGAGGAAGACACACTAAGGGTCTGTTTGGATAGAACTTATTTTGCTGAAACTGAAAACTGAAAACTGAAAACACTGTAGCAAAATAATTTTTAAATGTGTGAATAGTACTGTGGGACCCATTTTTAATGAAAAAATTGCTGAAAAGTAAAATTTGTGGGACCCGTGAACAGTGCATTTGTGCACTGTTCATCACTGAAAAGTCCATCTATGCGGCTGGGTTAAAAAAAAAATAAAAAAAAAAACCAAAAACGTGGACGTGGACGCCAGACTTGGATCCAAACGCCCTCTAAGTTTCAAATTTGAGTAGCAATATGACTTTCCTGTAGTAATAACAATATAGACAATTCAAAACAAGGAATAATATTAAAATTATAATACCTAATTCCATTATCTTTTATGTTGAATTTAAACAAATAATTAATTGAAATGAATCCAAACAAATAATTAATCAACCAAAAATTATAGCCCTTAATAAGAAAACAAAAAATCACATGAACCTAAATAAAAAACATTTAAGGTGAAGAATTAAGATCAACCTACTGAGACGCAAATACTAAAAACCCCAAGACTTAAAACTTCAAAATTTATAGAATTCCCAAATTCTACTTTAGAACCAAACCAAATTCAACATATTTTTATATATTATATATCAAATAAAAATTTATCGTTCCCTAAATTGGAAGACATAGGTTATATCTTTAATTTTTCTCTAAAAAAATGGAGATGCTATATTGCCATGTACAATAAAAAAAAAAAATTTGTAGAAATTTCAACCCAAAAACCAAACCCACGATTATTAACATGGGTTTTTTTTCCCCCTCAACATTAGCCTCCTTTTTTTTTTGAGTCCTATCATAATTTTTGTTTTTATAGAGATTATCAATGTTTGAGTTTGATTTTAAGTTGGACTTGTTAGAGACATAGAGTTTTACTTCTTGTTAAGTTTTGATTAAATGAAAATAATTTTATTTAATAATAATAATAATGATGAGTTTGAGTTTAAATTGGACTTGTTAGAAAGATAGAGTTCACTTCTGGTTAAGTTTGAACTAAAAAAATAATTCTATTTAAATAAAATAATAATTTTATTTAAATATTGTGCTGACGTGGAAAATTGTGAGAGTTTTTAGAGGGTTTGATTTTCTCCAAAAAAAATAGAGATGCTTTATCTACCTTGTACAGTAAAAAAAAATTAGTAGAAATTTCAACCCAAAAACCAAACCAACAATTATCAACTTGAGTTTTTTTTTTTTTTTTTTTTTTTCAACATTAGCCTTTTTTTTAGTTCTATCATAATTTTTGTTTTTATATAGATTATCAATGTTTGAGTTTGAGTTTGAGTTTAAGTTGGACTTGTTAGAGAGATAGAGTTTTACTTCTTGTTAAGTTTTGATTAAATAAAAATAATTTTATTTAAAAAATAATAATAATGATGAGTTTGAGTTTAAGTTAGACTCATTAGAGAGATATAGTTTCACTCCTCGTTAAGTTTGAGCTAAACAAAAATAATTTTATTTAAATAAAATAATAATTTTATTTAAATATTGTACTGATGTGGAAATTGTGAAAGTTTCAGAGGTTTCGATTTATATATATATATATATATATATATATAGAGAGAGAGAGAGAGAGAGAGAGAGGTACAACAATGAGATACCCAGAGCGCGAGAGAAAAAGAAAGAGAGATACTAGTGGTTGCCGCCAACAAGGATTGGAGCAAGAGCGGAACCGAGCAGAAGATGACATATTAGACTCACCGAGGGGCAACTGGCCGCGCTATGGCCTATGGGGTATACACATACTAATCATTGACACGGATTTGTTTTGTTCTTCTTTTTTTTTTTTTTTTTTTTTTTTTCTTTTTTCTTTTTCTTTGATTTAGAATTTATTACAAGGAAAAATGGGGTTTTGTTAGTATCCAGAAAGGCATGGGCTGAGCAATGGGCCAATGGAGTTTTTTTTGGGTTTTTTCGGTACCTTTTTTTGTGTTTTTTTTGGTCACAAGTCACAACAGTAATTTGCATGTTGTTATGGGCGTGTAAAAAATAAATTAAAAATTATGTTGGTATTTTCTTTTTTTAGAATAGTCAAATATTTGAGGCTTCAATTCTAAGATTTGAAGGGCAGGTGACCGACTTGCAAAAAAGTGGTGACTGCCTTGCAAAAAGGGCAGGTGACTGTGGACTGGCGAAATTGGGCTGATAATGAGTCTGTTTAGATAGAATTTATTGTTAAAAATTAAAAATACTGTAATAAAATAATTTTTAAATGTGTGAATAGTATTATGGGACCTATTTTTAATATATATATATATTTTTTCTGAAAAAGTTCTTGTAGGTCTCATGAACAGTATGTGAATAGTACATAAATATTACTATGGTCTCCGCATAACTCCATGTGCATGAACAGTACTCGTTACTGTTCACGCACTGGAGGAAAAAAAAAAAAAAAAAAAAAAAATTGAAAACGCAGCCAACTTAAAATGCAGCATTAAAACGTGGATGCAAACACATTCAATGTGATGGGATTTTTTGGTTGAATTTGGCCACACAATTATTGTTCCTATCTCCGGAGTCTAATTTACTAGTATTTATTTATAATGAAACGTACATTAGCCATTTTTCAGTTCCCACTTTCACAAGAGTTCATAAATTATAATCCCCCAATTCCAAACACCTCTTCAGTCCCATACTTTTCCTCAACTCAATTCCCAAAATGTCTCCTTTGACATTAGCTATTTTCCTTCTACTATCCATCTGGATATTCATGCACATCCTATCTTGGCCAAAGGACCCCAAAAAAGAGCCTAAACTCCCACCGGGCCCTCGTTCCTTACCAATCATCGGTAACCTTCACATGCTAGGTAGTCTCCCACACCGTGCCCTCCATAGCTTAGCCAAAAAATATGGACCCATCATGTCATTACGGCTTGGCCATGTACCAACTATTGTGGTCTCGTCTCCCCAAGCTGCTGAGCTATTTTTAAAGACCCATGACACTATCTTTGCTAGCCGACCTAAACTCCAAGTCTCTGACTACTTGTCTTATGGTACCAAGGGCATGGCCTTCACCGAGTATGGTTCATATTGGCGCAACATTAGGAAACTATGTACGTTGCAACTTCTTGGTGTTTCAAAAATAGATTCATTTGCACCTATGAGGAAGGCGGAAGTAGGATCGCTGGTGCAGTCACTGAAAAAAGCCGCGGCGGCACACGAGGTCGTGGACCTTAGTGGGAAAGTGTGCGAGCTTAATGAGGAAACTACATGTAGAATGATATTTGGGCGCAGTAGTGATGGTAGATTCGACTTGAAAACGCTTATTGAGGAGGCCTTGAGCTTGGTGGGGGCTTTCAATCTAGCTGATTATGTGCCTTACCTTGGGGCACTTGATCTACAGGTATGTAAGTTTCTATCGATTCAAATTTATCCGAGTCTTATTAAATCTTTATGATTAGCTGAAGTGACCTTCATGGTATTTGGAGGAGTATTTTGAACTTTGGCTTGATTTGCTAGCTCTTAATCTTTGTCCTCTTCCATATATAGCCAAATCCAAAATCCGATTGGTCTATTATTTATATATTTATTTTGCAGGAAAATTTAAAAGGATGTGTTTAGCAAATAAGTTTAGAATTTTTTATGGAAAAAGATTAATGCAACTGATTCTTTTTTGACAGTGTTTTATATATATATATATATATATTTTATAAAAGTGATATCAAGGACTATTTACAGAGCATATATGCCCATAACTGGTCCAATAAATTTGGGTCCATCCACAAATTTGGACTTCAATGCCACACATATTTATGGAGTAAACAAAACCACACACTTCACACATGCTTTGTCACAATTGTTCTATTGACATGATATGCTTAGTAGTTAGTTATTATAACATAGATTTACAATATTTTTTTTTCCGTTACTCATTTATCATATAGGACAGTTGTGACAAAATTTATAATACTGACATTATTGTGGAGTAAATGATAATACTTAGAGAAAAAAAAGAAAAAAAAAAAGAAATGAAATGATTATTCTAATTTCAAGCTACCGTATCATAAGATCAACATGACTTTTTTGCATATTTTATATTTGAAAAATGCTAGATCACAACTATATGTACAATTTTTTGCCACAATTTGTTATGTGACAAGTTGTGAGTGATGAAAAAAAAATAATAATTTCATATTAGTCTATATTTCTATCACTCACGACTCGCTAAGTGACTAGTTATGACAAAAATGATGCAGATAGTTGTAAGCTTTGCATTGTTCTTTATATTTCTACTTTTATTATTATTTTAAAACATGGTTGTATTCTTTCTAGAACACTACACTGTGATCATCCATGTGTTCTTTTAAAACGTGGTTGTATTTCTACTTTTATACGTGTTCTTTCTAGCACACGTGGATATAATCATCCACGTGATAATATACTTTTTTTATTTATTTGAGAACACTTTGCTATGATCATCAACGTACGTGTTCTTTTAAAACGTGGTTGTATTTCTACTTTTATATGTGTTCTTTCTAGAACACGTGGATATAATCATCCATGTGATAATGTACAAAGTTAAATTTTGTATAGTAAATTTATGAGTGATAAAGGATGAAACCTAATTAATTTTTTTAATAAAAAATTTAGAAGCATGGAACCTAATTGGTTGGAGAAAATATGGGTGGGTGAGGTGTCACTACCTATTGGTGGAGTGGGTTTATTGTTGATAAGGTTTGTGGGTTAATAATACTTTTGTACTTAGTGAGTATGTGGGTTTAATTTTTTTAAAGAGTACTTTTTTTTTTCCAAGTTGATTTTATTAGATTTTAGGTAAAACTTATATACTGTACATTAGATTTCCCAATTGAATTCACAGACTTGGTTGCATTAATTAATAAAAAAACAGAGAATATAGCTTTATCATTACTAAGAAAAATTAAATTCAAAACAATAATAGAGATAGACTCCATGATGGTTGTTTTATTAGTAGTTGCCATTTATTTTTTAATATAATGTGGTATAATATAAACTTGTTTATTGGTATACATTTGATCTTTAATTTTTTTTTTTGCATTATCATTTTGTACTCTGTCATGATGAAAAATTAAATAATTAATTAATATTATAAATAATTAAGACACTAATAAAAATAATAACTAAGACAAATTATAATATTAATATTAATAGTAATATTAATATTATTATTAATAAGAAGGTGAAACCATAATTATGAAAGAATTGCCTAATATATAGTTTGCCTTTTTTGGTAATTTATACCTCAAACTGCAATTTTGATAAATGCATTTTTAATAACTTTTACTGAATGTTCTACTGTTTAAAAAGTCTAATTTTATACCGCACTTAATAAAATCACAATTTTTTCAAAACGCACAATTTCAAAAGTCACTTTGATGCTTCATACTTCTAACGAAGAAATAAAAAACTTAAATCTTCTCCCTAATTTTTGAATTATCAAAAAAAGATATAACAGAGCTTAATGACTAGGATTGCATTTTGCATGAATTACATGGATATGCTTTACCATTTTCATGTTCATGCTCATGCTGGCAGGGCTAGCTCAAAGTATTGTGGGGCCTAAGATGACAACTTTAAGTGAGGTCTATTCTTATACTTTGAATATTAATAAAATACTTATTTAACTTTTGGTTTTTTTTTTTTTTCCATTTAAAATCTATTTTTTTAGAAAAAAATATTACAAATTAAAATGAACCCATCGCATTATTCAATGACTATACAACTAAAATAAACACTATTTATTGAATAAAGTAACCAAATACTAAAAAATTATGATTGAAAATTTTAATAAAGTTATATATTTGATATTTCTAAATAGAATTTGAGTATAAATTTATTTACTAGTGCAAGATAAATGAGTTCTTTTAACATTTATGTGTGAGAGATTAAATGATTGACCCATCTAATGAAAATGTTTTTCTTTAATTGGTCTTTTTTGGACAAAAAAACAACTTTTTATTTATTGGTGAATATTTAGAACATAATTAATACTTTTATTGTTACAGGAATATCTCTATTGATAAAAATTTAGGGGTCTTTTTTCATTGGAAGCCTTAGGCGGTTGCCTATTTGGCTTATCCATTGAGCCGGCACTGCATGTTGGTTTCCCTTTGTATTGAATAATTCTTCATTTTTAAAAAATTCCAATACAAAAATTCAATTAAGGAATTGAGGTGACAATTCGGTTACGTCTAGTATTGAGTAACTGATGTAGCACCATTTACATGAATGTATAGTTACCACATCAATTTGATAGGTATATTTTTAGTAAAATTTGAGAAATGGTATCGTTAGCATTGTGATTTTCAAGCTATTTATTTCTATCAGGGATTAACACGAAGCATGAAGAAATGTAGCAAGGCTTTGGACATAGTCTTGGAGAATATCATTGAGGAGCATGAAAAAATTCCTAGTAGTGGTCAACAAGATCGTGAAACAGACTTTATAGACACGCTGCTTTCTTTGATGAAGCAACCCATGAATCCTCATGATAAGCAAGAATACATTATTGATCGAACAAATATCAAGGCTATCATACTAGACATGATTTCGGGTGCATATGACACTTCAGCTGCTGCAATTGAGTGGACCTTTTCTGAACTCTTGAGGTATCCACGAGTGATGAAGCATGTACAGGAGGAGCTAGAACGTGTAGTTGGAATGAATCGGATGGTGGAGGAGACTGATTTGGCAAAATTACCATACTTGGATATGGTGGTGAAGGAAAGCTTAAGACTTCATCCTGTTGGACCATTACTAGTCCCACATGAATCCATGGAGGACATTGAGGTCAGTGGATATTATGTCCCCAAAAAATCACGAATAATAATAAATTTTTGGGCTATTGGACGAGATCCTTGTGTGTGGTCTGATAATGTGGAAGAATTTTACCCTGAAAGGTTCATAAATAGTAATATAGACCTCAAAGGACATGACTTCCAGCTTATTCCATTTGGGTCTGGTCGCAGAGGGTGCCCTGGAATGCATCTAGGCCTTACAACCGTTAAGTATGTTCTAGCTCAATTGCTACATTGCTTTCAGTGGGTGCTCCCAAGTGGCATGTTGCCTAATGACTTGGACATGAGTGAGAAGTTTGGGCTATCAATGCGAAGAGCCAAGCACTTGTCTGCCATGCCAACTTATCGCCTACTTGGTTAAATTTATAAGAGAACTATGATATAATCTTTAAGAAGGTTTTACTTATTCAGAATTGTTGTGCACTTGGTTTCGTTGTTCCATATGAAGAGATGAAAAAATTGTGGCACCAAATAAACTCAAGCTACCTTGAACAATATCTTAACTTGCCTAATTTTGGATTTAAATTTATTTTGTGCTCACAAAAATAGAATATTATAGTTTGGAAACTTTTGCACAATCTTTTATTTTTATAAATAGAGTTGGTAAATTGTTAAAATATTTGGTAACGTGTGCTTTCCTAAAAATTGTAGCTTCAAAACATTCCTTCTTCGAAATCATATCTTCAATATTGATTCTGAAATTATGTCTTCAAGAGATGTCTTCATGAACGTAACACAGTTTCAACATTACGGCTGAAATCGTGTCGAAAAAAGAAAAAAGAAAAAGAAAAAGAAAAACACTCACAAGTCACAATGCTCTTATTAGTTTTAGCGGTTAGCAATGTTACACTTACACCACACAAAGCCCAACATGTTGGAGTGTAATTTCAGTCATAATGACCTTTGTACAATTTTATTTATTTATTGATTAGGTTCACCCTAATTAGAATTAATTTTTAAAACTATGGAGATGATTATCTATTGTTGGAATGATGGATAAATAGTTCTCTAAATAAAGAAATTCGACACTATCTCTTAGGATCATCCCTTGTTTCCTTGTCCACAATCATTTACCATTTAAAACAATGAGAATTAAGCTTTATGTTTGTTTTTTTTTTTTTGAGAATCAAATTAAGCTTCATGTTGATTTTTAATTAACCATTCAAGTACCAATCAAACTTAACCAAGTTTAGTCCCATGCATGCTTATTGTAGTACCATCCTTGATCAAACCCTTAATTTTAATTCAGGAAAAAACTATTATGCCCTTAAATTCTAGACCTATTATGATTTGATTTTAACTTTACATAAATTTTGGAAATTTCAAAAATGCAAAATGGCTATTTTATTCTAGAAATTAAATTGTTCAAAAATGAAATTTTAACAGTTGCCAAAGTAGCATCTCTAACTTTATATAATTTATGTAATATGGCTAAAAGAGTTCTATACAACGCTGATTGACCCAAAATTATTGTGATGGAATACTATAAGAAAACTGTCAAAATAAGTATCTTTAAATTACACACGAAATCATATATTTATGTTCTTTGTTCCATAGTTGTTTTACTATCATATCAACAACTTAAAGTAGTCTAATATTTTAATAAAAGTTTGCGGGGATGATATTTATCCAAAAAATATTTAGGGATGACAAAAAAATCAATGCATCCCTACTAGGTCAGTTCTTTGTAAAAGGATTCACATATAGGAAACAAAATGCATCTTATGTAATGCTTGGGAGAAGACTTCGGAGCATTTGTTTATAGATTGTCCAATAAGAAGAATCATGTGGGGAAATGAGCATCTCTTCCATATTTGAGTGGGTAAAGCTTATAATCAATTCAGACCATAAGCTGAGAATACCAAATTTGAGTGGGTAAAGCTTATAATCAATTCAAGCTGAGATGACTAGATTGAGATGACCATAAACAAAATTTTGAAACAAGAACAAAAAGAAGTATTAGATTCTTTGCGCTTAATTTCCCAAGTTAAAAAGTTATACAGTGATAATAGTTCACTGTGGGAATTTGCAAGTGGGCATTGTATGAGAAGCTGTCTATGAGATCCACCCCTCCCTTTCAAATACCAATGTTAATTTTGATATTGTTCGTCAAAGAGAGTAAAGCATGAATAGCAACTGTTTTTTTTTTTGAGAGAAAGGTAGAAATCTATATTGCATGATAAAAGTTTACAGGTGTGCTCAAACAAATAGACATGCTTAGTGCCACCTCGGCTTAGTGTAGCCAGCCAGAGTATGTTCTAGTGTTGAGCATAAAACAGTGTCACACGTAAAAAATAAAGCTCACAATATAAGTGGTGAAAAACTATAACCCTAATGGGCTTTGGCGCACTCTCAGGTGCTAGTGGACGTTTTGCAGAGTTCTTGGTACTCCTGCAGCAGGGTCATCGCTCCATGCAGGATATCGCTGGGCATGCTTTGCTTTTCTTCAAAGTGGAACCGATTTCTTGCATTCCAAATGGACCACGACACTGTCGCCCATACCTCCAGGCAGTGGCGGAGCTAGGATCTAACTTGAGAGGGGGCAAAAATTACATTTGACATCACATTTACGCACATGCAAGTAAACATATACATATTGATATAGTGTTTGAGATTAATTTGCAAAATGACAATTCATTCTTTTTTTTTTTTTTTTTTTTGAGAAACCCAAATGACAATTCATTCATGTGTATGCTAAGCAATATTTGAATGCAAGAAAATTCAAAAGAAAATTACATATTCATTAAATTATATTTATCTATTAGGGGTTTATTTACATAAAAAATCATTTTGAAATTGTAATTATAAAAAATGTTATAATTCTAATTATGAAATGGAAAGGTTTTTAGTTGTTAGATAGACATAAAGTACAACTTACAAAAATTTCTATTACGTACGTATAAGTAGGCTATGCTCTCAATCCTCCCACGAAAGCAGCTGCTCCTGTTGTGTATATGATTTTATAGCTTTTCATCATTAATAACAGTTTTATATTTTTACCTAAAATGCGTCTAGACTAGCTAGTATGTAAATATTAACAGATTTTTGGGGTGGGGCCAGGGGGGGCAAGTGCCCCTCCTCAACCCCCCCTAGCTCCACCCCTGCCTCCAGGTCCTTTTTCGGTAGCTTTTCCTCCAATTGTCGTGCAAGAGTGTAGAAGTTCGGAGCTTCGGAGTTACATTTCTGTAACTTTCCTTATGCAATAGCCCACACGTTTCTAGCTAATGGACATTCCCATAGAACATGGGCCACTGTTTCATCATGATGTTGGCAGATAGTGTAGGTAGAGTCCACTGGTACTCTCCGTTGTCATAGATTTGCAGATGCTGGGAGTATATCGGAACACGCTCGCCATATGAAATTTCGAACCTTAGGGGTTATAGGGAGTTTCCACATCTTGTTCTAGAATTTGTCTTCTTCTCTAGCAGTGGATTGTTCAACATTCTCTTGTTGTTTGAGTTGGAGTGCTACTCTGTAAGCTATCCTCACGAAGAAACACCCCTTCTTATTCTCCTTCCAGCGAAGCTTGTCTCGATCACCCTCCTCACCAATCTTGATACTTTGGATATCCTCTGTGGTGGATTGTAGGAATGTGGTGTGGAGTAATGGTCTATTCCATTGTCTAGTGCGGTGGTCAATAAGGTCAGCCACTTTCATGTTTGTATTTGCATTAGGTTTGAACTGAGGTGGGTGGGTTAACCACCTATGATCCGTAACTCCTTTGCTCTGCCCATCACCCACTTTCCATGTTGTGCCTGCCCTGATCAATTCCCTAGCTTCCATAAATGAGCTATTAGGGAAATAGCGGGCCTTGTACACCCTAAAAAAGAGGGAAGGCCCACCTTGGATCAGCCTCCATGCTTGCTTAGCTAGCATGGCTAAGTTAAAGGCATGAATATCCCTAAATCCCATTCCCCCTTTGTCTTTAGGTTTGCGTAGTTTTCCCCAATTGATCCAATGGATCTTTCTTTCATTTCGAGTCTGCCCCCACCAATACTTTGCTAGGGCCGAATTGATGTTATCACAATTTTTTTTGGGAACTTGAACATGCTCATGGAGTAAATTGGAATTGCTTGTGCTACAGTTTTGATCAACACCTCTCTTTCGGCCTTTGCGATGTGCTTCTCTTTCCATCCCATCACCCTTTTTGTTACCCACTCTTGTATCTCCCTAAAGGTGCTCACCTTTGATTTGGCCCCCACCATTGGTAATCCAAGGTATCTTTCACAATTTGTCATAATTTGTGCGCCCAACATATTCTGAATTGCGAGCTTCACTCCTTGGTTGGTATTAGGGCTGAAAAAGAGTGTTGTTTTCTGCCTATTGATAGCTTGTCCAGAGGCACCCTCATACAATGTTAGAATATCCAGCAGGTTTTTGCATTCCCTTGTTGTTGCCTTACAAAATAGTAAGCTGTCATCCACAAGTAAAAGGTGTGAAATCTTGACCCCTCCATTGCAGGATACCATGCCCTTTAAATGATGATTTTCTATGGCTTTTCTGATAAGGGAGGAGAGGCCCTTCGCACATAGTAGGAATAGATAGGGACAAAAGGGGTCTCCTTGCTTAATGCCTCGGGATGGGGTGATGAAGCCAGTAGGTTCACCATTGATAAGAATGGAGTAGGAGGTGGTGCACACTGTTTCCATGGCTAGATGAACCCATTGATTCGAGAGACCAATTTTGAGCATAATCCTTCGGAGAAACACCCTCTCTACTCTATCATATGCCTTACTGATGTTGAGTTTCACTGCCATGTGACTTGTTCTTCCTTTTCTCCTGTTCCTCATACGGTGCAACATTTCAAAGGCAACTGTGGTATTATCTATTATACTTCTATCAGGCACAAAAGCACTTTGAGAGTAAGATATTACATTGGGTAAAATACATTTTATCCTGTTTGCGAGGACCTTAGAAACGATCCTAGATACAATATTACCCAAGTTGATGGGGCGGAAATCCATAATACATTTTGGGTCATTTTTTTTTTTTTGGGATGAGTACAATATGTGTAAAATTCATTTTTCGTAAATATATTGTTGAGCGTAAAAAGGATAAGACAGCACTAGTGACACCATGCCCTACAATATGCCTGAATTTTTGAAAGAAGAAAGGCGACATACCATCAGGTCTCGGTGCTTTGGATGGGTGCATTTGGAAGAGGGCGGCCCTTATTTCTTCTTCGATGTAAGGCTGAACTAATGATTGTGCCATTTCCTCTATCACCACATGGTCCACTAATTCTATCACCTTTTCCATCTCCAACCTGTTTAAGGAAGTTAACAAGTTTTTATAGTACCCCTCTGCAATGTTGGCCACTTCATCCCCTCCTATTTGCCATTCCCCATCATTATCATGCAGCCTTTCTATATTGTTCTTCCTTCGTCTTTGGCTTGCTCTTTGGTGGAAAAATTTTGTGTTTTTATCCCTCGCTTGTAGCCAAATAGACCTTGATCTTTGTCGCCAAAAAACATCCTCATGATGTAGTAGTTCTCTTATCTCCTTCTTTACCCCATTTATTCTTTCCATATTTTGCCCAAAACCTCCACGTATCAAGTCAGCCAACTCTTCCTGCTTGGCATCCAACATGGTTCTAGTATTTCCAAAGGTTCGCCTACTCCATGCTATAAGATCCACCTGGCACTTTTTTATTTTTTCAAAGAGGCAATACATTGGACTGCCACATGGTTGAGCTTGACTCTATGATTCCCGAATTATGTTTTCGCAATCAGGATGTGTCACCCACTTCTCCTCAAAACATTGGATTTGGCAAAGTGGCATTGACGGTAGGTTTCTGGAACCAAGTCCAACAATATTGGGTCATGATCGGAATAAGACACGGCAAGGTGGTGCTATGGCCTTAGGAAACATATTTTTCCACTCCAGTGTGGCAACAAACCTATCCAATCTCTCCTCCACAAACGTTGCCCTATGCTGACCATTCCTCCAAGTGAACCGATAGCCCCTAAAACCAAGATCAACTAGCCCACATTGAAGAAGAGTGTGCTGAAATGCTAACATAGCTGTTACTTGTTTAGGATTGCCACCCTTTTTCTCATCGGAGGACAAAATCTCGTTAAAGTTTCCTAGGCATAACCATGGTAATGTCCCACGTGCATTGAGGTGTCGTATAAGCCTCCAAGTTTCAACCTTTCGCTCCTCCTCTGGACGTCCACAAACCCCAGTTAACCTCCATGAAGGTGAGTTTTGTGTACATATATTGGCATCTATGTGGTTCAGAGAATAGGTTTGTGTGTCGGCAACCACCTCGGTAGCCCATATCAAAGCCAAACCTCCTTTTCTTCCTTCACTTGATACAGGTAGCATGGAGGGGTAGCCCAACTCAGTATTCATAGGTTCCATCTCACAAATAGACAACTTTGTTTCCATGAGAAACAAAATTATGGGAGCTTTCTGCCTCACCAATTCGGTGAGAACTTCAACTACTTGGCAGTTCCCAAGCCTTCGGCAGTTCCAACTTGGGACGATTATTGTGATCGGCGAGGCTGAGCATCAGCCTCCACTGTTGATAATTCAGTTTGAAGTTTGCTTTCCTTGAACTTGCATCGCTTGGCTTCATCAATCCCATGGTTGCTGTCATGTTGTTTTTTCGTGCTCGCTTTCACTAGGCTAGACTGTGAAGACTCAGTTTGTCTTTTGGTTGGGAGGGGTGTGATTTTTTTTCCGCATGGATTTTGTATTTGGCTTTATAAGTTGGTCACATGAGGGGTCACATGAGGGTGGTGAGTCTAGGGTTTGAGGTTTATTTTGGTTTGCGCCGTAGCTGATTGGGACTGGGAATAGGTTATTGGCATGATTTTTGGTGGCAGTTAATGGGTGCTTCAATTGTTGTTGGTCCAAGGTTGCCTAATTCGGGCTGTCCAGCTGTGACTGTGTTGTTATGGCGTTATGGAATTTGGTTTTTATTGTATTTGAATTCAATAGGTGTGAAATGGGTGCATGAAGTGTGGCCAGCTGTGATGACATGGTTGGAGTATTATGGGAGTTCCTGGGACGTGATTGGGCCATTATTGGACGTGATTGGGTTTGCGGAGAATCTGGAATTGTAGTAAAGTTTCCCTGTTTCGGTGAAAAATCGGGCTCCATATGCGTATCGGGTTTAGGCAAAGATGGTGTTGTGGTATTTTGAGGTTTTGGTCGTTGGTTTCAGTTGGCATGGTACCGTCCCCCATTGGTTTCAACTTGTCTCCCCCTCGTTCATGCTCTGGGCCATTCCCCATAAGGTTGGCCTCCATCCTCGGTGTTAATCGGTGACTGGCACTCTTATAGCTCATGGTCGATCCATCCGCAGTTGAAACACCTCCCCACCAAATGTTCATATCTGAATGCCACTCGTGTCATCTCACCTTTCGGGCTAATCACCGGGCCTCCCCGCCGGAGTGGTTTATCAAGTAGGACCTCCACTCGGATCCGCAGGAAACGGGATTAGTCTGAGTTGAACGCTATACAATCTGCTTCCACTAGCTTGCCTATGCTCCTACCAATGTCACTCCCTACTTCTTCGTTAATGATATCAAACAGTAGACCCCACACTTGAATCCAAAAAGGTTGCTTCAAAAATGTTACTGACCTGACGGACATCCCTTTTTTGCATCTTCGCAAAGCCAAGAGATGGTTGTCGAAACACCAGGGTCCATTGTTCCAAACCCACATCAGTTGGCTCTCCATCGAGAATTTGAACTGTAATAGCCCCTCACCCACTTCAATTATCTTCATATCGTCACCAAGCTGCCACATGGATTGCAGCAAATTTTTTGCAGCTCGTAGGTTGATTTGTTTCGGTGTGAGAAATCACCCTACAAGGCTTAGGGAAAACTCCTCTAAAATTTCGTCTCTCTTCATTGATTAGATTTTTATAGCCTTATCTTCATCCATTGTGAGCTTCATGTTTTGTATACGTTTGAGAACCTCAAATTCTATGGTAAAGACCTGAATTTGTCTTTTTAGTATCTAGACAGACTAAACTTCTAGTGGACACACTCTTAGGCTTCCCACGTTTGAGGAAGAAAAAGAGAAGGAAGTAGAGCTTACACTATGTGAGAAGTAAAGCTCACCCTAAGTGAGAAAAAATTGCAAGTATAGCAACTGTTGGAAGAAACCACAAGAAATAAGTTGTTTTTGCATGAGCGCATATGAATGAAGACCAATACCCTTCGAGTGTATAAGCTTGTGTTGTACCTAGCCATATCAAAAGCAGCAAAAATGGGATATGATTTTATGTTATGTCAAGGAGATGCTTTGAAGGTAGTTGTGTAGTAATTTGTCTTTCAATTTCCTTTTGATTTAGTTCAAGATCAAGCCAACAGCCTTCGATGTCAAATCAAACACATCCGATCATACATCTAACTTGGAGACATCATGGCATTATTCAAGATCAAATTTTCATGGCCTCTTGAATAGTAAAACACTGTAGAAACAAATCAAATGAGTTTATTGTATTCTTATATTGTAAAAAAAAAAATTGTATCTACTTTCTTACAAAAAAAAAAAAATCAATACATGCTATTCATTTGTTATATAATTTCGTTACCTAGTAATTTATCTTTTAAAAAATTTATGTGTATAAGTTGTTGTCTTGCAGAACTGCTCTTACACTTCTAAATTGGTCCATTGAGCATCTGGGTTGCAGCCTTGCAAGAGGTAGATATATTCTTACTTCATTCTCTGATGGTTTGTAACTTATACATTTAGAGAAGTTAATTTTATTACACACAGTGACCAGATGTACTATATTTTGTAATTGTTTGGGATTGATCACCATCTAATCCCAAGCAATAAATGCTAAAGTGAGGAAAAAAAAAAGAAAAAGAAAAAAAGAAACGACCCGTAATACATAAAAGCTTTTTTTTTTTTGATAAAAAATTTATTTAATTTATTTTTGATAAGACATAAAAAGTTGTTTGTCTGTTTGTATTTTTTGTTTTGTTTTTGAGAGTAACGTAGAAAACTATTTGTTACAGGAGAGTAAAAGAGGACATCCATAGTGTAGTTTGGCAATTAGTCAGGATTTGGGTTAAGTCATAAATGAGTCAGGTATATAATTACCTACTTTATTTATTTATGACCCATTTAAAAAAAATATGAAAAAATTACACTTTCTCACCTTAAACTATACCCTAGATTATACTTTGCACTCTAAACTATTCGATTGCACGCTTTGCACCCTAAATTATGACCTTTGTTCCACTTTGCACCCCAAAGTTAGTTTTATTGTTAAGTTAGATGGAAATTTGTAACACATGACTTGTACATGATTTTTGCTTAAGTGACACATAGTTTAAAGACAAAAACACCATCTTTCCAATCAATTAAAAACAAAATATCTCTCTCATGTGCGTAGCATCTCCTCCTCCCCAAATCAATATCTATCTAAATTCCCAATAGCTCTCATGCGTCAACTCCTCTCCTTTCTCTCATTGTTCAGTTGCTCCACTAAGTAAAATAATGCTAAGTGCAAAAAATGGAAAACTACGTCAAGTTTGAAAAAAAAAAAACTATCTAAAACATTAAGTCCAAATATAGTTTGGGGAATAATATAAGGTAAACAAGACTAATATGAACTTTTAAAGAAGTATGTCAAGATTGAATCCATTCAAATTTTTATTTTAATATATTATAGATTTTTACTGTGTTATACGTATGCTTTGACCCATCACTAAAGAAAGCCATACATATATCTCATATGGTAGGCTCGGACTGGTGTTTTTTATTTTTATTTTTATTTATTTTATTTTATTTTTTTTTTCCAGAAGTTGGTTGTATGTGTTTGCATTAATTATCTCTCAGATTTTATTATAATTATCTGTATTCAAAACAAACAAAAATATGTCAAGATGATGACCATCATGTTTTAGAGGAGCAATTGAAGAATTTCAAAATAAGAGAAGAGCTGTTGGCGGAGAGAGAGGGGAAGAGCTGCTGCTGGGCACGCGTGAGAACTATTGGGGATTTAAGGTTAGATAGAATTTGAATTGGGAAGGAGAAGATGCTGGTACGTGAGAGAGCTTTTGTCTTTAATTGATTGGAAATAGGGTGTTTTCGTCTTTAAACTATGTGCCACCTAACTAAAAATCACATGCAAGTCATGTGTTATAAATTTCCACCTAACTTAACAGTAAAACTAACTTTGAGGGTGCAAAACGTGCAATCGAATAGTTTCGGATGCAAAGTGTAATCTAGGGTATAGTTTAGGGTAGTAAAGTGTAATTTTCCCAAAATTTTTTTAATACCTATTATCTATCCAACTCATTTAATCTACAACCCGCCCATTTAATCCATTATAAAATTCATTTTTAGCAATTCAACTAGAAATTCCCTCACCCATGAAAAATTTTCTCATCCATACTATGCAAATCATTCAATTTTTTTTTTCCTCAGCAAAACTAATTCACTTTTCCCCCAAAACATAAGAACATTGAAACTGAAACTAACCTGCAGATTTCCTGTTCTCCTAACTTTTCTTGGCAACCAAATAGAAGATAGGTAAAAGAATATTAATTAATAATCATAAGAATTGAGGAATTATTCTCTAGTCCTTGTCCACCTTGATCTGAAATGTACAAAAACTTTAAATCACATAAACCTATAAGGAGGTTTATAATACTCTCACTATTGTTAATGTCTTTTCATAAAATAATTTTTTTCAAGATTCTTCTATTTTAAAAATCATTATGAAGTTTCATCTATTTAAATTTTATATAAGAGACATTTAATATTGCATGACTATGAGAAATTTCATCAAATATATGGCATGCAACATTGACAAAAAATGAAGAAGATGATATTCTAGACAGATTGGTCTCAAATTGGGCTAGTAAAAATAAATACAGTGTGTGTGACAAATTGGAGAAAAAATGGGTAAAAGAACTTGAAAATAGAAATGTGTGTGAAAAATTGGGGAAAAAGTGCTCAAAGAACTTGAAAATAACGGGTAAAAAAAGAACATACTGAAAAAAAAAAAAATAAAGAAAGAAAAATGTTTCAAATACAGATTTATAAATTTTTTTAAAAACACCATTATCATCTAGAGTCCTCTTTTTACAGTAGCGTGTATACACCCAAACACCCAAAATTAAACCATTCTAATCTAAAGTCCATAATAAAAACCAAATCTTACCCAAAAATGAAGAAATATGTGAAAGAAATTACCCAGTGCACGTTCATTGATGAAATATGTGAAAGAAATTAAAGATGAGGTTGAAATAGAAGGGGTATTTTACACAAATATTTGATGTGTTTCTAGAATATAAGAACTTGTTCATGAGTTAGAAAACCAAAATAGAAAAGATACATTGACATACACATACTGCAAAGCAAGAGCAAATTTGAGTAGAGCAAATAGAAAAAATGATGATATTGGTGAAAAGAAGATTAACACATAATTCAAAGAATTGGAGAATTGAGGAAGAAACAATTTGAGTTTGAAACCAACGTGAGTGTACTGAGAGTGTGGTCCTATTTTGTAGATAGTGTTTTACGTGAGAGTTAAAAAAGTATTTTTACCAAGTTTTGCCCCTACTTAATCATAGGTTGTAGGAGTATTTTGGAACAAAAAAAAAAAAAATCCGGTCAAAACTGGAGAAGCCCTTTAAATAGTAGTACATATTACCTATGTAGGTTTTATCCATTTAACCCAAATATTTAATTGGGTTGGATTAAGATTTACCCAAATTAAGTGGGTTATAAGTGGGTTAATGGGTTTGGGTAAAAATTGCCAACCCTAGTCAACATATAAGTAACCTAATAAACAAAAAAATAAATAAAAAAGTAGTAGTATTAAATGGTGGTGAAGGAAAGCTTAAGGCTACTTTGATCTCAATGTCCTCCATCCATGGATTCATGTGGGACTAGTTAAGTAGTAATGGTACAACAGTCAATAGCCTTAAGCTTTTTTGACTCTTCTAGCATTCCACTTTTCCATCATAAACAAGAGAGAAGTCTCCATTTTTCCTCTTCCATTTTTCATTATTCCTCTTTTCTACACAACCAAACTATTAAGGTTTGTTTGGATTGGATGAGTAAAGTAGAGTAGATTTGAACAAAAATTAATCTATTTTTAGCAAACTCTACTCTACTTTCTTCCACTCCCTCTCAATCTAAATGGGCCATTAGTCTGGCTTCTAAGTTGAATAGAAAATTATTTGGTCTAAACGCTCCTAGTGACATATTTTCTCGTCAAAGGATATTTCCCAAATGGCTGGTGTTTCTGTTAGAAATACATTCCTAGATACGTGTTATCTTAGAATTTGAAATATAAATATTTAGAGAAGAGGCAGAAGCTGTATGGAGAAGCAAAATCGAAGAGCACATCCCTTTCCCATGTTGCTCATCAAAAAAGCTGTATGGAGAAGCAAACATCATTTTTTTTATGACTGCTTTCATGCAACGTCATGTAAAAAATTTCGTGCCCTAAAAGTTGTGTCATGGTGTGGATTTTCCAGACTCTCAAAGAGCATATAATCGCCAAATATATCTTGCCCCTTCCCTATAGTCCCAACATCTCTCCCTTCCTCTTCCCAACTCAATTTCTAACATGTCTTCACTAAAATTATCCATTCTCCTACTAGTCCTTGGATCCTTATGGACATTCATACATATCCTATCACGGCCAAAGGACTCCAAAAATGAGTGTAAACTCCCACCAGGTCCTCGAACCTTACTGATCATTGCTAACCTTCACATTCCTGGTACTCTCCCACACCGTGCCCTCCATAGCTTAGCCAAAAAATATGGACCCATCATGTCATTACGGCTTGGCCATGTGACAACTATTGTGGTCTCATCTCAAGTTGCTGAACTATTTTTAAAGGCGCATGTGACACCACTTTTGCAAGCAGACCTAAACCCAAGCCTCTGAGTACACGTCATATGGTACCAAGGGCATGGCTTTCACCGAGTAATGTATGGTTTAAATTGGTGCAAAATGCTCTAGCCACAAACTATTTCACAATATTTTTACAAACTATTGATATGACAAATTCTTATTGGTTCTTATTTGCATTACAGAAAAAGCTATTTATAGTGGCGTTCATAAAAAATGCTGCTATAGGCTTATCTATAGCCATGCTTTGAGGGCTCTATAGTGGCATTTTAAAACACTGGGTCTATAGTAATGTTTGCAAGGGCCTATAGTAGCGTTTTAAAAATCCTACTATAGATCCTAAATCTTACAAGGGCCTATAGCAGCATTTTATAAATGCCACTATAGATCTAGGGAAAAAAAAAAGCCCGACCCCATTTTTTTTAGGACCTATAGTGCTGTTTACGGTATTTATAAATGCCACTATAAGTCTTGGGTCATACAAGGGCCTATAGTGGCATTTATGGGTCTTTAAAAAAAAAAAAAAAACCCATCCCAAATAAAAATTAAAAATTAAAAAGGGACCTATAGTGGGGTTCATGAACGCCACTATAGGTTGCATGGGCTTATAATGGCGTTCATGAATGCCACTATAGGTCCTTTTTTATTTATTTATTTTTTTCATTTGGCTTTTTTTAATGGACCTTTAGTAGCATTCATGAACGTCACTATAGGCTCTTGTAAGGCCCATGACCTATAGTGGCGTTTATGAACGACACCATTGATACTTAAAAAAAAAAGCCCAATAAAAAAATTGAATTTAAAATAGGACCTATAGCATTCATGAATGCCATTATAGATCCTAGGTCTTACAATGGCCTATAGAATGCCACTATAGGTCCTAGGTTTGCATGGGCTTGTAGTGGTGTTCATGAACATCACTATAGATCTATTAAAAAAAAAGCCATTTGAAAAAAAAAATTAAAAATTAAAAAAGGACACCACTATAGGCTCTTGTTGGTCCTAGGTCTTACATGGGCCTATAATGGCATTTTTGAACACCACTATAGATTCTTAAAAAAAAAAAAAGCCCAACCAAAAAATAAATTAAAATTAAAATAGGACCTATAGTGCCATTTATGAATGCCACGATAGATCCATTAAAAAAAAGCCAACATAAAGAAATTAAAATTAAAAAATGACCTATTTAAAAAAAAAAATAGTCCAGCCAAAAAAAAAAAAAAATTTAAAAAGGACCTATAGTGGCCCATTTTAAATTTTTTGTAAAATTATTTTCCCGGTTGGTTTATTTTTTTAATTAAAATAAGGGACTTTGTATTCCAACTTTCAAATTTCAATCCATTATATAGGTTGACAGTTTCTCAAAAAAAAAAAAAAAATCCATTAAACTAATTTCTCAAATATTTAATTAGGGGTTTCAATTAAAGGTTGTTCTTCCCAATTTGGTCAGATTTTAATCGAAGTGAGAAGATAAAACAAAACATGGGTTTTTAGGCATTAGATTCTTATACCTCTTGAGCAAATTGCAATGAAACTCGTTTGATCAAGTTTCTATATAACATTAACTGAATTATTTCCATAAAATAATTTTAGTTACCGTGCCATAACAGAAATACTTGGGCTATGATCTATATTACGTAATTGGTGTTGTGGAGGTAGATGTTACAACTGTGGTCCCTAATAATTATTTACTTTTTAGTGACCCTACCCATGGGAGCAATACATGGATGTGACCCTTCTAGTGCTATTGAATACATAGGACATGACATCTTTAATATACATGTATTTGTGACATTTTCATATTACGAGATATTCGTATATGGTTTGAGTAATCATTTTCATATATTCAATTACCACATTTTCTCTTTGTTTCGCCATAATTTTTACATTGAGATCTATTGAATTCATTGACTTGTTGCTAGCCACCCTTGTTGATATATTCTATTTGTTTCTTGTTAAGTACGTGAATTTGAAACTTTTTTTTTTTGCTATTTAGCTCATTACTTGTTGTTCCAATAATTTTTTCACATTAATTGCAGAGTTATAGTGGTAAAAGGTTGTTGGGAGATGATTGCTTCGCTATAGATGGACAACTATTATCATTGTAAGCAATCAGTTGTTATTGAAGAATTTTCTTATGCATAATTCTAAATTTTGAATTAAAAAATGGTTTGCATATTGTGTGGGCCTTTTTGGAAATGTTGGGCTGGGCCGCTTGCCGCTACACTAGGCCCAAAGATTTCTTGATCGAGGAGTTGGGACCGGTCTAAGAGCAAAACTCCTTGGTCCGGCTTGTGCGCAAACAATGTCCCTGTTGATCAGGCTTTGATGACATGCCCATGGCAGGCAGAATTGTTACGTTAACTATGGCAGACAGATATAATAAAGATAATAATAATAAATTCCTTTATGATTCAGACAGAAGTAAGTAATGGGCTTTGATAAGGAATGCCCATTTTATGAAAACAACAACAATATAATAGGTATTGAATGAATAACAACAAGCTTAAAGGAAATGAATGTCAGTCTGCCGCATTAAGTTATGTTGCCAAGCCTAAGTTAAGAAGGGGAATCACCTCTTCAATGTGATTAACCTCTCTAGAGGAGAAATTAACTGCTTTGAAGGGGCGGGTCTGAATGACTTGTGTTTAAAGAGGTCTTTTTCCGTTACTAGAGAGCATGGGTTGGAGAGGGAGAGGGAGATTGACCCATTCGGTGCATGCCTAGTGCTTTATTCTCTTTGTTCTATCTTTGTTTCCCTCCTTCCTTCCTTTCTATTCTCTCTTAATTCTTTCTTTCTTTTTTTCTTTGGTTTTCTTTTTACTCTTGCTATCTTTTAGTTCTGGTCGTTATCCCTTAGAGGTCGCCCCCCCACCGTGCACAACAAAGGCCCTTTATATAGTGTCAGCCGTGCTTGGCTTTTACGATTTTAGCTCTTAACCATTTTTGTCTAGTGTGGGTGTCCTTGCCGACCATCACTGATTGGTCAGTCACCCAGCCAGCGCTACTTACCACTGGCCGCGCCACTCCACCTTACCAGACAAAGGAGGCTTTTTTGTTTGCTTGCTTGCCGTGGCACTTTTACCTACCATGGTGTAAGTACTCTCCTTCTCTCCGTCCCTCATGGCATGCACCTAGTGGTTCCAACTCAGTTTTGCCTCTTTTGGGTGGTATGTCATCCCAACAGGACATTGCGTCCAAAAGAGCTTGAGCAGGAAACACGAAAATGGGTTTTTCCCCCCTCCCCACCGCCAGACCATACCCCCTTACCTCTGACCCATGACCTCACCATTTCCTATATTGGCTGGGTACAGGCTGGTGGTGTTTGGGACTCGCGTGTGCCTTGCCTCCATGCTCGTTTAAATTCTGCCCACTGCTCATGTGTCTGCCGCAGTCTGAGGGTCAACTTGTCTAGTCTGCCGCTCATCTTTGGCTTCTTATGGCGTTGACTGCTTCCCCTGACTTCTCATTTATGGCTTGCTTCTTTTATGGGCTGAGTCTTGCCCGATTGTGGGCTGCTCCATACTTTTATTCCCAGCCCTTGTTATTTGTTTCCTGCCACACCATTCTGTTATGCCTGCCGTGAGGTTTGCTTGACCTAGGGCCACTGGGCCGCTGGGCCTCTTTGGGCTTTACTATCCATTTCTTCTCTGATGGCCCAATAAACTTATTGGGCCCTTTACTACTTGCAGGCTCCCTCGTCCCACCTACTTTCCTTTGGGCATCCTTGGCCCATTTACTTTCTTGGGGCATCCTTGACCCTTTTCAATTCTATGCTTCTCATGGGCTTTTACTAACTCCTTGGGTTTCCTTGGCCCAAGTGCTTCTTACTTCATTCTTGGGGCTCATGGATCTTCCATTGCCCTTTACTTTCTTTACTTACATTGTTTTGGGCTTGCTGTGACAACAGTGACCCATTCTCACTTTTTCTACATCCATACAGCCTATGGGTTTGTTATTTCTTTCTTTCAAGCCCTCTTAGGCCCATTTACTTCTTCAGGGTCCATTTACTTGCTTTATGGACCCATGATCTATTATTCCTACCACTTAGGCTTAATGGCATTTTCTATCCTTCTCTCTTCTACCCACGTCTTTGGGCTTTTCTTCCTGCTGGGCTTCTAAAAAAAATGAGCATCTACATTTAGCCCCCTAAGCATGTGAAATGCTTCTGCAGTTCATATGTGAATAAAGACTTTCCTATCTCTTATGTTTTCTTCTTCTTCTTTTTTTCCTTCGCGGGCTTTTTCGAAAAGTGGACCCCAACTCATATATATATATATTTTTTTTCTTTTCCTACCGTGAACAGTGTTGTCTCGTCGAATTTCCCAGTTTAGCAGTTATTCTGAAACTCAACCTCCGCTTCATTAACTTCTTCCCTTGTCCGCTGACTGACCCATCGCATCCCTTCGCACCCTTCCCCATGGCGCAGGTATTTAAGACTGAGTCTTTTCAGATTTCAGGCACAAACACCTTTCTCTCTTCTCTTTTATTCTTTGTGTCTTCCTTTCCAATCATCACAAATCGTCTCCCCCGACCAACTGATATACCACGACACCGACTAAAGGTCAAACCTCTTCCAGCCATAAGGGAAAAGAGGTCGTTGACGTATTGGAAAAACTGGTTTTGTATCTCATACAAAACACATAGCGAACATTATTTTTATTAAAATTGTGTGCCCTTAAATCCTATTGTATGATGCTATGTATGACATTATGTATAACTTAATGTTATAATAAATAAAGTTGTTTTAATATTATCTAAAATAATGGTAACATGAATATTTGGACATTATTATATAGTCTATGAGATGCATAGTATGTGATTTAGTCATAGAAGAGGCTGAATCGGAAGAATTTGCTAACTCAATTATTTGTAAAATTATAGGAGGTCAAACAATTCTCCCAATTATTTATAAATTCTCGGAATCGTGTCTTGTCTAGCTTTCTGGATCCCGCAATGTGCCCGATTGCATCCGCCAAAGTTTGGCTTTTTCCGATGCTTCCCAGCAGCACCAAAACACACTGGACACTCAGTATGGGTGTGGTAAGTGTTTCAGCTATCAACCTCTCAATAATTTAGAAATGGAGAGGTAAGAGTAGAGGAAAACCACAATGGATGGTGTGTAGAGTTGTGGGTATGACAATCTCACACTCTCAAGGGTTGAGACTAGGGTTTTCTCTTCTGAAAAGGTCTCTACTCAATATTTGGGTAATGATGGTATATATAGTGTGATTGAGAATGTAGTGGAGCAGATAGAACAAAACAACAAAACAGACTGTTTCGCGGGTATCTCGTGGGAAGGCCTTACTCGCGAGACACTCGCGAAAACCAGCTGTCACCATTTGTCATGACTCTTCACATTCCAGTCATGTGCAGGGCACATGCATCATTTCGCGGGATGCTTAGTCGCGAGCTACCCGCGAGAAAACTTCTGTCTTCACATGCTTGAGTCTTCACACTCTCTTTCTATCACACAACCCTTACAATAAAATCTCACATAAAGTACAGGGTATAACAGATTGAACAAAATTACAATCAAATTTGGCACGGAATTAAAGCCAACACAAAACAGTTGTAAATCACAACTTTACAATCTCCCCCTTTGGCTATTCCAAGACAAAACACCCTATAACAGATTTTAGACTTAACGTGAGTTTGGGAATAGTGTCAAAACTCACTCACACTTAATCTAGAAGCTGTGAAGCACTTGCACGAATACACCCATATCTTGAAACACTCGCACACAAACAAAACTTTCATTAAGCTTATGACAAGTTGAATACAAGGTACGTATATGAGCAAGTATAATGCGATCAAGATAAACAAGATATAAGCTATGAAGCATAACTTGATCATATAAGAACAGTCATCACGGAATGACTACAATGATCATTTAACTAGTAAACGATCATTCAGACACACAATGCAATTAGGTGCAAAGCAAGAATTAATTGCATGTCCAAAACACTCAACCAATGCAAAATACTAAAGTATTTGCATTAAGGATACATGATCCAACAAGGGCACAAGAGTGTAGTACTCAAGATAAACTATAAGTACAAAAACTATGCTACAAAGCAAAGATATAAACACAAAGTACTGAATATAAACTGAATTTAAATCAAAGTACTTAAAGCTTTAAAAGAAAGCAATGTAAGAGAAAAGAGTTCTAGACTATGGCATAAGCAAATAAACTACTAAACCATAAAAAAAATAACCAAAAGTCTAAGTCTCTATGTATCTCCCCCTCAAAATGTGCTACTCCCCCTCAAAATTTTCTCCCCATTTTTGACTAGAATGGCCAAAGGAGCTAGAACTGATCGGATTTAGAGTCGGATCCATGAGCCGTCAACATATCCTCGATCTGTGATGATAGGGCAGTGATTTGACCTTGGAGATAAGTAAATTGTTCCGTGGCATGTTGCACATGAGACTCAAGCATGCCATATATCTAATCAACTGTGGTAAGAAGGTGATCAAGACGATCGGATCCTCATGTGGGTGCTGAAGAAGATGGTTGTGTTGAAGGTTCTGGGGCAGAAGTGAAGCAATTAATCTCATCGTCTGTGTTACCACCTTCATCTTAAACAACAACCCTTGGAATTTGAGATGTGCCGGTCTTTAATCCTTTGATGTGAGCTGTGCTTTGAGTCACTGTGTGACCACCAATAGGATAATCCCTCTAAACCACAGTGAGACCACTTGGAAGTTTGAGCCTTGTTTTTGCAATTAGACCCATTATAATTTAGGGAAATGGAAGAACTGTTCTGGAGTTTTGCTTCACAATGCTCTTCTTCAAAAGAAGGAGGATGTGTCCACATATATCAATCTCTTTATGAGTGAAGAGATCGAATAGGAAGATGGTCCTTGGCTTGGATAGTGTTGTCAAGTTGGTGACTGGGTATAAGTTGTTGATCATCACATGATCAAGGGTTCTCATCTTTGGAGTGAATTCGATCATGTTTATGGAGGTTTTCTTAGAAGTACCACCAAGTATCCTTATCATCTCCTCAATAGAGCCCAATCTTTCATCATATTGCATCGTGATTGGTTGAGATGGAGGTCGAACTTCTAAAAACTCTAAATGTTGTCCCTAGTGATGACAAATTCCTTGTGACATACCCAGCAGTTGATATGATCCCCTTCAACACTAGCATTGGAGAAAAACTCTCTGATAATCTCTGAGTACACTACTCCACTTGGATTCAGCAGTTTTGTCCATGTCCTGTCCTTGAACACTTCAGGTATGAAAGTGTCCGCAAGAGTCTCTAACTATACAACCCTTTCCATGATGATAGTTGCGTCTTTGTAGAAGTCATTGTACTTCATGTCTGCCTTAATAGATTTGAAGTTGTTAGAATCTATGCGAGCATGCTTGGAGGATGGTTTTTAGCAGCATGTTTGGTAGGAGACATTTGCACAATAGACATCAAGCACAAAAAGAGAAACAGAAACACAAAACAGACCACAAAACTTGATTAGATTCAAGTTAGTCCAAAACAAAACTAAAAACTTCTTAAAATAGAGTATAATAAACTCAAAACAACATGTTATATGTAATGAAACATGTAAACATAAACGCAATGCAAAAAAAAAAAAAAACATGACTGTGCATGTGTGTGCATGTGCTGATGCATAGTGTGTGCCTCGGTGATGCATGACATGGCATTGTGAGGCACACAATGGGTAAAGTGTGTAAAACACACACCCAATAATCAAAACATGTCAAGCATGGTTAATCAAGGGTAATCCCAAACATTGGAACTCATTTGAGCCTAAACCAACATAAAAATGTCACTTGGACATTTTGTTGAACACATAGCATGCAACACAATTCTACATGAATGAACAATGCATGAACACAAAGAAATTTGCCTAAATACATGCTTAAAATGCCATAAGGGGCCAACACAAACATAAACACAGCAAATGGGACTCAGCCCAATCAAAATTTTGAAGAAATTTTCATAAAAATTAGAATCCTAACCCATTTTTCAAAAATCCCCAATTTTTAAAACCCTAAGTTAAAAACTGCAGAAATCTAAGACAAAAGTGAAAACAATGTTTAGATAAACATACCTTGAAGTGATTTTGCAGAGATTTTTTGCTTGAAAGTGATGGGGTTTGAGTGAAAGAGAGTTTTGGGTTGAGAGGGGTTCGAGAGGCAAAGTGAGGGAAATGAAGTAGTTTGAAAAAATGTCACATCTGCTGCATAAAAACTGAAAACACGCGTTTTTTGTGGGTTAGAGAGTCGCGAGATTAGTCGCAAGACATATAGAGGCTTTTGCGAGAAGCTCTTAGTAGCGACACAGTCGCGGGACACTCGCGAAAGTTTCTGTGTAAACTTGAAAGTTTCTAGTTTTTGCCTAAAAACATTTCGCGAGTAGAGTTTAGTCACGAAATACTCGCGAGGCAGTAGCTAGACTCTCTAGATGAAAATGTGACTTTTTAATATCCCTTAAGCATTTTTCGCAGGTAGCTCTAAGTCGTGAGATACTCGTGAAAACGCTTTTGAACCAATTTTTTGAAGAAAACACAAAAATGCATTTAGAAACACAAACTTAAAGCACGAAAGCATAAAAACACTTTCAAAAACATATAAAAATGCTCAAAAATATTTTTGGTTTTGATCGACAAGCAATTGAGTATACGCATCACATTTGATCATGTACAATCACACAAATGAAATAAACATTCATTGAACAAAGTCTTGTGTGTTATATGTGAGTATCAAATGTGGAAAAGTCCTTAGTCTAGAGTGAAGCTTCAATGATCAATTCAATCAAGTCATACACAACTAGTACTAAGTCAAGTGGACTATCTCAATTATAGAAATGAACATATATGATCTCCCACATGAATGATTACAAAACTTTGAAGCTTTTCATTTGGCTCCATTAGAAAACATAACATATGATCATTTTGAACAAAGTACTTCTCATTTTGAGATCGATGCTTGAACTTTTGATGTTTAAACTTTGTGAATAAGCCTTTGGCTTTTTGAGGAACCATACATTTTAATACAAGTCGCTTTCCCTTTTTCCTAGTCAAATACTAGTATGTGCGACGGCTTTTGCAGCTCAATATCTCTTTTTGAGATTTGACATTTGATGAGCTCTTTAAGCAAAAACATAAAAACGTGGGAAAAGATAGAGGCACAAGTCTATGCATGTATCAAGACCAACAAGACTATTGACAAATCATTCATGACAAGCTTGAAGATCGATTTACAACAATCACACATAGATTTCGAGATTTGTCCCACAAAGAACGATGTGCATACAAAACAAGCTAAGCTCGTAAATGCACTACGCCATTAGTACGAAAGTACTAGGCCAAACTCATATGTGATATACACAACACAAGCGATCAAACTTTTTGAAAATTTTTCAATTTTTATGAGTTTTTGAATTTTTCAACACATTTAAAAAATAACACGAAAAGTAAGATCAACAAAGACAAAAACAAAAACAGCTAGCAGAAGAAACATGCTATGAATCGGAAGCAATGACACAAGAAGATTTTGCTTGATATGATGCATGAACCTATGAACCTAAACATGGAAGAATTGAATCATGGACATAGGAAATAAATCAAGCACGGGTACCCTTTTTCGCCTACACTTTTCGAGTGTTTTGGGTGAGAGCCTTGGATGGAGATGCACGACCAACATAACTTTCCAACCTCGAAGTGAAGCTAACAAGGCATAGAGAGATGTTCTTCAGCATTTCCATGATGTCTCCAATGAGATGTCCTTCAATTTCTCCCTTTGGTTTCTTCTTTGTGCTTTCTTGGCCACGCATGAAATCAGCTTTCTTGAGTGCATGAAGCTTGAAACAATTGGGTCTTGTGTGCCCTTAAACGCCACAATGATGACACACATGCTTCACTTGAGGCCCCTTCTGATTTTTGGGTAATGACTTCCCTTTACCTTTTGGTCTTACACCAATGGTTCTTTTCTCAGCAGTAGGGGTCTCAGTCTCAGTCACCACTTCTTTAAGTTTCTCAACACTCTTAGTTGATACGAACCTTACTTCCTTCTTTAGTTCACTGCTGGAGCTTCCTTCTCCGGTATAGCCTAAATCGGTCTTGTCATGTGAAGATTTTTGTGACAACAACACACTGTCAAGTTTCTTGGTGGAGATACGCTCAACCTTGACATTGACTTGGATTATCTTGAACTCTAGAAACTTGATCTTAGAGTAAGCTTCAACTAGCTCTCCCTTGAGTCCTTCTACTTCACATTTTGCTTCCTTGAGTTGCACAAGAGTACACTTATGCTCCTCTTCAATTTTCTTCATCTTTCTCACAGCATGGTTTGCAACCTTGGAAAATTTTCCACAATCTTCTAGCAAAGAGTCATATGCTTCTTGAAGATTGCTCTCTCCTTTAGTTTGGCATATATCTTCGTCTTCCGATTCTTCAACTTCCTCACCTTCTGAATGCTCACCAAGTTCATTTACCAAATTGCTCAAATCATCCTTAGATTCAACGGAAGTAATTGTCATGAAATCCCTATAATTTCCCTCACTGTCGCATTCTTCTTCTATGTTGAATTTGAGCTTTCAGAGTCATTAAGAGTAGTGGCAAACACCTTACCTTTCCCTCTCAAGTAGTTGGGACATTCTTTCTTAATGTGACCATGGTTGTTGCATTCAAAACACACAACTACTTGGGGAGATTGAGAGCCCTTCCCATCTTTCTTCATGAACTCCTTTGTACCATTGTTGGATGATGAGAACTTTCCTTTGCCAAAGGACTTTCCACTGTTCTTCATCTTCAAAAATTTTCGGAAGTTCTTTACAAGGAATGCAACTTCTTTCTTTACATCATCTTCTTCGGAAGAGTCGTCCATCCTCTCATTGATGGTTTTGAGTGCAAGCAATTTGCTTGGCTTATGAGAAGGCAGTCTGAGTTCATATGTTTGGAGAGATCCAATTAGCTCTTGAATCTTAATCTCATCCAAATCTTTGATTTCTTCTATAGCAGTAACCTTCACACGATAAATCTCCAGTAAGGACCTTAAGATCTTTCTCACCACCTTAGCATCCTCAATCTTTTCACCGAGATTGAGCTTGGCAATCACGATTTCGTTGAGCTTCCCATAGAATGAATCAAATGACTCATCATCACTCATCTTGAGCTCTTCAAATCGAGTGGTAAGCATTTGAAGTTTTGTGTCCTTGACCTTCTTGGTACCTTCGTAGGTAGTCTCAAGAATCATCCAAGCTTCCTTAACGGTCTTCACATGTGATATCCTGTGAAATTCATCAGTAGACACACCACAAAAAATTGCGTTAATTGCTTTGCTATTGGCATTTGCCAACGCAAGAGCTGTCTTGTCCTATTCGGACTTGGTTGTTGTGGGTCTAACATACCCATTCTCAATGAAATCCCATACAGACTCATCTATAGAGCAAAGAAATGACCTCATATGAACTTTCCAAAAGACTCATCTATAGAGCAAAGAAATGACCTTATATGTCTAATGGAATCCCATACAAGTGCACCCACTCTAATACCAATTGAAAGCTCGGAATTGTGTTAAAAACACAAGAACTGTTTAGACCCCAAAATAAAAATTACGGCTCGGTTAATTTTACTCTAACTTAAACTAAGTGCGGAATAAAGTAAATGCGAGTAAACAAACAAAACCGCTACTCTAAGCCATATTCAATAAATCACAACAGTATAATGAAAGCTAAAAGAGTAGGAAAGAGAGATGCAAACACAAGATAACACGCCGATATGTTATCGAAGAGGAAACTGATGAACTCGGCGAAAAACCTCTCCGCTGCCCTCCAAGCGGTAAATCAATCCATTAGACAATAAGTTGGGATACACGAATAGCAAAAGACCCTTCAAGCCTAGTCTACCCAATGCACCTAAGCCCTCCAAGCTCCTACTCCAACAAGGTTTCTCGGAACCGTGTCTTGTCTAGCTTTCTAGATCCCGTAATGCACCCGATTGCATCTGCCAAAGCTTGGCTTCTTCCAATGCTTCCCAGTAGCACCAAAACACACTAGGCACTCAGTATGGGTGTGGTAAGTTTTTGGGCTATCAACCTCTCAAGGATTTTGCTAGGACATATGTGTTTCACTTGTTTAGAACATATGTCATTCATTATTTATGTAATTGGCTAATCCTTTGTCAAAACACACTTTACTTGTAATTGGGTAGATTTAGGATGAAGTTAATGCTTCAAGAAACAAGGTTTCAAGATCAAGTGTTAAAGCCATGCAAGTCTGTCCAAGAAACAAGTTGAGAAGTGCTCTTCATTAAAGCTCGACAGCTAGCTCGACAGTTGCATCTATCGAGCTTTAAGAAGCTGTTCTAACCCCGAGGCTCGACAGCACCTCGACACCTGTAGCTGTCGAGATTTAAGAAAAAAGATTACAAGTTCTGTTTTAATTCTAATTCGTGGATGTGTCTTTGGGCCTTCTTTTCTCCTAACCCTAGACATATAAAAGGATTATTTTAAGGGCCGTTGAAGTGTGGCAAGTTGTACAAGCATTGAGAAATCCTTGTTCATGCAAATTTTAACTTAAGACGAAATTCTTGCCCTAGTTCATCTCTTTTGTGAAGAAGTTGCTATGTCTTTGCACTGTAGAGTTTTGTAACGAAGCATCTTCTTGATCTTCATTGTGTGGATGAATTGAAGAACTTTGCAGCCAATAAATCTTCTCTAGTTGGTGATTGAAGTCGCGTACTGGGATCTACGCAATTGGTTAGTCACGTACTTGGGAGCCGTGCATCGAACGGAGAAATTGTCACTACAGAACAAGTCCAATTGGGTATTGGGGTAAGGGTTTAGCTGTAGGTTGGTAAGGTACTTGGGATTCCTTTACTTATAACCGCTTGTTGTGATAATAATGGAGTTTCGGGAGTGGTGACCTTAAATTCACCCGGTGGAGTTTTTGCTGTGTAGGTTTTCCCCATTCATAAACAAATCACCGTGTCATTTAATTTCTGCTGCATACTTAGTTTAATTGGTGATTTGTTTGTGCTACCACGCGTTTGCATGATAATTTTATTAATTAATAAACTTGGCTAATTAATCAATTAATCCATCACAAGGGGTGAATTCATTTTTGGCCTATCAAGTGGTATCAGAGTCGGCACACTCTGATTAGGGTTTAATCTTTGTGTGTGATCCATTGACCCCTGTTTGTCATGGCTAGAGGCTAGTCTCTTATTATACCTCCATTGTTTGATGGTACTAACTATGCATACTGAAAAGTACGCATGAGAGCTTTCTTGCAGTCTCTAGATGAGAAGGTGTGGCATGCTGTAGAGATAGGTTGGACCAAGCCTAAAGAAGCGCTGACCGATTGGGATGAAGCTAAGATTAAGGTGGAAAACTTCAACAGCAGAGCATTGAATGCCTTATTCAGTGCGGTCACTAATGAGGAGTTCAAAAAGATATCCTCCACTGAAACTGCTAAGGAAGCATGGACCATACTCCAGACAACCTATGAGGGAACAAAGGCTGTCAAAGATTCAAAGCTACAAAGGCTTACTACAAGCTTCGAAGAAATTAAGATGGAGGAGGATGAGTCATTTGATGAGTTCTATGCCAAGCTCAAGGATATAGTGAAATCAGCCTTCAATCTTGGGGAAACCATTCCTGAACCGAAGATTGTGAGGAAAGTGCTCAGATCTCTACCTGAGAGATTCCATGCCAAGATCACGGCGATAGAGGAATCAAAAGATATTGACAAGATTCCTCTGACTGAGCTGGTTAGTAATCTACAAACCTATGAGCTAGGATTGACAAGAATTGGCAAGTCAGGAAAAGGCAAAAGCTTGGCACTAAAGGCCAAGAGCAGTGAGACAGACGAGTCATCAGACGATGAAGACTCTAAGATGAAGTCCTCCATCACCAGGCAATTCAAGAAATTCATGAAAAATGCCAATAGAAAAGGCTTCGACAAGGATCGTAGGCAATCTAGTTCTTCTCAGTTCAAGAGCCAAGATAAAGGGAAGAAGGATGCAAGGGATGGCGGTCAGTACATTGTTTCAGCAGGACCCAAGTGCTTCGGATGTCAAGGTTTCGGTCACATGAAGCAGGAGTGTCCCACATATCTCAAGAGTATTGGGAAGAGCAAGGCATAAGCTACTACTTTGAGTGACACTGAGCTTGAGGATGATTTCGACAATGAAGATGACGGAATTTTGAATGCCTTCACTGCCATTGTCAATCCTACTGAAGGGATTGTTGAAGATGTGGATGAAGAAGCGAAATTGGTAGAATTTAAGTTTGAAAAGATGGATGATCAAGATGATATCCATACAGCCTATGAGAAACTGTACAAGCTTTCTGAGAAGCATGAGAAGCTCTATAGGCTAGCCACCAAGAAGCTCAGTGATGTGGAACTTAATTGTGAGGAACTTTTCACGAAGTTTGATGAAGCTAATCAAACTATTGGGGCACTGAGATTTAAGAACAATTTCTTGGCTGAGAAGATCAAGAAACTTGAAGCGAAGCTGTTTCAAGTCAGAGCTCAATTGGAGAGGGCATCAAGTGCGAAGCTGGATGAGATGCTCAGCATTCAGAAATCTGCTTCTGATCGAACAGGATTGGAGTATAAATTCTCTTCTTCTAATATTGCTTTTGCTAGTACTACTGTTTTTGTTCCTTCTGCTAATAATATTAAAATTGAAAACAATGATGTTAAAACTGAATTAGCTATTGAGAACCTAGACAAGGGTAAATCTATCTTAGGAGCACCCCCTAAGCTTGAGAAGGACACTAAAAACCCTAGGACTAAGAAGGATAACTCTTAAAAGCCCAAATAGAAGAAGCAGCATCTCTTTCATCATTGTGGTATTGCCGGTCATACTTGACCAAATTGCTATAAGTGGTTAGCCACTTAACAAAGCAATAGCATGATACCATCTGGGAACCAGAATCAGCTTCAAACTTCTCTTGCTCCTCTTGGAGATCTTCTCAAGGCTCTAATGTTCCTTTCGAACTTGAACGGTTTCAATCCTTCCCCTTCATCACCGGTTCAAGGGTTCGCTAAGAGGAAAGGTTCTCCCAAGGTGTGGAAGGAAAAGGGTTCCAAGTGATTTATTCACTTTTTCTCTCTCTCCCCTTCTTGTTTTTGTTTTGCATTACTTGTGTGTTTTGCTTTTTGTTTCTGAGTCAGTCTAGTTTTATGCATTGTTTTATCTTGTTTAACATGTTTTTGTTTGTGTGTTTTCAGTTTTGTTTTTAAAAAAAAAAAAAAATTGAAAAATCAGAAAAATACAAAAACAATGTGTGTTTTGTGTACATCGGTTCTTGTGAACCTTAAAATGGCATTTGAATCAGAGTTTTCTAAACTTTGTATCTCTTGTAGCTTAGATGAGCATTCTTATGCACAACTAAGCAAGTGAGCTTTGTAGCTCTTTATTTGTGATGAGTAAGGTTAAGTGATCTCTTGAACTTAACACTTGTATCACTCTTTTTTACGGGTAGGACCAAAAAATCCTAAGAGAAAGGCATAAATAACCATCTCACCACTGTTACTCGCCAATCATAATATGACATCTGTATGCTCCGGCATAGCAAAAGTGCAATGTCAGTGACATCTGTATGCTTCGGCATAGCAAAAGTGCAATGTCAAAAGCTTAACATAATTGGGTATTTCTTTTCTCTCCTTCGTATACCCATGTATGCTTTGCTTAATAAATAGAAAATATGCAAAGAAAATAAAAGCAAAAAGAACAAAAATGCTTTAAATATGATTGCAAGCGTGTTTTCTAGGAGATGTGGGAGTTATAAGACGTACCTCAAAGGTGATAGTCCCCATCAAACAGTTATGATTGTGTGTGAGTTAAAATGATTTTCTTATATCTCAAATCGTTATAACATAGAGACACTTATGCAATCTTGCGATGTTTTCACACCCAACACGCAATATTCTTTGCTACTCTTGATACATGTGCAGGTACAATGTGATTTGGCCATCACAAGGTTTACATGCGTTGATGTATGCTCACTAAACTGTCTTAACTTATTTTTGAAATATAAAATTGGTTAGACTTGTTGTGTGTGTGTGTGTGTGTGTGTGTGTGTGTGTGTGTGTGTGTGTGTGTGTGTTTTTGGGATCTCAAATGCTTAATTCTTTGTTGTTTGAGAGATGCTTTGAGAGGTTAAAATGTTGGTTGGATCTTTGGCTAAGTTGCATGTTTAATTGCATTCATATCTGTGTTTTTCCTTTCTTGAAAAACTATTTTTAAGCCATCTCTACACCTTCTCGACACCTCTCGACACCTGGCTTATCTGTCGAGCTCATCAGTTGCATCTTATCGCAATCTCGGCACCTCTCGATAGCTAGGTGGATCGATCGAGATATCTTATGTCTCCTCGATAACTTCTCGATAGATGTTCGATCCATCGAGGTATGCTCGATAGCTTCTCGACACCTCTCGATCGATCGAGATTCCTTGCATGCATTTCATTTTTCTTTGTTTTGCATTTTTTTTCCTTTGTGTCCATAGCATCTTGTTTTTCTTTTTCTTGCAGGTCTATGATTCCTTGTTCTCCTCGTTCCCTCTCTATCTATTTTCTGTCTATCTCCGATCAAGTCTTTTGGCTTTTTATGCCCTTTGACAATCGTGTCAAAAAGGGATAGAAATTTGAGAATTAAATGTCATTCCTCAGGGAGAGTAATAGACTTAGGGGGAGAACTTCATGTTAAAGGGAAGAAAGTTTTTTTGTTGTAACTAACTTAGGGGGAGAGTTAGTTTGATACACATTGATATTGATATACATGTGTGTTGTGTATCTTTTGGTTTTGTAACCATTTTTACATACATGATGCTTTTCAAGTGATATATATGATGTTGTATGTTTCTTTCACCTATCTCTACACGTGTTGTTTCTTTTCTTTCTTTATACACATGTTTCCTTATTTGTATGCAATCTATTATTTCTGTTTCACACTAAGATGCCTTGACGAGGTTTGCCTAAAGTGTTTCAGAAATACAGTTTGTCAAAGTTTACTTGTCATAAACTCTCTTCTTGCAAAGTTTTTCAAGAGTTTGTGTTAGGATAGATTTTATTGTATTCAACAAGTGAGTATGAGTTGAGTGATTTATGACTTCTCTCATATGTTCATTTGGTGGTTGTGGTTTTGTCACGGATTGCCAAAGGGGGAGATTGTTAGGACATATGTGTTTCACCTGTTTAGAACATATGTCATTCATTATTTATGTAATTGGCTAATCCTTTGTCAAAACGTACTTTACTTGTAATTGGGTAGATTTAGGATGAAGTTAATGCTTCAAGAAACAAGGTTTCAAGATCAAGTGTTAAAGCTATGCAAGTCTGTCCAAGAAACAAGTTGAGAAGTGCTCTTCATTAAAGCTCGACAACTGGCTCGACAACTGCATCTATCGAGCTTTAAGAAGCTGTTCTAGTCCCGAGGCTCGATAGCTGCTCGACAGCACCTCAACACCTGTAGCTGTCGAGATTTAAGAAAAACAGATTCTAAGTTCTGTTTTAATTCTAATTCGTGGATGTGTCTTTGGGCCTTCTTTTCTCCTAACCCTAGACATATAAAAGGATTATTTTAAGGGCCGTCGAAGTGTGGCAAGTTGTACAAGCATTGAGAAATCCTTGTTCATGCAAATTGTAACTTGAGACGAAGTTCTTACCCTAGTTCATCTCTTTTGTGAAGAAGTTGTTGTGTCTTTGCACTGTAGGGTTTTGTAACCAAGCATCTTCTTGATCTTCATCGTGTGGATGAATTGAAGAACTTTGCAGCCAACAAATCTTCTCTAGTTGGTGATTGAAGTCGCGTACTGGGATCCGCGCAATTGGTTAGTCACGTACTTGGGAGCCGTGCATCGAATGGAAAAATTGTCACTACAAAACAAGTCTAATTGGGTATTGGGGTAAGGGTTCAACTGTAGGTTGGTAAGGTACTTCGGATTCCTTTACTTGTAACTGCTTGTTGTGATAATAATGGAGTTTCGGGAGTGGTGACCTTAAATTCACTTGGTGGGGTTTTTGCTGTGTAGGTTTTCTCCATTCGTAAACAAATTACCGTGTCATTTAATTTCCGCTGCATACTTAGTTTAATTGGTGATTTGTTTGTGCTACCACGCGTTTGCATGATAATTTGATTAATTAATAAACTTGGCTAATTAATCAATTAATCCATCACAAGGGTTCAATTCGTTTTTGGCCTATCAAATTTAGAAATGGAGAGGTAAGAGTAAAGGAAAACCACAATGGATAGTGTGTAGAGTTGTGGGTATGACAATCTCACACTCTCAAGGTTTGAGGTTAGGGTTTTCACTTTTGAAAAGCTCTTTACTCAATATGTGGGTAATGATGGTATATATAGTGTGATTGAGAATGTAGTGGAGCAGATAGGACAAAATAGCAGAATAGACTGTTTTGCGAGTATCTCGCGGGAAGGCCTTACTCGCGAGACACTCGCAAAAACCAGCTGTCACCATCTGTCATGACTCTTCTCATTCCAGTCATGTGTAGGGCACATGTATCATTTTGCAGGATGCTCAGTCGCGAGCTACCCGAGAGAAAACTTCTGTCTTCACATGCTTGAGTCTTCACACCCTCTCTCTCTATCACACAACCCTTACAATAAAATCCTACATAAAGTACAGGGTATAAAAGAATGAACAAAATTACAATCAAATTTGGCACGAAATTAAAGCCAACATAAAACAGTTGTAAATCACAACTTTACAGATTCAAATATAACTATATCCTAATGTTATTGTTTTTCTTTTTTTAAAGAATATCCAAATGTAATTCAATTGAACTTTTTAAAAATAAGGAAACATGAGATGTGGATAGTAAAAGTGAAATGCCGAATTGGTGAAAGTCTGTTTGTTTTGTTTTGTATTTTTTTTTTCCTTCTTTCTAAATACTCTTATAATATTAAACAAAAATTCACCATTGGCATAGAATGGTGCTTATTTATATCCTAAGTTTTGATTTTATTAATTTTGTTAAAGAATTAAAAAAGAAGAAGTTAGAACTAACTATGTCATAAGTTTTGATTTCATTAATTTTGTTAAAGAATTTTAAAAAAATTAGAACTGCTCTCTAAATTAAAAGAGAGTGGCCTCTAAGCATGTACGTGAGGGACTATTTTATTTTGGTTAAAATTTAATAATTTACATCCATTATAATTTGAAATTATTACACTTTTCAATCATAAAAAAATTTAAAGTTGTGATGAGTATTATGCATTTGCAGGTGAAATAATTTTTTCATCAAATCCTTAATTTTTTTTGTGATTAAAAAATATAATAATCTCAAATTATATTAAATATAAATTATTAAATTTTATTTTAAAAAAATAAAAGAGTATCAAGCTAGTAATTAATAATGCCAACCACCAACTACCCTCACGTGAAACAAAAATCTGATATTAAAGATAGAAGCCCACAATTTATGAGTAGTGCAGTTGCAAAGAACAACTAAGCTATACGAACTCTTCACAAAAATAGTGATAAATAAAAGTTATAAAAAAAAAAAAAATCGGCCTATGAAAAGACTTGTGTCCTATACTTTGTGCATAGGATGACATGTTGCCTTAAGGAATATGTACTGAATGAATTAGAGGGCGTTTGGTAATGTTATTCTAGTAACGTTGTTTGTATTTTTTAGAAATACATGTGGGTAAAAAAGTATGTGAAAATTCGTGTATTGTTGTTTAAACACTGAAAAACGTTGTTTAAAATCCCTTAGCAAACATCCCCTTAATAATTCTAAAGAATACACTCGTTTTCCACATGTTACAGAAAGTGGCAATACATGTGAGAATTTATTGAGAGAGAGAGAGAGAGAGAGAGAGAGAGAGAGAGAGAGAGAGAGAGAGAGAGAGATTTGCCGCCGTGTAAAAGCTTTCAACTATGAGTTTCTTTTCGAGAAAGTACAACTGTCAGTTATAGCTGATTGAGATATGGTGCAATAGGTAAACTATATAATACATTTTCAATGGTTTAAATTAAAAGTTAAAAAGTTAACTTTTGATACTAATCATTGGATTAAGAAAGTTAAAAAGGTAAAAAAGTTGAGAGTTTAAAAAAAGTTAAAAATTTTGGATAAGTAAAAATGATGTAAGAAGTATTTTATGGTGTAATAGCCCTAACTATTGCATCGGATCTCAATCTAGTTAGAGCAATGAAATGATCACAAAAATTTTCATAATTTTTGCCTTTCACAACTAGCTACATGTGAGTTGTAAAATGTGAAAAAAGTTTTGGGTTTGTGAATTCCCACTTCTAATACTCACAATTCACCATATGATGAGTTGTGACAAAAATTATATAAATTAAGAGGATTTAGAAAATTATTTATTATTTTAGAAATGATTAAAAATATCTAATCTAATTAGATAGTCTTTATTCCTAAAAAATTTAAAAAAATGAGATTAAAAACATAATTTAATAAATTGTTTTTTTAAAAAACTACCAGATAGAGTCTTAAGAGTTAAGAAAAATACAAACTTATTTCTAAAAAAAAAAAAAAAAAACCTCCCATGTCACGCACACAAACAAGATTTGTTTGGACTTTCCATTCTTCTTCAGTCACTCATCCCTTCTAAATAACCAAAACTAACCTCTTTTTCAATAACAATAATAAAAAACGACCTCTAAGCACGTGTTTACGCGCGTGCTTAGAGGCTCTTCTATTTTTGGGTAAGATTAATAATTTGTATTCATTATAATTTGGAATTGCTACATTTTCTAATCATAAAAAACATAGGAGTGCAATGAAAAAAATATTTCATCCACAAATGCATAACACTAATCACACCCCTAGGTATTTTTTTTCATCACACCCTTAGGTATTTTATGATTAGAAAATGTAGCAATTCCAAATTATAATGAATACAAATTATTAACTTTTACTCAAAAATAGAAGAGCCTCTAAACAAGCGCTTAGAGGCTAGTCCACTATAACTTTTTTTTTAATTAAATAATCCACTATATATAACCTTAACATGAATACCTAAAATATAAATATGCTTAAATAATATAATATTACTCCGTTAAAATTGTTATAATTCCATATCTATTCATTTTTATTATTAGTATTGAATTCATTCCAATGTTTGTAGGCATATCTAATCTATCCTTCTTCTTTTTTTCCCCCAGTGAAGTATAGAAAATGAATACTATATATATTCTAAGTCATATAAAAAAAAAATCCAATACCAAACAACATCAAAAAATGAAGAATGAGAGTAACAGTATGTAAATTGTACAGTGGCTTAGATACAGAAGTAGAAGAAGGGTTTGATAATTCAGGGGCTAGTGGCTTTTCTTCCTTGAGTTTAGTCCCTGAACGCAATGGGTAATGTTGAAGCTTCGGTTTCCCCGATCCTGCAATGTCTCCTCAAACAAACATACAACACCACAACTTCAATACCCAAAAAAAAAAAAAAAAATACAGAGAAAGAGAGAGGGTGTTGTTGTTGAATACCAGGAAGTGGAGTCTGGGTCTGTTCCTTGACTAGGTCTTCCATGGCTATGGCTCTATGGCTATTGGGTGTCTTTGCTTTTCAAATTTTTTTATTCTTTCTATTTTTGGTCGTAGAGAAAAAAAATACGGGATTCTTTCGGAGAAAACTGAAGTAACTACACAACACTCAAAATCAAATGACTTAAAACAAAGTTTTAAGGAATAAATCTGACCGAGTGGATTTTATATTGAGGATTTTTTTTTTTTGGTTAAGTTAATAATTTTCATTTATCATAATAATTTTTTTTTAATTGTTAAGACTTTATTTTATTTTATTTTAATAACTACTA
Source organism: Castanea sativa (assembly GCF_040712315.1). Taxonomy (NCBI): domain Eukaryota; kingdom Viridiplantae; phylum Streptophyta; class Magnoliopsida; order Fagales; family Fagaceae; genus Castanea; species Castanea sativa. The sequence goes on along the minus strand of NC_134016.1, from coordinate 30,451,366 downwards.
GTAGTTTTTTTTTTGTTGATATTTTGTTTTTTATTTTTTTTGGATAAACATGGGTTTTTTTTCAAAGGAAAAAAATAGTAGCAAATGTGGGTTGTTTAACTTATTTTTCTATTTAAAAAAAAAACAATAAACGTCTAATTACTTTGAAGAAGTGAGTTAGTGGAAGAGTGTTCCTATTTTGTAGGCAATGTTTTAGTGCAAGTTAAACATGTATTTTTACCGGACTATCCTTTAGTTTTTTCTCTACTTAAACCTAGGGGTGTATGAGTATTTTGGAACAAAAAAAAAAAATCTAGTCCAAATAGAGGTAGCCCCTTAAATAGTAGTATAGATATCACATGTTCCAATCCAAAAAAAAAAAAAAAAAACCTACCCTACATCATTTTGAAATCCCAAATCATCTAACACCCACTTATGGGGAGAGATACTTCAAACCACACTCAGATGACTTAACACCCACATATCAAGGGAATACACTTCAAATCCTACTTAGATGACCTAACACCCACATATGAGGGGATACACTTCAAACCCTAAGATGCTGAACCAAGAGACTCATAAAAATTACCCACATCATAAGGGGGGAGGGGGGGAGACACTTCAGACCTCCACATTTAGAAATAGATAACTTGGTAGAAGCCCTTAAAAAAGTAGCCCAACAAACATCCAATGAAGAGGATGAGGTTCTTAAACAATTGCAGAAGACACAAGCAAACATATCTTTATGGGATTTACTCATGATAGGCCAGGAATGTATTGACCCCTTGTGATAAATTAACCAATTAATTAGCCAAGTTAATTAATTAATTCAATTAACATGCAATAAGCATGGTGGCACAAACAAATCACCAACTAAGTTAAATGCAGTAGAAAATAAAGTTGATACGGTGATTTGTTTACGAATGGGAAAAACCTCCAAGGCAAAAACCCCACCGGGTGATTTTAAGGTCACCACTCCCAAAAATCCACTAATATCACAACAAGCGGTTACAAGTAAAGGAATCTCAGTACCTTATACCAACCTACAGTTGAAGTCTTACCCCAATATATAATTGGACTTGTTCTGTAGTGACAATCTCTTATTTTCAATGCAAGGCTCTCCATACGTGACTAACCAATCGATGGGCGGATCCCAGTATGTGGCTTACTCCTCTACATGAATCCAAGTACGTGACTAACACACTAACTTGAGAAGGATGTTAGCTACAAAGTTCTTCAGTTCATTAAGACGATGAAGATCACGAAGTTCCTTGGTTACCAAACCCTACGGCATACAAACGCAACAGTTTCTTCAAAAGAAAGATGAACTAGGGCAAATTCTGTCTTCGATCACAATTTTCTTGAACAAAACCTTTGCATCAAGTTTCATCTAGTTGTAGCCCCTGAGACGGCCCTTAAAATAATCCTTATATATGTCTAGAGTTGTGAGAAAAGAAAACCTAAACACATACACATGGATATGGGTGAAATCAGATTTGAAAAATTGATTTTCATAATTCTCGATAGACAGGTTATCTATTAAGCAGCTGTCGAGCATCGGGCTGAAGATCCCTTTTAAACCTTGATAGATGCTATCTGTCGAGCTTTAAAATACAACACTTCTTCACTTGATTCTTAGACAGATTTGCATGGTTTCAATACTTAGGCTTGAACTCTTGTTTATTGAAGTATTAAACACATCCTAAATTTACCCAATTATAAGTAAAGTGTGTTTTGTCATAGGATTAGCTAATTCTAAATGACATATGTTCTTAACATGATTCACATATGTCTTAACAACTCATAGCTTCATACAAACACCGCTAGAATTAACTTGGTGAATCTTCTCAATTAGATCCAAGTCCCCATAACCATCACTTCTCAAGACTTGAATGCCATGATTGGAACCATAAGTAGAGAACTTACCATTTCCCATTCTGGTAAGGATTTTTTTTTTTTTTTTTTATCTAACATGGATTTAAAAAAAAAAAATTGCTTAGTTGATTTTTTAAATATTTAAATATTCATTTTATATTATTATTATTTTAGCCATGTGTACGCCAACAATACAAACCATTTACCACGTAGGCATTTTTCGTTAGTAAGTAAATGGTAGGGACCAAATTGATTGCAACTTAAAAATAACAGGGACCAAATTTATTGCTACTAAAATGTAGGGACTAAATTGACCGTGACTTCAAAATGTAGAGGCCAAAATGAGTTTTTGCCTTATTGTTATTGTATATGGTTTTCAAATCCGGACTGTTAAATGATAATAATAATAATAATAAATTAACAAAATTTTTATTAAGAATATAAGAGCATTTGCATTAGTTTTTAGCAACTCAAAAGACTATTTATCTATTTTAACATCACACTTTACAATATACTTAACATCAATGGTTCTATTTTTTTACCACTTCAATTAAATATTCTCTTTATTCTTACTGGTATAAGGAGCTTCAATCACTATTGGTAGTTCACCCGCTAGGGGAACGTCAGGAGGGGGACATGCCCTATGTCCACTGACTCTACTGTTAGTATAGTATAGGAAGTCCTTGTTTTAGTGAGAGCTTCTAGAATGCCATTCATTTTGAAATAAGAAACTTTTCCACATAGAGGTTTCAGCCACTTAAGGCGAGAGTGCATCCAAAAATTGTATTGGATCGAGAAGAATGCTCGGCCTACGCTACGATCGTTAGAACTCCCTCCAATCGGTTCAAAGCCGCAGATCAAGGTTGTTGTGCTTTCTCTTTGTCCAGAAAACTAAGTAGTTGACGAGGTCTCATTTCCTGACTACTAAAAGGCAACAACCCTTGTTTGTTGCCAGTCTCGCATAGCGAAGAAGGGACTTGTCTCATTGAATTTGAGGGAAATTTACTTGGTAAAGAGGGTAGGTGGGTGGGGAAGGAAGTGCGAGATCCGGTCATTGAGAACAAGATATTGAAAGCTTCAAACAAGTAGTCCGCTAAGGTATCAAAATAGAGCTTCCAGAGGCAAGCCGAAGCGGATAATTTGACTCCTAAAGAGTCTCTTTGAGTAGTCAGCACAACGAGAATGGCCTATGTTCCAAGAACCAATGCTACCAATACGGGTAGCGCCTACCACTGAAACAATGCCTGCTGCTGATAATGCGGCTACTGTTCAAAATGCACCTACTGAGGTGAATGCTGGTGTGGCTGAAGCTGCAAATAATGCTCCGGTTTTTTTTCATGCTAATGACCCAACCAATCCAGAAGCTTTTAAGTAAGTCAGGGCTTCTACCACTGAAGTTAGCCCTTGTGATTCAGATGTTGCTGCTGCTTACATGCAAACCATTGAAGATGGTCCTCGGGGCGAAGAGCTTGAACTAGATAACAATCCCCAAGCTCCTGTTCTTCAACAACCAGAGTATTTCGCTATTGGAAATAGCCTTCGGTTAACGAAGCCCCTAATACCGGCGGTAGCTTTGCCTCACGGGGACAGCAGGAAGAGAAACTAGTTGGCAGAAATTTTGTTGATAATCAAGACCCCCTACGGATTATGCACTGGATCCATCCGGCCCGGAATCCAATAAACCGAAGGTTCACTATCTTTTTTTAGTGGTTGCCATACAAAGACAAGTTCGCGCTTTCTCCTTAGAAGGAAGGTCCTCAAAGCCTCTTCATTCCAATGATCATGATGAAGAATCCAATAGCTCCTCTCAGGACCCACAATTATCTATCTTTGAGAAAGATTTGAAACCGGAGCCTCCGAACAAGGCAAACAAATGGCAGCACCTGGGTAAGAGCGCGACTACTAGGGCACAATCCAAACTTGGGGCTAAGCCCCACTCCACTCTATTTCCAAAATTTCCACAATTGCAATTGTTTGGAATGCAAGGGGCGTCAGCAATGGCCCCACGCGTAGACGTCTCAATGATCTTGCTTGGATCGGGCTTTAGTCTTTGGTTGTCATCCTGGAACCAATGGTTAGAAAGGCTAGGGCGGCAAACTTAGCTTTCTTGTTGGTGGCATTCATTGGAGTTAGCTTTCTTTATCTTTTTTCATTTTTTTTTCTTTACTAGCCACAACCACCAAATAAACAATAGTTTTTTTTCCTCGGAGCTACAATGAGCTTGAGCAATGATATCAATGGTTGTATAATCTTGTAAAATACAAAAAGTAAGTGATTTTACACAATTTGATCAAAAAAACACCCACATCAGTTGGTGTAAAATTGTGCATATATACACAAGAGCTACAGTAACTGTGCATATATGCACAATTACCGTAAATCTTCTATATATTATTTTAATACTATTTCTCTCTTCCCCTGACTCTCTCTCTCTTCAACTCAATCACCACAACTCAGGACCAGTGCAACCTACACAGACCCACCACCCACATCACCACAACTCAACATTGCTAAACAGCACCACCGCAACCCATCACCGCCAACCATAATCAACCCAAACCTGAAGAAAAACTCATCCCAAACCCAAACTGAAATCAATTAAAACTAAATCCAACCCAACGAAAAACCTATATGAAAAATCGAACAAAAACCCACATGAAAAACCCACCAAAAAACCCATTTGATCTGCCCTGATCTGCCACTGATCTGCCGCCGATTTGCTCCTCCAGGTTGCTACCGATCTGCCGCCACCAGGTTGCTGCTGATCTGCCACCGCGAGGTTGTTGCTGACTGCCACTGATCTAGGTTTGAGATTTGAGTGAGGAAGAGAGTTTAGGGAGAACAAGAGAAGTAGAAGTAGAGGACAATTGGGAGAGAGAGCCACGGTTGGGACTTGTGGGATGGAAAAAATATATATTAATGAAGAGATATTTATTAATAAGATAATAAAAAAATATTATTTAAATAAGTTAAAATGTATAATAGATATTCTGATGTGGGTGTTTTGTAAATGTGGTATTGTAAAATAGAAAAAGTAGGTTGTTAGTGTAAAATAGACGAAAAAATTTAGCCGAACTGATGTGATTGCTCTAAAGATAGCTATTCACTGCTCACTATTTGCAAAAAAGTTTAGATATACCACCACAATATTAGTTTGCTTTTTAGTATTTTGATGTTAAAATTGCTTGCTCTAACAAGGGTAATATATTAATATAATATGTAACTTAAATAAGAGTAACTTTATCAAGCTGTTTCGTGGTGCTCATTAAAAAAAAAAAAAAAAAGCTGTTTCGTGGTATCCAATTCCAATAATGCCATTTTTTTTTTAATAACAAAATACGTACTAATGATCCTTGCGTCTAGGTGTCCTACTCTTTTCTACTCCCTGGGTTTCATAACTTACATTATCCCTCTCTCCACCACATATCTCAAAAGTTGCAACTAGGATTGTCCAAGCCTACTTGAACCTGACAAAATTAGACTGGTCTAAACTAGCTCAATCAATAATAGATCCGATCTTTTAAGATATGGGTCTGTAGTGGGTTTGTGTGAAGGACACCTCATTAAAACAGGTCGAGTGGTAGGTTTAATAGATGGAAAACTGTAAAACCTAGCTAAGCCATCTGAAATTCTGGAAAACTTTGCCTTTTATGTGTCATAACCTTCTTGATTCTTGTCACAATATCATTGCTCCAAAAGGGTGAAGAGAGCTATTAGTATTAAGAGACAAATCTTTGAGCGATAGTGCTTCTTCATAGGAAAATTCACGATAATTCAATGACTTTCATCTTACGAGTGGAGCCGCTGGTAGTGTGGTTCATGCAAGCATAATATTTTTTTTTAATTATATAATTTTATATTTTTAGAGAGTTTCAACTTATGACGTCTATTCCTGATAATAACTTTTTATTATCAGACTAAAACATCATTCGGTTTTTGGTGTAAGCAAGAATTGAATCTTAAATCTTAATTTATTCAACCATAAGAAATTTTATCAGTTGAGCTAATTAGAACTCACAAGCATAGTTGTCATAACGTAACTTGATTTTTTAATTTTATGTATTGTGTATCGTATTGTATCATGTACCGTGAGATACACAAACACCTAATAAAATTATAAAAAATTATAAATATACATATGAAAAAGGTATATTCATTATAAATTCAAAATATGTTCAACTAATGTCCAATATAGTAATTACTGGACATTCCTTTTATGTAATAATATTTAACAAAGCTATCTAAATAAATCACATAATCATATGTTTATAACATACACATTTAAATTGACTAAACTTAGAAGTGATAATACATGATATACAAGTCAAAATAAGAATTTTTTTTCATTATCTTGCCTAATTAACTCCATTTAAGTCATTGTTATCATCATGTTCATCATCTTGCAAAGTTGTTTTTTCATTGACATTTTCTTCATAGTCCTCAACATTGACTATCGCTTTCTTTGTTTTTTTTTTGTTTTTTTTTAATTTTTTAATTCTAATATTTTTTCTTAGCATTCTAGCTTCTTAGACTTCTAGCAATAATAACAAAATAAAAATAATTATATTTTCATTTATTACATTATTCATAGCATAGAAAATAAATTTGCAAATATGAAAGTGAAGTGTCAGAGTATAGTCCAAATTTTGTAAGAGAAAGAGAAGAGGGGGAATAAATACTCTTGGGCATGTTATTTTATTGGACTCAATTAAGTATATATCCCAATTATTTTGTGTTAGAAAAAGTCTAAGAACTTGTTTAAATCAAATAAAATGACAAATTTTAATAGAGAAACAAATTTTAAACTCACATGTCTATATATTGTACTATTCAACGATATGATATAATTTATACAATATGCACTTATGCATTGGACGATTCATGAGATGATACACCCTTACGATACAAAATTTGTTGTACACGATACGATACGTATTACGTATCATACAATATTGACAACTATGCATGTATGATCTTTGGGTTTTTAAATCAAATTTAGTTAAAAAATAAAATAAATAAACAAATAAAATAATGACGTAAAAAATTGTGAAAGCCTCAAAACTTATGTGGCAAGCTTTCATAAAGTTAATAAAAAGTCAAATACTTCGGTTTTATTGTATATATAGATGAGTGTCAATATTAATTTTTTTTTGTGATTTGTGACATGTCAAAATTTATAGTATTTCTAGCAATAGCGTTTATTTATATATTTTTATTTTATTAAAAATATAATTTTTAATAGTTAAAATTTTGATTTTAATTAATATATATTTATTGTTTAAAATTTGGGGATTGGGAGCTTGGACCTTAGGCAATTGCCTAACTCGACTAATGGTTGGGCCTGCCTAGAAGTACAAACCTGACTTTCATATTTTAGAATAGAGTTTGGTTGAAGGGTACCTTTAGGACACTTTTTAATGGACTATTTTTTTTAAAAATTTGATATCACTTTTATGGAAAATATAAAAATTTGTGAAAAATCAATTACTATTTTTATTTTCAATAAAAATTTTAGGTATATGTAATGTGATCATTTGCTTTTTAAATTTTATCTTAGGAGTGAGAGAAGTGATTTGGTTTTTGTGTAAGCTATGATTTCAAATCAGGTGATTGCCGACTAGCGAGCTCGAGTGAGATGACAATTTGCTGGCATTTTTGTTGAATTTTTTGCCCTACAATTATACGCGAGTTTATATTGCTACCCTAGAGTTCTGATTCTACTACTCCCTCTGTCCCAATTTGTTTGTCCTTTATTCCATTTTGGGATGTCCCAAAATATTGTCTTGTTTCTAAAATTAAAACTCATTAATTTACTAATGTTCTTATTGTGCCCTACTTTATTTCCAAAATCATTTCAGAGTTTTAGTATTTGAATTTTTTGATAAAATTATTTAAAGGTAGTTTTGGAAATTTATATCTTTTTATATAATAGACAAAACAATAAATGATATTCCTTTAAAAAGTTGGATTTTTGAAACAGGACAAATAAATTAAGATGAATGGAGTATTTATTTATTTTTAATGAAAAGACAAATTAGTCATTTTCCACTCTCACAAGAGTTTATAAATTAAGAGAATTGTTAATGAATGCCCAAGAGAATTGATTTAGGAACTTTTTTTAGAAATATTTTATGGGAAAATAATAAATAAATTAATTTTTCTGTCATATTTTTATATTTCCCATAAAAATTGTGTTAAAACTTTCTTAACATGGTTTATTAATAATTGCCCTAAGAACACTTTTTAACATGATCCAAAAATGCGCCTGAACTGCCACCTGGTCCTCGTGCCTTACCAATTATAGGTAACCTTCACATGCTAGGTGTCTCCCACACCGTGCCCTCCAAAACTTAGCAAAAAAAAAAAAGGGCCTATCATGTCATTGCGGCTTGGTCATGTACCAACTATTGTGGTCTCATCTCCTCAAGCTACTGAGCTATTTTAAAGACCCATGACACCATTTTTGCTAGCCGAACTAAACTCCAAGCCTCTGAGTACATGTCTTATGGTACCAAGGGCATGACTTTCACTGAGTATGGTCCATATTGGCGCAACATTAGGAAACTATGTACGTTGCAACTTCTTAGTGCTTTAAAAATAGTCATTTGCACCTATGAAGAAAGAGGAGTTATGATCATTGGTCCAGTCACTTAACAAAGCCGCGGCAGCGCAAGAGGTTGTGGACCATAGTGGGAAAGTTTGCGAACTTATTGAGGAAACCACATGTAGAATGATATTTGGGCAAAGTAAAGATACTAGATTCGACTTGAAGGTGCTTATTGAGGAGGCCCTGACCTTGTCGGGGGTTTTATCAGAGTCTTACATCTTTATGATTAGTTGGAGTGACCAATTGGTCTTTTTTTCTTTTGGGATAAAACCTGTCTATTATTATTATTTTTCTTTTTTAACTTATTTAGAAATATTAGATAGGTTAGCCCCCACAACTTGAACCCACTCTACTTACCTTTGGTGATATATATATATATATATATATTATTATTATTTTCTATTTAAGATTTATGATTGTGGTATATGAAAAACAAGACATGTTTATGGTCCATTTGGATTGAAGGAAAAAGATAGAGATTAGAGTAGAGTAGAATAGATTTGACCTAAAATTAATCTATTTTTAGCCAACTCTACTCTACTTCTCCTCCATCCAAATGAATCCTTAATGAAATCTAAGATTTTAATTCTCCATAAAATCTTGCATAGGGACATGGCCGCCTTGAAAAACACATGGCCAATACAGCTTCTGTTTCACCTCCAAAATAAATAAATAAATACAGTTCCCGTTTTCTTCTTTCTAGTATTTTATTGTTTTGGTCCCTTTCTCAACAATTCTTTTACTTTTTTTTTCTTATATTAAAACCTTACACTATGATAGGTAATCAACTAATCTTATCTTCTACCACCCTATCCCACTTCCACAAGACTACATTATTTGAAATTGACAGCGCATATATATATATATATATATATATATATATATATATATATATATGCCAATAACTGGTTCCATAAATTTGGGTCCATCCAGAAGTTTTAACTTGAATGGCAGACATATTAATGGAGTAAACAATACTACTAGTACCATATGCTTTCCACATACTTTGTCATAAGTGTTTTATGTTGCAAGTTGTGCTTAGTTGTCTGTTACTATTACGTAAACTCACAATTTTTTCTTCATCATCTACACTTTGTGACAGAGTGTATAGTATTAATATTATTGTAGAGCAAGTGATAATTCTTGAGAGAAACAAAGAAAAAGAAAAATGTATATTCTGATTTCTGAGGCTTTCATAGCATAAGATAAACATGATGTTTTTTTGTGTATTTTATATTTAAAAAATGCTAGGATCACAATTATTTGCAAAACTTTTGCTACAATTTAACATGATAAGTAGTGAGCGACGGAGGAAAACTAGTAGGTTTAACCGTTTAAGTGAGTCTACACTTCCATCACTTGCAACTCACCAAGTGATGAATTGTGCAAAATTTTTGTAAATTGTTATGTTCTAGCATTGTTCTTTATATTTCTACATCTTTTATTATTGTTTTAAAAGATGTGGCTGCATCCTTTCTAGAACACTAAGCTATCAACCTGGCCTATGTAATGGCTGCATCCACATTGGTGGAATCATAAATTTAGTAATGTGACTTTACAAAAAACTACTTTATCTATTTTACACTCATTTTACAATACACCCAACATCAATAGATTTATATTTTTAGCTATTTGTAAAAAATTCATAAAAAAGTAGTGTGAACACAATAATATAATAATTTTATTTATTATTATTATTATTATTTTTTTACATATGAGCTATAGTACACAGCTACTTTTGGCCATGCATTATAATTGTGAAGCCAAAAAATATGGCTTTGCCTCCACCAATGTAGCCACATTTTGGCATTTTGTGGTGTTAAAAATAGCAATATGATTTTTTAGTACTACAAAATATTAATGCTCGACAGGATATAATCATCCACAGGTTGCAATATATATATATATATATATATACACACACACACACACAAAAGTTAAAAAAGCAAAGCATAATAGAATGCGTCACGTACGTGAACAAATCTTTTCGAATCACATATATAATAACCATTTGGTTTAGCGTTTTGGGTCCAAAAAACATGTTTATTTTATCTAAAACGTGATTTTTATGTGTTTGGTGAAATATCAAGGCTATCATAATAGACATGATTTCAGGTGCGTATGATACTATAGCTGCTGCGGTTGCATGGACCTTTTCTCAACTCTTGAGGTATCCATGAGTGATGAAACATGTACAGAAGAGCTAGAACGTGTAGTTGGAATGAATAGAATGGTGAAGGAGACAGATTTGTTAAAATTACCATAATTGAATATGGTGGTGAAGGAAAGCTTAAGACTGCATCCTCTTGGACCATTACTTGTCCCACATGGATATTATGTCTCCAAGAAATCACGAATAATAATAAAATTTTGGACTATTGGACAAAATCCTTATGTGTGGTCTAATAATGTGGAAGAATTTAACCCAAAAAGGTTCATAAATAGTAATATAGACCTCAAAGGATGTGACTTCCAGCTTATCCCATTTGGGTCTCGTCACAGAGGGTGACCTCGAATGCATTTAGGCCTTACAACCGTTAAATCTGTGCTAGCTCAATTATTGCAATGCTTTCATTGGGCACTCCCTAGTGGCATGTTGCCTAATGACTTGGACATGAGTGAGAAGTTTGGGCTATCAATGCAAAGAGCCAAGAACTTGTCTGCCATGCCAACCTTTCGCCTACTTAGTTAAATTTGTAGAAGAATTACGATATAATTTTTTTTTAAAAATTACTTATTCAGATTTACTTTGCACTTGGTTTCGTTGTTCCAAATGAAGAGTTGGAAAAATTGTAGCACCGAATCAAATTTATTTTGTGCTCACAAAAATAGATTGTCATAGGTTGGGAAGTTCTGCACAATATTTTTATTTAAAATAGAGTTGGTAAATTGTTAAAGTATTTGGTAAATGCCTTCCTAAAAATTGTAGCTTCAAAGCATTTTTACTTTAAAATTATATCTCTTAAATATTAATGCTCAAATTATGTCTTCAAGAGATGTCTTGATCAATGTAAAACAATTTCACAATAGCAATGAATTTTTTCTTATAAAAAAAATTCTTATATTTGGTTGCAAATCACATATGAAAATCAGATATCAAAGTATCTAGATTCTCATTCAATGCCCTTATTCGGAATGTGGATTAACTTTTAAAAAGGTGGATATCCACATTCGTATGCTTATATAAAGTTACATTTTTATAAATTGACAATTTTACCCATTCTCCCTACCTTTTAACCAATAGAAATAAAATAAAATAAAACATATTATTAAAAATTGACAATTTAAATAAATATTTTTTTTATTATATATGTCATTTTAAAAATGTTTTACTAAAGTTCTATTGAATTTTCCTTGACTTATAGTTTTTTTTGGTTTCTCATAATTTATTTGAAGGAAGATATATATATATATATATATATATATATATATATATATATATATATATATATAATAGGTTGCATTTATGAATCAAATGATACTTTAGGAAAAATAAATAATTATGATAAGATTTTAGAAAATAATCCAAATATAAGCATAAAATATTCTCAAAATTTTTATTAGATTCCAAATCAAACCAAACAAAGAATTAGTTACATTTTTAAGCATTTAGATTGCTAGGTATCACATTTTCAGAAATCTAAATGTTGGGAATAACGTAGATTTCCCGTCTCAAACGCCACCTTAATCTTAGCGGTTCACAATGTTACACTGCACCAAGTCTAACGTGTTGGAGTGTAATTCCAGTCATAATAACCTTTGTACAATCTTAATTTTTATTGATTACGTTCACCCTAATTAGAATTAATTTTTAAAACTATGGGGACAAGCAAATATTTTACTAAATAAAAAACAATTTTACATTATCTCTTAGGATTATCCCATGTTCACTTGTCCACAATTATTTACCATTTAAAATAATGAGAATTAAGCTTTATGTTGATTGTTAATTAATCATTCAAGTACCAATCAAACTTAACCAAGTTTAATCCCATGCATGTAACTCCACTCAAAAGTTATGATAAGTTTTAAGAGAGGGTGGGACAAATTATACTACACACAACACATTCTCTTAAGCAATGTGGGACGGTTATCTTTTTTTATTAGAAACAAATATACACACACAAGGGAGAGAGAAATGAGTTTTAATATAGAGGCACACTACAACTCTACTAAAAAACTAACAATGCATATTGACACTAAATTATTGTAATTGAATATATTTCTGTTCTTTGTTCCATAGTTGTTTCAATGTCAAATTAAAAAAACTAAAATAGTCAAATAAAATGGCCAACTACAATCTTGAAACACCTTATGGCATGCTTTAAGAACTGTGAGGCCTTGATCGTCAGCAGCGTCTCTGATATTACGTGTTTTTTTTCCCCTTGATAGACCCTTCCAAACCATAATGTTCCTGGTGAAGTTGTAGTCATTGCAGAGTTTCCCAAGTGCTCTGGTTTCGACTGCTTTCGAAAAGATCATTATGTTCCTCACTACCAAGTTGGTAGCATTCAAGCGAGCTTGGTCTAGATATGCCCATGTATTAACGATGGCGAGCTTGGTCAACTACCATGAATTTTCTGAGATCGTCCAGAGTTTGTCATATCTTGAATGTCTTGGGTGGGTGGGTCTCCACCACAGAGGCATTGTATAAGTTTGGGTAAGGATAGTAGGCTTAGGGGTATGGTTTTTAGACCCGAACCGTTTATAGAATCCTAAAAGAAATAGGTTTATGGTTTTTATGGTTAGACCGAGATCCAATCGAGGTTGAACTGTAATAATATCATAATTAATTTAAAAAATACAAAATAATATAAAAATTTGTAAAAATGAGTAATTTTCATTAAAAAGAACAAGATTATAGAGAAATTAAATAATTTTCAAGTACATTTTCACAAGTTATATATAAAAAAATACAACACAAAAAATAAAAGTATAATTGCACTTAATCCTTCAAATATAAAATTATTATTTTTTTAAATTCATAAAATATTACTTAAATAATAAAATAATTTTGATGTTTAACATATAATAATGTTAAGTATATTAGTCATATAAAATATTTATGATTTTAAATATATATATAAAATTATATATATTTTATAATCAAACTATTAGATTTTTTTTAATATATCTAAATTTTTTAAACTTAAGTTAAAAGTAATATGCTTTCATTTTATTGGATAAGAAACCTAGTTCTCAATTTCTATTCTTACCCGTTGAAACTTTAACTTATTTTTTCAAATATTGAGTATGTTTGGAACCGTGTTTGAACTATGTCCGGTCCTAGAAACCAGACGGTTCACCCATGGTTCGAGTTGTTCACGAACTTTAGTGAAATGTCTAGTTCTTGGTGCTAAAAAATCTGTCTTTAAGCCGATTCCTAGTTAACCCGGTAGGACCAAGCAGTCCAGTCTGGGTCTAAAAACCATGGGTAGGGGGCAGGGTGAAGGAAAGAGGAAAGAATGTGGTTTCTTTTTTCTTTTCTTGGGTTTTTGCTCTCTCTCATAAGATTAAATGGGTTGCAGGAGTGCAAGGTAGGGTGACTGGGCGGTCCAGTTTGGGTCTAAAAACCATGGGTAGGGGTAGGGTTGAAGGAAAGAGGAATGAATGTGGTTTCTTTTTTCTTTTCTTGGGTTTTTGATCTCTCTCATAAGATTAATGGGCCATAGGAGTGTAGGTGAGGGTGACTAATCTAAGGCTAATAGATTTATATTTAGTTTCCTCCAATATTTTAATAATTTTTATGGCAAAAATTTGAAATCGTTATGTTCTATTTGTTTCATTGTAAAAAGCAATGTCGGATGAGTGGCTCTGATGACCATATGGGAGGCTCTGGTAACTAGACCGCCAACACTGGCCATTGAACTGACAACCCCACCGGATGGATGGAGAGCCATTGTGTTTTTGTAAAACATTTTACGAATTTTTTAAAGGTAAAACATTTTACAATGAATTTTATAGTCAACGGAAAACAGTTTCAAGTTCGACAATTTTACAAAGAATAAACATGGGAAAATACTGAAAATATTTTTCATAAAACATTTTACAACAAAACAAATGGGTGTTCTACATTATAGAAAAAATAAAAAGACTATAATAGTGTTGCAATGATTTTGATCAAACTGAATGTGTTTACAAATTTAAAAACTGCATAATATAGTGATTGATATTGAGATGCATGTTTCAGGCCCACTCAAGCATGCAAATATTATTTTGATACATTAAAAATGAAATATTTTTCAAATATTATTTTTTTTTATAATTTTTTATTGTGTATCATTAAATGTATATTTTATTAGACTTTATTTCAACTTTTGCAAAAACAACTAAATTTGAGGAAGAATAACATATTTCAAATAAATTATTTCTCATATAAATCTTATAAAAATAACATCAATGAAATTTAATTATACTTAAAAAAATTAATGCACCACTTAAACTAATTAATATTAAAAAAAATGTATTTATCCATCCTACTAGTAATCTTTTAGGTTAAATAGAATCATATATATATATATATATATATATATCGTCAATGAAATTTAATTATACTTAAAAAAATTAATGCACCACTTAAACTAATTAATATTAAAAAAAATGTATTTATCCATCCTACTAGTAATCTTTTAGGTTACATAGAATCATATATATATATATATATATATATATATTTCTGTAAAAGTTATAAAATGTAAATGGTTAAGATTAATGATTAATTTAGTAAATTCACAATTTTTTAATTTTTAATTTAGAAACAAATACACACAAGGGAGAGGGAATAATGTTTTAATACAAAGGCACACCATGAATTCCACTCAAAAACTATGGCAACTTTTAAGGGAGAAAGAGACAAGTTATATTATACACAACTTAGTCTCTTAAGCAATGTAAGACATTTGCCTTCCTTTTTAACCCTTTTTTAGAGACAAAAAAACACACACAATAGAGTGGGAATGAGATTCTAATACAAATGTACACTACAAACTTTACTCAAAAGCTATGGTGACATTATACTATACTTAACACACCCTATTATGTAATGTGGGACAATATTTTTTTTTTTTTTTTTTTTTTTCTGAAGAAAAAAAACACATACAAGAGAGAGAAAATGAGGTTCTAATACAAAAGCGCAATACAAAATTCCACTCAAAAGCCGTTTTATATTTTTGTTCATTTGTTGGTATTCTTTTCTTCTTGTTGTTATGGCTATTTTGGTTGTTGTTATTGTTATTTGGACTTTTAATTTTTTGTTTAATGGGTTAAGGATATTTGTGGGGCCAAGATTATATTTTTTGAGCCCAAATCTTTAGGATTCTCAAATTAAGGTGTTCAATATTTTCTATTAGGGTGGTTATAAATAAGATAGATTAGTTTATAAATAATTATGTGTATAACTATTAGGGTGGTTATATATATATATTTCTTTTGAAAGCTAAGGTGTTCATTTGAACACCCTAAACTCAATGCGCAGCTGCCCCTGGCATGATAGTTGGTGATTAATGCCATTGGAGGATAGAAAAGACAAAAAAGCTTTAGAGGTATACTTAGGCCTATACATGGTGCGGTGCGACCTGTGGATGGCTTTTTTTTTTTTTTCTCTCCTCATTAGGTTTAGTCTCACATTGAGTCTTTGGCAATGTGACTCTTGTGTGCTTGTGTCTCTAGAGTGGGTTGTGTATATGTGAGTCCATTTTCTTATTTTTATTTTAGGAATCGTCACCAACCATTAGTTTTGTATTAGATGTGATTGGGCACCAAAAGGTATAATTCATTTTAGGTTGCCTAATTAAATAAATCAAGTTTTAAGGGTTCATTAACTAAACAAACCAAAAAGTCTTGAACCAAAGATCTTGAACTCGGAAGTTTGGTTACGTGTGGGGAAGGTGTTAGGCACCCCATAACGCCTATTCGAAAATAATACTTCATTTTAATTTATTTCAAACATTATATTTTTGTCAAGAAATAGAATATCTAGCATTTTGAATTTTTTTTTAAAAGGTTTTTTTTTTTTTGCTTTGCAAATAATATACATATATACATGTGAGTAAATATTTATATATAGCTAACATGTGATTTTTTTTTGGTAAAGATTGAAACATATATTAAGGAAACCAAAGAGAGAAATACAAAGATGTCCAGATACTTATGTGTTTTGATGCATACAATGAATAGGAAATCTTGTAGTTGTTACTGCAAGATCTAAAACAAAATTGACCACTATCTTAGGTACAAACAAAATTTTAGTGATCAGTACCTGCTGGTGAAGATTGTGAAGGTCCAAAAGGAAGTTCTGTCTTGTCACATTATCTTCCTTGCATTGTTGCAGAGATTTGCCAAATACCTATCATTACTTACTACAAAAGGTCTCAGATAACCTAGCTCTCTTGCTTTAATTAGGGCCACCAAAAGTGCTTCCTGAGCTGCTTGGTGTTGTGTCTTTTCCCCACTGCTTGCTCCTCCTCTGAATAGAATTGCCCCGTCCAATTTCCTAGCTTCAACAGCAAAGCCACTTCTTTTAGTTCTTTTGTTCCTGGTAGCTGCCAGCTTGATCAGAAGTTGCCAATTCTAACTGTAATCCATTGTTTTGTTCTTTGGTCTTTGAACATGCTTGTACCTCTGGCTTTGGTTAAAAGCTTCCTTGTACCTACAAATAAGAGATTGTGAGGTGAGAATTACTTCTACAGGACTAGGAGTTTTCCCTTTATGAAGTACCAAATTTCTATGGATCTAGATTGTCCATAGGATAGTGAAGATTGATTGTAGGGAACATAGTTTCATCTGTTCTGGAATACTGGTTACAATGATGTGAATATGCTTGTACCTGCAAATAACGTGCGAATATTAACTGTTAGGACATATGTGATTTATCTTAGAAATATATGTCAACGTTTTATGTAATTGGCTAATCTTTTGATATTACGCACTTTATTTGTAATTAGGTAGATCTAGGATGTGTTTAATACTTCAAGGAATAAAGGTTCAAGTCCAAGTATTGAAGCCATACAAATTTGTCCAAGATTCAAGTATTGAAGTGCAGGATTTTAAAGCTCGACAGCTAGTTCAACAATTAGTATCTATCGAGGTTTAAAAGAGCTGTTTCAGCCTGAGGCTCGACAGCTGCTCGATAGATAGGGTATCTATAGAGATTTATGAAGTTCAGTTTTTTAGAACTGATTTTTATCCAATTCATGAATGCATGTTTAGGCTTTCTTTTCTCACAATTCTAAACATATATAAGGCTTATTTTAAAGGCCGTCACATAAGAGAATATAAGGAGAACACATGAAAAAGGTGACCGGTGCCTTATTCTCTCTGTAGAAGCTACTGCGTCTTTGCGCCTTAAGGTTTTGTAACCAAGTGCTTCTTGATCTTTATTGTTGATGAAGTGAAGAATTTTGCAGTCAACATTCTTCTTCCTTAAGTGATGAGCGAGTCATGTACTGAGATTCATGCAACGGAGTGAGCCATGTACTAGAATCCGTGCATCGATTGGTTAGTCACGTACTGGGAGCCGTGCATTGAAAATAAGAGATTTTCACTACAGAACAAGTCCAATTATGTATTGGGGTAAGGGTTCAACTGTAGGTTGGTATAAGGTACTAGGATTTCTTTACTTGTAACCACTTGTTGTGATAATAGTGGATTCTTGGGAGTGGTGACCTTAAAATCACTCGGTGGAGTTTTTGCCTCGGAGGTTTTCTCCATTCGTAAATAAATCACCGTGTCAACTTTTATTTTTTGCTACATTATATTTTAGTTGGTGATTTGTTTGTGTTGCCACGTACATTGCATGTTAAATTGATTAATTAATATACTTGGGTAATTAATCAATTAATTCATCACAAAGGGTCAATACAATTTTGGCCTATCAAGTGGTATCAGAGTAGACATAGAATCAGTCTCCCTTCCCGTTTCCGACCACTTTCATGTCATGTGTGCCATAGATGCTGCTACCGTTAAACAGAGCAAGGCGCAGCTATGTTAGAGGCGACCTAGGACGTCGATTCTTCCAGCTTCTACAACTCCATCGACATAAGCTCCCTCTTCTATTATGGGCGTTGTGACTCTCGAGGATACCATGACATAGCTTGTGCGCATGGATGCTTGCCTTGACATTTTCAGTGATGAGTTGTGTTAGGTGAACACCTGTGTTGGTCATATTGCACGACTACAAGCTGTAATGGGTGGCTTCGTTGCTTCTCCTCCTCCTACTCTAGAGGCTTCTAAGGATGAGGATGATGATGCTGATGCTGATGTTGATGATGCTGATGCTGATGCTACTGATGCTGAGGATGATGGTGCTAGCTCTTCTAGTGCTGATGAGATGTCTACTTGATATACTTACCCTTTGTCACTCGTGACAAAAAGGGAGAGTAGTTTTGGATATTCGAGTAGTCATACTCATAGGGGGAGGGCTAGTATAGGAGATTTTTGTTAGGGGGAGTGCTTATGTTTTTTGAGGGATGTAATGAGGACTTATGTATCTTTTTCTTTTCATTCTATTTTAGATACATTGTTTATGTACCTTAGATCTTGTGATCATGTTGTGAAAGCAAACCTTGTATTTGTTGATATATATACATTTGAGATTGTTGTTACAGTTTTTTTCACCTATCTTTACATATGTTGTTTCTTTTCTCTCTTTATGCACATGCTTCTTATATCTTGTATGCAATCTTTTATTTTTGTTTCACATTAAGATGTCTTGATGAGTTTTGTTTAAAGTGTTTCAGAAATACAAGTTGTCAAAGTCTCACTTGCCATGAACTCTCTTCTTGCAAAATTTTTCAAGAGTTTGTGTTAGGATAGATTTTACTGTACTTAACAAATGAGTATGAGTTGAGTGATTTATGACTTCTCTCATATGTTCATTTGTTTGTTGTGGTTTTGTCCCGGATTGCCAAATAGGGAGATTGTTAGCATATATGTAATTCATGTTAGAAACATATGTCAACATTTTACGTAATTGGCTAATCATTTGACAAAACGCACTTTACTTATAATTGGGTGGATCTAAGATGTGTTTAATACTTCAAGGAACAAAGGTTCAAGTCCAAGTATTGAAGCCATGCAAATCTGTCCAAGATTCAAGTATTGAAGTGCAGGATTTCAAAGCTCGACAGCTAGTATCTATCGAGGTTTAAAAGAGCTGTTTCAGCCCGAGGCTCGATAGCTACTTGATAGATAGGGTATTTGTCGAGATTTATAAAGTTCAGTTTTTTAAAGATGATTTTCATCCAATCCATGAATGTATGTTTGGGCTTTCTTTTCTCATAACCCTAAACATATATAAGGCTTATTTTTAAGGCCGTCACATAAGAGAATACAAGGAAAACACATGAAAAAGGTGACTGGTGCCTTATTCTCTCTGTAGAAGCTACTACGTCTTTGCACCTTAGGGTTTTATAACCAAGTGCTCTTGATCTTCATTGTTGATGAAGTGAAGAACTTTGCAGCCAACATTCTTCTGCCTCAAGTTGGTGAGTGAGTTACGTACTGGAATTTGTGCAAAGCAATAAGCTGTGTACTGGGATCCACGCATCGATTGGTTAGTCACATACTAGGAGTCGTGCATTGAAAAGGAGAGATTGTGACTACAAAACAAGTCCAATTGTGTATTGGGGTAATGGTTCAACTGTAGGTTGGTATAAGGTACTGGGATTCCTTTACTTATAACCGCTTGTTGTGATAATAATGAATTCTCAGGAGTGGTGACCTTAAAATCCCTCGGTGGGGTTTTTGCCTTGGAGATTTTCCCTATTCGTAAACAAATCACCATGTCAACTTTTATTTTCCGCTGCATTATATTTTAGTTGGTGATTTGTTTGTGCTACCATGTACATTGCATGCTAAATTGATTATTTAATAAACTTGGGTAATTAATCAATTAATTTATCACAAGGGGTCAATACAATTTTGGCCTATCATTAACTCCAAAGAATATTTACAATCAAGACATGTGAGGTATACACATAAGTAACATGAGAGAGAACATTCAAAACATGTAATAGAATATTTAATATATACACAACATGCGAGTACTAGCTTTCATAAGTAGGCAAGCTACTGACTCAACAAAGAGAGAGGGAGTTGGAAGAATAAGAATTTGTTATCATCCACATTTTTCTCATATTCATCATGCAAAAAAGTGACAAAGAAAGCTTATTAGTGCCAAAGAAAATGTTAGGGACAATGTAAGCTTATAAGGTGTTCAAAAACTCAAGAGAAATGAGCCATGGACACAAATCCTTAACTATAACTATTCTAAGGAAAGGCTCAAAATTAAAATGTATGAAGAAAATTACAACGTCATATTTTATTAGTTTAGAAAAGCACATTTTTTTTAAGAAAAATTTTTATTGAGAGGTTTTTGAGAAACGCATTATTATTTTTTAAAAGATTCTTATTTATTTGCCCCCCCACACTTTTGTTGCTAAAGGGTGTTAGGGACATATTTATGTAATTGGCTAATCCGTTCTATCGCAATTTAATGTTGAAGCTCTACACAAGCTGTATTTGTCGAGAATTACGAAGTTAGAATTTTCAGATCTGATTACACGCATATTGTAATATATGTGTAGGGTTTCTTTTCTCATAACCCTAGACATATACAAGGCTTATTTTAAAGGTCGTTGCATTATGCACAGGATTATGCACAACATATGCAAAGTGTATGCAGACAGAATAAAAGCATATTGTGACCTAGTTCATCATTCTCTCTAGAGAAGCTACTACGTTTTTACGCCAAAATTTTTGTGACCAAGGAGCTTCCTGATCTTCATTATTGATGAACTAAAGAACTTTGCAGCTAACAATTTTCCTCAAGTTGGTGAGTGAGTCACATACTAGGATTCATGCAAAGGAGTTAGTCACGTACTGGGATCTGTGCGTCATTGGTTAGTCACATACTAGGATTCGTGCATTGAACATAGAGATTGCCGCTACAATACAAATCCAATTGGGTATTGGGGTAAGGGTTCAACCGTAGGTTGGTATTTCAGGATAGGCCATAGGGTTTGGTAAGATTCATTATACTTGTAACCGCTTGTGATTGATAATAGTGGATTTTCGGGAGTGGTGACCTTAAATTTACTCAGTGGGGTTTTGCGTTGGTAGTTTTCCCCATTCGTAAACAAATCACCTGTGTCAAATTTATTTTCTGCTGCTTTTAGTTATTGGAGATTTTTTTGTGCTACAACATTGCATGTAATTTGACTAATTAATTAACTTCGGTAATTAATTAATTTGCAAGTGGTCAATTCATTTTAACCTAAAAAGTGGTATCAGAGCGAGCACACTCTGATTAGGTTTTAATCTTTGCTATGTAATCCATTGACCCTTGTTTGTCATGGATAGAGGACAGTCTCTTATTATACCTTATTTATTTGATGGCACTAACTATGTATACCGGAAAGTACGCATGAGAATTTTCTTGCAGTCCTTAGATGAGAAAGTGCGGTAAGCTGCGGAGATTGGCTGGACTAAGCCAAAGGAAACGTCGACTGATTGGGATGACGTAAAGATCAAAGTGGCAAACTTCAACAGCAAAGCATTGAACACCATATTCAGTGCAGTCACGCATGAGGAGTTTAAGAAAATATCCTCAACTAAAACTGCAAAGGAAGCATGGACCATCCTCCAAACAACCTATGAAGGGACTAAGGCTGTCAAGGATTCAAAGCTCCAAAGGCTCATGACTAGCTTTGTGGAGATAAAAATAGAGGAGGATGAGTCATTTGATGAGTTCTATGCCAAATTCAAGGACATAGTCAACTCAGCCTTTAATTTTAGGGAAACCATTTTCGAACCTATGGTTGTTAGAAAGGTGCTAAGGTCTTTGCCTGAGAGGTTTCATGCCAAGATAACGACTATTGAAAAGTCAAAAGACATTGACACCATTCCTTTGATGGAGTTGATTGGCAACCTACAAACCTATGAATTAGGTTTGACTAGACTTGGAAAGGAACCAGAAGTAAGAGCATGGCACTAAAGGCCAAAAGCAATGAGACTGATGAGTCTTTAGATGATAAAAATTCCAAGATGAATTCTTACATCACTAAGCAGTTCAGGAAGTTCATGAAGAACACCAATGTGAAAGGTTTTGTCAAGGATTGTAAGCAATCAAGTTCCTCTCAATTCAAAAGTTAAGATAGAGGAAAGAAGGATGCTAGGGATGACAGTCAATATACTATTCCCTCCAGACCAAAGTTCTTCAGATGTCAAGGTCTTGGAAACATGAAACAAGAATATCCAACATATCTCAAGTCGACTGGGAAAAGCAAGGCCCTTGTTGCTACCTTGAGTGATACCGAGCCTGAGATTGAGTCAGATGACAGTGATGACGAGGGAATCTTGGATGCTTTCACTGCCACAATGGGTCCTACTGAGGGGATCATAGAAGAAGTGGATGGAGAAGAGGACTTGGTGGAATCCAAGT
This sequence comes from Castanea sativa, assembly GCF_040712315.1. Taxonomy (NCBI): domain Eukaryota; kingdom Viridiplantae; phylum Streptophyta; class Magnoliopsida; order Fagales; family Fagaceae; genus Castanea; species Castanea sativa. Next base: position 30,428,465 of record NC_134016.1, on the reverse strand, counting down.
TTGAAAAGATGAATGATCAAGATGACATCCATACAACCTATGCAAAATTATACAAGGTGTCTAAAAAGCATGAGAAATTGTATAGGTTATCCACTAAAAAGCTTAATGAAGTGGAGCTGGAACAAGAGGAGCTCTCTACCAAGGTTGATGAAGCCAACCAAGTCATTGGAGCACTACGTTTTGAGCTTAATGCAGAATTGTTCCAAGTTCGAGCTCAATTGAAGAGGACTTCTAGTGCAAAGATGGATGAAATGCTGAACCTCCAGAAATCAGCTTCTGATAGAACCAGCTTAGGGTATGAACTCTCTAACTCTTCTCATATTGCCTCTTCTAGTAGAACTGTTTTTGTCTCACCTGCTAATAATGTTAATTTTGAGAACAATGAATCTAAAACTGAAATAGCTAGTGAGAACATAGACAAGGGAAAATCTATTTTAGAAGCACCCCCTAAGATAGAGAAGAAAGAGACTAGAAACCCTAGGGCTAAGAAAGACAATAAGGCTAAAAATAAGAAGTCTCAACCAAAGAAGCCTCATTTCTGTCATCATTGTGGAGCTTCAGGACACACTCGTCCAAATTGCTAAAGTGGTTAGCTACTCAACAGAGCAATAGTGTGTTATCATCTAGTGGTCAAGGTTAGTTTCCACCATATTTGGGTCCTCTTGGAGATATTCTCAAAGCCTTCATGTTCCTTTCGAACTTGAACGGTTTCAATTCTTCCCCCTCTTTTCAGGATCAAAGGTTCGCACGAAGGAAAGGTTCTTCCAAGGTATGGAAGGAAAAAGGCTCAAAGTGATTTAGTCACTTTTTCTCTCTCTCCCTTTATGTTTATGCATAACTTGTTTTTTTTTTCTTTCTAGCTTTTGAGTCAGTCTAACTTTATTCTTTGTTTGTTTAACATGTTTTTATTTGTTTGTTTTTAGTTTTGTTTTATTTGTTTTTCATAAAATAAAAAAATACAAAAATATTGTGTGTTTGTGTATATTGGTACTTGTGTACCTTGGATGGCCATTGAAACAAAGTTTCTAAACTTTGTATCTCTTGTAGCTTAGATGAGCACTCTAATGCATAGCTAAGCAAGTAAGCTTTATGGCTCGTGTTTGTGATGAGTACGATTAAGTTTGTCTCTTTTACATTTAATACTCATATCACTCTTTTTGATGAGAAGGACTAGAAAATCCTAAGAGAACGGCATAAATAACCATCTCACCACTAAAGCCCGCCAATCATGTATAACATCTGTATGCTTCAGCATAGCAAATCGATGATGTTTTTGCTTACATAATTGAGTATTTCTTCTCTCTCTTTATATACTCGTGCATGATATGTTCAAAAAGAAAGCATGCAAAGAATATAAAAGTCAAAGGAATCAAAATGCTTTTAAATATGGTTGCAAACGTGTTTCTAAGAGATACGAGAGTTATATGATGTACCTCGAAGGTGATAATCCACATCAAACAGTTATGATTGTTTGTGAGTGTTTTTTATTCTCTCAAATCTTAAATCGTCATAGTATGAGAAACTTGTGCACACTTGTTATATTTTCACACGACACTCAAAAATTCTTTGCTACTCTTGATACATGTGCAGATACAATGTGATTTGGCTATTACAAGGAGTACATGTGTTAATATATGCTCACTAAACTATCTTAACTTGTTTTTGAAATATAAAATTGGTTAGACTTATTTAGTGTGTGGGTGTGTTTTTGGATCTATGGATGCTATGCTTATATGTCGAGAGATGTTTTGAGAGCTTAATATGTTGCTCAGATCTTTGTTTGAGTAGCGTGCTTGTTGAATTCATCTTTATGTATTTTTCCTCCTCGAAAAACTCTTTTTCCTCAAGCTTGATAGATCCTCGATAGATTCCTCTTCTATCAAGCTTTCTTTCTTCAGCCTCGATAGATCTTCGATCCGTCGAGATTTCTGGGTTTCTTCTTGACGGAATCTCAACAGCATCTCAATCCATCGAGCCGATATTTCTGAGCATTCTATTTGACCGATAGATTCTCGATAGATTCTTGATCCATCGAAGTGTTTTTCCGTTGACAGATCCTCGATAGCACCTCAATAGAATCATTTCTGTCAAGATTTAGTGCTTGACAGATCTCGCCAGCATCTTCAATCCATCAAGCTATGATTTCTATATATACAAGTCCGACGTGATTCAGACTTCGTTTCTCACTTCTCACTTCGACATAAAACAGTTCTCTCTCGACCCAAAACCCTTTTGCTCTCTAAAATCCCTTTACCCATCAACTTTTTGGCCTATTGCAAGCTAGAATCACTTGGTAAGTCTTCTTAATCCCTCTTTCTACATTCATTCATGCATTTTAGACCTAGGTTGTAGGGTTTTTCAAAAAATTTTGGGTTTTGAGTTTTTCTTGAAAATTTTGGGTTAGGCTTTGTGTTTTTGTTGCTATATGTTCATGCATTGCATTCTCTATGCATTATAACTATGTTTCATGCATTTTAGGATTGTGTGCTTGATTAAATTTGTGAGTGTTGTTAGGTTGGATTGGGTTTTGCCCATGATGCTATTATTTTTTGCATGTCAAATGTTTATGCATATGTTATCTCTTTTCTTTTGTTTCTAGTTGTGATGTGTTCTTATTTCTCTCTCTCTCTCTCTCTCTCTCTCTCTTTCTCTCTCTCTCATAGACTGTGTTATGGCACCTAAGCCTTGCAAATCTACTTCGGCTCAAAACCCTCTTCGTGGTTCTGGGTCTTCTTCTGATCCTCCTGCTCACATTCGGTTTCATGATGAAAAGGCCCAGAAGGACTTTTTGGAGAACTTCCAATAACGTGATGTTCATCTGGAATGCCAGGTTATCTTGTTGAACTTTTCTAACACTCCTCTCCCCACTGTCATTCGAACTCGGGGTTGGGCTTCTCTCTGTGAGAGTCCTTTGTGGTGTTCTGTCGGGTTTATATAGAAGTTTTACTCCAATATGCACGGCATCGATACCTCTGTGCCTTGGTTTGCTACTTACATTCGAGTTACACATATCGTAGTTACTTCAAATCTTATATCTAAAGTAGTACATATACCCAGGGTAGCGCATCTTGACTACCCTGGCTGTGAGCGTCTCCGGAAAGTGTCTAGAAACGAGCTTCTTTTTCACTTTTGTGAGACACCTTCCACATGGGGTGGTGAGCTAAACTCCCCATGCTCAGCCTCTACCAAAGGCTTGAGGTTCCTTAATATGGTGATGACATTTACTCTTACTCGATTGTCTCACTATAACTCCATCACTGAGCCTCATGCTCGTTTCCTTCTTACTCTTTTGGAGGATCTCTCTATAGATTTTCCCTCTCAGTTCATCACATCCATTCTAGAAGTGTATCTGGACACTGCCACCCATGATAAGCTCATTTTTCCTTCGGCTATCACATGGATCCTTCAGCACTTCTCCATTAATATTCCTTCCTCTCCTTACTTCACCACTATGGGTGCCATTAGCACCTGTTTTGTTCGGCGAAGTGAGGCCTAACTTCGTTCGAAGCGGCCATGTGTGGAGACGACAAATCCTACAGCTTCTGTTGTTCCTTCTTCTTCGGCTCCTTCTACCTTCCCAGCTGGTGGAGTGACCTTAGAGGCCATCATGGTGCAGCTTCAACGGATAGAGGCTGACTTTGGCAATCGTCTTGACTATCTCACCGATGAGATGTGTCAGATGAACACCAGAGTTGGTCACATTGCCCTCCAACAGACTCACATGGCTGGCTTTGTCCTTTTTCCCTCTCCTTCTCTAGAGGCCTTGGATGGTGATGATGAGGATGCTGCTAGCTCTTCTAGTGATGACGACCTCTCAGTGACTTATCCTTTGTCATTCATGACAAAAAAGGGGAGTAGTTTTGGTTTGAAAGAGTAGTCTTGTATTTAAATGGGGAGTTAGTATAGGACATTTTTTTATAAGCGGAGTGTTTATAGTTTTTGAGGGATGTAGTGAGGCTTACATGTATTTTCTTCTCTTATCTTTACATTAGCCTCTTGTATACTAGTCTTGTGACCATTTATGACATACATTTTACTTTATCTTCATATATATGATGATGTATGTTTTTCTTCACCTATCTCTTCCTGTGTTGTTTATTTTCTTTCTTTATACACATGTTTTTTTTTTATGTATGCAATCTTTATTTCTGTTTCTCATATGATGCCTTGATGAGTTTTTGTTTAAGTGTTTTAGAAAGATAGGTTGTGAAAGTCTATCATGCCATGAACTCTCTCCTTGCAAAGTTTTTCAAGAGCCTATGTTAGGGTTAGATTTTTGGTGTATTTCAACAAGTGATTTATGAGTTGAGTTTGTTGTGATTTTGTCACGGATTGTCAAAATGGGAGATTGTTAGTGACATATTTATGTAATTGGCTAATCTTTTGACAAAACGCACTTTACTCATAATTGGGTAGATTTAGGATGAGTTTAGTACTTCAAGAAATAAGTGGTCAAGTTGAGTATTGAAGCCATGCAAGTCTGACTAAGAAACAAGCGAAGGAAGTTCTGGTCATTAAAGCTCGACATAATGCTTTCTATCGAGGTTTAATGTTGAAGCTCGACACAAGCTGTATCTATCGAGAATTACGAAATCAGACTTTTTCAGATCTGATTACACGCATATTGTAATATATTTGTGTAGGGTTTCTTTTTTCAAAACCCTAAACATATATAAGGCTTATTTTAAAAGCCGTCGCATTATCCACAGGATTATGCACAACATATGCAAAGTGTACGCAAACAGAATATAAGCATATTGTGACCTAATTTATCATTCTCTCTAGAGAAGCTACTGTATCTTTGCGGTAAGGATTTTGTGACCAAGGAGTTTTCTAATCTTTATTGTTGATGAACTAAAGAACTTTGCAGTCAACAATCTTCCTCAAGTTGGTGAGTGAGTCACGTACTAGGATTCGTGCAAAGGAGTTAGTCACGTACTAGGATTCGTGCAAAGGAGTTAGTCACGTACTGGGATTCGTGCATTGGATGGAGAGATTGCCGTTACAATACAAGTCCAATTGGGTATTGGGTTAAGGGTTCAATTGTAGGTTGATATTTCGGGATAGGCCATATGTTAGGAATGCTATAAGCATATGGATAGTAATTTTTGTATTGAGATTTAGTTAGTTACTTAGGCTGCGTTTGGTTGGGTGTAAAATATTTTCCTTGTGTAAAATAATTTCAGGTGAAAATATTTTCGGGAAAGGAAAATATTTTTAAGTGTTTGGTGGTATTTTAAAAAATAATTTGGAAAATATTTTCAGGTGTTTGGTTTTAATCTTGAAAATATTATAGAAAATATATTTTTTACTTGTTGCTCACATTTTCTCATATTTTCTCAGCTTCCAAACAAATATTAACATCATTTCTCAGGGAAACACAACAGAAACAAAACCCAAAAAAGAAAATCATAAAATTTGGGAGAGAAGAAGGAAGAGAGAGAGAGGCGAGATCGCGATTGCGACGGCGGCGCGATCGCGAGATCGCAAAGCTGCGCGATCGCGATCGCGAAGAGAGAGAGAGGCAAAATTGCGAAGAGAGAGAGGTGCGATTGCGAGGAGAGAGAGGCGAGATTGCGAAGAGAGAGAAGCGAGATCGCGATCATGCGATCGCGATGGCGGCGCGATCGCGAAGGCTGCGCGATCGAGAAGGCTGCGCGATCGAGAAGGCGGCGCCGGTGCTGGGCTGCGATCTCACCGACGCATCGGGGGTTGGGGCGTGATCTCCTTAACTCTATCTACGCTCTCTTATTTCTCTCTCTCTCTCTCTCTCTCTCTCTCTCTCTCTCTCTTTATGCGTCTGAGTCCGGAAATAGTTTGAAGTGAAAATTTTCACTTCAAACCATTTCCGGGTCAAACCCATTATTTTTACGGTCCACGGAAATGGTTTTCCAGAAAATTCTATTTTTCATGTGCAACCAAACACACGGTGAGGTGTAAAATGATTTCCTGAAATGGTTTAAAGCCAAAACAAACACAGTCTTAGTTACAATTCCAAGCATGCTAATCAAATTTAGCATATGTTGGAATTCTTAATGCACATGAGGAATAATAGAACCAATAGGATGAGGTCATGTGGGCCAATGAGATTAGAGCTAGTCTCCTATAAATACATGATTGTAATCCAATATGAGATATCAATGGAAGAATAAAACAACTTCTTATGCATTAGTGCATTTCTCTCTCTCTTAATCTCTCTTTTTCTCTATGGAGGGTGACTGCGTTGAACTAAGTCAATTTCCTTACAATTTTTATCAATCCCTCTACAATTCATACCCATCCCAATTAGAAACCTCTAGGTTCTTAACATTTGGTATCAGAGCCGTCAATCTTGATACGGGTGAATATGACCGACAAGAAATCATGAAAATGGTGAATAAAGTTTCAAAGAGTTTCAAGGCTTTGTACAAATCTCACAATGCCATTTTAGAGAAGGTCAAGGCCTTGGATGAATCTAACATGACCATGAAGGAAGAGCTCTCAAGATTGCAAGAGGGTATTGAGAACATGACGGAAGAGGAGTTACAATCTCTAGATTCAGTGAAACTCGAATAATAAATCAAGTTCCAAGAATCTACTGCTATTGTTGCAAGTAGGGATGTTGATTTTTGTATCAAAGTGGATGAATATATACATGTACATGCTACCCTTGAAGTTCATTCGAAAGAACCAACAAAGAAGGTGATGATGATCTTCCAAGAACCAATTCTTGATGCACCAATGGAGGCTTCCATTCAAGAGTCTATGATTCAAGAATTGGCAATCCAAGTGTCGGTGATCCAAGAATCCAAGATACAAGCACCAAGAATTTTAATGGTTCTAGAATCAAATGAGGTCTTGAGGATACAAGAACATTTATAGGTTCAAAGAATCAATGAGACCTTGAAGATTGAAGAACCATTGAAGGCTCAAGAATTTGAGCAAAGTTTGGAGATATACGAAGAAGAAACCTTTATGTGCACAGGACCGCTTGTCAAAGAGAAATGCATGAATATGGTGATCAAAATGTTACTACGGTATTGGTACATTGGAAGATGTCCTTTGATGAAGATGCTATTTCACAACAACACCTTATGGGCAAGGCGTTTTCAAGGGGAGGGAAATGTTAGGAATGCTATAAGCATATGGATAATAATTGTTGTATTGAAATTTAGTTAGTTACTTAGTTACAATTCCAAGCATGCTAATTACATTTAGCATATGTTGGAATTATTAATGCACATGGGGAATAATAGAACCAATAGGATGAAGCCATGTGGGCCAATGAGATTAGAGCTAGTCTCCTATAAATACATGATTGTAATCCAATATGAGATATCAATTGAAGAATAAACCAACTTTTTATGCATTAGTGCATCTCTCTCTCTTAATCTCTCTTTTTCTCTATGGAGGGTGACTACGTCAAACTAAGTCAATTTCCTTACAATTTCCATCAATCCCCCTACATTTCATACCCATCCCAATTAGAAACCTTTAGGTTCCTAACATTTGGTATCAGAGCTGTCAATCTTGATACGGGTGAATATGACCGACAAGAAATCATGAAAATGGTGAATAAAGTTTCAAAGAGTTTCAAGGCTTTGTACAAATCTCACAATGCCATTTTAGAGAAGGTCAAGGCCTTGGATGAATCTAACATGACCATGAAGGAAGAGCTCTCAAGATTGCAAGAGGGTATCGAGAACATGACGGAAGAGGAGTTACAATCTCTTGATTCAGTGAAACTCGAATAATAAATCAAGTTCCAAGAATCTACTACTGTCGTTGCAAGTAGGGATGTTGATTTTTGTGTCAAAGTGGATGATGATATACATGTACATGTTGCCCTTAAAGTTCAGTCGAAAGAACCAACAAAGAAGGTGATGATGATCTTCCAAGAACCAATTCTTGATGCACCAATGGAGGCTTCCATTCAAGAGTCTATGATTCAAGAGTTGGCAATCCAAGTGTCGGTGATCCAAGAATCCAAGATACAAGCACCAAGAATTTTAATGGTTCTAGAATCAAATGAGGTATTGAGGATACAAGAACATTTTAAGGTTCAAAGAACCAATGAGACCTTGAAGATTGAAGAACCATTGAAGGCTCAAGAATTTAAGCAAAGTTTGAAGATCTACAAAGAAGAAACCTTCACATGTACAGGACCGCTTGTCAAAGAGAAATGCATGAATATGGTGATCAAAATGTTACTACGGTATTGGTACATTGGAAGATGTCCTTTGATGAAGATGCTATTTCACAACAACACCTTGTGGGCAAGGTGTTTTCAAGGGGAGAGAAATGTTAGGAATGCTATAAGCATATGGATAATAATTGTTGTATTGAGATTTAGTTAGTTACTTAGTTATAATTCCAAGCATGCTAATCACATTTAGCATATGTTGGAATTATTAATGCACATGGGGAATAATAGAACCAATAGGATGAAGCCATGTGGGCCAATGAGATTAGAGCTAGTCTCCTATAAATACATGATTGTAATCCAATATGAGATATCAATTGAAGAATAAACCAACTTTTTATGCATTAGTGCATCTCTCTCTCTTAATCTCTCTTTTTCTCTATGGAGGGTGACTACGTCAAACTAAGTCAATTTCCTTACAATTTCCATCTATCCCCCTACATTTCATACCCATCCCAATTAGAAACCTTTAGGTTCCTAACATTTGGTATCAGAGCTATCAATCTTGATACGGGTGAATATGACCGACAAGAAATCATGAAAATGGTGAATAAAGTTTCAAAAAGTTTCAAGGCTTTGTACAAATCTCACAATGCCATTTTAGAGAAGGTTAAGGCCTTGGATGAATCTAACATGGCCATGAAGGAAGCTCTCAAGATTGCAAGAGGGTATCGAGAACATGACGAAAGAGGAGTTACAATCTCTTGATTCAGTGAAACTCGAATAATAAATCAAGTTCCAAGAATCTATTGCTGTTGTTGCAAGTTGGGATGTTGATTTTTGTGTCAAAGTAGATGATGATATACATGTACATGCTGCCCTCGAAGTTCAGTCGAAAGAATCAACAAAGAAGGTGATGATGATCTTCCAAGAACCAATTCTTGATGCACCAATGAAGGCTTCCTTTCATCAGTCTATGATTCAAGAATTGGCAATCCAATTGTTGGTGATCCAAGAATCCAAGATAAAAGCGCCAAGAATTTTAATGGTTCTAGAATCAAATGAGGTCTTAAGCATACAAGAACATTTCAAGGTTCAAAGAACCAATGAGACCTTGAAGATTGAAGAACCATTGAAGGCTCAAGAATTTGAGCAAAGTTTGAAGATCTACGAAGAAGAAACCTTCATGTGCATAGGACCGCTTGTCAAAGACAAATGCATGAATATGGTGATCAAAATGTCACTACGGTATTGGTCCATTGGAAGATCTCCTTTGATGAAGATGCTATTTCACAACAACACCTTATGGGCAAGGTGTTTTCAAGGGAAGGGAAATGTTAGGAATGCTATAAGCATATGGATAATAATTGTTGTATTGAGATTTAGTTAGTTACTTAGTTACAGTTTCAAGCATGCTAATCACATTTAGCATATGTTGGAATTATTAATGCACATGGGGAATAATAGAACCAATAGGATGAGGCCATATGGGCCAATGAGATTAGAGCTAGTCTCCTATAAATACATGATTGTAATCCAATATGAGATATCAATTAAAGAATAAACCAACTTCTTATGCATTAGTGCATCTCTCTCTCTCTCTTAATCTCTTGTTTTCCCTATGGAGGGTGATTATCTCGAATTAAGTCAATTTTTCTACAATTCCCATCAATCCCCCTACAATTCATACCTATCCCGATTTGAAACCTCTAGGTTCCTAACACCATAGGGTTTAGCAAGATTTCTTATACTTGTAACCGCTTGTGATTGATAATAATGGATTCTTGAGAGTGGTGACTTTAAATTCACCTGGTGGGGTTTTCCCTTGATGGTTTTTCCCATTCATAAACAAATTACCTGTGTCAAATTTAATTTCTGCTACATTTAGTTATTTGGTGATTTGTTTGTACTACCACGTTATTACATGTAGTTTGACTAATTATTTAACTTGAGTAATTAATTAATTTGCAAGAGTTCAATTCATTTTAACCCAACAAAGGGTTATTGCATATTTGTCTCTAGGATATAGCCAAGATGTTGGGTTCTACAGATAGCAATTCTGGAGAATAATCACAAGATTTCTTGTGTTTCTCTTTGTAGACGCTTATTCTTTGCGAGCCCAGAAGAGAGGAAGGCCCAAAGTCATGGGCTAAAGAAAGTATTATGGAAGTGCCATTAAGCGAGTGGCAGGAACAACGAATAGTGGGTCTAACAAGCAAATAAATGGATCCTGAGGAAGTAAGTGGGCTTAAAAAGGCCCGGAAGAAAGTAACCATGAACCCATGGACTGTATGGATGTGGAAAAGTGAGAATGGGCATAGCTGCTACGGTAGGCCCAAAGTAGTGCAAGTAAAGAAAGTAAGGGACTGTGGAAAACCCATGAGCCCCAAGGGAAAAGTGAGAAATACTTAGGCCGAGGAAGCCCAAGAAGTTGGTAAAAGCCCATGGGAGACGTAGAATTGAAAAAGGGCCGAGGACGCCCGAGAGAGTAAGTGGGCCAAGGACACCTAAATGGAAGTAGGTGGGACAATAGGAGCCCGCAAGTAGCAAAAGGGCCTAGTGAGATCATTGGGCCTTCGGAGAAAGAATGAACAGAAAAGGTCCAAAGTGGCCCAGCAGGCTTGGGGTCAAGTAGGCCTCATGGCAGGCATGACAGAATTGTGTGGCAGGAAGCAAGTAACAGGGGCTGGGAATAAAGGCTTGGAACGGCTCACGAACAAGCATGGCCCAGTCCTCAGAAGATGCAAGTCATAAATGAAAAGTCGGGTGAAATAGCCCACGCCAAAAGAAGATAAAAATGAGCAGCAAGCTGGGCAGTTTGACGTTCAGACTGTGGTAGACAGATGAATAGCATGCAGGATTTGGACGAGCATGGAGGTAAGGCACGCGCAAAGCCCAGGCACCACCAGTCTGTACCCAGCCAATACAGGAAATGGTGAGGTCATGGGTCAGAGGTAAAAGGGTGTGGTCCGGCGGTGGGGAGGGAGAAAAACCCATTTTTGTGTTTCCTGCTCAAGCCCTTTTGGAAGCAATGTTCTGCTGGGAAGGCATGCGAACCAAAAGAGGCAAGGTTGAGTGGGAACCACCAGGTGCATGCCGTGAGGGGTAAAGGGAAGGGGAGTATTCACTCCGTGGCAGGTAGGAATGCCGCAAGGAGTGAGCAAAGCAAAAAAGCCTTCTCTGATTGAGGCAGGGTGGCACTGGCTAGGTGACTGACCAGTCAGTGACGGTCAGCAAAGGAGCCCATGCCAGACAAAAACGGTTAAGGGCTAAAATGGTAAAAAACCAAACATGGCTGGCCCTATATAAGAAGCCCTACAGTGCACGACTGGGGGAGGAAAAAACGTGGGGGGGAACCTCTGTAAAATAGTGGCAAGAATCATAGAAAATAGGGGAGTAAGAAAACACAGAGGAGAAAGGAGAGAAAGGACAAAAAGAAAGAGAGTAAAAAAGAAAATGAAAGAAAAGGAAAGGATTAAAACAAACAGAAGCGAGAAAGAAATAAAGTGAATGGAGTGATTAGCATCCACGAAATGGATTAATCTCCCTCTCCCCTTCCAACTCATGCACTATGTTAACCAAAAAAAAAAAAAAAGGGAAGAAATCTCATTCAACCCAAGTCACTTAGGCCCGTTCCTTCAAAGCAGCTAATTTCCCTTCAGAGAAATTAGTCGCATTGAGGGAGTGGTTCCCTTTCCTGACGCAAGCTCTATAAAATGGCCCATCGCGGCAGGCTAACATTTGTTTCTTTAATACGCTCCTGACTCTCCATCTAACATTCGTTATTCTGATACTATAGTGTAAAACGGTCACCCTTCATTGAGGCCCACTGACTATATTGCCTAAATCTCTATTATTTTCTTTTCTTCTTCATCATATTTGCCTGCTGTAGCTAACGTGATAATTCTGCCTGCTGTAAAGACCTGATCACCAAAGGGCATTGTTTGTGCACAAGTCGGACCAAGAAGGTTTGTTCTAGGACCGGTCCCAACTCCTCAACCCAGAAGAAAATCTTGGGCCTAGTGTAGCAGCAGGCGGCCCAGCCCAACACTTGCAAAAAAGGCCTACACACTCTCTAATTTACTATAAGCTTCTATGTATACCCATAGGGTTATATTTCATCAAAAGGCACGTATGGAGAGTTAAAATGTTTCATAAAACGGTTAACAAGGCTTGAAACCTTTTCAATCTCTCTGAATAGTCATTAGAAAATACTGTGAAAATCCTATTTCACGATTTTCGATTGGTCGAAAATTACTTTCGATAGATCAAGTGCTCTTTTCGATCGGTCGAATAGTGATCGAGATATCCAGAAACTTTAAGATTTTTTCTTTACCATTTTTGATCGATCGAGCCAAAATTTCGACCGATCAAAAATACTGATTTTCGAATTTTCACTTGAAAAATTCCAGAATTTGAACTTTTACTTTATAAAACAAAATTCTTCAAACTCACTTTCAAATATTACTCTCACTATTTGCTCCTTTCCTTACACGAGATCAATATATTTCCTTTAGTCTCAGTAGCTGTACTTGGAAAAAAAAATAGAGAAGGAAAAGCTTTGTGCTAGCCTTTGTTAGCGTTTTAGCTTAAAAACTTTAATCAATGATGCTATAATAACATGGTAATATTCTCCTCATAGGATCGACAAGCAGTTTAAAAATTCTCTATTTTTGTGTCCTTTTTTCTATTACGAATTCCTTCACTTTTATAGGCATTTATGTGAGTTCAAAACTTTAGCTTGTGAGTGCACAGTGTGTCCAGCACACACAAAGAGATCTTTTTCCTTATGATGATATTTGTCCTCACTTAAATGAGTTTGTTAATGAGTTATAGGCAAATCATCTGTAGAGTACAATTAAGTCAAGATTCTACTAGTATTACACTTGAAAAATGCTGTAGGTTTCTCTCTTTGGTGTGCAAACATCTTTAAAAAAGCTTATTATGCATATTTGTCTATAGATAATGGAGAATTATCAATGAAAATGTACCTTTGCAAGGTCATTTGTGTTAGGACAAATACTTTGGAGTTTCCCATTTCCAATAATTCATTCTTTTTTGGAGTTAATAATGTCCTTTAATCAATAATACCTTTTCTTCATACAATGCCCCTTTTCTTCATACATTGCTACCTTTTAGAGGATGAAAAAAAAATTATGAAAAGGATAGTAGGTGAACCCATAGGTTTGTTGATATGTGGGAGATCTTATGCACCACTGTTAATAATAAAAGAAACTGAAGTCACTACAATACGTGTGTCTTGTCACTTGTGAATAAGTTGCGATAGTTACAGTCACACACTTGTTCAGTCACATCTATTTATATATCGAAGAGTGTCTGTCTAACACTCCCAAGAGGTGAGGCCGACATAAGTGAGGAATCAATGGAGAGAAAGTGACTACTTTTTTTTTTTTTAAGAAGACGAAAAACTTTATTCAGACGAGGATAAACACGTTATATCAAGCGCTAAAAAGCGTTCAATAATACATGGGATTCCAGTATCCAAGTAACAGAATTGGAAATGTTCCTAGCGTACTAGACTAGGCCATGATGAGCTGCCTTATTACCCGAGCGAGGGACATAGACAAGTACTGCACCTGCCTGAAGTAGCGAATGGCTTGAAAAGAACCAGAGATAATATTGGCAATACTAGGAGGAGGAGTAAGACTACCATTAAGGGATTTTTTTTTTTTTTTTTTAAGAAATAATTATAACATGCCGCTAATCTTACTGTTTGAATATTTTTCCTTTAAACACCCAAGCACTTTGTATATAGGGAAGTACCAATTCAGTTACAAGGTTTTTGGCCATTAAAAGACTGAATAACAGACAAAGAGTCACTTTCAAAAATAATGTCAAGGAAACCAGTATCTCTAGCAAATTCGATAGCCTCCTCCACAGCCTTTGCCTCTATCTCAAGTGGACCCAACGGAGCATTGACCAACTTACTCATCGCTGCAGCAACGTTACCCCACTTATTTCGAACCACAATACCTACACCCACAGTCTTGAGAGAAAGTGACTATTGAGTGAAGGGGATGTGCTCCATATTTAAGTAATAAGTGAAAAAAAAAAAAAAACTTTGACTTTTTGAAGTTATTTTGTTTCTATTACATAAAATATGCAGGACAAAATTTAGTATAATATCTTATATCATGTATCTTACAATGTCCTCTTAAAATTAAACGACGTGGCTACTTATTAGTATCACCAAACAACGTTACAACTTCAAAAATCCTTCTCTTTCACCCACCTTTTCAGAATCCCATTAATGCCTACTACTTTGAAGAATCTCCAACAAAAGCCCAAGGGAAGGCCTTTCTACTAGGCCAATTAGGCAATTTATTTAAGACCCCCAAGTGGAAGAGGTCCCAAAATTTTGAGAACAAAGAGGTAGTAAAATATATATAGGGCAAATTACAACTTATCTACTTGTGATTTAGTCAAAATCTAAGTTGCCTACCTGTAGTTTAAAGTTTAACACTTTGCCCACCTGAGGTCTGCTCTGTTAAGAGTCCATTACCCACTTATGACTTTCTCCGTTACAAACATAAAAAAAATAACAAAATTTTAAAAAATAAGATCAAAAGGTGGCTTTTTGAAATTTAGAAGCTTGCTCAAGAATTTCAATAGAACACATAAATTGGCATTTTAGACTTGTAAGATGATGTTTTATTCTCTCTATCATATATTCATATCAATTTGTACCAATAGGACATTTCTATCTCGCTGTTTGTCACCGGACCCACCACCATAGGCAATTCTTCCTTGTCAATTTCACTTTGAAGCACTTTTGTATTCTCTATTCTAAACAAAGCCCATGACCTCAAGCTTTCCCCTATGAAGCACGGGTGCGGGTGCGGGTGCGGGTGCGGGTGCGGGTGCGGGACTCAGCAATTTTTGAAAAAGATGGGTGCGGGTGCGGCGGGACTCGGCGATTAAAAAATTATTAAAAATATTTTTATTTTTATTTTTAATATATTACTAAGCATACTTTTTCACATTATATAAACATATACCAAATTTAAGAGCAATAGTAGATAATAACTAAAACATGATGTTCATAAATTAAATACAACCCACAAGATTGAAACTAAAACATTCCATGATGTTCAGAAATTAGAATACAACTCATAAGTTTGAAACTAAAACTAAATAAAAGACAATCAAACACCAACATCTTCATCATCAAGATCAATAGATTCACTTCAAACTTCACTTCGAACTTCACTTTCACTAGTAGTAGCACTAGTGCTAACATTCCCAATAACTATGGCCTCCAACTCTGACTCATCAAGAGTAAGGGTTGCACTCTCAAGAATTCCAGCTCCTCCATGTATGTCGCTCTCATTCCAAGAGTCTCCTCCAATATCCCACATCTTTGCTGCTGTATGCATGTACTCCTCATTGCGCCTTGACAAGAGTCAAAGATTAGAATGCACATATACCAAATCATCAGCACGTGCAGGAGCCATTTTGTTTCTTTTTAAGGAATGAATGAATTTGTATGTGCTCCAATTCCTCTTAGCACATGAGGATGAACAAGGTTGTCCAAGAAGTTTAAGGGCAAGGGTTTGAAGAGTTGGAAATGCAGTGCCATGGTATTGCCACCAAACCAAAGGTTGTAAGACCCACCTATCTGTCAAGGCAGCTGGTGAAGGAAGCCTCCCTCCTGAAAATGCTGCAAACTCAAACTTCACCACACTTAATTCATTCCCATCTTCAAAGTATCGATCTAAACACTTGCTCCTTTCCATAGAAATTTCATAATCTCGATGTGGAGCAATGCGTTTTGGATTCTCCGAAAGCCATTCCATGGAGTAATACCTAGAGTTAAAGATTAAAAAACAAATATAAATGAAAGGTGTGTTTTACTAGAAGGGGGAACTAAAGAAAATAGAAAATAAATGTACTTACTTAGGATTTAAGGAATGAGCCAAGCAATGTAGTGGTGTACAGTTTTTAGTCCATCGATCAATGAGTATATCATACACCACACTCCAAAATGAGCAATGCTGATCATCTTCCAAGCCTTCGTGCTGATATATTACTGCTTTCACCTTCTCTATCATTGAATCCCACATCTCATACATAAGATGAAGACAAGGCTTATCTGTGTCGGCTATTCGTAGCATATCATAAATAGGTGCTGTGAATTCAAGGATATAATCAATATTATCCCACCAAAGATCACTTAGAATCAGATCTTTCACTTTTTGAGCTTTTCTAACATCATCCTCCCTATAAGAAGCCCATTGGTCACTAATAGCCATGGCTTGAAGGCATCTTTTTATCAACTTCAACCTTTTTAGCATTACAACAACTTGGAGCAGTTTTAATGGACAAAATTCATTAAACATTGCCAACCTCATTGAATGGTTCATGATAAAAACACGTATGAAGGATGCATCATCACCAATACGTGTAATCTAACTACATTCCTCATATGTAACTTCATTCTTTTCAGTGTTTTTTGCTGCACAAATATTCTTCAAAACTAGATTGAGAGTGTGGACAACGCAGGGTGTCCAAAATATTTTAGGATACTCACTTTCAATAAAAGATCCAGCAGCCTTCATCACACTAGCATTATCAATGATGACTTGGACAACTTTTTCATGTCCAATCTCGTTTATAGCATCCTTCAACACCCCAGCAATATAATGTTTGTCTTTGAACTTACCTGACCCATCAATTGCCTTTATAAACACTGGACCCCCATCTGATACAGCCATAATATTAATAAGAGGCCTCCTTTATGGATCAGACCATCCATCAGAAACTATACTTACACCATTTTCAAGCCAAAATTCCTTAATTGGTTTCAAAAGTCCTTCAACATGAGCTTTTTCTTTTTGCAAAAGTGTTGTTCTCAAAGCATTATATCCAGGAGGAACATAACTCGGAATGCTATGAGTAGCAGCATATGCATAAGAATTACGATAATATGGGTTCCTTGCAAAGTTAAACGGAAGCCCAGCGGTGTAAAACATCCTAGCAATTGTACTATCCAACTCATGTCTAGCATTATTCTGGTATGCTTTCTCCAAAGTATTATTCATAGCCACCTTCCTCCTCTTACCATCAATCGGATTTGTACTATCACTCCTTTCATGTCTCCGAAATTGGGAAATAGGTATAGGCCCACGGCCTGGGGGAGGTGGGGGTAAGGGAATTTGACTTCTCCGTTCTCTCTCTAACTTATCATTCTCAACTTGATCATGCATTTGCTGCATTTCCAGCCTATGACTCGGTGTCACCTTAGGGCACGGTTTAATTCCTTTATTAGGAATTTTTAATAAATGAGCCTTAACCCTAGAATAAGATCCCATATAAACTACACCACAATAATTGCACTTAAAGTATGTGTTTCCCCCTGATTTAACAGATGCACCAGCTGGTTTTTCTACTTTAGTCACATACTGCCAAAGAGAAGATTCATCATTTGGCACTTCTTGATTAGACGAAGGTGAAGTTTCTGTGCTAGTAACTTCGTCCATTGCAAATTCAATAGATTCAATTTAACCTACAAATAATAACTATTAACTAAATAAATTTAGAATAAATCAAACCAAGTTCAGAAATCACAGAATCACAAATAACAAGTTAATAACTATTAACTAAATAAATTAATAATAAATCAAACCAAGTTCACAAATTCACAAATAATAACTATTAACTAAATAAAACTAAGAATCTGAGTTGAGAATACTTTGAGAAATTCACAAGTTCACAGATTCACAAACTAAGATTCACAAATCACGTTCACAAATTCACAAATCACAAATCAAACTAAGATTGAAAGTGAAAGCTTTATTAATATCAATACCTGAGTTGAGAATGCGTGAGAGAGAGTTGAGACTGCTTGAGAGAAATTGAAAGAATGAAGACTTGGATTTTCGGCACTGCAACAGGGGAGACAGAGAGAGTGAAGGTAGAGAGTGAAGGGCTAAAGCTTGAAGACAAAGACCAAAGAGTGAAGGCAGAGATGGAGGGCAGAGCACACCGCTAAGAGGCAGAGAACACAGAGACAGCAGAGAGGCAGAGAGGCAGAGAGGAGAGAGCACGGCTGAAGTTTTTTGCTTTGGTGAAGTGAGAATGAAGTGGGCTGATTTGGCTGAAGTAGGGTTAGATTTAAGTTCATACGGTGCGTTTCGCACCCTTTTTTTTTTTTTTTGAATTTCGGCCTAAATCGGCCGTTTCGGGCTGAACCGGAAATTTCGGCGGTTTCGCCAGTATTGGCCGATACGGCCCGATTCGGCGCGATTCTGCCGGAGTCAGCGCGAATCGCACCGAGTCTACCCCGCGTCAGCGCGAGTCGGCTGGAAAAAGATGAGTACACGTGGCCGACACGGCCGGACGCCGCACCGACGCGTGAGCGGCGGCGTCCCTTGCGCGTCGTCGTGTCCCGCAGTGTCAGACGCGGGTGCGGCACCTCCGGTGCCGCGTCCGTGCATCCCAAGCTTTCCCTTTCTATCTATGATTTCTATTTCATCGATCTGGCATTTGAAGGTTTAACGGTTGCACATGAAGGTTTGAGTTGTTGAAGATGTGCTATGTGAAGATCGAGTTAGAATTTTTTGGGTTCTATTTGGGCGTTCTAATTTTGAATAATAATTTATGGTACAAAACACGCACATAAAAAATAAAAAATAAAAAAAATCTGATGTTGTTCGGTTCACAACATTGTAGCTCAAATCTTCAAAGATATTTCATCTTTCTTTCATCTGTTTTTGGGAAAGAGGAACATAGAGAGTTAAAAGATATACGAATACCCATCACATTTACAACTCACAAGACCCCTCACCCATCACCAAACCAGAAATATATAGTTCAATATTCTTCACATTCACTAGCTGCGAAGAACCCATTAACCAGCCAAAAGCCAAGCCATCCATAAATGTAGTTCAGTTCACAATGCTACTGCTATCTGCTAAGTAAATTTAGAACTCACTTTCACTTCTTATTTTTCTTTTCGTTTGACCAGATGATGTAAAAAGCTTGGATTTTTTAAGTGGGTTTGTTGACTGAAAAAATGGACAGTACTAGGAACTTTGTAGTGGGTTTGTTGTTTTGTTGATAGAAAAAATTGAAGGAGGAAGGAACAGAGAGGTGGGGTTGGGGTTTCATATTTTAGGTTTCATTGTTCTTCACTAATTTCATCCAATTTTCCATCTATTATCTCTCATTAGTGATTATTCTTTGTGTTTGGCTAATTTTGTTGTGTTGCTGTTCTAATTTGTATGCAAGATTAGTGGGTTTTAGATATGTATGATTGTTTGTGGACAGTGTTAGCAAGAGCTCAGTTGGATAATTTTTGTGTTCCAAAGTTCTTGAGCAAGTTTCTAATTTTTTAAAAAGCCACCTTTTGATCTTATTTTTTAAAATTTTGTTATGTTTTTTAAGTTTGTAATGGAGAAAGTCCATAGGTGGGTAACGGACTCCTTACATAGCAAACCTTACATGGGCAAAGTGCCAAATTCTAAACCACAAGTAGACAACTTAAATTTTGATCAAACCACAAGTGCGTAAATTGTAATTTGCCCATATATATATATATATAGTTTTAGATGAAACTCCAAAAAATCTGATATATTCTTGTAACCATAGAACAAAAAATCTAGAATATCTTTATAAACATTAGTGCCCCAAAAATTCTTTGGTCTAAATAAAATCAATTTTTCCAAAAAAAAAAAATCATCATTAACTTCTAAACAAATCAAGAATCAACTAGATAATATGCAAATCCGGTCTAAAAAATTATCTACAAAACAATCTCAAATCAAAACAAATAAAAAAAATATCAAATCCTTAAAATTTACTCGTACCTTTTCTCTCTCTCACTCTTGCTCTCTGCCCTCTCTCTCAGCTAGATGATGATAGTTTGCAAAAATACTGTCTTAAACTTGAATCTTTTTCTCAAATATGATGTTTATTATGATATTGATAGTTTAGATTTATTTTCAGAGTTAGAAGTTTAAAAAGAAATTTTACAAATAAAAGAATATACTCCAATTGACATACTAAATTATATAAAAAGGTTAGATTCATTTCCAAATACATGCATTGCTTATAGAATTTTACTAACAATACCTGTTACAATTGCTTCTGCAGAAAGAAGTTTTTCAAAATTAAAATTAATAGAATCATGTCTCAAGAAAGATTAAGTGGATTAACTATACTATCATCGAAAATGAGATGTTAAAAGAACTTGATTATAAAAATTTAATTAGCCAATTTGTATCTCAAAATGCAAGAAAAATATATTTTAAATGAAATATATTATAATATAAAAATATTAAATAAATATTAATTTAATTAATACATAAACAAAAAAAAAAATGCCCCATTTTAGTTCTCGCCTAAGACCCCAAAATGTTTAGGGCCGGCCCTAATCCCCCCCCCCCCCTCCCCCTCCCACTCCCAAAGATTTTAGCAAAAATCATTAGCTTGCTAGATAAATGTCAGACTGTATTTGTTGGTTACTAGTCTCCTAATTGCAATGATTGTGAGCTTTGTTTGTTAAAAATTGATATTTATTAGGGACATATTTTATGTAATTGGCTAATCCTTTGAGAAAATACACTTTACTTGTAATTGGAAAGATCTAGGATGGATTTAAGACTTCAAGAAACATGTTGTTCACGTCAAGTGTTAAAGCCATTTGATGTTTGACCAAGAAACAAGTGAAGAAGAGCTCTTCATTAAAGTTCGACAGATATCTCAACAAAATCCTTTCTATCGAGATTTAATGTTGAAGTTCGATAGAAACTCGACAGAAGCTGAATCCATCGAGACTTGCGAAATCAGAGTTTCTAGATCTAATTTTTAGCCCATGCTTATATATTTGTGTAGGGTTTCTTTTCTCACAACCCTAGACATATATAAGACTTATTTTAAAGGCCGTCACATAAGGAGAATACATGCAAAATGTGATCTAGTGCCTTATTATCTTTGCAAAAAGTTACTGCGTTTTTTGCGCCTTAGGGTTTTGTAACCAAGTACTTCTTGATTTTCATTATTGATAAAATGAAGAACTTTGCAGCTAACAACATCTTCAAATTGCTGGAGTTAGTCACATACTAGGATCCTTACATCATTGATTAGTCACGTACTAGGATCCGTGCAAAAGGGTGGTGTTCATATATTGAAGAGTTTAGAGGTTCTAACGCGGTAAAAGGTTTTTGCTGTAAGTTCATCTACGGGGATTGTAGAGTCTAAGGACAAAATTTTTGTACTAGATCTGAAACTTCTCTTTACTATAGTGAATTGCTTTTCGGAAAGATTTCCCTCCAGGTTTTTTTACTATGAAACTAGTTTGTTTTATTGGTTTTCCTAGGTCATTATATCTTGTCTTATTTATTATTCTGCTGTGCATGATATTGACATGATATTTATATTTGTTTGTTTTAACAAGTTTTACTCATAATAAATTTAATTAACAACTTGGATTTAAAACTTGTTAATTCTATTTATTGGGGTCTAAATTTTCTAACAATACTTACCCGTGCGACTAATTATTAGTTACAAATAAAAAGAAGTAATATCAATAATAAGTTTAAACTTAGATAAATGTGAAAACTTATCAATTCAACCGCTACTAAAATAATTGTCAAATTTTTTTTTTGGTATATAACATTATTCATATATAAGAACAAGAACTTATTATCCATGATCTATGATAATGCCAAGTAGCGCAATACTACGAAATTTCTTCATTTTACTTTCCTCATAATGAAAATTTTTTTTTCTTTATGTCAAAGAATTACAAATATCTTGTGTTGATGGGTAGATCTGTTATCTGTAGATTGCATTCGTTTTTTTTTTTTGGCAATAATTAATTTTTTCCACGGAGAGAGAGTGTACATGTGTAAAATGATTGAAATAGAGTACAATGATTGCAATTTTTTTTTTTATAGATTTTTTATTTCCTCCTTTTACTCGACTGATTGGCCGAGTTCTTTGATTAAATATTGCAAAAAATAGAGTTTTTTTGTTGTTATAGGCACTGTTCCAAGTTATCTAGGGGAATGAGGAGAGAGAGTGAATTTCGGCAACAGTGTTGTCGAAATTCTAACAAAAGTAGGAGAGAGAAAAAGTAAGAGAGAGAAATTTTGGAATTTCGGCAACATTGTTATCGAAATTCCTTCTGCCCTAACCCCTGCTCGAGTGAGTGAGTGAGTGCGTGCCCAATGTGAGTGCCCGAAGCAAAAAAAAAAAAAAAAAAGTTCTGTGGCAATCCCATTGCCGAAAATGGAGGGAAAAAGTTAAAAAAAAAAGAAAGAATTTTGGCAATGGTATTGCCGAAATAGGAGGGAAAAGAGAAAAAAAAAAAGAAAAAGAATTTTGGCAATGGAATTTCCGAAATAGGGGGGAAAAAGAGGGAAAAATTGGCAATGGTATTGCTGAAATAGGGGGAAAAGAGAAAAAAAAAAATTGGCAATGGTATTGCCGAAATAGGGGGGAAAAGAGAAAAAAAAATGGCAATGGTATTGTTGAAATAGGGGAAAAAGAGAGAAAAAAAAAATTGGCAATGGTATTGCCGAAATAGGGGGGAAAAAGAAAAAAAAAAAAATTTCAGCAATGGTATTGCCGAAATAAGGGGAAAAAGAAAAGAAAAAAAAAAGAATTGTGGCAATGGTATTGCCAAAATAGAGGAGGAAATTAATTGTGGCAATGCCATTGCTGATAATGGAAAAAAAAAAAAGTAAAAAAAGGAAAACCAAATGTGGCAATGGAATTGCCGAAATAGAGGAAAAACCATCTAAAACAAACTCAAGTACACTGAGTGTTTGATTCTTATTCGTACACTGAGTTTTTTATTCTTATTCTAAAAAAGTACATAGATTCTAAAAAAAATACATAAATTCTAAAAAGTACATGATAAAAAGTTATAGAAAAAAAAAATGATTGATGTGTACTGTAAATAAATAAATAAATAACTAAGATTTTTGCAGAGATTCTTTGCAGTGGTTTTGCGGAAATAGAAGGAAAAAAAAGTACATCCACAACATTTTTATTTTTACAATATTTTTACAACAAATCATAGGTGGTTAATTATTGCTGGTTCAAATTTGAACCTAACGCTAAGATATTTTTTTGCCCGAACAATAATAACTACTAACAACTTGCCACTTATAATTTGTTGTGAAAATATTGTCCAAATAAAAAAAATATATAGTAAACATATTTTTATCTTTTAGTAGTTTTTTTGACCTGGTTTGTGTATATGTCACGTTCTTTCATTTCATATTGTAAAAGTACTTGTGAGAGTCAATCAACCATCTTCAGAGATTCTTATTCTTTTTACTTTTTATGTAAAATCATCTTCATAGATTCTTATTTTTTTTTACTTTTTATGTCCTCCTTCAGAGATTCTTGTCCTTTTACTTTTTATGGCCTCCTCGTGATAAGTGATTTTTTGTCTTTTTATTTCACCTCTTCTAATAAAAGCAAGTGCCTTGCTGAAATTTCCTCACAAATTTACACTTCTACTTTTCATCTCTTCTGATTGTTTAGTTTTTCTTCTGTTTTGGTTCAGCATCCACAATTAAGGATTGTAAGTTTTGGGTTAATGTAAGTTTTTTCTCTTTTCCCCACTATTTCGGCAATACCATTGCCATTTTTTTTTTTTCTCTTTTCCCCCTATTTCGGCAATACCATTGCCAGAATTCTTTTTTTTTTTTTTTAATAAACTTTTTCCCTCCATTTTTTAGCAATGAGATTGCCACAAAACTTTTTTTTTTTTTTTTTTTGCTTTGGGCACGCATCACTCACTCACTCGGGCAGGGCCTGGAGTAGAAGGAATTTCGGTAACAGTGTTGCCGAAATTCCAAAATTTCTCTCTTACTTTTACTTTTTCTCTCTCCTACTTTTGTTAGAATTTTGGCAACACTATTGTCGAAATTCATTCTCTCTCTTTATTCTCCTAAATAACTTGCAACAGTGCCTATAATAACAAAAAACTCAATTTTTGGCCACCACCGTAAAAGTTTGCAGACAATTGTTCTTACATACATCCTCCTATATATGTTAGTTACAAAACTCAGCCAATAATTTACCAGGAAAGAAACTCAAGCCAATACTATTCGTCAAAGGATAGACGTATCTTTAATGTCCAGTCACCTGTGATTTTTGTGCACGACATTGACACGTGTTCAGATTGCATCTATTTATTTTTAAATTTTCTGAGGAGTATCCGATCCTTCCCAACAGGTGAGGTCCACATACTTTTGGCGATAAGACGTAGTGGCAGTCCGAGTCAGTTTTTACTTGACGTTGTCGGTGTGCGACTAGTGGGAACTTCCCATTATTGATTAAACCTTACACGTTTATCATTCCAATCTCATTTCAAAATCTTGTGTTAAAAAAATGTGAGACAAAATTTATCACTAAACTATTTTAAAAATGTGCTCTTTAAACTGTTTTTGTACTTTTTTATTTATTTATTTTATTAATTGTGAATTCTGAAAATTTAATTATTATATTATATATTTTTAATATATTTGTCAAATTTTATTAAAATTAAATATTAATTAATATTCAATCAATAAAATTATTTTTCATGCATAATTTTAAATCACTAATATTTAAAATTTAAACTTAGCAATAAATATTTGAATTTTTTAAAATTTTATAAGAATAAAGAATATTATAAAAAAAATGCAATCTAACAAATAATTTTTTAAAATTTACATTCTAAAAAAAAAAAACGCAATTTAAAGAGTTTTCTTTCGAAATTAGTTTGAATGGAAACTAAAAAGTGATATCATCTTATCACAGTTTGTATTTTCCACTCTCAAAAGTTTATATATAATCCCCAACCCCTTACAATCTCCAACTCAGCAAAAAAAAAACCTTCCAATCTCCAACATTCTAGCAGCCTTTCTTCCTCAGCCAACTCAATCTCCAAAATGTCTCCACTAACATTAGCCATTTTCCTGCTACTCCTTGGATCCATCATCTGGACATTGATGCCCAAAAAAGGACGTAAACTAGTACTCCCACCGGGTCCTCGGTCTTTACCCATTATTGGTAATTTTTACATGTTGGGTAGCCTCCCACATCGTGCTCTCGAAAACTTAGCCAAAAAATACGGACCCATCATGTCATTGCGGCTTGGCCATGTCCCAACCATTGTAGTCTCATCTTCCCAAACTGCTGAGCTATTTTTAAAGACCCATGACGCCGTTTTTGCCAGCCGACCTATATTCCAAGCCTCCATGATCATTGGTATGTCCAAAGGTATTGCTTTCTCCGAGTATGGTCCATATTGGCGCAGCCTTAAGAAACTCATTGCGTCGCAGCTTCTGAGTGCTTCAAAAATAGAGTCATTTGGACCTATGAGGAAGGAGCTGGTAGGATCAATGGTACAGTCACTGAAAAAAGCTGCGGTAGCACATGAGGTTGTGGACCTTAGTGAGAAGGTGGGCAAACTCATTGAGGAATCAACACGTAGAATGGTATTTGGTCGAAGTCATTATGATAGATTTGACTTGAAGTCACTTGTTGCGGAGACCTTGAACTTGATGGGGGCTTTCAATCTAGCAGATTATGTTCCTTACCTTGGGGCATTTGATCTGCAGGTATATTTCAATGTTTTTATCTTTTCAACTTTATTCACCCTTTGATAAACTTAGCCATTGATTTAACTTTTTTTATTTATTTATTTTTTAATATTTTTTTGGAGAATCTAAAAACAGTCGATTTTTCTTTTACATTTCATGCCTATTTCTTCGTCCACATAGTAATGTTGTTGGCAAATAAGTGTCTCAGTAGCGGTTAAAACTTCACAGTAAAAGCCAAATTTCAAAGTGGAAAGTCCATGAAAGTCATACAATTAAGTAGTGAATTATATTTATACAAATTTTTAATCCCTATGAGTTGTTTAATTGTGAGTTTTAATTAACTAAATTAATAAATCGTAAGATATGTGGTTTTAACACATCTTTTACTACTATTTATAATTTCCTTCTTCCTTCTAGTATTTTCTTGTTTTAATCTCTCCCTCGGCGCTTCTCTTACTACTACTTATTTTATTTGTTCCTTATTGATGATTAATTAGCTAATCTTCTCCCACATCCTACTCCTCATTGGCAGACAATATTTGCAATTAATAGCATGTGAGATTTTCTATGATCATAATATATCTTATAAACAATCGAACACTTTTAGTGTAAGTTATTTTATAAGTGCAAAATTCTTATAGATGGGGTGGAAGTTTCACACAAACTTTTTTTTATAAAACAAACACATATACTTAGATTAAATTAGAATAAAATTTCTATCATAAATAAAAAATAAAAATAAAAAACAATATATCCCATAATACTTTTACAATAAACTAAGTTATTAGTATGTCGGAAATCAAAATAAAATAAAAAAGATTATATATTATGGCCCACCACAGCCCAAAACAAGCTTAATAGTATCTCATAATACTTTCTCTGCAACGCATGTATCCCAACATCTTCAATAATTTTGGGCCCATCCACAAGTTTTTAGCTGTTGTGCCATGCATGAACATATGGAGTAAATGATTATTCTTGGAAAAATAAAAAATCTATTATGACCCTACCGTTTTAAAAGATGAGCATATTTTTCGTTCATGTTTGAGTTATGACAATAGTTATTGCAGGAGAATTTTGTTCCTTGGCCCTCCCATGCGCACTCTATATGCCACCTTAGTAAGTAGTGTTATGGAAGAAAAATTTTAAGATATAATTTTTATGTCACAATTTTAATGTGGCTGATTGTAAGTGATGAAAAAGATATTTAGCAACTTAAAAAAATGTTAGTTACATCTTTGTTTTACCCTAAATAATCTTTGATGGACATGATATATATGATAAAAATATAAAGAAACATGTAATTTAACAGTGAGATTTTTAAATTATGAATTTTATAAAAATTTATTAAGTGGTGTATTTTGTACCAATAAGTGTTATATATCTATAAAATCATATTGTATGTATATGTAACATACAAAAATGAAATTTAATCCTTTGATAGAAGGCATAGTTATTAATCCTTAATAATCTAGAATTTTTTTAGCAGGAAATGTATAAGTATAATAAATGTAATCAAATGGTAGATGTATCAAAGTTTTCATCTAATAAAAAATTATTAAGTGGTGTAATATTACTTCAACTTACACTTTATATATAATTTTAACCTTAAGAAGCTTATCTAATTAAAATCTATAAATAAACGAACTTTTTATTTCCACTTAAAACCTTTTTATTTTTGGGTTCTCAAAAAATAAAATTATTTTTAACCCTCTGGTATCATTCAATTATAAGAAAAAATCTCTCCTCTATATATATATATGGAGAGAGAGAGGATGGCTCAAGTAACACCATGTGTAATTTTAAAGTAATTTCAATAAATTACTTTTGGATGCGAATTTTATTATTGGATGCATGGCTCAAGTTACTTTTTTATTAGATGCAAATTTCAATAAATTCACTTTTAAATTACATCTTGTCTTTTTATCCTCCACATTTAAAAAATTTTAAGATAATCGGAAATTAATAATTATCTCATCAATAAAATGTTTAAAATCAATAATTACCACATCAGTTTGTTAGGTTTGTTTTTAGCAAAATTGGTGACATTATAACACTTTCTATCCTTTAGACAAAGATGTTTGCGGCGTTTGCCTCAACGATTCACGTTTTGAGAAATGGTATTGTTTACTTAGTCTTCTAACCATTCATTGCCCTCAGGGATTGACATCGCGCATTAAGAAAACTGGCAAGACTCTTGATGTAGTATTGGAGAACATTATCCACGAGCATGAACAAATTCCTAGTGGTGCACAAAGTTGTGAAAAGGACTTTATAGACATGTTACTTTCTTTGATGAATCAACCCATGAATCCCCATGATGAGAATTCATGTAAAATTGATCGAAGAGTTATCAAGGCAATCATTATAGACATGATTACGGCTACATATGACACTTCAGCTTTTAGCATTGAATGGACCATTTCTGAACTCTTGAGGCATCCACGGGTAATGAAACATGTACAGGATGAGCTAGAACGTGTAATTGGAATGAATAGGATGGTGGAGGAAACAGATTTAGCAAATTTAACTTACTTGAGTATGGTGATTAAGGAAAGCTTCAGACTACATCCTGTTGCACCATTTCTAATTCCACGTGAATCCATGGAGGACATTGAGATTAGTGGATATTACATACCCAAGAAGTCACGAGTAATAATAAATTCTTGGGCTATTGGACGAGATCCTAATGTATGGTCAGATAATGTGGAAGAATTTTACCCTGAAAGGTTCATAAATAGTAATATAGACCTCAAGGGACGTGACTTCCAGCTTATCCCATTTGGATCCGGTCGCAGAGGCTGCCCTGGATTACAATTAGGGCTTACAACAGTCACTTATGTTCTCGCTCAGTTGCTGCATTGTTTTGATTGGGTGCTCCCTAATGGCATGTTGCCTAATGACTTGGACATGAGTGAGAAGTTTGGGCTATCAATGCCAAGAGCCAAGCACTTACTCGCGATGCCAACCTATCGCCTAATTGGTTAAACTTGTGAGATAATTATCATTTAATCTTTAAAAAAGTTTTCTTAATTATACTTGATGTGTTTTAACGGGAGGTTTTCATCTATCTTTTTCTTTTTTTTAGGTCAAAAGAACAGGTTCAATAAGAAGAGTTGAAGACATTGCAACACCAAGTTATTTTATGTTACCTTAAATAAAATATTAGCTTACCTTGTTTACTGGATTCAAATGTACTGTGTCCTCCTAAAAATAAAATGTCATAGCTCACAACTTGGAGACTTTTACTAAATGTCTAAAATAATTCGTTAAGATTTTTAGCGACAAGTACCTTTTTACAAGTAGTACAATTAGAAAATTTCGTGAATTTCTCTCGTTGGTGTGCAATATCTATAAAACTGATTATGGATGTTTATTTATAAATAATGTCAACACCAAATTTTGGCACTCATCCACCAAACTCTAGAGTGCTTCACTTGGTTATCAAAGCAACATATTCAACACTAGGCAAAGGAGCATTTCTCACTTGCCTTTACTCCTGATCTTTTAAAATTAATGAACACACTTTGTTCATGGGGATATAAAAGATCCATAAGAAGTATCTGTCCTAATAACAAATGAAAAGCACTCGTTCAACCCATGAGAAACCTCATGATGCATTCTTGTTGCTAGTACTCAAATATGAGGTGTTTGGTTCACTTGATGTTATAACCTACATTCAGTGATGGAGCTAGAAATTTTTCTAAGAGAGGCCAACCTTTTGAAAATATTCGATGGACTTCATCGTGTTGATTTGTGGGATTTTTCTTAATATTACTCATTATAATACAATATCATCTTCTGAGGAAACAATATATGTTTACTTAAGTTAACATATTTGAACTTTTCAATAATAATAATAATTGGTAAACCACTGAGTTGCAAACTTGATAGTACTGAGAGTGTTAAGACCATTTACATGTTGGAGTTGCTAGATCCTTATAGAAGCTCTACACCAAAGAAACAAAAGAATTACAATTTTTAAAGGGCATTTGAAGCATTCAGAATATTCACTATCTTGTGAACTATCAAAAGACCTGTCAACAATAATATCGGCTATATCAAAGCATTCAATTTTCCCAACTACAAAGACATCAACACAATTAACACTATTTCAAGTGCATGTGAATCAACAATATTAATCCAACTTTGAGTTGTAATTGTTAATATATATATATATATATATATATATATATATATATATATATATATATAATATGGTGATTCTTCCTTTAATATTTTAAAAACAATCCGGAGGTGGCTAACGTGGTTGTTTAATGAATAGCTATAGCCCACGATCAATGTATACCACCAATTGTCTATGTACGGATGGAATAGCTCATTATGGAGGGTGCATAACATGGCGGGAGCATTGGTGAGTCCAAACGGCATAACCAAATCAAACACCCCTTTATTAGTAAGGTTGCTTGCTTGTCACACAGGTCGTCTTTGGCTTGTCTCCTTCCACGATATGCACTTGGTAGTAGCCCGACTGTAGATCCAACTTCGAGAAGTATCTCACGCTTATTGATTGGGGCAAAGAAGTCTGCAATCAAAGTGGATACCTATTCTTGATGGTTAGGTTACCTTGTTTTGCGCTCGATAATCAATGCACAAGGCTACCACTTCTTCTGGAATAAATAAAATAAGGGCTCCCTACACTTTTCCCTAGCAAAATAGGATAAAACTGCATTGGAGGCTGGAATATAAATAGGCCTCAATGAGTTCCTAAACTTTTTTCCTGAGCTCAACCAATCTTCTTAACTAATAGATGCTAGATGGGGGTGAAGGAAATTTGCCAGTGTGGAGCGAAAAAATAACGGATTTACTTCATTTATAAAAGTTAACATGCATTATGTAAGTTTCAGAATTTGAGAACAAGAGAGTGTACCTTGGAGCAGTGAATTTCAAAATCGAAGATCAAAATCGCTTGGGAACACTTTCAATCTTTACTCTAATTCCACTAACGTCTAAGATGTGTGGTCTCT
This sequence comes from Castanea sativa, assembly GCF_040712315.1. NCBI lineage: Eukaryota > Viridiplantae > Streptophyta > Magnoliopsida > Fagales > Fagaceae > Castanea > Castanea sativa. The sequence continues at coordinate 30,397,788 of NC_134016.1, read as the reverse complement.
CAATCAGTTCAAAATGGAGAAATGTCAAAGTGTCTAACACTAACATGCACCACTTCGCAATAGTGTTCTCACTTAATTCTCTACCGAAAATTCTGTATGTTTCTTCCTTTGTGTCTAACTGATTATCTAATTGGGCTGGCCTTTTGGGTCTTTCCAATTGGGCTTGAGTGTATGGCTTGGAGTGGGACCGAAAGGGACCAATAAGACACTAGCTCCAATGGGCCTTGGGCTTTTCTGTCAACTTTTGACAAGTCCAAAGTTACCATTAACTATATTTAATACCACTATATAAATATAGTTGCACTCTAGGCCTTATCTATAAATTATATCCCAAGACTTTATTGTACATGCAACCCCTTCATAAAATATTCGTAGTAATACAAAGTCATAAAAGAAGGCTATCACTTTGTAGATTACTACATCTTAATTCCTTGAGTACCTGGTTTAATCATTTAAAGTTATTCATTATATATATTTATGAAATCCAATTCCATAAATATATATATATATATATATATATATATATATATATATATACACACACACACACACTTTAGTAACTCCTTACTAAAGTGGTTAGGCCTAACTCTCTGAATAACAATCCCATTAAACTTATCTCAAGGGAATATTTTGTATTTCCGTTAAGAGACTATGAATTCTATTTTGAGAATATATGTTCCATCAACACTAAATGTGGTTGCTCAACATACTGAGATTTTGACCGTTACTCTAGATCTCACTCCTGATATATCAAAGCAACCTACACCTCATGATCAAGTCCATTATTCTCTTAGGATTAAGGGTTTATGCAAATATAAGTCGTGAGTTTATTATTCCTATGACAGTCGTTGGAAGAATAATAAATCTCATACGGTCCAGTTCAATATTTTTTAACTCTTAAAACATATCAACATACCAACTAAAAATCTCAATTTCCATGATCAAGATAAATCATCTTAGTTGATATGTTATAGTCTTCGCAGATGAAATGTCAAATTTTCATTACCGACTACGAACTACATTTTGAGTTTACAAGGAACTTGTGATTTACATCTTCTGTGACTAAATCACATAAATCACATACAATGCATCTTATGGACTATATGATAATGTCCCAATATTCATGTTACCATTATTTTTAGATAATAATAAAACAACTTTATTAAACACAACATTAAGTCATACATAATAAAATAGATAGTATCATACAATAGGATTTAAGGGCACACATCCTAACAAGGGGGGGCATCTTCTAAACCCAAGCCCAGTCTAAGCATAAGGGGGTTTGGCTTCAGGCTCCAACTCGATCTTGTGGTACACTGCCCTCCTACGGAACACTTGGCAACTCACTTGTGGGGCATGATATCACTTCTATATATTGTTGCTACAGTCCTGTTAAGCCAAATCGTCAACCATGTCATCATTTTATTTCCTTCCTTTTTAATATATATATATATATATATATATATATATATATATATATATATATATATTAATGTATGCTATAAATTTCGCTACTTATTTTCAATTTCTTCTTTCTCTTTTTAAACTTTTATTATCCTTATTCTCACAAAAAAAAAAAAAAAAACTCTTTTTCTCTCTATTATTTCACATCTACTGTTATACTTAACTTCTCCAACCTTTCTTTTTCCTCTTTACCTCATTATCTTTCTATTACTCTTTACTTTACCATTGAACTTCCTTCATCCTTTTTTCAATCTTATATTTTGACTTTCTTCTCCCCCATCTTATTTTGTATAAATTTGATATAATTTCTTCCATTCAGTTCGTCTTTTTTCCACACAAAAACTGTGAGTATTCTCTCTCTCTCTCTCTCTCTCTAGGTGGATTTTTGTTCTTTCTTATAACTCTAATTTAGGTTGAAGGTTTTTTTTTTATTTAATTTTAATAAGTGTTTTTATGTTGTGCTTTATAAATTTCCCATCTCAACTCCCTCTTATAACTTTGGTTGGATTTTGGTTTGGATTAATACTTGGTTTCTTTTGGAAAGAATTTGAGTTTATATCAAAGCAAAATCTACATGACTACTAATTAGAATGTGTATACCCATTGTTTGAGTAATAAGTTATTATAAAGTCTATATTTTATTCCTATGGTCTCATTTTAATTTTGGATAAGAAAACATTTTAATTTTTTGATGAGTTTTGATTATCATGATAATCTGTTTATTCCTTAAAGAGTTACGAGATGAGAAATTTGAATAATAAATTTAAAACTTATATAGTTTAGTTGTATATTAGGCAAACATAACATACTATAATAGAAGTTAGAAGAATATGGATCACCTTAAAAAAAATATTAATCAAAACACAAAAAATAAAAGAATGACATATTTGTAAAGAAAAAAAAAATTACTTGTAGAAATATATATATATATATATATATATATTTCCTTTTCTTTTTAAAAGACAATACTTGAAGTAATTGTTACTTTTTATATAATACACCTTATTACATAATATCTATAAATTCCTAGGCAACCTGGTTTAACTGAGTTGTCATTACTAAAATATTTTAGCAACAGTGAACAATGGGTTCTTATATATACAATCCACTATAGCTCAAGATGTAAACATTTTTTATAATATTTTATTCTCTCTTTTCCCAAATAAAAATAAAATATATCCTCTCTCAGTCTCTCCTCTTTCATTCTTCTCCATCGCTCATCACTTCTCTCTCTCTCTCTCAACAAACTTAGACTTTCCCCCTCTCAAACCAGTCCTCTCTCTTCTCCCAACTACTTATCTCTCTCTCTTCTCTCTCTGTTGCTTCTCTTCTCTCTTGACTGGACCAAATTCATGCTCTATTTGGTAGCGATGGTGGCGACTTTATGGGTTTAAATTGGTGGGTGTGGTTTAAATCAGTGGCAGAATTAGTGGATGGGCCTGAATTGGTGTTTCTAGGATTCCTTTCGGTGGTCGGCGGTTGCTGAATTGGTGGGTTAGGTTGCTATTAGGGTTTGTTTGAATAAGCTACTGCCAGGTCTCTCTTGTTTGAGTTTTGAGTTGCTGGGGGTTTATGGTTTTGTTTGCGGTGATGGTGGTGGCCACGGTTGGTTGTTTAGCTTTTAGGTTTGAGTACGGTGGCAAGTTTTTTTCTTTTTTTTTTGGGAGGGGGGGTGGTTTGAGTTTATTTTGAATCGGTAGTTTTGGAAGTAAGTGGTGCATTTGGGTTGCTCGACGGTGGTGGGTTGCTCAGTGGTGGTTGGTTGCTTACTAGTTTAGGTGTAGGTTTGCCAAATGTTGTTCTGTTTGGTTTGTTTCAGAGGAAGAGATAATAACAAAGAGGAAGAGAGAGAAATGATAAATAAAATGGTGGTGGGCAGTGGAGGGGTTGTTTTGGGTTGAGTTTGTGTGATTGAGAAAAAGATACTGAGAGAGAGACAAAGAGGATTAGAAAGAGAACATATATAGAAGAGGAGAGCAAAATAGGTTAGTGTTATATTTATTTTAGGGTAAACTACATATTTGGTCATTATCCTTTGCACTAGATTTCAATTTAGTCCTTCACTTTTTGTTGAGGACTCTTTTTTCGCCCCATATGGCACTACTTCATTGGCAACTCATACCACATCCACATATTATTGATTTTTTGGGTAAATCTATTTAAAGCCCAAAATAAGCTCATATTTCATTCAACTACACAGATTGGGCTCACATGGCCGTGAGATCCTTATTTCAAGAGGCGAATTCATGGTCCACATTTCCTTTTCATCAATTGGGATCATAACCCATGATATCATTAACATCAACATATGGATCGGGCTTAAGCAATGAATCAAAGCTCACGGCCCATATTACCTCTCTTACACTCATGGAAAGCGGCTTCTCCAACAAGAGCCCATATTTACATAAAAATAACAACAAAACCCGAGGTACGCCATCTCATCTTCGACTTATGATCCAAAGTTATGTGTCTCTTTGGGGAAACTTTGAAAGTCGTGGTTTGGAGTGTCAAGAGGTATGTTTAGTAAAGCTCCAACGGTTTAAAATTGATAAAAGAAACATGTTGCTTGGTGTGTCTTCTCCAACTCCCTGAACTCTAACGAGTCTGTGTGTAGTGGGTAACATATGGTAAACATCTCTTATCACATAGCACTTAAAATGATAAGACTCCCCGTTGCTCTTTTCCTAAAACTTAATATTCATCATATGACAAACACTCAATATCTCCAGCCATCTAAATGTTGAACAAATAACTATTCATTCAATCCCCAGATGTTCCTATACAAATTTAAAAACTTAATTATATTATTCTACATAAACTACATTACTTCTTTCAGCTAAAATCCAACTCAAACACATGGCCTAATCTGATTGGCTATCTTTAATCTCTAAATATATAGAATACTCATGATATCTATAATACCCAGCTGCTGTCTACCATAGTTAGACCAGATATTCCTCTGCTAGCTACTAGAACAGAGCATTAAATGCTCTTCTTACTCACCAAGATTAAGTCACAACACAATGAGACCTTAACTACATCTCTAAAGCTTCATTAAATATCAACTAATCATTCTATTATTTACTAAAAATGTGTTGTAATAGAACCTTGGACCAAAAATACAAACACCCAAAAAGGAAGCTTTTCCAGCAGAACTTCGATAGTATATTCAGCACTTAAGACTTGGCTGAAACTGATATCGCTAGCCATTTAAAGCTGAAATCCCAGCAGCCATCTGCTGTACCCAAAATAACAAGATACCCTTGAAAGAGATCTTACCATTTTTCAGCCAAATCCATGAAATATCCATCCCAGTAGCTTGACATCTAACCTGATCTGCTTCTACCCCAAGCAATAGCTGACTTATGACAGCTAGGGAAACTTTTTCAAAACAACTGTGACAGTTGACCTAACAGCCTTAACATTACTAATTTTCCCTTATTTGGCTAAGAACTAAAACCAACTAAGTAACTATCTTTTTCTTACTAAAATACTTTCTTTTTCTGCTACTCTTTCCCCAGTAGCTCTTACCCAAAACAACAAGAACACCTTAAACCTAAACATACCATTTTTGACCAAATCCTAGGATGGATTTTCTGAAGATTTGTTGCAGTTTGGGACAGATTTTGGCTAAGATTATACTCCCTTAAACTCAGTTATAAACAGAATCCTTCATCAACACCTCATGACAACCAATAGGGAAGAACAACTCTCTCATGAACTTATCTATTCCCTCTTCCTCTAATGATCTTCTTAAGCTCTCAATAATTCTGAGCTTCTGAGTTTTTAGTTTCTAAATGAGGAACTAAACTCTTCAGCCCTTAGCTCATAAATGCCTTCATAAGTCCTCATCCATCCTCCGGTAGAAAATTCTAGCAGTAAATCCCAGCAACATTGCTAAACACACCACAACATCATTACTCTCTTATACTCATTCTCTCACTCTCTATATTCAGAAAATACACATATCTTACTGCTTCTATCTCCAAATACCTAAACACATCTCTATACTCTTCTCTTACAAAATCTTTCCTCTTGGAAAGCAATCTCAACATCCTCTAGCAGAAGATCCCAGCAGAAAATCCCAACAGCATTGCTAGACACACTACAACACCATTACTCTGTTATTCTCTCACTCTCCATATTCAGAAAATACACCTATCTTACTACTCCTATCTCCTAATATCTAAACACAGCTCCATACTCTTCTCTTACAAAATATTTCCTCTTGGAAAGCAATCTCTACAACTTCCCCAGCAGTTATAATCTCATATTTTTACTATTTTTAACCTCTATATCTCTCATACTTCCCTATATCATACATATTACAAATACTACATCCCACAAAACATCTATATCTTTTACCATTTCCACACTTCTCAAGAGATATCAAACACTCATTCTAAAAGCCCTTCTCATGGAAGGCATAAACTTCTAATGCTAAAGCCCTCCTCCTAGAAGGCACCAAGATCTCATATTAAAGCCCTTCTCATGGAAGACATAAATCCATCTTACATAAAGCCCTTTTTCTTAGAAGGCACAAATACTCCATACAAAAGCCCTTCTCATGGAAGATAACACTATTCATAACTTCACAACAACTAAAAGAGCATTGTCAAAGGGAAAACTCATTTAAGTGCATGATAAGAGGGGCAAGCTTAACCAGCCCCTACACACAGCTGGATATACTCTCTCTCCCTCTAGTTGCACTCATTTTTCCCCTTCAATATTGAAGTTATCATGGCAAACTGTCTTTCTACCGTTGGGGTCACTCTGCTGGAATATTATCAACTCACAGAAGCTGTACAGCTGGAGCTACAAACCATACAAAGATAAGTGATTTTGCTTCCATATCTTTAAAAATACATCATTGAGTACTTGATTACTTCACATTTAAATACATATTACTTTATTCCAACTACTATTACAACTATTAATCAAAGTTATTATATCAAACACATATTACATATTTATTCAACCATTATCGTGATTCTTAGACTTTAGCTTGAATGGATTTGTAGGCTTAAAAGTACGCCGGTAGCCGTTGGACCACATGGCCCAATGTTGAGTTCCGAACGCAACTCTCCAAACGAACTCGGGTCTGGCAAGGTCACCCCTCCAAAGGACCACACGTGGCCGAGCAACCGAAAAAGGCCCCCAAACACTTTTAATTGTGTTAATTTGGTCTCTAACCTTTCAATACCGTGTCAACATAGTCCCTGCCATTTATCTCTTGGATGAAAATTACTAACGTGGTAAATGGCTAAAATAAAATCCTAGTGTAGCATAGTCCACATCATCTAGTAAAAAAATAGATTAACATGTACGATTTAAGTTTAAATTATCATATCTTTAAAAAAGAAAACACTCTTAAAAAACAAAAACTATTAAAAACAAAACCTCCAATTCTTCAGAGTCTATCTCCTCCTCTCCTCATTACATTCATCGCCGAAGTAAGCTTGAATTTGTTCTCTTTGTTGACTACTAACGATCCTCCACACTATTCAAGCCTTCGTCCAACGAAGCTCTTCGCCCCCAACTTTCACTATTAGCTCTTCGTTTAACCTCTCTCTCTCTCTCTTCCCCCCCCCCCCCCGACCCTAAAAGGTAATGCCCTTTCCATATTGTTTCTTCTTCCATTTTTCTCAACTTTACACTTCAAAATTTTCAAATCAATAACTCTAGCCTCCCAAATTTTCGTTTTCTCAAAGTATTTCACGAATCTTGAGTTTTGGAACTTGGGTTTAGATTTGGAATGTAAATTTCATTTGCTGCAGAAGCAGAAAATTGATTTCCCATGTTCTTTTCGATGAAAAAGGTTTTTCGGTTTGGATAAAAATTTGAGAGTTATTATTGTTATTGAGCTTTGAGCTTTTTGAGGCTTTAAGCTTTGAATCTAAGATCCCTCTATCTAAGGATTTACTTTTCCTGGTAAAATTTCACATTGAAATGCACATGTGGATATAGTTTGAAGAGCCAGTTGGACTGCCTAAGAGTGTGGCTGGTCGTTAGTAGTCATCGGAGAGAACAAATTCAAGCTTAATTTGGCAATGAATGTAAAGAGGAGAGGGGGAGATAGAATCTAAAGAATTGGGATTTTTATTTTTAATAGTTTTTGTGTTTTAAGATTTTTTTTTTTTTTTTTTTAAGATATGCTAATCGCCTAAAACTAGGTGTCCTATATGTTAATCTCTTTTTTTTTTTTTAATTTTTTTTTATGGGCTATGCCACCAAAGATACATTTTGTTGCAGTGAAATTTGGGTTCATCCATGAGTCTTGGCTTCAATGTCACACACACATACATGGTATGATTGCATTTTGCATTAATTCTTTTTTTTTTTTTTTTTTTTTTTTTTCGGTTCTTTCTTTACTCTCAAGAATAATAAAATATGGTTATTCTTAAGAGTAAAGAAAGAACACACACACAAAAGAAAAAAAAAATCAAGATCAAAAGCTTTCTAATTTATGCCCCTATTGTATGGTAAGATGACCAGTCATTTTTCCACGTATTCTAAATTATTACTTCTTTTATTATTTTTTTTTTGAAAAAATGTGTTTTGTCACTTTTTTAACCTTTCTAAAATACTATGCTACCAACTTGGTGTACGATCTTCGTATTAAAAAAAAAAAAACCATGGCGTATGCAGAGTTAAAATCCTGATATGATAATAGATGAAAGTTTAATAAAAACATAAATGTACTGAACACGTGTAAAAAAACCTTTTTGAATAACATAGTGGTCACTACATGGATTTCATTTCTTAAGTTTGCTCTTGACATGCATGGTGTGATTGCATTTTGCATGAATTATGTGGAGGAAGCTCATGTTGGAGCGGATTTCCATTTGTATTGAGTAGCTGATGTAGCACCTCCAATGCATGTAGATATTTACTACAATTTGTTAGGTTTATTTTGGTGACACCCTAACTACACTCTCTCTTTAGACAGGTTATCCTCAATGATTTACATTTTGAGAACTGGTATTGTTGGTTTAGTGATTTTCTAGCCATTTAATGCTTTCAGGGATTGACACGGCGCATGAAGAAAGTGAGTAGGGATCTGGATTTAGTCTTGGAGAATATCATCCAAGAGCTTGAAAAAATTTCTAGGGGTCAACAAAATCGTCACAGTGATTTTATACATGTGTTACTTTCTTTGATGAACCAACCCATGAATCAACATTGTTAGAGATATATTAGCCCATTAGTATAAGCTCAAGCCTAATTTTACTTTATGTGCAAGCTAAGTCTCCTACTTGTATTAGAAGTCTATTAATCTAGGGTTTAGTCTACTATATATACACATGTTACGGGGCCAAAATGGCCAAATACCACCATTTTCAGAAATTTGTAGCAAAAAAACACTGTTTCGGAACTAAATAGGGAAATACCACTTTTCAAGAACTCAAGTTTCAGAAGCTCGAGTTCTTTATCAGTTTCGCCACCATGGCACTGCTAAGCTGGAATTTGTGCGATTAAAAAAAATAAAGTGGTACTTGAGCTTGGTAAACTCGAATTCCATGCAATACAGTACTCGAGTTTACCAGGCTCTGAGGAAAACTTGTGCGATTAAAAAAAAATTGTGCGATTAAATATATTTATGTTTATGTCTATTTCTATGGTACTCGAGCTCACCAAGCTCGAGTACCTTGTAAGCAACTCGAGTTTAGTAAACTCGAGTTCCATATAACTTTTTTTTTGGGATAATTGACAAATAAACATAAACATAAACATAACAATAAGTAGCTTTTTTATGTTTTTATTTATTTAAATAGAAACATTGTAAAATATAGAGATTTTAATTTCAAAATATGAATTAATTTCTACAATAATTAAAATTGTTCATTGTATTCTGCATAAACTATTTCTAGCATTCTGCAAAAAATTATTTTCTGTTCAGCATTATTTAAAAAATTGTTCACTCTCTTTCCTGCGTAAATTATTCTCTGTTTTCTCATAAAACACCTAGTGAAATCGTGTTTTCTAAATTTAAATGCCAAATTTGAATGCTTTTTCATGTTTGAATTTCACAATAATCGAATATATTTTTCTGCATTGATAAAATCTATTTCTAAATTAATAAAATTTGCTCTCTGCACATCATGTTTATTGTATATTCGAATCTGCTTACTACATTCATAAAATCTTTTTTCTGCATTAATTAAAACTGTTCATTGTTTTCTCATAAAAATTGTTCATTGTTTTCTACATAAACTATTTATATGATTTTGCATAAAATTATTTTCTGTTTAGCATTATTTAAAAAATTGTTCACTCTCTTTTCTGCGTAATTTTTTCCTGTTCACTATTTTCTCATAAACACCTAGTGAAATCGTATTTTCTAAATTTAAACGCCAAATCTAAATGCTTTTTCAGCATTTTGAATTTCACAATAATCGAATTTGTTTTTCTGCATTGATAAAATCTATTTCTACATTAATAAAATTTTCTCTCTGCACATCATGTTTACTGTATATTCGAATCTGCTTACTACATTCATAAAATCTGTTTTCTGCATTAATTAAAACTGTTCATTGTTTTCTCATAATAATTTTTCACTGTTTTCTGCAAAAACTATTTCTATGATTTTGCATAAAATTATTTTCTGTTTAGCATTATTTAAAAAATTGTTCACTCTCTTTTTTGCGTAAATTATTTTCTGTTCACTATTTAAAAAATTGTTCACTGTTTTCTTATAAAACACCTACTGAAATCATGTTTTCTAAATTTAAATGCCAAATTGGAATGCTTTCTCATACTTAAATTTCACAATAATCAAATTTGTTTTTCTACATTGATAAAATCTATTTCTACATTAATAAAATTTTCTTTCTGCACTCATGTTTACTGTATATTCGAATCTGCTTATTGCATTCATAAAATTTGTTTTCTGCATTAATTATTACTGTTCATTGTTTTCTCATAAAAATTGTTCACTGTTTTCTCGGGAGTAGTGACCTTAAAATCACCCGATGGGGGTTTTTGCCATGTTAGTTTTCCCCATTCAAAAACAAATCACTGTGTCAATTAATTTTCTCTGCACCTAGTTTAATTGGTGATTTGTTTGTGCTACCACGCGCTTTGCATGTTAATTTGATTAATTAATAAACCTGGCTAATTAATCAATTAATTAATTACTAGGGGTCAATACGTTTTTGGCCTATCAAATTTCGTTGAAAGTACAAAATCGTGAAAATTCAAGAGAAAATTGTGTACATTAGATGTACAGATTGTTCGAATTTGTAAAAAACAAAATTTATTCGTTGAATGTATAAAATCTTGAAAGTACAAAATAAAATTGTGTAAATTAGATGTACAGATAGTCTGAATTTGTTGAAAAGTTTGGATTCGTTAAATGTACAAAATCATGAAAATTAAACCGTGCCGAGCTGTTGAGCAGCACGTGTGAAACAGTGGCGTCTATTGGCGCATGTGGTTCGTATGACTACAGTTGGTGCTACAGCAGAGGGCTAGTGACTTGTCTTCAAAAAAGTACTCATGCCATAGTTGGTGCTACATCATATTTACTGTATATTCAAATCTGCTTACTACATTCATAAAATCTGTTTTCTACATTAATTAAAATTGTTCACTGTTTTCTCATAAAAATTGTTCACTATTTTCTGCATAAACTATTTTAACATTCTGTATAAAATTATTTTCTGTTCAGCATTATTTGAAAAATTGTTCACTATTTTTTCTGCATAAATTATTCACTGTTCATTAGGTGTTTTATGATCCGGATGCTCTAATACCAATGACTACCCAAGAGAGAGCACAGCAGTAATATGGAAGCATAAACAATGATAAAATAGATAATAAAGAGAGTAAATAACAAAATAGATATATTCAAAATAAGGTTAAAATGGAGTATGGAATATGAAAACAGAAACTAGTAAAATCTTGCTTGAATAAAAACTTCAGTCTTTGATAAACTTGAAAACAAACTGTTGTCTTTGATACAAGCTTGAAAATAAAACTATCTGAAGAGAAAGGTTACAAGATTACAAGAGGGGGAGAGGGTACAAAAGTTTTTTTGAGGGAGAGGGAAGGCTATTACAAAAGGCTTTCTAAAACTTGGAACTTAAAATTTTAGAATCTTAGAAACTTAGAAACTTAGAAACTTGTCTTTTGTCTTCATAGAAATAGTTTATGCAGAAAATAGTGAACAATTTTTATGAGAAAATAATGAATAGTTTTAATTAATGCAGAAAAAAAATTTTATGAATGCAGTAAGCATATTCGAATATACAGTAAACATGATGTGCAGAGAGCAAATTTTATTAATGTAGAAATAGATTTTATCAATGTAGAAAAATAGATTCGATTATTGTGAAATTCAAACATGAAAAAGCATTCAGATTTGGTGTTTAAATTTAGAAAACACGATTTCACTAGGTGTTTTATGAGAAAACAGTGAACAATTTTTTAAATACTGAATAGGAAATAATTTACGCAGAAAAGAGAGTGAACAATTTTTTAAATAATGCTGGACAGAAAATAATTTTATGTAAAATCGTAGAAATAGTTTATGTAGAAAACAGTGAACAATTTTTATGAGAAAACAATAAACAGTTTTAATTAATGCACAAAACAGATTTTATGAATGTAGTAAGCATATTCGAATATACAGCAAACATGATGTGCAGAGAGCAAATTTTATTAATGTAGAAATAGATTTTATCAATGCAAAAAAATAGATTCGATTATTGTGAAATTCAAACATGAAAAAGCATTTAGATTTGGTGTTTAAATTTAGAAAACACGATTTCACTAGGTGTTTTATGAGAAAACAGTGAACAATTTTTTAAATAGTGAACAGAGATTAATTTACGTAGAAAAGAGAGTGAACAATTTTTTAAATAATGCTTAACAGAAAATAATTTTATGCAGAATGCTAGAAATAGTTTATGCAGAAAACAATGAACAATTTTAATTAATGTAGAAATTAATTCATATTTTGAAATTAAAATCTCTATATTTTACAATGCTTCTATTTAAATAAATAAAAACATAAAAAGCTACTTATTGTTATGTTTATGTTTATTTGTCGATTATCTAAAAAAAAAAAATTACAAGGAACTCGAGTTTACTAAACTCGAGTTCCTTTCAAGGTACTCGAGCTTGGTGAGCTTGAGTACCATAGAAATAAACATAAACATAATGTTTTTTTTTATAATAGGCACTCGAGCATGGTATTCTTGAGTACTGTGTTGCATGAAACTTGAGTTTACCAAGCTCGAGTACCACATTATTGTTTTTAATCGTACAAATTCTAGCTCAGCAGTGCCACGGTGGCAGAACTGATGAGGAACTCGAGTTTCTGAAACTCGAGTTCTAGAAAAGTGGTATTTCCCTATTTAATTCCGAAACAATGTTTTTTTGCTACAAATTTCAGAAAATGGTGGTATTTGGCCATTTTGGCCCCCATGTTATGGTTCATTGTAACACATGATTTGTACTACACTCTAATATATTATTGATGTAGCCCTTTAGGGTTTCCTCCGTGGATGTAGGCCTTTAGGCTGAACCACGTAATTCTTGTGTGTTATTGTGTTCTATACTTTATGCTTTTGCTTCCGCATACTAGCATATTCAACATGATGTATCAATGCTAATATTTGACATGGTATTAGAGCCACCTTCCTATGGCCATGGTTTTCTGTCATTATGGTGTATTAAGAGAAATATTTGTCTTCCTCAGTGTTTCTTCACTGCGTTCATCTTCTTTAGCTTCCCACTGCTGCTGTCAAATCTCTCCGGTATAGTCATGCCATCGATAGAAGTCGCATCAACACTACAAGACCATTACCTTTCTCAAACCACCGTCACAGAGCCAAACTTCATTCAAGGGATCTTCTCAACCTTATCAAATCTCAAGATTTCATCAAGTTTCCACCTTGAATTTGAGAGGGGGTGTTAGAGATATATTAGCCCATTAGTATAAGCCCAAGCCTAATTCTACTTTGTGTACAAGCCAAGTCTCCTACTTGTACTAGAAGTCTATTAGTCTAGGGTTTAGTCTACTATATATACACATGTTATGGTTCATTGTAACACAGGATTTGTACTACACTCTAATATATTATTGATGTAGCCCTTTAGGGTCTTCTCTGTGGATGTAGGCCGTTAGGCTGAACCACGTAATCCTCGTGTGTTATTGTGTTCTATACTTTATGTTTTTGCTTCTGCATCTATACTAGCATATTCAACATGGTGTATCAATACTAATATTTAACATACATGATGAACATGTGTACATAATCAATTGGGCAAGCATCAAGGCAATCATAATAGACATAATTTCGGGTGCATACGACACTTCATCTACTGCAATTGAGTGGACTTTTCTAAACTCTTGAGGCATCCATGGGTAATGAAACATGTACATGAAGAGCTAGAAGGTGTAGTTGGAATGAAAAGAATGGTGGACGAGAAAGCTTAAGACTACATACTTGGATATGGTGGTGAAGGAAAGCTTAAGACTACATCATGTTGCACCATTACTAGTCCCACATGAATCAATGGAGGACATTGAGATCGGTGGATATTACGTATCAAAGAAATCAAGGCTAATAATAAACTTTTGGGCTATAGGACAAGATCTTGATGCGTGGTCAGATAATGTGGTAGAATTTTACCCTGAAAGGTTTATGAATAATAATATAGACACTAGAGGATGTGATTTTCAGCTCATCCCATTTGGGTCTGGTCGCAAAGGGGGCCCCGGAATACAATTGGGCCTTACAACTGTTAAATATGTTCTAGCAAAATTATTGCATTGTTTTCACTCGGTTCTCCCCCCTCCCCCGGCATTTTGCCTAATGAGTTGGACATGAGCATGGTTGTCAAAATCACGGTTTGGATCGTAAGATCGCAGATTTTACGATCCCACCTCACCAAAATGTTTAAAATCGCGTTAGGATCATAAAAATGGTAGGATCGTATGTAGGATCGTGTAGGATCGTATGGGATCCTACTGATTCTACCGATCCTACCAAAACATCAGTTTTTGGTTTTTTTTTTTTTTTTAAGGGATAAATTTTTGGTTTTGATGAAACTTTAAGGGTTTTTATTCTTCTATGTTGTGATGGAATGGCTTTTTATTTTTCATTTTTTATAAAATTATGTTAACATAAGCAAATTTTTTCTAGTTTTTAGTTCACTTGTAACAAAAATGAAGGAATGCTTCATCATTTCTAAATGAAGAATGTATATTGGCTTTGCTACATTTTAAGCTATAATGTTGTTAAATTTGTTTGATTAATATGCTAATTTGTGTTATAATATTACTAAAATGTTTTTCTTATATATAATTTTATTAGTATGCTTGTATTTGTATATTGATTGATTGATTTTTTTGAGCACACTCTGTAATTGTTGTTGAGCGGTATAACTTGAATAGTTAAGTGTGAAGTTGGATCTTTTTTTGCAGCTCTAGTATACAAATATACAATGTCTACATAGATGATAAAATGGCTGATGATGATTAGGACGGTGGTCATAAAAACCCTATAATGAGAATAATTAAATGTTCACTTCACCTTAATATTAATCTTGCATTTGGGTTTCATATTGTAGTTAGTTAGTTTCTATTTGATAACTTATTTTGGGTATTAATCTTGGAACTTAGAACTTGGAAAATATTTCCATATTGTTGATAAATATTTTGGTATTTGGTTGTTAATTAAATATTTATTGAACTTTTTAGATACATTGGGTCAAAACGTAAATATATTTGTTTCGTAAGTATAGTCGTAGTGATATAAGACATGCAAATTACATCATATAATGCAAATCTTTGTTTTTTTATAGATAAATTCATAATTTAAGTGATTATTCAACATACAAAGTCATTATCAATGTGTTTTTTGCTTTAAATATGAAAATATGTAGGATCTTACAATCTACGATCCGATCCAAAAATCCATGATCCCACCTGCCTCTCACGATCCTACGTAAGATCCCGATGTTGACAACCTTGGACATGAGTGAGAAGTTTGGGCTAGCAATGCGGAGAACCAAGCACTTGTCTGCCATGCCAATTTATCGCCTACTTGATTAAGTTTTCATTTGGGAACAACCTATTTACTGCTGAAAGTAATCTTGATAAAATGTAAAAGTTAAATAAAATAAGTAGGTGACTCACATGAGATCTACAAATTATAGAAAAAAAATAAGCAATTAGCTAACTTATGAGTCTATACCAAATGAACACTAAATTTTTAAGAGAATTATGATATAACTTTTGGAAAAATTTTACTCATTTAGTTTTGGTTTGCTTTTAGTGTTAATTATAATATGTCCTCTCTCTCTCTCTCTCTCTCTCTCTCTCTCTCTCTCTCTCTCTCTCTCTCTTAAACTTTGGTTATTTTATGTGGAATGAAAAAAAAGAGAGAGGAAGATTTGAGACATTGCAACTAGGATTTTCCAAGCCTACTTGAACCTGACAAAATTAGACTGGTCTAAACTAGCTCAATCAATAATAGATCCGATCTTTTAAGATTTGGGTCTGTAGTGGGTTTGTGTGAAGGACACCTGATTAAAACATGTCGAGTGGTAGGTGTAATAGATGGAAAACTGTAAAACTTAGCTAAGCCATCTGACATTCTGGAAAACTTTCCCTTTTATGTGTCTTAACCTTCTTGATTCTTGCCACAATATCATTGCTCCAAAAGGGTGAAGAGAGCTATTAGTGTCAAGAGAAATCTTTGAGCGATTGTGCTGCTTCAGAGGAAAATTCATGTTAATTCAATGACTTTCATCTTAGAGTGGAGCCGCTGGTAGTGTGGCTCATGCAAGAATAGTTTTTTTTTTTTAAATAAAATTTTTTAATTTTATTTATTTTAGAGAGTTTCAATCTATGGCATATACTTTTGATGATAGTTCTTTATAATCAGACCAAAACACCAATCGGTTTTTGGTGTAGGTGAGAATTGAACCCTAAATATTTTATTTAACCATCAGAGATTTTACCAGTTAAGTTAACTGGAACCTGCAGTCATAGTTGTCATAACGTAACTCGATTTTTTAATTTTATGTATCGTGTATCATATTGTATCATGTATCGTGAGATACACAAACACTTAATAAAATTATAAAACATTATACATATACATATAAAAAAGGTATACTCATTATAAATTCAAAATATGTTCAACTAATTTCCAATTTAATAATTACTTATGTAATAATATTTAACAAAGCTATCTAAATAATCGTATGTTTATAACATACATATTTAAATTGATTAAACTTAGAAGTGATAATACATGATATACAAGTCAAAATAAGAATTTTTTTTCATCATCTTGCCTAATCAACTCCATTTAAGTCAATGTTATCATCACGCTCATCATCTTGCAAAGTTGTTTTTCATTGACATTTTCTTCATCATCATCAACATTTACTATATTTTTCTTTGTTTTTTTTTTATTCTAATATTTTTTGTTAGCATTCTAGCTTCTTAGACTTCTAGCAATAATAACAAAAAAAATTATAATTTCATTTAAGACATTATTCATAGCATAAAAAATAAATTTGCAAATATGAAAGTGAAGTAGTGTAAGGGTATAGTCTAAATTTTGTAAGAGAAAGGGAAGAAGGGGGGGATAAATACTCATGGACATGTTATTTTATTGGACTCAATTAAGTATATATCCCAATAATTTTTGTGTTAGAAAAAGTCTAACAACTTCTTTAAATCAAATAAAATCACAAATTTTAATAGAGAAACAAATTTTAAACCCACATGTTTATATATTGTACTATTCAACGATATGATATAATTTATATGATATGCACCTATGCCTTAAACATTTCATGAGATGATACACCCTTACAGTATGGAATTTGTTATACACATACGTATTGCGTATCGTATAATACTAACAACTATGCACACATGGTTTTTGGGGTTTTAAATCAAATTTAGTTAAATAATAAAATAAATAAACAAATAAAATAATGACTTAGAAAATTGTGAAAGCCTCAAAATTTATGTGGCTTGCTTTCATGAAGTTAATAAAAAGTCAAATGCTTTGGTTTTATGGTATATATAGATGAGTTTCAATATTAAATTTTTATTTTTTTTTTTGATTTGTGGCATGTCAAAATTTATAGTATTTCTAGCATTAGCTTTTATTTATTCATTTTTATTTTATAAAAAATATATTTTTTAATAGTTAATATTTTGAATTTAATTAATATTTATTTATTGTTTAAAATTTGGGGATTGGGAGCTTGGACCTTAGGTGATTGCCTTACTCGACTACTGGTTGGGCCCGCCTAGAAGGACAAACGTGACTTTTCATATTTTAGATTAGAGTTTGGCTGACGGGTGTACTTAGGACATTTTTTTAATGGACTATTTTAAAAATGTTTTGATATCACTTTTATGGAAAATATAAAATATTTTGAAAATCAATTACTTTTTTTATTTTCAATAAATATTTTAGGTATATGTAATATGATCATTTGCTTTATTAAATTTCATCTTAGGAGGGAGAGATGAGATTTGGTTTTTGTATAAGCTATGACTTTAAATAAGGTGACTGCCGACTAGGGAGATTGAGTGAGGTGACAATCTAATGGTATTTTTGTTGAATTTTTTGCCCTACATTATAGGCGAGTTTATATTGCCACCCCCTAGAGTTCTGATTCTACTGCTCCCTCTGTCCCAATTTATTTGTCCTTTATTCCATTTTGAGATGTCCCAAAATGTTATCCTATTTCTAATATTAAAATTCATTAAAATGTCCCTATTGTGCCCCTACTTTATTTCTAAAATCATTTCAGAGTCTTAGTATTCCTATTTTTTGATAAATTTATTTAAGGGCAATTTTGAAAACTTATATTGTTTTATACAATAGATAAAACAATAACTAATATTTATTTAAAAAGTTGGATTTTTGAAACAAGACAAACAAATTGGGACAGATGGATAATTTATTTATTTTTAATGAAAAGACAAATTAGCCATTTTCCACTCTCACAAGAGTTTATAAATTATGGGAATTAATGAATGCCTAAGGGAATTGATTTAGAAACTATTTTTAGAAACTATTTTATGGAAAAATGATAAATCAATTAATTTTTCTGTCATCTTTTTATATTCCCTATAAAAATTGTGTTAAAACTTTCCGAACATAGTTTATTAACAATTGCCCTAAGGGCACCTTTTAACATGACCCATAAATTATAATCTCCAAAGACCTCTTCAATCACCTACCTTCATATCGCAGACTCAATTTCCAAAATGTCTCCATTGACATTAGCCATTTTCCTACTACTATCCATCTGGACATTCATACAAATCCTATCATGGCCAAAGAACCACAAAAATGAGCCTGAACTCCCGCCTGGTCCTCGTGCCTTACCAATTATAGGTAACCTTCGCATGCTAGGTGTCTCCCACACCGTGCCCTCCAAAACTTAGCCAAAAAATATGGGCCCATCTGTCTTGCGGCTTGGTCTTGTACCAACTATTGTGATCTTATCTCCTCAATCTGCTGAGCTATTTTAAAGACCCATGACACCATTTTTGCTAGCTGACCTAAACTCCAAGCCTCTGAATACATGTCTTATGGTACCAAGGGCATGACAGCTTTCACTGAGTATGGTCCATATTGGCGGAACATTAGGAAACTATGTTCGTTGCTACTTCTTAGTGGTTCAAAAATAGTCATTTGCACCTATGATGAAAGAGGAGTTATGAACTTATGATCAATGGTGCAGTCACTTAAAAAAGCCGCGGCAGCGCATGAGGTTGTGGACCATAGTGGGAAAGTTTGCGAACTTATTGAGGAAACCACATGTAGAATGATATTTGGGCAAAGTAAAGATAATAGATTCGACTTGAAGGTGCTTATTGAGGAGGCCCTGACCTTGTCGGGGGCTTTCTAAATCTAGCTGATTATGTTCCTTACCTTGGGGCACTTGATCTACAGGTATTCATGTTTCTATCTATTCAACTTTATCAGTTTTAAATCTTTACGATCAGTTGAAGTGACCATGGCCAAAACCAATCCAATTGGTCTATTCTTTTTGGGGATAATATCTGTCTATTATTATTATTTTTCTTTTTTAACTTATTTAGAAATATTAGATATGTTGGCCCCACATCTTGAACCCATTCTACTTACCCTTGGTGATATATATACATATATATGTGTGTGTATGTGTGTGTGTGGTATATGAAAAATAAGACATGTTTATGGTTTGTTTGAATTGAGGAGAAGAGATGGAGAGTAGAGTAGAGTAGATTAACCTATTTTCAACTAACTCTGTTTTACTCCTCCTTCCAAATGAACCCTTAATAAAATCTAAGATTTCAATTCTCGGTAAAATCTTGCATAAGGACATGGCCGCCTTGAAAAACACATGGCCAATACAGTTTCCGTTTCACCTCCAAAATAAATTAATACAGTTCCCGTTTTCTTCTTTCTAGTATTTTATTGTTTTGGTCCCTTTCTCAACAATTCTTTTACTTTTTTTTTTCTTATGTTAATACCTTACACTTGGAGAAGTAATCAACCAATCTTGTCTTCTACCACCCTATTCCACTTCCACAAGACTACATTATTTGCAATTGACAGAGCAGATATATATATGCCAACAACTGGTTCCATAAATTTGGGTCCATCTGGAAGTTTTAACTTGCCATACTTATTAATGGAGTAAACAATACTACTAGTACCATACATTTTTCACATTGTCATAACTATTTTATGTTGCAAATTGTGCTTAGTTGTTTGTTACTATTATGTAAACTCACAATTTTTTTTTCATCACTTACAATTTGTCATGTAAGACAATTGTGACAATGTGTATGGTATTAACATTATTGTGGAGTAAGTGATAATTCTTAAGAGAAAAAAAAAGAAAAAAAAAATGTTTATTCTAATTTTTGAAGCTACCATATCATAAGATAAACATGAAGTTTTTCTGTGTATTTTATATTTGAAAAATACTAGGATCACAATTATTTGCACAAATTTTGATGCAATTTAACGTGATAAATAGTGAGCAACGGAAAAAAAAACTAGTAGGTTTAACCATTTAAGCGGATCCATACCTCCACCGCTTGCAACTCAACAAGTAATGAATTGTGCAAAAATTGTGTAAATTGTTATGTTCTAGCATTGTTATTTATATTTCTACTTCTTTTATTATTGTTTTAAAATATGTGGTTGCATCCTTTCTAGAACACTAAGCTATCATCCTAGCCTATGTAATGGCTAACAGGACAGGATATAATCATCCACAGGTTGCAATATATATATACACACACACACACAAAAGTTAATAAAGCAAAGCAAAATAGAATGCGTCACGTGAACAAATCTTTTCGAATCACATATATAATAACCATTTGGTTTAGCGTTTTGGGTCCAAAAAACATGTTTATTTTATCCAAAACGTGATTTTTATGCGTTTGGTGAAATATCAAGGCTATCATAATAGACATGATTTCAGGTGCATATGATACTTTAGCTGCTGCGGTTGCATGGACCTTTTCTTAACTCTTGAGTTATACATGAGTGATGAAACATGTACAGAAGAGCTAGAACTAATAGGCCAAAAATGTATTAATTCCTTGTGATGAATTAACCAATTAATTAGCGAAATGAATTAATTAGGTTCAATTACATGCAATAAGTGTGGCAGCACAAACAAATCACCAAATAACTAAATATGCAGCGGAAATTAAATGATACAGTGATTTCTTTACGAATGGGGAAAACTTACATGGCAAAAACCCTACCGGATGACTTTAAGGTCACCACTCCCTGGAATCCACTATTATCAAAACAAGAGGTTACAGGTAAAGGAATCCCAGTACCTTATACCAATCTACAGTTGAACCGTTACCCCAATACCCAATTGGACTTGTTCTGTAGTAACAATCTCTCATTGTATTGCACGGCTCTCAGTACGTGACTAACCAAAAGATGCGCGGATCTCAGTACGTGACTTGATCACCAACTTAAGAAGGATGTTGACTGCAAAGTTCTTCTGTTCATCAACTGATGAAAATCACGAAATTGCTTGGTTACAAAACCCTACGGTGTACAAACACAACAAATTCTTCAAGAACTAAGGCAAACTGGGTTTTCTGGTCACACTTGAGGAATTATGCTCTTGTGCAATTGTGCTCTTGGCTGCGCAACCTAATACGACCCTTAAAATAATCATTTTATATGTTTAGGGTGTGAGAAAAGAAAACCCAAAGACATACTCACGGATTGGATAGAAAACAGTCCTGAAAAACTGAGTTTCATAAACCTTGATAGATAGCCATCTATCGAGCTAGCTGTTAAGCCACGGGCTTCAGCAGCTTTTAAACCTCGATAGATACTAGCTGTCGAGTTTTAAAATTCAGCACTTTCTCACTTGATTCTTGGACAGATTTGCATGGTTTTAATACTTGAACTTGAAACCTTATTTCTTAAAGCATTAAACACATCCTAGATCTATCCAAATACAAGTAAAGTGCGTTTTGTCAAAGGATTAGCCGATACATAAAATGTTGACATATATTCCTAACATTTATTCACATATGTCCTAACAAGAACGTGTAGTTGGAATGAATAGAATGGTGGAGGAGACAGATTTGTTAAAATTACCATAATTGGATATGGTGGTGAAGGAAAGCTTAAGACTGCATCCTATTGGACCATTACCTATCCCAAATGAATCTATGGAGGACATTGAGATCAATGGATATGGTTAGGACATATGTGATTCACTTGATAAGAATATATGTCATTCTTTTATGTAATTGGCTAATTCTTTGACAAAACGCACTTTACTTGTAATTGAGTAGATCTATGATGTTTTTAATACTTCAAGAAACAAGGTTTGAAGATCAAGTGTTAAATCCATGCAAGTCAGTCCAAGAAACAAGCCGAGAAGTGCTTATCATTAAAGCTCAACAGCTAGCTTGACAACTGCATCTATCGAGCTTTAAGAAGCTGTTCTAGTCCCATGGCTCGACAGCTGCTCGACAACACCTCGACACCTCTATCTATCGAGGTTTAAGGAAAACAAATTTTCAGATCTGTTTTGATTCCAATCCATGGATATGTCTTTAGGCCTTCTTTTCTCATAACCCTAGATATATAAAAAGATTATTTTAATGGTCATCAAAGTAAGCACAAGTTGCACAAGCATTGAGCAAAATCTGTTCAAGCAATTTGTGACTGGAGACAAAGTTTGCCCTAGTTCAATTGGTTAGTCACGTACTGGGAGCTGTGCATTAAAAAGGAGAGATTGTCACTACAGAACAAGTCCAATTGGTATTGGGGTAAGGGTTCAACTGTAGATTGGTATAAGGTACTAGGATTCTTTTACTTGTAACCGCTTGTTGTGATAATAGTAGATTCTCGAGAGTGGTGACCTTAAAATCACCAGTAGGGTTTTTGCCTTGGAGGTTTTCCCCATTCGTAAACAAATCACCGTGTCAATTTATTTGCCGCTGCACTTTAGTTTATTGGTGATTTGTTTGTGCTACCACGTGTTTGCATGTTAATTTGATTAATTAATAAACTTGGCTAATTAATCAACTTAATTCATCACAAGGGGTAAATACGTTTTTAGCCTATCAAGTGGTATCAGAGTGGGTATCAGAGTGGGCACACTCTGATTAGGGTTTAATCTTTGTGTGTGATCCATTGACCCCTGTTTGTCATGGATAAAGGACAATCTCTTATTATCCCTCCTTTATTTGATGGGACTAACTATGCATACTGGAAAGTACGCATGAGAGCTTTTTTGCAATCTCTAGATGAGAAGGTGTGGCAAGCTATAGAAATTGGCTGGACCAAGCCAAAGGAAGCGCAGACCGATTGGGATAAGGCTAAGATCCAGGCGGCAAACTTCAACAGCAGGGCATTGAATGCGTAGTTCAGTGCAGTCACAAATGAGGAATTCAAGAAGATATCCTCCACTGAAACTGCAAAGGAAGCATGGACCATCCTCTAAACAACCTATGAGTGAACAAAGGCTGTCAAGGATTCGAAACTGCAGAGGCTCACTACGAGCTTTGAAGAGATAAAGATGGAGGAGGATGAGTCGTTTGATGAGTTCTATGCTAAACTCAAGGACATAGTGAACTTTGCCTTTAATCTTGGAGAAACTATCCTAGAACCCAAGATTGTGAGAAAAGTGCTCAAATCTCCACCCGAAAGATTCCATGCCAAGATCAATGTGATTGAGTAATCAAAGGATATTGATAAAATTCCTTTGACAGAGCTAATTGAAAATCTACAGACCTATAAGTTGGTTTTGTCTAGAATCGGAAAGATGAGCAAGAGCAAGAATATGGCACTGAAGGCCAAGAGCAGTGAGACGGAAGAGTCTTCAGACGATGAAGATTCTAAGATGAAGTCCTACATCACCAGGAAATTCAAGAAGTTTATGAAAAATGCCAATAGGAAAGGCTTCAACAAGGACCGTAGGCAATCTAGTTCTTCTCAGTTCAAGGGTCAAGATAAAGGGAAGAAGGATGCTAGGGATGGCGGTCAGTACACTGTTCCTACTGGACCTAAGTGCTTTAGGTGCCAAGGTTTCGGACACATGAAACAGGAGTGCCCAACATATCTCAAGACGATTGGGAAAAGCAAGGCACTTGCTGTTACGCTAAGCGACAGCGAGCCTGAAAATGATTCCGACAATAAGGATGACAGAATCTTGAATGCCTTCACTGCCACAATTAATGAGGGGATTGTTGAAGATGTGGATGAAGAAAAGGAATTGGTGGAAACCAAGTTTGAGAAGATGGATGATCAAGATGACATTCACACAGCCTATGATAAGTTATACATGGTCTCAGAAAAGCATGAGAAGTTTTATAGGTTGACCACCAAGAAGCTTAGTGATGTGGAGCTTGAACGTGAAGAGCTTTCCACAAAGTTTGATGAAGCAAATCAAACTATTGGAGCACTGAGGTTTGAAAATTAATTCTTAACTGAGAAGACTAAGAAGCTTGAGGCAGAACTATTCTAAGTCAGAGCTCAGTTGAAAAGGACTTCAAATGCTAAGCTCGATGAGATGCTCAGTTTTCAAAAATCTGCTTCAGATCGAATAGGTTTAGGGTATGATTTCTCTTCCTCTAATATTTCTTCTTCTAGTGCTACTGTTTTTGTTCCTCCTAGCAATAATGTTGAAATTAAGAACACTAATGTTAAAACTGAATTAGCTAGTGAGAACATAGACAAGGGAAAATCTATCTTAGGAGCATCTCCTAAGCAGGATAAGAAGGAAGTTAAAAACCCTAAGGCTAAGAAGGCTAACTCTCAAAGGCCTAAACAAAAGACGCAGCATCTCTGTCATCACTGTGAAGCAGCTGGTCATACTTGACCAAATTGCTATAAGTGGTTAGCCACTCAAAATAGCAACAGCATGTTGGCGTCGAGAAACCAGAATCAGTTTCTGCCTTCGTTTTCTCCTTTCGGAGATCTTCTCAAAGCCCTCATGTTCCTTTCAAAATTGAACGGTATCAATTCTTCCCCCTCACTGCCGGTTCAAGGGTTAGCAAAAAGGAAAGGTTCTTCCAAGGTGTGGAAGGAAAAGGGTTCCAAGTGATTTAATCACTTTTTCTCTCTCTCCGTTTTTTTTTTTTTGGTTTTGCATTACTTGTGTGTTTTGCTTTAAAGTTTTGAGTCAGTCTAGTTTTATGCATTGCTTTGTTTTGTCTTGCATGTTTTTGGTTATCATTTTTTCAGTTTTAGTTATTTTTTTTATTTCAAAAATTAAAATTTTTTTTTGAAAAATTCAGAAAAATATAAAAACAGTGTGTGTATGTATACATTGGTTCCTGTGAACCTTAGAATGGCCATTGAAACAACGTTTTCTAAACTTTGTATCTATTGTAGCTTAGATGAGCATATTTATGCACAACTAAGCAAGTGAGCTTTGTGGCTCTTTGTTTGTGATGAGTAAGGTTAAGTAATCTCTTGTACTTAACACTTGTATCACTCTTTTTGACGGGAAGGACTAGAAAATCCTAAGAGAAAGGCATAAATAACCATCTCACCACTGTTACTTGCCAATCATGATATGACATATGTATGCTTCGGCATAGCAAAAGTGCAATGTCAATGACATATGTATGCTTTAGCATAGCAAAAGTGCAATGTCAAAAAAGCTTAACATAATTGGGTATTTCTTTTCTCTCCTTTGTATACCTATGCATGGTTTGCTTATTAAAAGGAAAATATGCAAAGAAAATAAAAGCAAAAAGAACAAAATTCTTTACATATGATTGCAAACGTGTTTTCTAGGAGATGTGAGAGTTATAGGATGTACCTCAAAGGTGATAGTCCCCATCAAACAGTTATGATTGTGTGTGAGTTAAAGTGATTTTCTCATATCTCAAATCGTTATAACATTGAGACACTTATGTAATCTTGCGATGTTTTTCACACACAACATGCAATATTCTTTGCTACTCTTGATACATGTGCAGATACAATGTGATTTGGCCATCACAAGGTTTACATGTGTTGATGTATACTCACTAAACTGTCTTAACTTGTTTTTGAAATATAAAATTGGTTAGACTTGTTTAGTGTGTGTGTATGTGTGTGTTTTTTGGGAGCTATATGCTTAACTCTTTGTTGTTTGAGAGATAATTTTGAGAGGTTAAAATGTTGGTTGGATCTTTGGCTATGTTGCATGTTTGATTGCATTCATATCTGTGTTTTTCTCTTCTTGAAAAACTATTTTAAACCATCTCAACACCTTCTCGACACCTCTCGATACCTGGCTTATCTGTCGAGCTCTTCAAATGAATCTTATCGCAATCTTGACACCTCTCGATAGCTGGTGGATCGATCGAGAAACCTTCTGACCTTTTGATAGCTTCTCAATAGCTTTTGGATCAATCGAGAAACCTCCTGACCTCTCAATAGCTTTTCAACACCTTGTGGATCAATCGAGCTTCTTTCGTGTGTTTGATATTTTGTTCCTCAACACCTCCTCGACAGCTGTATCTTTCGACACCTGTGTTCTCGACACCTAGCTCGACACCTATATCTGTCGAGATTTACTGAGGTTATAAATAGGTTCTATGCAATCCGGACTTCATTTCTCTCAATTTCTCCTCGATAGCTTTGTCTCTTCACCTCCCTTTTTCACTTTCTCTCACTCAGATACTCTCCTCAAGGTTTCTTCAAGCTTTTTCAAGTTTTTCTTCCCTTGGTAAGCTTCTTATCTTTCATTCTACATGCATTTCATGTTTTGAAACCTAGGTTTTTGAGTTTTGGAAAAAATTTGGGGTTTTTCAAAAAGTGTTGAGTTTTTGTGAAAATTTGGGATGGGTTTTTGCCTAGATGAGTTTCAAATCTCATACATTGCATCTCATAAGCATAATAACTGTATTATCATGCATTTAGATATGTGCAAATTGATTGTGTGCTGGAAGGATTGGATTAGGCTGAGCCTATGATGTCTTTTATATGGCATGTCACATGTTCATGCATTTTTCATGCATATGTTCTTTCCTTTCAATATACTTGCTATTTGAACTGTGTTGGAACTTTTATGAGTGTTTCTTTCTTCCCCCTCTCTCTAGTTTATGTTAGTGCGACCATGGCACCAAAACGTAAGTCTGCTCCATTCCCAGAACCCTCTGCGTTCTAGGGCCTCTTCGTCTTCTGATCCTACTCCCTCCTCTGTTCGATTCTGTGATGAGAAAGCCTAAAAGGACTTTTCAGAGAACTTCTCTAAACGAGGTGTTCATTCAGAACGCCAAGTTGTTTTGTCGGATTTTGTTGACATTGACCTTCCTAATGTCATTCACAGACGGGAATGGGAGTCACTGTGTGACGTCCCGGTCATATGTCCTTTCATGCTAATTCAGGAATTCTACTCCAACATCCATGGAACTGATACTTCAGTACCTCTCTTTCATACTCGTGTTAGAGGTACGCACATAGTAGTCACTCCGGAGTTGGTTTCTGATGTGCTCCGTGTTCCGAGGGTTGCGCATCCTGACTACCCCGGTTGTGAGCGTCTACGGATTGTGTCCAAAGACAAGATGATCTCTGCTTATTGTGAACGCCCAGCTGATTGGGGTGAGTGTCAGTTCACATCATGTCGACCTTTTGCTACAGGTCCTAGATTCTTGAACACGGTGATGACTTTTGTTTTGTATTCTCTCTCTCACTACAACTCCATTACAGAGTCTCATTCTCGTTTTCTGTTGTCCCTTCTTAAGGATCTTTCTATAGATTTTTCCTCACACTTCATCATTTCTATCATAGATGTTTATAGGGATACGGCTACCCGTGATAAGCTCATCTTTCCTTCTACTATCATGCGGATCTTACGCCATTTTTCTATTCCTTTTCCCTCTTTTGACCACTTCTCCTTTATGTGTGTCATTGACTGTGCTACCGTTAAACAGAGCGAGTCGCATTTTCATTCGAGGCGGTCCGGTTCGACAGCTCCTCCCACTCCTTAGGCTCCTTTTACCTCCGCTCCTTCTTCTTCAGCGGGAGGTGTGACTTTGGATGCAATCATGGTGCAGCTTCAGCACATGGATGCTGGCCTAGATACACTTTCTACGAAGTTGTATCAGGTGAACACCCGTGTTGGCCGTATTACTAGACGGCAGGCTCGCCTTGGTGGTTTTGTGGAGTCTCCCTCTCCCGAGGCATCTGAGACACTTGATGATGGTTCCAGCGACGATGATGATGATGTGGATGGAGATGCTAGCTCTTCTAGTTCTGACAAGATGTCTACTTGACACTCTTACCCTTGACAAAAAGGGGGAGTAGTTTTGGATATGAGAGTAGTCATTCTTAGGGGGAGAGTTAGGACATACGAGATTTTTTGTTAGGGTGAGAGTTAGTTTGTTTTTGAGGGATGTAGTAAGGATTACATGTATCTTTTCTTTTCTTTCTTGTTGGAGATACATTGTTCTTGTATCTAGGTCTTGTGACCATTTTTACATACATGATGTTTATCAAATGGTATATATATGATGATGTATGTTTTATTCACCTATCTCTACAAGTGTTGTTTCTTTTCTCTCTTTATACGCATGATTCTTATAATTGTGTGCAATCTTTTATTTTTGTTTCACACTAAGATGCCTTGATGAGTTTTGTTTAAGTGTTTCAGAAATATAGGTTATCAAAGTCTACTTGTCATGAACTCTCTTCTTGCAAAGTTTTTCAAGAATTTATGTTAGGATAGATTTTATTGTATTCAACAAGTGAGTATGAGTTGAGTGATTTATGACTTCTCTCATATGTTCGTTTGTTTGTTGTGGTTTTGTCATGGATTGCCAAAGGGGGAGATTATTAGGACATATGTGGTTCACTTGATAAGAACATATGTCATTCTTTTATATAATTGGCTAATCATTTGACAAAACACACTTTACTTGTAATTGGGTAGATCTAGGATGTTTTTAATACTTCAAGATCAAGTGTTAAAGCCATGCAAGTCTGTCCAAGAAACAAGTTGAGAAGTGCTTATCATTAAAGCTCGACAGCTGCATCTATCGAGCTTTAAGAAGCTGTTCCAGCCTCGTGGCTCGACAGCACCTTGACACCTCTATCTATCGAGGTTTAAGGAAAACAAATTTTCAGATTTTTTTTATTCCAATCCGTGGATATGTCTTTGGGCATTCTTTTATCATAACCCTAGACATATAAAAGGATTATTTTAAGGGCTGTCAAAGTAAGCACAAGTTGCACAAGCATTGAGCAAAGTCTGTTCAAGCAATTTGTGACCAGAGACAAAATTTGCCCTAGTTCATCTTTTTGTGAAAAAGTTGCTGTGTCTTTTCACCATAGGGTTTTGTAACTAAGCATCTTCTTATTCTTCATTGTGAGGATGAACTGAAGAACTTTGTAGACAACATCTTTCACAAGTTGGTGATTGAAGTCGCGTACTGGGATCCGTGCAATTAGTTAGTCACGTACTAGGAGCCGTGCATTGAAAATGAGAGATTTTCACTACAGAACAAGTCCAATTGGGTATTTGGGTAAGGGTTCAACTGTAGGTTGGTATAAGATACTGAGATTCCTTTACTTGTAACCGCTTGTTGTGATAATAGTGGATTCTCGAGAGTGGTGCCAATTTATTTTCTGCTACACTTTAGTTTATTGGTGATTTGTTTGTGCTACCACGCGTTTGCATGTTAATTTGATTAATTAATAAACTTAGCTAATTAATCAACTTAATTCATCACAAGGGGTCAATACGTTTTTGGCCTATCAGATATTACGTCTCCAAGAAATCACGAATAATAATAAATTTTTGGGCTAATGGACAAGATCCTTATGTGTAGTCTGATAATGTGGAATAATTTTGCACAGAAAGGTTCATAAATAGTAATATAGACCTCAAAGGATGTGACTTCCAGCTTATCCCATTTGGGTCTCGTCACAGAGGGTGCCCTAGAATGCATCTAGGCCTTACAACCGTTAAATATGTTCTAGCTCAATTATTGCATTGCTTTCATTGGGCACTCCCTAATGGCATGTTGCCTAATGACTTGGACATGAGTGAGAAGTTTGGGCTATCAATGCAAAGAGCCAAGATCTTGTTTGCCATGCCAACTTATCGCCTACTTATTTAAATTTGTAGGAGAATTACGATATAATCTTTAAAAAAAATTTACTTATTCAAATTTACTTTGCACTTGGTTTCGTTGTTCCAAATGAAGAGTTGGAAAAATTGTAGCACCAAATCAACTCAAGTTACCTTGAATAAAATCTAAATTTTCCTTGTTTTGGATTCAAATTTATTTTGTGCTGACAAATTCTGCACAATATTTTTATTTAAAACAGAGTTGGTAAATTGTTAAAATATTTGGTAAATGCCTTCCTAAAAATTGTAGTTTCAAAACATTTTTACTTTGAAATTATATCTCTTAAATATTAATGCTCAAATTATGTCTTCAAGAGATGTCTTCAATGTAAAACAATTTCACAATAGCACTGATTTTTTTTTTTTATAATTTTTTATACTTTTTTTTTATAAAAAAATTCCCACATTTGGTTGCAAATCACATATAAAAAACAGATATTAAGGTATCTAGATTCTCACTCAATGCCTTTATTAGGAATGTGGACTCTCTTTTAAAAATGTTGGTATCTATATTCGTATGTTTATATAAAGTTACATTTTGTATAAACTGACAATTTTATCCATTCTCTCTACCTTTTAACCAATAGAAATAAAATATAAAAAAATATTATTAAAAATTGACAATTTAAAAATATATATTTTATTATATATGTGATTTTAAAAATGTTTTACTAAAGTTCTAATGAATTTTCCATGACTTATAGTTTTTTTTGGTTTCTCGTAATTTATTTGAAGGAAGATATAAAAAAAAAAATTTAAAAGAATGTTTCATTTACGAATCAAATGGTATTTTAGGAAAAATAAATAATTATGATAAGATTTCAGAAAATAATCCAAATATAAGCATCTCATATTCTCAAAATTTTTATTAGATTCCAAATCAAACCAAATAAAGAAATAGTTGCATTTTTGAACATCTAGATTGATAGGCATCACATTCTCAGAAATCTAAATGCTGGAAATAACATAGATTTCCTGTATCAAATGCCACCTTAATCTTAGTGGTTAGCAATGTTACACTGCACCAAGTCTAACATGGTGGAGTGTAATTCTAGTCATAATGACCTTTGTACAATCTTAATTTTTATTGATTAGGTTCACCCTAATTAGAATTAATTTTTAAAACTATGGAGACAAATAAATATTTTACTAAATAAAAAACAATTCTACATTATCTCTTAGGATTATCCCATGTTCACTTGTCCACAATTATCTACCATTAAAAATAATGAGAATTAAGCTTTATGTCAATTTTTAATTAATCATTCAAGTACCAATCAAAGTTAACCAAGTTTAATCTCATGTATGCAACTCTACTAAAAAGCCATGGTAACTTTTAATGGAGGGTGAGGCAAGTTATGCTACACACAACACACTTTCTTACGGAATGTGGGACGGTTACCTTTTTTTTTTTTTTTTATAGAAACAAACACACACACACACACACACACACACACACACACAAGGGAGATGGTAAGGGGTTCTAACACAAATGTGCACCACAATTTCACTTAAAAGTCATGGTAACTTTTAAGGGCAGATGAGACAAGTTATACTACACACAACACACTCTCTTGAGCAATGTGTGACAATTACTGATTCTTTTTTTTGGAGAAACAAACACACACACACAAGAGAGAGAAAAATGAGTTCTAACATAAAGACACACCACAACTCCACTCAAAAGCCAACAATGCATATTGACACTAAATTATTGCAATTTAATATATTTATGTTCTTTGTTCCATAGTTGTTCCAATGTCAAATTAAAAAAAAAAAAACTAAAATAGTCAAATAAAATGGCCAATTACAATCTTGAAACACCTTATGCTTTTAGAACTGTGAGGCCTTGATCGTTAGTAGTGTCTTTGATATTGCGTGTTTTTTTCCCTTGATAGACCCTTCCAGACTGAAAGGCCAAGAATGTATTGTTAATTATTCAAGTGAATTAATTAGGTTCAATTACATATAATAAGCGTGGTAGCACAAACGATTTACCAAATAACTAAATGCAGCGGAAATTAAATTTGACATGGGTGATTTGTTTACGAATGGGAAAAACCACAGAGGCAAAACCCCATCGGGTGAATTTAAGCTCACCATTCCCGAGAATCCACCATTATCAAAACAAGCAGTTACAAGAAAAAGAATCTCATTACCTAATACCAACTTACAGTTGAACCCTTACCCTAATACACAATTGGACTTGTAATGTAGTGACAATCTCTCCTTTCAATGCACGGCTCTAAGTACGTGACTAACCAATTGATGCACGGATCCTAGAAAGTGACTAAAATGCATGGATCCCAGTATGTGACTAACACACCAACTTGAGAAAGATGTTGGCTGCAAAGTTCTTTAGTTCATCTAGACGATGAAGGTCAAGAAGCTCCTTGGTTACAAAACCCTTGGCGCAAAGACGCAACAGCTTCTACAAGAGAAAGATGAACTAGGGTAAATTGTCTCCGGTCACAATTTGAGTGAATAATCACTTTGCATCAAGTTGCATCACCTTAGATGGCCCTTAAAATAATCCTTATATATGTCTAGGGTTGTGAGAAAAGAAAACCTACACAAATAACTTGGATATACGTGAAAAACAGATCTGGAAATCTGAATTTCATAATTCTCAATAGATACAGCTTTTCTCGGGCTATTTGTCGAGCCTTAATAAACAGCACTTCTTCACTTAGTTTCTTGGACAGACTTGCATGGCTTCAATACAAGACTTGAACTCTTGTTCCTTAAAGTATTAAACATATCCTAGATCTACCCAAATACAAGTAAAGTGCGTTTTGTCAAAGGAGTAGCCAATTTTACATGACATATGTTCTAACAAGTTCCATATATGTCCTAACAATTTCCCCCTTTGGCAATCCATGACAAAACCACAACAAATAAATGAAGTATGAGAGAAGTCATAAATCACTAAAATCATAATCACTTGTTGAATACAATAAAATCTAATCCTAACATAAACTCTTAGAAAACTTTGCAAGAAAAGAGTTCATGGCATGATAGATTTTGATAACCTATCTTTCTGAAACACTTTAAACAAAACTCATCAAGGCATCTTAGTGTGAAACAGAAATAAAAGATTGCATACATAAGAAACATGTGTATAAAGAGAGAAAAGAAACAACATATGGATTGATAGGTGAAAATTATAACAACATCATCATATATATGAGATAAATAAGTACAATGTTTACTATTACTAAATGATCACAAGACCGGTATACAAAAAGGATAATGTATCTAAAAAGAAGGAAAAGAAAAGTACATAAATCCTCACTACATCTCTCAAAAGTATAAACATTTCCCCTATCACAAAGTCCTATGTTAACTCTCCCCCTAAGTACATGACTACTCTTAACCCAAAACTACTCCTCCTTTTTGTCACGAATGACAAAGGGCAAGTCACTGTGAAGCGGTCATCTCCTCATCACCGGAAGAGCTAGCATCCTCGTCCTCATCGTCATCATCGTCACCGGAACCATCATCATCGTCCTTGTCCTCTGAAGCCTGTGGAGATGGAGAGGGAGATGGAGACGCGGTGAAGCCACCCATGCGAGCCTGTCGT
Organism: Castanea sativa; assembly: GCF_040712315.1. NCBI lineage: Eukaryota > Viridiplantae > Streptophyta > Magnoliopsida > Fagales > Fagaceae > Castanea > Castanea sativa. Next base: position 30,364,130 of record NC_134016.1, on the reverse strand, counting down.
CGTGCGATATGACTAACATGGGTGTTCACCTGATACAACTTAGTAGTGAGTGTATCAAGGCTAGCATCCATGCACTCAAGCTGCGCCATGACGGCCTCTAGCGTCACACCACCTGCAAAAGAAAAAGAAGGATGGAGCAGAATGGGCAAGAGGAGTTGGCATCTCGGGTCGTGGCTGCTTTAGTCGAAGTTAGGCCTCGCTCCATCGAACAAACGCCGCGCTGATGGCACCCATGATAGTGAAATGAGTATACTCAGGATAAGAGACAGAGGAATGGTGAATGATCCTCGTGATAGCAGAAGGAAAGATAAGCTTATCACGAGTCACCATATCCTTATAGACATATATAAGGGAGAGAATGAAATAAGAGGGAAAGTCTATAGTAAGGTCCTCAATGAGGGAAAGCAAAAATGGAGCACGAGGCTTGGCAACAGAGTTATAGTGAGACAAGGGATGGAGAAAAATGTCATCACCATATTCAGGAACCTCGAACCTATTGCAAAGCCTAAGCATGAGGTGTTTTGGAAATCACCCTATGAAGAAGGTGTCTCATAAAAGAGAGACAGAAGTTCGTCTTTGGACACAGTCCTCAGACGTGCACATGAGGGATAATCAAGATGCGATACCCTCGGAACCTATAGTATCTCAGAGATAAGCTCTGGAGTGACTATGATACGTGTACCTCAAACATGTGTAACAAATCGAGGTATAGAGGTATTGAAACCGTGCATATTGGAGTAGAACTCTTGTATGATCACGGTGAGACATCTCATGGGTATCTCACAGAGAGATTCTCATCCCTGACTGTGAATGATAGTGGGTAGAGTAGTATCAGAAAAATCTGATAGAATCACGCGGCGTTCTGAATGAGCATCATGTTTGGAGAAATTCTCTAAGAAGTCCTGACGGGCCTTTTAATCATGGAACGGAATGTGAAAAGGAGTAGGGTCAGAACAAGATGCCCCGGAATGAAAAGGGTTCCAAGACAAAGTGGTTTTGCGCTTGGGTGCCATGCATCGACTATTCGAGAGAGAGAGAGATAGAGAGAAATAGAAAAGCACCATCACAAAGAGTACCAAAAGATAGAAAAGAAAAGGTACGTATGCATGAAATGTGCATGAGCATGTGACGTGCAAAAATAATTGCATCATGGCTTCAACCCAATCCAAACCTAACAGCACATAAGTTTTTAACATATAAACACACATCTAAATGCACAAAACATTGTGAAAATGCAAATGGGACGCAATACATGATCATATTACATCAAAAACATAACACCCAACCCAAAAATTTCACAATATACTCATCAATTTTCAAAAGCCCCAAAAATTTCAAGAAACCCAAAACCTAGGTCTAAATGCGTGAAATGCTTGAAGAATGAAGGATTAGAGAAGCATACCAGAGGGAAAACACAAGGTTTAGGCCGAAATCCGAGTGGGTTGGAGGTTTTGAGAGAGAAGAAGGTGTTTGGGAGGTGAAAAGACACAAATCTGTCGAGAGAGAATGAGAGAAAGGAATCTGATTTACACATTGAAGCTATTCAAAGAAAATACATCTCGATGGATTGAGCTGTCGAGCACTAATTCTCGACAGATAAATCTGTCGAGGTGCTGTCGAGAATCTGTCGACGGCAAAAATACCATGATGGATCGAACAGCTATCGAGAAGTTATCGGCCAGATAAAAACTTTCGAGACAAATTCCAGAAAGCTTTGATGGATCGAAAAAGCATTAAGATCTGTTAAGAAAAGAAGTCCAAGGGTCTCAATAAATAGCTATCTGTCAAGATCTGTCGAGAAGCTATCGAGCTTGATAAAAACAGCTTTCCAAAGAGAGGAAAAACACACAGAAATGAATGCAATCAAGCAAGCTACTCAACCAAAGATCTAAACAACATGTTAAGCTCATCTCTCAACAAGATAAATGCAAAGAATTCATGATCCAAAACACACACACACACACACACACACAACAAGTTTAACGAATTTTATATTTCAAAACAAGTCAAGATAGTTTAGTGAGCATACATTAACACATGTATTCCTTGTGATGGCCAAATCACATTGTACCTACACATGTATCAAAAGTAGCAAAGAATTTCGCATGTTGTGTGTGAAAACATTGCAAGATTGCATAAGTGTCTCATGTAATAACGATTTGAGATATGAGAAAAATCAATTTAACTCACACACAATCATAATTGCTTGATGGGGACTATCACCTTCGAGGTACATCCTATAACTCTCACATCTCCTAGAAACATGCTTGCAACCATATTTAAAAGCATTTTGATTCTTTTTGCTTTTGTTTTTCTTGAAATATTTTTTCTTTTGAGCATATCATGCATGGGCATATAAGAGAGAGAGAGAGAGAAGAAATACCCAATTATGTTAAGCTTAAATATCACAATTTTGCTATGCCGAAGCACACAGATGTTATTCATGAGTGACGGGCTTTAGTGGTGAGATGGTTATTTATGTCTTTCTCTTAGGATTTTTTAATCCTTCCAGTAAAAAAAAGTGATATGAGTATTAAGTATAAAAGATTACTAAATTGTACTCATCACAAACACGAGCCACAAAACTCACTTGCTTAGTTATGCATAGAGATGCTCATCTAAGTTACACAAGATACAAAGTTTAGAAAAATGGTCATCCAAGGTACACAAATACCAATGTACACAAAACACACACTGTTTTTGTATTTTTCTGATTTTTTTTTCAATTTTTTGTTTTTTATTTTCATGAAAACAAAATAAAACAAAACTGAAAACAAACAAACAAAAACATGTTAAACAATGCATAGCATAAAACCAGACTGACTTAAAACAAGAAAGCAAAACACGCAAGTAATGCATAAACAAAAGGAGAGAGAGAGAGAGAGAGAGAGAGAGAGAGAGAGAGAGAGAGAGAGAGAGAAGTGACTAAATCACTTAGATCCTTTTTCCTTCCACACCTTGGAAGAACCTTTCCGTTTGACGAACCCTTAATCTGGTGGTGAGGGGGAAGAATTGAAACCGTTCAAGTTCGAAAGGAACATGAAGGCCTTAAGAAGATCTTCGAGAGGAGCAAAAGAGGATGGAACTGATTTTGGTTTCCAGACAAGATCATACTGTTGCTTTGTTGAGTGGCTAACCACTTGTAGCTCCACAGTGATGACAGAGATGCTGCTTCTTCTGTTGAGACTTTTGGTTATTACTCTTCTTAGTCTTAAGGTTTTTAGTTTCTTTCTTTTCAAGCTTAAGGGGTGCTCCTAAGATAGATTTGCCCTTGTCTGTGTTCTCACTACCTATATCCATTTTGACATCATTATTCTTAGAATTAACATTATTAGCAAGTGAGACAAACATAGTAGTACTAGAAGAAGCAATATTAGGAGAAGAGAAATCATACCCCAAACCGGTTCTATCATAAGCAAATTTCTAAAAGCTAAGCATCTCATCAAGCTTTGCACTAGAAGTCCTCTCCAATTGAGCTCTAACATGAAACATCTCCACTTCAAGCTTCTTGGTCTTTTCAGCCAAGAAATTGTTCTCAAACCGCAGTGTTCCAATGGTCTGATTAGCTTCGTCAAACTTTGTGGAGAGATCTTCTTGATCAAGTTCCACTTCACTCAGCTTCTTGGTGGTCAGCCTATACAGTTTCTCATTTTTTTTTTTTGGAGACCTTGTACAAGTTTGCATAGACTGTATGGATGTCATCTTGTTCATCCATTTTCTCAAATTTAGACTCCACCAAGTCCTCTTCTTCATCTACCTCTTCAACAATCCCCTCAGTAGGATTCACTGTGGCAGTGAAGGCATTCAAGATTCTCTCGTCATCATTGCCATCTGAATCATACTCAGGTCAGTGTCACTCAAGGTAGCAACAAGGGCCTTGCTTTTCCCAATAGTCTTGAGATAAATTGGACATTCTTGTTTCATATGTCCAAAATCTTAACATTAAAAGCATTTTGGACTGGAGGGAACAGTGTACTGACCACCTTCTTTAGCATCCTTCTTTCCTCTGTCTTGGTTCTTGAACTGAGACGAACTAGACTACTTGCGGTCTTTATCAAATCCTTTTGCATTGGCATTCTTTATGGATTTTTTGAACTGCCTTGTGACATAAGATTTCATATTAGAATCTTCATCATCAGAAGACTCATCAGTATCACTGCTTTTAGCCTTCAGTGCCATGCTCTTGCTCTTGCTTGATTTCTCGATTCTAGTCAAACCCAATTCAAAAGTTTGCAGGTTGCCAACTAACTCTGTCAAAGGAATTTGGTTAATGTCCTTTTATTCCTCAATGGCAGTGATCTTGACATGGAATCTCTCCAATAGAGATCTGAGCACCTTTCTTACAATCTTGGGTTCGAGAATGGTTTCCCCAAGATTAAAGGCAGAGTTCACTATGTCCTTTAGCTTGGCATAGAACTCATCAAACGACTCATCCTCCTCCATCTTAATTTCTTCAAAGCTCATGGTAAGCCTTTGAAGCTTTGAATCCTTGACAGCCTTAGTCCCTTCATACATTGTTTGGAGGATAGTCCATGCCTCCTTAACAGTTTCAGTAGAGGATATCTTCTTGAACTCTTCATTTGTGACCGCACTAAATAAAGCATTCAATGCTCTACTGTTGAAGTTTGCCGCTTTGATCTTAGCATCATCCCAATCAGCCAGTGCTTCCTTTGGCTTGGTCCAGCCTCCACAGCTTGCCACACCTTCTCATCAGAAGATTGCAAGAAAGCTCGCATGCATACTTTCCAGTATGCATAGTTAGTGCCATAAAAAAATGTATAATAAGAGATTGTCCTCTGTCAATGACAAATAGTGGTCAATGGATCACATAGCAAAGATTAACCCTAATCGGAGTGTCCCACTCTGATACCACTTGAAATGCCAAGAATGTATTGACCCCTTTGGTAAAATTAACCAATTAATTAGTCAAGTGAATTAATTAGATTCAAAAACATGCAATAAGCGTGGTAGCACAAACAAATCACCAAATAACTGAATGCAGCAGAAATTAAATTTGACATAGGTGATTTGTTTACGAATTGGGAAAACCACTGAGGAGAAACCCCATTGAGTGAATTTAAGGTCATCACTCCCGAGAATCCACTATTATCAAAACAAGAGGTTACAAGCAAAATGAATCCTAATACCTAATATCAAAACAAGAGGTTACAAGTAAAAAAAAATCCCAGTCCACAATTGGGCTTGTAATGTAGTGGCAATCTCTTCTTTCAATGCACGGCTCTAAGTACGTGACTAAACAATCGATCCACGGATCCCAGTACGTGCACAGATCCTAGTACGTGACTAACACACCAACTTGAGAAAGATGTTGGCTGCAAAGTTCTTCAGTTCATCCAGATGATGAAGATCAAGAAGCTTCTTGGTTACAAAACCCTCAGCGCAAAGATGTTGCAGCTTCTACAAGAGAAAGATGAACTAGAGATAATTGTCTCCGGTCACAATTTGAGTGAATAATCACTTTGCATCAAGTTGCATCACCATAGACGGCCATTAAAATAATTCTTATATATGTCTAGGGTTGTGAGAAAAGAAACCTTACATAAACAACTTGGATATGCATGAAAAATAGACCTAGAAATCTGAATTTCGTAAATTTCAATAAATACAGCTTCTGTTGAGCTATCTGTCAAGCTTTAATAAACAACACTTCTTCACTTGTTTCTTGGAAAAACTTGCATGGCTTCAATACTATACTTGAACTCTTATTCCTTGAAGTATTAAACACATCCTAAATCTACCCAAATACAAGTAAAGTGCGTTTTGTCAAAGGATTAGCCAATTCTATATTACATATGTTCTAACAAGTTCCACATATGTCCTAACACAAATGATAACGTTCCCGGTGAAGTTGTAGTCATTACAAAATTTCCCAAGTGCTCTGGTTTTGATTACGTTTGAAAAGATCACTATGTTCCTCACTATAAATTTGGTAGCATTCAAGCAAGCTTGGTCTAGGTATGCCCTTGTATTAACAATGGCCTTGTCAACTACCATGAATTTTCTACGATCGTCTAGAGTTTTTCGTATCTTGAGAGTGGCTTTAAGGGGTGGGTCTCCACCACAGAGGCACTGTATAAGTTTGGGTAGGGGTAGTGGGGGTAGGGGCATGGTTTTCAAACTCGAATCGTTCATAGAACCGTAAAAGAAAGAGGTTCAAGGCTTTTATGGTTAGACCGGAGTCCAATTGAGGTTAGACCGTGATAATGTCATAATTAATTTTAAAAATACAAAATAATATAACAAGTTTGTAAAAATGAGTAATTTTGATTAAAAAGAACAAGATTATAGAGAAATTAAATAATTTTCAAGTACATTTTCACAACTTATATGTAAAAATAAAATTACACTTAATCCTTAAAATATAAAAATATTAATTTTTTAGATTCATAAAATATTACTTAAACAATAAAATAATTTTGATGTTTCACATATAATAATGTTAAGTATATTAGTCACAATAAAATATTTATGATTTTAATTATATATATATATATATATATTTATAATTAGTCTATTAGATTTTTTTTTTAATATATCTAAATTTTCGAAACTTAAGTTAAAAGTAATATGCTTTCATTTTATTGCATAAGAAGCTTAGTTCCCAGGTTCTATTCCTACCATTTGAAACTTTAACATATTTTTCCAAATATTGAGTATGTTTTGAAACTTGTTTGAGTCATGTCCGATCCTAGAAACCAGACAGTTCACCTATGGTTCAAGCGGTTCAAAAACTTTAGTGTAATGTCCAGTTCTTGGTGCTAAAAAATTTGTCTTTAAGCCGATTCCCGGTTAACCTGGTCGGACCAGGCAGTCCAGTTTGGGTCAAAAAACCATGGGTAGGGTGTAGGGTGAAGGAAAGAGGAAAGAATGTGGTTTCTTTTTTCTTTTCTTGGGTTTTTGCTCTCTTTCATAAGATTAAATAGGCTATAGGAGTGCAAGGTAGGGTGACCGGGCGGTCCAGTCCGAGTCTAAAAACCATGGGTAGGGGTAGGGTTGAAGGAAAGAGGAAAGAGTGTGGTTTCTTTTTTCTTTTCTTGGGTTTTTGATCTCTCTCATAAGATTAAATGGGCTGTAGGAGTGTAGGGTAGGGTGACTAAGCTAAGGCTAATAGATTTATACTTAGTTTCCTTTAATATTTTAATAATTTTTATGGTGAAAACTTGAAATCTTTAAGTTCAATTTGTTTCACTGTAAAAATTTCAGGTGTTTGGCAAACATGTAAAAAATTTCAATCACAAACCACCAAAAGCAATGCCAAATGAGTGGCTCTAATGACCAGATTGAAGGCTCTGGCAACTAGATTGCCAACACAGGCCATTGAATTGATGACCCCACCAGATGGATGGAGAGCCATTGTGTTTTTGTAAAATGTTTTACTAAGTTTTTAAAGGTAAAACATTTTACAATAAATTTTATAGTCAATGGAAAATAGTTTGAAGTTTGACAAAATCTTACAGAGAACAAACACGATATAATGGGGAAAATATTTTTCATAAAATATTTTACAACGAAACAAATGGGTGTTCTACATTATATACAAAATAAAATGACTATAAGAGTATTGCAGTAATTTGATCATACTGTATGTGTTTACAAATTTAAAAACTGCATAATATAGTGATTTATATTGAGATGCATGTTTCATACCCACTCAAGCATGCAAATATCATTTTGATACATTAAAAATGAAAATATTTTTCAAATATTATTTATTTTTTATATTTTTTATTGTGTATCATTAAATTTATATTTTATTAGACTTTGTTTCAACTTCTGTAAAAACAACTAAATTTGAGGAAGAATATCATATTTCAAATAAATTATTTCTCCTATAAATATTCGAAAAAATAATGTCAATGAAATTTCATTATACTTAAAAAATTAATGCACCACTTAAACTAATTAATATTAAAAAAAATTAAATGTATTTATCCATCCTATTAGTAATCTTTTAGGTTACATAGAATCATAGATAAGTTATATATATATATATATATATATATATATATATATATATATATATATATATATTTGTGTAAAAGTTATAAAATGTAAATGGTTAAGATTAATTTAGTAAATTCACAAATTTTTAATTTTTAATTTAGAAACAAACACACATACACAAGGGAGAGGGAATAATGTTTTAATACAAAGGCACACCATGAATTCCACTTAAAAGTCATGGCAACTTTTAAGGGAGAAAGGGACAAGTTATATTATACACAACATACTCTCTTAAGCAATATAAGACATTTACCTTCCTTTTTAACCCTTTTTTAGAGACAAAAAAATCACACAATCGAGTGGGAATGAGATTCTAATACAAATGTACACCATGAACTCTACTCAAAAGCTGTGGTTACATTATACGATATTTAACACACCCTCTTATGTAATGTGGGACAATTAATTTTTTTTTAAATAAAAAAAAAACACACACACACACACACACAAGAGAGAGAAAATGAGTTTCTAATACAAAAGTATAATACAAATTCCACTCAAAAGCCATGGAACATTTTCGTTCATTTGTTGGTATTCTTTTCTTCTTGTTTGTTAGGTTAAAAATGTATTGACCCCTTGCAAATTAATTAATTACCTAAGCTAATTAATTAGTCAAATCAATAGCGTGGTAACACAAACAAATCACAAAATTATCTAAATGCAGCGGAAAATAAATTTGACAGGTGATTTGTTTTCGAATGGGGAAAACCACCATGGCAAAACCCTATAGAGTGATTTTAAGGTCACTACTCCCAAGAATCCACTATTATCAATCACAAGCGGTTACAAGTATAAGGAATCTTACAAAACCCTTTGGCCTATCCTGAAATACCAACCTATTGTTGAACCCTTACCCCAATACCCAATTGGACTTGTATTGTAGCGGCAATCTTTCTGTTCAATGCACAAATCCCAGTACATGACTAACTTAAGATGCACGGATCCTAGTACTTGACTAACTCTAGCAACTTGAAAAGGTTGTTGGCTATAAAGTTCTTCAGTTCATCAACAATGAAGATCAGGAAGCTCCTTAGTCACAAAACCCTTGGCGTAAAGATGCAGTAGCTTCTTTAGAGAGAATAATGAATTAGGGCACTTTTTGCATGCGGTCACTCAATACATTATTTTTCGCATTATCTTATAAGGGCATTTAAAATAATCCTTATATATGTCTAAGGTTGTGAGAAAAGAAACCATACACAAATACATAGGAATATGCGTGTAATCAGATCTAAAAAGTCTGATTTCGTAATTCTCGACAGATATAGCTTGTGTCGAGTATCTGTCGAGCATCAACATTAATTCTTGATAGAAAGGATTTTGTCGAGACTTCTGTTGAGCTTTAAAGAATAACACTTTCTTCACTTGTTTCTTATTCAGATTTGCATGGCTTCAATACTTAACTTGAACACTTGTTTCTTGAAGTACTAAACCCATCCTAGATCTACCCAATTACAAGTAAAGTGCATTTTGTCAAAGGATTAACCAATTACATAAAATATGTCCCTAAGATTATTGCTATGGCTATTTTGGCTGTTATTATTGTTATTTGGACTTTTAATTTTTGTTTAATGTGTTAAGGATGTAAAGTTGTTATTTACAACTCTTTTTTGTTAGTTTTAATTTTGTGTCAAATTTGATTGTAATTTTATTCAATCATTTTTCCTTGTATTTATGTGGGGTTTTTATTGTAAGGGTTGTATGTGAGAGAGTGTGAAGACTCAAGCTTAAAGTGAAGAACAAGTGGATTTCATGAGAAGCTCACAAGAAGCTATCCTGCGAAGTAGCCACGTGTAGAGCATATGACTGGAATGCGAAGAGTCATGACAGCCTGAAGTTTTTGCGAGTGTCTCGTAAGTAAGGCCTTCCCGCGAAATACTCTCGAAACATTCTGTTTTGCTATTTTGTCATGTTTGCTTTACCAAGTCTTTACCCACACTATATATACCCTCATTACCCATATATTGAATGGAGTGCTTTTTAGAGAGAAAAACCTGGAAAATACACTTGAAAGTTAGAGATTGTTATACCCGCAATCATCTACACATTTCCTTGTGGTTTTCCTCTACTCCTACCTCTCCATATCCAAATCCTTGAGAGGTTGATAGCCCAAACACTTACCACACCCAATTTGAGTGTAAAGTGAGGTTTTGGTGCTGCTGGGAAGCATTGGAAGAAGCCAATCGTTGGCAGATGCAATCGGGGCTGAATTGTGGGATCCATGAAAGCTAGAGAAGATAAGGTTTTGAGAAGCCAGTTGGTAGCAGGAGCTTTGCGGGCTCAAGTATATGGGGTAGATTAGGCTTGGAGGGTCTTTTATTATTCGTGTACTCCAACTTATTCTCTAGTTGTTCGATTTACTACTTGGAAGGCAGCGGAGAGGTTTTTCACCAAGTTTTTCGGTTTCCTCTTTGATAATATGTCTCGGTGTTATCTTGTGTTTGCATCCTTCTTCCCTACTCTTTTAGCTTTCATTTTATTTTTGATATTTGATGAATATGGCTTAGAGTAGATTTATTGGTTGTTTGCACGCATTTACTCTTATTTAGCACTTAGTTTAAGTTAGAGTAAAAGCAACCATGCCGTAATTTTTAATTGGGGGTCTAAACAAGCTCTTGTATACTCACACAAATTCAAGCTTTCAATTGGTACTAGAGTGGGTACACTTATCGGATTTGATTATTCTAGTGTGATCCTAGACCCCAAGTGAGATGGATTGATCTCAATCGCTTAATGCTCCTCCATTCTTTGATGGGAGTAATTATGCTTTTTGGAAATTTCGTACACGGGATTTTCTTTGTATTATTGATGAGACGGTATGGGATTCCGTTGAGAATGGTTATATTAGATCCACTATCGCCAAATCTGAATGGGATAAGGCTACTCTTGCTTTGGCAAACGCCAATAGCAAAGCGATTAACGCTATTTTTTGTTGTGTTTCTATTGATGAGTTTCATAGGATCTCGCATGTGAAGATCGCCAAGGAGGCATGGACCATTCTTGAGACTACCTATGAAGGTACCAAGAAGGTTAAGGACACTAAGCTCCAAATGCTCACTACTCGATTTGAAGAGCTAAAGATGAACGACGATGAGTCGTTTGATTCATTCTATGGGAAACTCAATGAGATAGTGATTGCCAAGCTCAATCTTGGGGAGAAGATTGAAGATGCTAAAGTGGTGAGAAAGATTTTGAGATCCTTACTAGAGAGCTTTCGTGCCAAGGTCACAGCCATAGAGGAGAGCAAAGATTTGGATGAGATCAAGATTCAAGAACTCATTGGATCTCTCTAAACCTATAAGCTCGGACTACCTTCTCACAAGTCTAGCAAATCACTTGATCTTAAAACTATCAATGAGAGAATGGATGACTCCTCCAAAAAAGATGATGTGGAGAAGGAGGTGGTGTTTCTTGCAAAGAACTTCCGAAAATTTCTCAAGATGAAAAACAACAAGAAGTCTTTTGGTAAAGGAAAGTTCTCATCCTCCAAAGGTGATAAGAAGGAGTTCAAGAAGAAAGATGGGAAGGATTCTTAATCTCCTCAAGGAATTGTGTGCTATGAATGCAACGGTCATGGACATCTTAAGAAGGAATGTCCCAACTATTTGGGAGGGAAGGGTAAAGTGTTTGCCACTACCCTTAGTGATTCCGAGAGCTCAAATTTTGATGTGGAAGGAGACTGTGATAGTGACGGAAATTATATGGCCTTCATGGCAATTACCTCCGTTGATTCTAAGGATGATTTGAGCAATTTGGTTGATGAGCTTGGTGTGCATTCGGAAGGTGAGGAAGTTGAAGACTCGGAAGATAAGGATGTGTGCCTTAATGAAGGTGAGAAGAACCTTCAAGAAGTCTATGATGCTTTGTTAGAAGATTGTGGCAAATACGCCAAGGTTGCGACCAATGCCATGAAAAAGATGAAGAAAATTGAAGAAGAGCATAGGTACGAACTTGTGAAACTCAAGGAGGCAAAGTGTGAAGTAGAAGGGCTTAAGGGAGAATTGGTGGAAGCTTATTCTAAAATAAATTTTCTTGAACTTGAAATTATCAAAGCAAATATCAAGGCTGAGCGTGCTATCTTCTCAAAAATCTTCATATGATAAGACCGGTTTAGGCTATACCGGCGAAGGAAGCTCAAGCAATGAACCCAAGAAGGAAGTGAGGTTCATATTGGCCAAGAATGTAGAGAAACTCAAAGAGGTGAAGCCTGAGATTGAGACCCCTACTATAGCAAATAGAACCATTGGTGCAAAACCAAAGGATAAAGGGAAGTCATTACCCAAAAGTCAAAGGGGACCTCAAGTGAAGCAATTTTGTCATCATTGTGGCATGTGTGGGCACACAAGGCTAAATTGCTTTAAGCTTCATGCACTCAAGATGGCTAATTCTATGCGTGGCCAAGACAATACAAGAAGAATGCCAAAGGGAATACAAGCTAAATGAGATAATGAGGGACAACTCATTAGAGACATTATAGAAATGTTGAAAAACATTTCATTATGCCTTGCTAGCTTCACCCCAAGGTTTGAGAGTTATGTCGATCATACACCTCCGTTTGAGGATCTCACCCGAAACACTCGTATAGTGTTGGTGAAGAAGGGTACTTATGCATGATCACTCACTATGCCCATGCATTAATACTTCCAATGTATTAGGGTTATAGGCTCATGCATCATGACATATGCAATCCTCTTGTGTCATTGCTTTTAGTTTTAGCATGATTCTTTTTCAAGTTTTTTTTGTACTTGTTTATTCTGTTGATCTTACTTTACATGTTCTGTTTGTGTGTTGAAAAATTCAAAAACCCATAAAAATTGAAGAATCTCCAAAAAGTTTGATTGCTTGTGTTGTGTATATCACATGTGAGTTTGGTCTAGTACCTCCGTACTAATGGCATAGTGCATTTACGAACTTAGCTTGTTATGTATGCACATTTTCTAAGTGTGAATGACATCTAGAAATCTACGTTTGATTGTTGTAAATAGATCTTCGAGCTTGTCATGAATAATTGGTCAATAGACTTGCTTGATCTTAATACATGCGTAGACTTATGCATATATATCTCCTCACATTTTTTTCTTTTTCAAAGAGCTTTACAAATGTCAATCTCAAAAACAGATTTTGAGTCGAAAAAAGATTTTGTACTAAAAAAGTCATCGTACATACTAGTATTTGACTAGGAAAAAAGGAAAGCGATTTGTTTTAAAATGTATGGTGCCAAAGCCAAAGGCTAAATTGTCAAAGTTCATTCAAAATGTGTATGGCATCGCTTCTTAAAAATTGAGTTTTGTTTCATCAAAAGTATGTAAAATGGAAGCAAATCAAAAGGCTTTCAATTAATTGTAATCACATTGGTAAGGGGTCATATATGTTCATTTCTGCAAGTGAGATAGGTCACTTGACTTCGTACTAGTCATGTATGACTTGATTGAATTGATCATTGAAGCTTCATACTAGACTATAGACTAGTTCATACTTGATCCACACACACAACACACAATACTACTATTCAATGAATGCTTATTCCATTTATGTGATTGTAAGTGTTCAAATGTGATGTGTATACTTAATTGTTTGTCGATCAAACCCAAAAAATATTTTTGAGTGTTTTATATGTTTTTGAAAGTGTTTTTATACTTTTGTGTGTTTAGATTTTTTTTTTTTTTTCAAATTGCTTATTTCTTGTTTTTAACAAAAAAAAAAAAAAAACTCTTTCAGAGGCATTTTTGCGAGAAGCTCGCGAGTTAGCTCTTCCCGTGAAAATGAGGATGGCAAAAATTGAAAATACTAAATTTAAGATAGAAACTTTTACGACTGTCTCACGAGAAAAATTTACCCGCGAAACAGTTGAGCACACCCACGAAAAACGTGTGTTTTCAGTCATAAAGGGTAGACTATGACAGCTTTTCAAACATAACCATTTTGCCTCCTTCAAACCTCTCTCAACCCTAAACTCATTTTCTCTCAAAAACCCAAAAAAAAACTCAAGTTCAATCAACTCTAAGACTTCACTAAGTTATGTTTCAACATTCTTTTATCTTTGATTCCTTAGTTTAAGACTTAGATTCTAGGACTTCTTGAGTTGGGTACAATTTTGAAAGGGTTGGGAAAACTTTACGTTTTTCAAATTTTTTTTTTATTTTCTTGATTGGGCTCTGTCCCATTTTGTTTGGTTGTGTTTGTATTGGTCCCAAGTGGCATTTTAACATGTATTTAGCCTAGATTTTCACATGTTCATGCATTGTTTTACATGTTAGTGGTGTATGTGCATACTAGGTGTTTGATAAATTGCCCAAATGGCATTTTGTTGTTGTTTTGGACTTCGATGAGTACCAAACTTTGGGGATTACCATGATTATGCATGTTTATGATGTTTTGATCATTGGTTGTATGTTTTACACACTTTGACCCAAGTGTGCTTGGTCATGCCTTGATCATGCATCACATATGCACACCACATGCACACTTAATGCACACATTTGATCACTTGACATGGTTTGCATTTCACTCATACCAGATAAGTCTTGTTACATGTCTAGCACCTACAACATGATCTTGTGATATTAGGTTTTATGTTTTTAAGTTCTTTTTAGGATTAGTTGTTTGGTTTATGGACTAACTTGGTACTAATCTAGTTTGTGTTCTTGTCTTGTTTTTGTACTTGTTTCTTGGTTGTGTAGCTATTCTTTTTGCAAATGTATCATCATTTCTCTTGTGGTAAAGAACATGTGATTGACCTCACGTCATCCCCTGTGTCAAAGAGGACCCGATACTTAGCAGATGCCTTTGAAGCCGAGAGATTCAAGACCCACTTGGAATCTCAGACTTTCTCCAGCATATTTGCAAATGCACCTACTGTGGTGGAGAGAATTGTTCTATTTGACACCTTGGGATCCACGTTTATCCCTAAAATTTTTGCGGATAAAGATTAGGCAAATTTTTTCAGAAACTTTGAGGATCCCATTGATAAGTTGGTTAAGGAGTTCTACTTGAATGCTAGGTTCGCAGGAGCTGAATTGAAATTTTGGGTTCGTGGAAAGGATTTTGTCATCACCCCAGACTATCTTGCTAAGATTCTTAAAATCAATCGTCCAGCTCATGTGGATATCTCACCATACGATGATAGAGTTGCTCCAGTGAAAGAGGTTCTTGAAATTCTAGGAGCGGATCTTGAGGTCTCCGCCAAAGGCACGTCCATTGGGACTGCGAAGTTTGGACCAGAATTGAAGACTTTCACATTGATCATGTTTTCCAACCTATATTCACTGACCAACACCGGATTCATCAATCTTGGACGAGCACAATTCTTGTGTGATCTCAACAAAGGAGCTCAAATTAACATATGTGCTCACATTCTCTGGACTATGGGAAAAACAGCAGGACGATCAGCGGCAAGGATGTGTCTTCCTTTTCGTAGTCTTATCATGAAGATATTGGTACTCAAAGGTGTTCGTCCACCAAAAGATGGAATTCCACTACTCCGTATATGCCCAATATCCCTAGTGTCTCTCCAATGGAGCAAAAGTCACTCTTCTGTTGAAAGGGGAAAGCAAAGTCCCTCCAAAACACCAAAGAGTGATCCCTCCCCACATGCCACTCCTTCCGGTCATCGCTCTGCTACTCCCACTACCCTCGGGCATCCTGAGACTGCATGTCCTCACATAACTGAGCCGCAGTCTACTAGCACTCAGCTGGGATCATCTAGCTCTCATTTTGATCGATTGAGTACCTTGGTTGAGGGTTTGCATGAGCGTATTTCTGGCCTTGCTAGTCCCCCATACTCCACCAACAACTAGGTTCAGATTCATCTCATAACCATGGAGACACAATTTGATGAGATTCAACGCAAGCTAGAGGATAGTCTTTAGCTATTCGTGCCAAAAAGGGGGAGAGCAACTCATGTATAGCTTTGACTATAACATATAGTAAGGGGGAGAGCATCACAAGAAAGGAAGTGTGCATATCGAAATGGGGAGTTTTGTGGGCTCAATTGGAGGAAGCTTACCTACAGTCATACATTCACTTTTGGATAGTCTAACCACTATTTGGCTAGTCTAGTTTACTTTTTAAAGTTTTTATAACTTATGGATATTTACATTACTTTCTTTTAAAGCTTTAAAGTACTTTAGTTTAAATTTTAGTTTATCTTTAGTACTATTTGTGTATCTTGGTTTTTATAACCTTTTTGATGATTATTGATTTCTATCGTGTTTATCTTTAGTTTCTTTAATGCATCATGTGTGTTGGACATGCAATTGATTTTAGCGCTGCTCTTAATTTCATTGTGTGTCCGGATGATCATTTACTAGATAAATGTTCATTGTACTCATTCTTTAATGACTGTTCATGTTTGATCAAGTTACACTTCATAGATTATATCTTGCTTAATACCTTGACCGCATTTTACTTGTTCCTATACATACCTTGTGTTCAACTTGTCATGAGCTTAATGAAAGTTTTGTTTGTGTGCGAGTGTTTCAGGATACAGGTGTATACATGCAAGTGCTTCATAGCTTCTAGAATTAGGTGTGAGTGAGTTTTGCCATTGTTACCAAACTCACGTTTAAGTTTAAAGTCTGTTCTAGGGGTTTTGTCACGGAATAGCCAAAGGGGGAGATTGTAAAGTTGTTATTTACAACTATTTTGTGTTGGCTTTAATTTCATTCCAAATTTGATTGTAATTTTATTCAATCATTTTTCCTGTATTTATGTGGGGGTTTTTATTGGAAGGGTTGTGTGTGAGAGAGTGTGAAGACTCAAGTTTAAAGTGAAGAACAAGTTGATTTCGCGAGAAGCTATCCCGCAAAGTAGCCACGTGTAGAGCACATGACTGGAATGCGAAGAGTCATGACAGCTTGGAATTTTTTCGAGTATCTCGCAATAAGGCCTTCCTGCGAAATACTCGTGAAACATTCTGTTTTACTATTTTGTCATGTTTGTTTTATTAAGTCTTTACCCACACTATATATACCCTTATTACCCACATATTGAATAAAGTTCTTTTTAGAGAGAAAACTCTAGAAAATACACTTGAGAGTTAGAGATTGTTATACCCACAATCATCTACACATTTCCTTGTGGTTTTCCTCTACTCCTACCTCTCCATATCCAAATCCTTGAGAGGTTGATAACCCAAACACTTACCACACCCAATCTAAGTGTAAAGTGAGGTTTTGGTGTTGCTGGGAAGCATTGGAAGAAGCCAATTGTTGGCGGATGCAATCGAGCTGAATTGCGGGATTCAGGAAAGCTAGAGAAGACAAGGTTCCGGGAAGCCAGTTGGTAGCAGGAGCTTGGAGGGCTCAAGTTCATGGGGTAGACTAGGCTTGGAGGGTCTTTTGTTATTCGTGTCCTCCAACTTATTCTCTAGTGGATTGATTTACCGCTTGGAGTGCGGCGGAGAGGTTTTTCCCGAGTTCTTCGGCTTCCTCTTCGATGACACGTCTCAGTGTTATCTTGTGTTTGCATCCTTCTTCCCTACTCTTTTAGCTTTCATTTTATTGTTGATATTTGATGAATATGGCTTAGAGTAGATTTATTGGTTGTTTGCACACATTTACTCTTATTTCACACTTAGTTTAAGTTAGAGTAAAAGTAACAAGCCGTAATTTTTAAATGGGAGTCTAAACAAGATCTTGTGTATTCACACAAATTTGAGCTTTCAAAGGATATTTGTGGGGCCAAGATTATATTTTTGAACCCAAATCTTTAGGATTTTCAAATTAAGGTGTTCAATATTTTCTATTAGGGTGGTTAAGATAGATTAGATCAATAATAATTATGTATATAATAATTATTTTTTCTGAAAATATATATATATATATATATATATATATTCTTTTGAAAGCTAAGGTGTTCATTTGAACACCCTGAACTCAATGTGTAGCCAACCCTAGCATGATAGATGGTGATTCATGCCATTGGAGGATAGAAAAGACACAAAAGCTTTGGAGGTGTACTTAGGCCTGTACATGGTGCGGTGCGACCTGTGGACAACCTATTTTTTTTTCTCCTCATTAGGTTTAGTCTCACATTCAGTCTTTGGCAATGTGACTCTTGTGTGCATGTGTCTTTAGATTGGGGCGTGTGTATGTGAGTCTATTTTTCTTCTTTTTATTTTAGAAATTGCCACAAACTAGTACAATTTGTTTAATGAAACCTATTTCATTAATGAAAATATACTTGAAATTACAACTAAATTTATCCCATCAAATCAAATCAATTTTTAGAAAAAAATTGAATAATATATCTAAGTGTTTAACAAGACTATCATAAAAATAAAAAATAAAAAAATCTCATAATACAACACATAATAATAAAATAAAGGCAAAGAACTGCATTGGGTATAATAAAATAAGCTAATATTGATATGGTTGTTTAAATAGTAGGGTTTTAAGGTGTGAAAAATTTACAATTATAACCCGCGGGGCGAGGTGGGGACAGGAGGGGTGGGGCGAGGCGGAGCAGGGTGGGTCTAAAAAGTCTAAACCCACCCCCGCCTAGTGGTGCGGGGCAAAAATCTTGCCCTCTTCCTGCCCCACCACCTTTGCGGGGTAGGGAAAACCTGTGCGAGGCGAAGTGAGTAGGGCAGGTTAAGCAGGACGGGAAAAAATTTGTCATACCTAGTTGAATACCCTATTGACTTCCAAAATTATTAAAATACCCTTAAATACCCAAAATGACCCAAATACCCCTTACACTTTCAAAATTACCAATATACCCTTGAACATCCAAAATTACCAAAATACCCCTAGAATGTCCAAAATTACACAAAAGACACTAAAAACCCAAAAATTCCCAAGACAATAACTGAACTCGTGACTTTAAGTCACTTCACTCAACATATTTGTCCCAATTTGCTTCATTCAACCTTTGAAATTTGTAGTGGTTTTTCTTTTTTTCTTTTTTTCTCTCACCCAACTCGTCCTTTACCTTACAAATACTTGTCCATACAAATATTGTTTTTAGTTAAATCCAGTTGTCGAGTTAATAATGCAAGTCATGCGTATCTTTCAGATATCCAATCTATTTCTACGTAACAAGTTAGTTAATCAATTGGAAATTTTCTATAAAAGTTGCTACACACAGCTCAAATAACCCTTTTAAGCTCTTTTGTATAGTGGAACACCCTGATTTCCTACTTTGAATGAAATTGGTACTAATAAGTTGAAGTTGTCAAACCATACCCTTGAAGTTGAAGAAAAGGGCAAATCTGACTCTCACAACCTTCTAGTCTGCAAAACTGATTTCACCAGTATACTATACAATAGCAATAGGATCCCAGTCCCAGGTCTGTATTTTCACGTCCATTTAGTGATTTGAGGTAGATATGGAGGGACCATGTATTAAGAGTTATAAAATGTGAAACAGTATAACGATAACTGGGGATTGGTTTAATAGAATAGAATCTGATAAATGGATTTTTGAACTTTATAACTTAAAAAGGAATTATTGCTAGTGAGGGATAAAAAATGGATTCCGGGAAAAGAGAGGTATTTTCATTTTGAGGAAAATCCATAGTTTCAGATTCATGTACCGGACCTTGAACCTGTGACTTTTTAGTTAGAATTCCACTCATGACACCAACAGGCCACAGGTATTTATTCTTTGCAGACTTGAAGGTTGTGAGGCTCAGAGTTGCTCTTTTGTTTGGTTACTGAAAAAATCTGAGGGAAAGTGTTTAAGGAGAGTGAGACTGAGAGTGAAACTGAGACTGAGGGCCGATTGTTTTGGCTTATTTAAGTTTTAGATTTTAGAAGGGTTTAGTGGGTATTTGTGGGTTTATTTAAATTTAAATTTTAGATGGGTTTAGTGGGTATTAGTAGATTTATCCATTTAAAGACCCATCTAATTAAATAACCAAATGGGTCTGTACCCATTTAACCCAAATATTCAAATAGGTTGGGTTAAGACTTATCTAAATAAAGTGAGTAATGGGTGGGTTCATAGATATGGATAAAAATTGTCACTCCTACATGTGAGGTATACACATAAGTAACATGAGAGAGAACATTCAAAACATGTGAATAGAATATTTAATATATACATAGCATGCGAGTTCTAGCTATCATAAGTAGGCAAGCCAATAATTCAACTATTAAGGACATATTTTATGTAATTGGCTAATCTTTTGACAAAATACATTTTACTTGTAACTGGGTATGTTAGGTTAAAATGAATTAACCCCTTGTAAATTAATTAATTAACCAAGTTAATTAATTAGATCAAATTACATGCAATAGCGTGGCAAAACAAATTGTTGGGTTCTAAGATTTTAGGTTTAAATGTATTAGAGCTCTAATTTGTACTGTTAGCAAACCATGATCAAAACGGTTTAATCTTGTTTAGACGTGCTCAAAGTATGTGTCTTTTATGTAAAGTTGGAATCGAGTTGCTGCAAGATTTACTGTGTAAATGTGCCTGGCTCAATCGATCGAGAATTAGACTCGACTGATCGAAACTCGTGCAGATTATTTTTCTGCAGAATTTTCCAACTCAACCTAAGCCCGTTTTACGAGAAGGGTTTTATGTTTTGCCCTAAGTATAAAAGGAAAAACCCTAACCACGTTTAAGGGATGCTCTTTATGCTGTGTGTGTGAATCTCTTGTAAGATCTAGAGGTGTTTGCCTTCACATAAACTTAGGAATATCAAGATCTAAATTGATGTCAAGAGCTTGGTGATTAATTCAGTTGCAAATTCAAGACCTTAAAGATATACAAGCGGGAGTGCTTGTGCTTGCTGGGAATTCAAGAAAGAAGTAGTCCATGGACTTGGAGATGTCATGTGGTCATTGTAGTAAGTTTTCTACTCGAGGTAGTAATAGGATGTTAGTGGTGTAAGTCGCTATTGTGTAAATTTTAATTCTTTCATAGTGGATTCAGTTTTACCTTGAGCTTAGTTAGGTTAAATCCTCCACAGGTTTTTTACCGGTTTGGTTTTCCTAAGTCATCGTATTGTTGTGTTCTTTATTTTCCGCACTTTACTATGATAAAATTTATATGTGTTAACCTAGATTTGCATAATTTATCTAAGTTAATCACTTGGCTAAATAACTAGGTTAAACTGGTTGTGTTTAAGGGGTCTAAAAACATTCATAAACAAATCACCAAATTATCTAATTGCAACGAAAAATAAATTTAACACAGATGATTTGTTTACGAATAGGGAAAACCATCGAGACAAAACCTCACTGGGTGATTTTAAGGTCACCACTCCCAAGAATCCATTATTATCAATCACAAGCGGTTACAAATATAAGGAATCTTACCAAACCCTTTGGCTTATCCCGAAATACCAATCTACAGTTGAATCCTTACTCCAATACTCAATTGGACTTGTATTGTAGCGGCAATCTTTTCGTTTAATGCACAAATCCTAGTACGTGACTAACTAATGATGTACGGATCCCAGTACATAACTAACTCTAGAAACTTGAAGAAGTTGTCGACTGCAAAGTTCTTCAGTTCATCAACAATAAATATCAAGAAGCTCCTTGGTCACAAAATCCTTGGCGTAAAGATGCAGTAGCTTATTCAGAGAGAATAATGAACTAGGTCACTTTCCTTACACGATCGAGATCAATATCTTTCCTTTAATCTCAGTAGTTGTACTTGAAAATAAAAAAATAAAAAGAAAGGAAAAATTTTGTATTGACTTTTTGTTAACGTTTTAGCTTAAAAACTTTAATCAATGATGCTATAAGAACATAGGTAATATTCTCCTCATAGGAACGGCAAGCAGTTTAAAAATTCTCTATTTTTGTGTCCCTTTTTCTATTACGAATTCCTGATCACTTTTGTGGGCGTTTATGTGAGTTCAAAACTTTGGCTTGTGAGTGCACACACAAAGAAATCTTTTTCATTAAAATGATATTTGCCCTCACTTAAATGAGTTTGTTAATGAGTTATAGACAAATTATCTATATGGTACAACTAAGTCAAGATTCTATTAGTAGTACACTTGAAAAATGCTGTAGATTTCTCTCTATGGTGTGCAAACATCTTTAAAAAGCTTGTTTTGCATATTTGTCTGTAGATAATGGAGAGTTATCAATGAATATGTACCTTTGTGTTAGGACAAATACTTTGGAGTTTCCCATTTCCAATAATTCATTCTTTTTTGGAGTTAATCGTTTACTTTAATCAAAGTGATCTATAGGGTTGCCCCTTTTCTTCATACATTGCTACCTTTTAGAGGATGAAAAAAAAATATGAAAAGGATAGTAGGTGAACCCATAGGTTTGTTGATATGTGGGAGATTTTATGCACCACTGTTAATAAATAAAAGAAACTGAAGTCACTACAATACGGGTGCCTTGTCACTTGTGAATATGTTGCAATAGGTACAGTCATACACTTATTCAGTCACTCTATCTATTTATATATAACTAGTGTTGGCTGCACATGCGTGCTGGCCCAGTAGTGAGAAAATTAATATAGATTTTGTGTGTGAATCCATGAATTTCGGCTCATTCAATTTGACTATATTAAAAAAGAAATCTAAGAATACAACAAAATATCACAATATTTTCACAATATCTTCATTTTTAGGATCCGAATAGGTTTTTTTTATTTTTTTATTTAAGAGAAATGTTACATTTATAACATTTTTAGAACAAATTTTAAATGACAAGTTATTATTGGTTTTAAACTGATAACATTGTTATTGTTATTCTTAAAACATTTATTTTCAGTTGTGATTAGTCACAGTCTCATATTTTATTATTTTATTTCGATTTGTAAGAAATTGATACTTCAATATTTGTAAAAATATTGTGAAATTTGTTGTGTCAGTATAACAATATATATGCCAGCTTACATAAATATTTAAAAGAAGATAAAAACACAAACCGATTACTGGGAAAAAAAAAATTAGGCACGGTAGAAATTAATGTTAAAATGTTGTGGACTTAACATTTTTTTTTATTTGATCTATAAGAAATTGAGATCTCAACAATTGTGAAAATATTGTGATAATAGTAAGTGTTATAAAATTTTCTCAAAACATTTATTTTCAATTATGGTTAGTCACAGTCTCATATTTCATTATTTTATTTTGACTTGTAAAAAATTGACACGACAATAATTGTGAAAATATTGTGAAATTTGTTGTGTCAGTATAACAATATATATGTCAGCTTACATAAATATTTCAAAGAAAAAAAAAACACAAACCCATTACTAGGAAAAAAAAAAAAAAACTTTAGGCACTGTAGCTACAGTGCTAGTTGAATAAACCAAAAGCATTGTAGCTCCAGTGCTATCTATCAATAATAGCTTACCTATGATTTGTTGTGAAATTAATGTTAAAATGTTGTGGATTTAGCAATTTTTATTTGATATATAAGAAATTGAGATCTCAACAATTGCGAAAATATTGTGATAACAATAAGTGTTGTAAAATTTTCTCAAAACATTTATTTTCAATTGTGGTTTATCACAGTCTCATATTTTATTTTTTTATTTCGACTTGTAAGAAATTGATACCTCAATAATTGTAAAAATATTATGAAATTTATTGTGTCAATATAACAATATATATGCCAGTTTATATAAATATTTAAAAAAAAAACACAAACCGATTACTAGGAAATAAAAAAACTTTAGGCACTATAGAAATTAATGTTAAAATGTTGTGGACTTAGCATTTTTTTTATTTGATTTATAAGAAACTGAAATCTCAACAATTGTGAAAATATTGTGATAACAAGAAGTGTTGTAACATTTTTTTTAAACATTTATTTTCAGTTGTGGTTGGCTACAGTCTCATATTTTATTATTTTATTACGACTTGTAAGAAATTGACATGTCAATAATTGTGAATATATTGTAAAATTTGTTGTGTTAGTATAACAATATAAATGTCAGCTTACATAAATATTTAAAAGAAAAAAAAAACACAAACCGATTACTGAAAAAAAAAAAAAAAACCAATCTCATATTATATTTTATTATTTTATTTCGACTTGTAAGAAATTGATACGTCAATAATTGTGAAAATATTATGAAATTTGTTATGTCAGTATAACAATATAAATATTAGCTTACATCAATATTTAAAAGAAAAAAAAATATAAACCGATTACTAAAAAAAAAAAAATTAGGGACCATAACTACAGTGCCAGTTGAATAAACAAAAAAGTTGAATAAACTAAAAGAAAAAAAAAATTACTACAGTGCCACGTAATGTAAAAACACTAACGGTACAGTGTTAAAATACTGTAATGGCATAGCCGCTTTTTATATAGTTAATAGAAAGAGTGTCTCTTTAATACTCCCAAAAGGTAAGGCCGACATAAGTGAGGAATCAATGGAGAGAAAGTGACTACTGAGTGAAGGGGATGTGGTCCATATTTAATTATTTAGTGACAAAAAAAATCTATGACTTTTTGAGGTTATTTTGTTTCTATTATATAAAATATGCAGGCCAAAATTTAGTATTATATCCTACATCATGTATTGCAGAATGTCCTTTTAAATTTAAACAACGTGGCTACTTATTAGTATCACCAAACAACGTTGCAACTTCAAAAAATCTACTTATTTTCTCCGTTAAATCCTTCTCTTCACCCACCTTTTCAGAATCCCATTAACGCCTGCCACTTTGAAGAATCTCCAAACCCCCCCCCCCCACCCCCCCCCACAAAAAAAAAAAAATTTATAAAAAACCATTAGCTTACTAGATAAATGCCAAACTGCATCTGCTGGTTACAAGTCTCCTAATTGCAGTGATTGTGAGGTCTGTTTGTTAAAAAAAAAATTGATACTTGCTAGTACAACAGATTATTAGTGACAGATAAAAAAAATAATATCAATAATAAGTTTAAATTTAAATAAGAACCAATGAAGACTTACCAATTTAACATCTATTAAAATAATTGTCAATTCTTTCTTTTTTTTTGTATATAACATTACTCATATATGAAAATAAGAACTTATTATCGATGATCTATGGTTATGTCAAGTAGCTCATTACTACAAAATTTCTTCATTTTGCCTTCCACATAATCATTTTTTTTTCTTTATGTCAAAGAATTACAAATATCTTGTGTTAATGGGTTGATCTGTTATCTGTAGATTGCATTCGTTTTTTTTTTTTTTTTTTTTTGCAATAATTAATTTTTTCCACTGAGAGAGAGAGAGAGAGAGAACATGTGTAAAATGATTGAAATAGAGTACAATGATTGAAATTTTTTTATAGATTTTTTATTTCCTCCTTTTACTCGACTGATTGGCCACCACGAAACAAGGGTCGGGGAAAAAGAAAACTTAAAGTAATTAAAAAGGCAGTAGTAGATTATGACTTATGAGGAAAGTTTGCATACAATTGTTCTAACATACATCCTCCTATATATGTTAGTTACGAAACTCAAAGCCAATAATTTACCAAGAAATAAACTCAAGCCAATACTATTCGTCAAAGGATAGACGTATGTAATGTGCAGTCACCTGTGCTTTTTGTGCACGAAATTGACGCGTGTTCAGATTGCCCCTGTTTATTTTTTAATTTTCTGAGGAGTGTCCCATCCTCCTCAACAGTAGGATGGCAATGGGGCGAGGCGGGGCCGAAGGATGGGATCTTCTCCCCCGCCCCGCCCCGCATAACGGGAAAAATTTCTTGCCACATCCCGCCCCTTAAGGCCCCACGAAGACCCGTGAAGCCCTGCCCTACACTGTAAAACTTTATTTCTTATTAATTTTCCCTATAACTATTATCATTTTTTCAAATAAAATGACATGTTTCAATATTAAAAATATACTTGAAATTATAAATAAATTTATCCTATCAAATCAAACTAATTTTTAGCAAAAACTAAATAATATTATCTAAATGTTTAACAAGACAATGTCACAACAAAAATATTATAGTATGACACAAAAATTTCATATTATGTTAATGATGAAAAGTAAGTTGAGAAAGACATATGAATCATGAATAAAAATACAAAAAAAAAAAAAAAAGTCAAAATCGGTACCTTGTTTCCAACTTTGTTTGAGAGAAAAGAGAGGTAGAACCACGTTAGGTAGAATAAAATAAGCTAATGGTATTTTTGTTTAAATAGTAGGACTTTAGAGTATAAAAAATTACAACTTAATCCTTATTAACGCCGGATGGGGCGGGGTGGGTCTAAAAAGTGTAAACCCATCCCCGCTCCTCCCAGCCCAGTGGTACGAGTCTAAAATCTCGCCCCATTCCCTCCCCATCACCTTTGCGGGGCGGGAAAAACTCGTACGAGGTGAAACGGAGAGGGGCGGGGAAAAATTGCCATCCCTACTCAACAGGCAACAGGTGAGGTCCAAATATTTTTGGCAATAAGAAGTGGTAATCCGAGTCAATTTGTATTTGTCAGTGTGCGACTAGTGGGACCTTACCATTATTGGTTAAACCTTACACGTTTATCATTCGAATCTCATTTCAAAATTGTGTTAAAAAAATGTAATCATTTCAAAATCTTGTGTTAAAAAAATGTGAGGGAAAATTTATCGGTAAACTAGTTTGAAAATATATTATTTTTTTATTTGTTGTGAATTTTAACAATTTAATCATTATATTGTATATTCTTAACATATATGTCAAATTTCATCTATATTGAATGATAATTAACATTTGATTAATAAACTTATTTTTTATGCATAATCTGTTATCACAAAAACTTGAAATTTAAATATTTGATTGATGAAATAATTATTAATATTTCATTTTTTTGAAATTTTGTAAGTATGAAAAATATAATAAAAAAATACAATCTAACAAATAGATTTTTAAAATTCACATCAATTGAGTAAAATTTTTTTATTTTTTTATTTTTTGAAAATTGGTTTAGATTTAGTTTGGATTTTCCACTCTCAAAAGTGTATATATAATCCCAACACCTTCCAATCTCCAACTCAGCCAGAAAAAACAAACCTTCCAATCGCCAACATTCTAGCAGCCTTTCTTCCTCAGCCAACTCAATTTCCAAAATGTCTCCACTAACATTCGCGATTTTCCTGCTACTCCTTGGATCCATCATCTGGACACTCATGCCTAAAAAAGGACGTAAACTAGTACTCCCACCAGGTCCTCGGTCTTTACCCCTTATTGGTAATTTTTACATGTTGGGTAGCCGCCCACATCGTGCTCTCGAAAACTTAGCCAAAAAATACGGACCCATCATGTCATTACGGCTTGGCCAGGTCCCAACTATTGTGGTCTCATCTTCCCAAACTGCTGAGCTATTTTTAAGGACCCATGACGCCGTTTTTGCCAGCCGACCTACATTCCAAGCCTCCGAGATCATTGGTATGTCTAAAGGTATTGCTTTCTCCGACTATGGTCCATATTGGCGCAGCCTTAAGAAACTCATTGCGTCGCAGCTTCTGAGTGCTTCAAAAATAGAGTCATTTGCACCTATGAGGAAGGAGCTGGTAGGATCGTTGGTACAGTCACTGAAAAAAGCTGCGGTAGCACATGAGGTTGTGGACCTTAGTGAGAAGGTGGGCAAACTCATTGAGGAATCAACACGTAGAATGGTATTTGGTCGAAGTCATTATCATAGATTCGACTTGAAGGCACTTATTGAGGAGACCTTGAACATGATGGTGATGGGGTTTTTCAATCTAGCAGATTATGTTCCTTACCTTGGGGCACTTGATCTTCAGGTATATTTCAATGTTTTTATCTTTTCAACTATATTCTCCCTCTGATAAACTAAGCCATTGATTTAATTGCTTTTTTTTTTTTTAATTTAATTTTTTGGAGAATCTGAAAACAGTCGATTTTTCTTTTACATTTCATGCCTATTTCTTCGTCCACCTAGTAATGTTGTTGGCCCAAAAGTGTCTCAGTAGTGGCTAAAACTTCACAGTAAAAGCCAGATCTCAAAGTGGAAAGCCCATGAAAGTCATAATTTAGTGAATTATATTTATACTAAGTCTTTAATTTTTATGAGTTGTTTAATTGTGAGTTTTAGTTAACTCAATTAATAAATCTTAAGATATGTGGTTTTAACACTTCGTTTACTACTATTTATAATTTTTCTTCTTTCTAGTATTTTCTTGTTTTAATCTCTCCCTCAGCATTTCTCTTACTACTATTTATTTTATTTGTTCCTTATTGATAATTAATTAACTAATCTTCTCCAATACCCTACTCCTCATTGGCAGACAATATTTGCAATTACTAGCGCATAAAATTTTCTGTGGTCATAATATATCTTATAAACAATCGAACACTTTTGGTGTAATGGTTATTTTATAAATACAAAATTCTTATAGATGGGATGGGAGTTTCACACACTTTTTTTTATAAAACACACAAACATACACTTAAATTAGGTTATAATGAAATTTATATCATAGATAAAAAAATAAAATTAAAAAAAAAAACCAATTTATTTCATAACACTTCTACAATAAACTAAGTTGTTAGCACATTATAAATCAAAATATAAAAAAAAAGAAAAAAAGATTATATATAATGTCCCACCACACCTCAAAACAAGCTTATTGTTAAATTTTTGTCCTACCATTTACTTTCTCTACAACGCAAATATCCCAACATCTGGTTCAATAATTTTATGGGGTCCATCCACAAGTTTTAGCTGTTGTGCCATGCATGTATACGAAGTAAATGATTATTCTTGGGGGAAAAAAAAATCCGTAATGACCCTACCGTATTAAAAGATGAGCATACTGTTTTTCGGTCATGTTAGAGTTATGACAATAGTTATTGCAAAAAAATTTGTTCCTTGGCCCTCCCCTGCCCACTTTATATGCCCCATTGGTATGTAGTGTTATAGAAAGAAAAATTTTAAGATATAACTTTTAGGCCACAATTTTAATGTGATTGATTGTAAGTGATAGAAAAAGAAATGCAACAACCCAAGAAAAAATGAAATAGTTACATCTTTATTTTACCTTAAATAATATCTGCTAGACATGAAATTTGGTATCTATATTAAATTTATTAAGTGGTGTATTTTGTACCAATAATTGTTATATATCTATAAAATCATATTGTATGTATATGTAACATACAAAAATGAAATTTAATCCTTTGATAAAAGGAATAGTTATTAATCCTTGATAATCTAGGAATTTTTTAACAAAAAGGGTATAAGTAAAAATGTGATCAAATGGTAGATTTATCAAAATTGTCATCTAATAAAAAATTATTAAGTGGTGTAATATCACTTCAACTTACACTATATATATAATTTTAACCTACAGAAGCTTATCTAATTTTAACCCATAAATAAACTAACTTTTTTCTTTTCACATTAAACCTTGTTATTTTTGGGTTCTCAAAAAAAAATTATTTCTAACTCTTTGGTATCATTCAATTAAAAATAAAAAATATCTTTACCATGTGTAATCTATATATCTATATCTATAATAATAATAATAATAATAATAATAATAATAATAATAGGTAAAGTAGAGAGAAAATTCAATTAAATTTTAAATTGAAATTCAATTAAAGTCTAATTTTGTGCCACATTTCTCACCTAATCTAAATTTTAGAATTTTGTACCAAGTGAACTAATTTAATGTAAAAATTGAATTTCAATTAGAGTTTAATTTTGCACCACGTGTCTCATCTAATCTAAATTTTTAAATTTTTGAGCCAAATTAGTTAATTTAGTATAGAAAACGAAGAGTCCAATATAATAAACCATAAAAAACATAATCATATAACTAAAAAAAAAAAATTTATAAGTCATCTATATATATATATATATATATATATATATATATATATATATATATATATAATAGGTAAACTTAGAGAAAGTTGAATTAGAATTTGAAATTATAATCCAATTTTGCATGTGTGTAAATTTATGTGAAAACTACACCATAATTATCCACTTAAGCATATGCCATGTGTCTATTTAAGTTTTTTAATCTTTGTGTCAAGTGAATTAATGAATGCAAAATACTAAGAATCTAATATTAATGAACTAAAAAATTTTAAAAAAAAATCAATTACATATACTCAATAAATTTCACCACATTTTTCTCAAAAAATAAATAAAATAAAAATCACCACACATTCTATCTTATTAAAAATTAGAAAAAAAAAATGATCATAAGTAGTATTAAATTTAGGTAAGAATTTTAATATGTGACTAATTATATTTACTTTAAAAAAATAATTTGGCTAATTATCTATATTTTATGATAAAAATTGTGTTTAATTTTAAATGTATCTATATGTATACATTAATGCATGTGGTATATGTTTTTTCTAAATAATAATTTGACTAATTATTTATATTATTATAATAAAAATTTTGTTTAATTTTAAATGCATCCATACGTATGCACGGAGTTACATGCTAGTATATAATAATAGGCAAAACTGAGAGAAACTCAAATTAAAATTTCATAGAGTTCCAATTTTGCACCATGTATCATAAATTATTTGTTCATAAAAAGTTTAATTTCTTAATTTTAAAATTAAATGTGGGACCACACCATGAATAGTTATCCAAGTAATTGAGTTATTAAATACAAAACTCAAAGTGTCTAGAGTAAATAAATCATGAAAAAAAAAATGCTTCACAATAATAAATAAATAAATAACATGAAAAATTTATATTTTATACCTAACAATATCCTTACAAAATTTTTTAAAGAGTCAACAAAATATAAAAATGATTATCAATAGTATTTAAATTATATATATAGGAATTATATTATGCATTTTATTGTATATCTTTAAGTGTATACATGCATATGCATGAGGTTATAAGCTAGTTTTAAAGTAATTTCAATAACTTACTTTTGGATGAGAATTTTTTAATTGGATGGATCAAGTTACTTTTTTTATTAGATGCGAATTTCAATAAATTCACTTCTAGATTACATCTTGTCTTTTTATCCTTCACATTTGCAAAATTTTAAAATAATAAAAAATATATAACTATATCATCAATAAAATGTTTAAAATCAATAATTGCCACTTTCTGTAACACTTTCTATCCTTCAGCAAAATTGGTGACATAATAACACTTTCTATCCTTTAGACAAAGATTTTTGCGGCGTTTGCCTCAACGATTTACGTTTTCAGAAATGGTATTGTTTACTTAGTTTTCTAACCATTCATTGCCCTCAGGGATTGACACCGCGCATTAAGAAAATTGGCAAGACTCTTGATGTAGTATTGGAGAACATTATCCAGGAGCATGAACAAATTCCTTGTGGTCCACAAAGTTGTGAAAAGGACTTTATGGACATCTTACTTTCTTTGATGAATCAACCCATGAATCCCTCTGATGAGAATTCATGTAAAATTGATCGACGAGTTATCAAGGGTATCTTTATAGACTTGATTACGGCTACATATGACACTTCAGCTTTTATCGTTGAATGGACCATTTCTGAACTCCTGAGGCATCCACGGATAATGAAACATGTACAGGATGAGCTAGAACGTGTAATTGGAATGAATAGGATGGTGGAGGAAACAGATGTAGCAAATTTAACTTACTTGAGTATGGTGATTAAGGAAAGCTTCAGACTACATCCTGTTGCGCCATTTCTAATCCCACGTGAATCAATGGAGGACATTGAGATTAGTGGATATTACATACCCAAGAAATCACTAGTAATCATAAATTCTTGGGCTATTGGACGAGATCCTCATGTGTGGTCAGATAATGTGGAAGAATTTTACCCTGAAAGGTTCATAAATAGTAATATAGACCTCAAGGGACGTGACTTCCAGCTTATCCCATTTGGATCCGGTCGCAGAGGCTGCCCTGGATTACAATTAGGGCTTACAACCGTCACTTATGTTCTCGCTCAGCTGCTGCATTGTTTTGATTGGGTGCTCCCTAATGGCATGTTGCCTAATGACTTGGACATGAGTGAGAAGTTTGGGCTATCAATGCCAAGAGCCAAGCACTTACTCGCGATGCCAACCTATCGCCTACTTGGTTAAACTGGTAAGATAATTATTATTTAATCTTTAAAGCAGTTTTCTTAATTATACTTGATGTGTTTTAATGGGAGGTTTTCATCTATCTTTTTTTTTTTTTAGGTCAAACGAAAAGGTTCCATAAGAAGAGTTGAAGACATTGCAGCACCAAGTTATTTTATGTTACCTCAAATAAAATATTAGCCTACCTTGTTTATTGGATTCAAACGTACTGTGTCCTCCTAAAAATAAAATGTCATAGCTCACAACTTGGAGACTTTTACTAAATGTTTAAAATAATTCGTTAAGATTTTTAGTGATAAGTACCTTTTTACAAGTAGTACAATTAGAAAATTTTGTGAATTTCTCTCGTTGGTGTGCAATATCTATAAGAAACTGATTATGGATGTTTATTTCTAAATAATGTCAACACCAAATTTTGGCACTCATCCACCAACCTCTAGAATGCTGCACTTGGTTATCAAAGCAACATATTCAACACTAGGCAAAGGAGCATTTCTCACTTGCCTTTACTCCTGATCTTTTACAATTAATGAAAACACTTTGTTCATGGGGATATAGAGGACCCATAAGAAGTACCTGTCCTAATAACAAATAAAAAGCACTCGTTCAACCAATGAGAAACCTCATAATGCATTCTTGTTGCTAGTACACAAATATGGGGCATTTAGTTCGCTTAATGTTACAACTTACATTCAGTGATTAGAGCAAGGAAATTTTGTAAGAGAGACCAACCTTTGAAAAATACTCGGCATACTTTATCGTGTTGATTAACGGGATTTTTTTACATATTGCCTGTTATAATGCAAGATCATCTTCTGAGGAAACAATATATGTCCACTTAAGTTAACATATTTGAACTTTTCAATAATAATAATAATTGGTAAACCACCGAGTTGCAAACTTGATAGTGCTAAGAGTGTTAAGATCATTTACATATTGGAGTTGCTAGATCCTTATAGAAGCTCTACGCCAAAGAAAAAAAAGAATTACAATTTTTAAAGGGCATTTGAAGCACTCACAATATTCACTATCTTATTAACTATCAAAAGACATTTCAAGAGTAATATTAGCTCTATCAAAGCATTCAATTTTTCCAACTGCGAAGACATCAACATAGTCAACACTATTTCAAGTGCCTGTGAATCAACAAAATTAATTTTAGCATCCAACTTTGAGTTATAATTGTGAATAATATATATATATATATATATATATATATATAAATTGTAGTGCGGCGGAGAGGTTTTTCCCCGAGTTCTTCGGCTTCCTCTTCAATGACACGTCTTAGTGTTATCTTGTGTTTGCATCCTTCTTCCCTACTCTTTTAGCTTTCATTTTATTGTTGATATTTGATGAATATGGCTTAGAGTAGATTTATTGGTTGTTTGCACACATTTACTCTTATTTCCCACTTAGTTTAAGTTAGAGTAAAAGCAACGAGCCGTAATTTTTAATTGGGAGTCTAAACAAGCTCTTGTGTATTCACACAAATTTGAGCTTTCAAAGGATATTTGTGGGGCCAAGATTATATTTTTGAACCCAAATCTTTAGGATTTTCAAATTAAGGTGTTCAATATTTTCTATTAGGGTGGTTAAGATAGATTAGATCAAAAATAATTATATATATAATAATTATTTTTTCTGCAAATATATATATATATATATTTTGAAAGCTAAGGTGTTCATTTGAACACCCTGAACTCAATGTGTAGCCAACCCTAGCATGATAGATGGTGATTCATGCCATTGGAGGATAGAAAAGACACAAAAGCTTTGGAGGTGTACTTAGGCCTGTACATGGTGCGGTGTGACCTGTGGACAACCTATTTTTTTCTCCTCATTAGGTTTAGTCTCACATTCAGTCTTTGGCAATGTGACTCTTGTGTGCATGTGTCTTTAGATTGGGGCGTGTGTATGTGAGTCTATTTTTCTTATTTTTATTTTAGAAATTGCCACAAACTAGTACAATTTGTTTAATGAAACCTATTTCATTCATGAAAATATACTTGAAATTACAACTAAATTTATCCCATCAAATCAAATCAATTTTTAGAAAAAAATTGAATAATATATCTAAGTGTTTAACAAGACTATCATAAAAATAAAAAATAAAAAAAATCTCATAATACAACAAATAATAATAAAATAAAGGCAAAGAACTACATTGGGTATAATAAAATAAGTTAATATTAATATGGTTATTTAAATAGTAAGGTTTTAAAGTGTGAAAAATTTACAATTATAACCCGCGGGGCGAGGTGGGGACAGGAGGGGCGGAGCGGGGTGGGTCTAAAAAGTCTAAACCCACTCCCGCCCTGCCCTCGCCTGGTGGTGCGGGGCAAAAATCTTGCCCTATCCCTGCCCCACCACCTTTGTGGGACAAGGAAACCTGTGCGGAGCGAAGCGAGTAGGGCAGGTTAAGTAGGGCAGGAAAAAATTGTTATACCTAGTTGAATACCCTATTGACTTCCAAAATTATCAAAATACCCAAAATGACCCAAATGCCCCCTACACTTTCAAAATTACCAATATACCCTTGAACACCCAAAATTACCAAAATACCCCTAGAATGTCCAAAATTACACAAAAGACACTAAAAACCGAAAAATTCCTAAGACAATAGCTGAACTCGTGACTTTAAGTCACTTCACTCAACATATTTGTCCCAATTTGCTTCATTCAACCTTTGAAATTTGTAGTGGTTTTTTTTCTTTTTCTTTTTTTCTCTCACCCAACTCGTCCTTTACCTTACAAACACTTGTCCATACAAATATTGTTTTTAGTTAAATGCAGTTGTCCAGTTAATAATGCAAGTCATGCGTATCTTTCAGATATCCAATCTATTTCTACGTAACAAGTTAGTTAATCAATTGGAAATTTTCTATAAAAATTGCTACACACAGCTCAAATAACCCTTTTAAGCTCTTTTGTATAGTGGAACCCTGATTTCCTACTTTGAATGAAATCGGTACTAATAAGTTGAAGTTGTCAAACCATACCCTTGAAGTTGAAGAAAAGAGCAAATCTGACTCTCACAACCTTCTAGTCTGCAAAACTGATTTCACCAGTATACTATACAATAGCAATAGGATCCCAGTCCCAGGTCTGTATTTTCACGTCCATTTAGTGATTTGAGGTAGATATGGAGGGACCATGTATTAAGAGTTATAAAATGTGAAACAGTATAACGATAACTGGGGATTGGATTAATAGAATAGAATCTGATAAATGGATTTTTGAACTTTATAACTTAAAAAGGAATTATTGCTAGTGAGGGATGAAAAATGGATTCCGGGAAAAGAGAGGTATTTTCATTTTGAGGAAAATCCATAGTTTCAGATTCATGTACCGGACCTTGAACCTGTGACTTTTTAGTTAGAATTCCACTCAAGACACCAACAGGCCACAGGTATTTATTCTTTGCAGACTTGAAGGTTGTGAGGCTCAGAGTTGCTCTTTTGTTTGGTTACTGAAAAAATATGAGGGAAAGTGTTTAAGGAGAGTGAGACTGAGAGTGAAACTGAGACTGAGGGCCGAATGTTTTGGCTTATTTAAGTTTTAGATTTTAGAAGGGTTTAGTGGGTATTTGTGGGTTTATTTAAATTTAAATTTTAGACTGGTTTAGTGGGTATTAGTAGATTTATCCATTTAAAGACCCATCTAATTAAATAACCAAATGGGTCTTTACCCATTTAACCCAAATATTCAAATAGGTTCGGTTAAGACTTATCCAAATAAGGTGAATAATGGGTGGGTTCATAGATATGGATAAAAATTGCCACTCCTACATGTGAGATATACACATAAGTAACATGAGAGAGAACATTCAAAACATGTGAATAAAATATTTAATATATACATAGTATGCGAGTACTAGCTATCATAAGTAGGCAAGCCAATAACTCAACTGTTAAAGACATATTTTATGTAATTGGCTAATTTTTTGACAAAATGCACTTTACTTGTAACTGGGTATGTTGGGTTAAAATGAATTAATCCCTTGCAAATTAATTAATTAACCAAGTTAATTAATTAGATCAAATTACATACAATAGCGTGGCAAAACAAATTATTGGGTTCTAAGATTTTAGGTTTAAATGTATTAGAACTCTAATTTGTACTGTTAGCAAACCATGATCAAAACGGTTTAATCTTGTTTAAACGTGCTCAAAGTATGTGTTTTTTATGTAAAGTTGGAATCGAGTTGCTGCAAGATTTACTGTGTAAATGTGCCTAACTCAATCAATCGAGAATTAGACTCGACTGATTGAAACTCGTGCAGATTATTTTTCTGCAGAATTTTCCAACTTAACCTGAGCCCGTTTTACGTGTAGGGTTTTATGTTTTGCCCTAGGTATAAAAGGGAAAACCCTAGCCACGTTTAAGGGATGCTCTTTATGCTGTGTGTGTGAATCTCTTGTAAGATCTAGAGGTGTTTGCCTTCACATAAACTTAGGGATATCAAGATCTAGATTGATGTTAAGAGCTTGGTGATCAATTCAATTGCAAATTCAAGAGTTTAAAGATATACAAACGGGAGTGCTTGTGCTTGTTGGGAATTCAAGAAAGAAGTAGTCCGTGGACTTGGAGATGTCATGTGGTCATAATAGTAAGTTTTCTACTCGAGGTAGTAATAGGATGTTAGTGGTTTAAGTCGCTATTGTGTAAATTTCAATTCTTTCATAGTGGATTCAGTTTTACCTTGAGCTTAGTTGGTTAAATCCTCCCCAGGTTTTTTACCGGTTTGGTTTTCCTAGGTCATCATATTGTTGTGTTCTTTATTTTCTGCACTTTATTATGATATGATTTATATGTGTTAACCTAGATCTGCATAATTTACCTAAGTTAATCACTTGGCTAAATAACTAGGTTGAACTGGTTGTGTTTAAGGGGTCTAAAAACGTACATAAACAAATCACCAAATTATCTAATTGCAACGAAAAATAAATTTACCACAGATGATTTGTTTACGAATAGGGAAAACCATCGAGACAAAACCCCACCGGGTGATTTTAAGGTCACCACTCCCAAGAATCCACTATTATCAATCACAAGCGGTTACAAGTATAAGGAATCTTACCAAACCCTTTGGCCTATCCCGAAATACCAATCTACAGTTGAATCTTTACTCCAATACCCAATTGGACTTGTATTGTAGCGGCAATCTTTTCATTCAATGCACAAATCTTAGTACATGACTAACTAATGATGCACAGATCCCAGTACATAACTAACTCTAGAAACTTGAAGAAGTTGTCGACTGCAAAGTTCTTGAGTTCATCAACAATAAAGATCAAGAAGCTCCTTGGTCACAAAATCCTTGGCGTAAAGATGCAGTAGCTTATTCAGAGAGAATAATGAACTGGGTCACTTTCCTTACACGATCGAGATCAATATATTTCCTTTAATCTCAGTAGTTGTACTTGAAAATTAAAAAAAAAAATAAAAAGAAGGAAAAATTTTGTATGGACTTTTTGTTAACGTTTTAGCTTAAAAACTTTAATCAATGATGCTATAAGAACATAGGTAATATTCTCCTCATAGGAACGGCAAGCAGTTTAAAAATTCTCTATTTTTGTGTCCCTTTTTCTATTACGGATTCCTGATCACTTTTGTGGGCGTTTATGTGAGTTCAAAACTTTGGCTTGTGAGTGCACACACAAAGAAATCTTTTTCTTTAAAATGATATTTGCCTTCACTTAAATGAGTTTGTTAATGAATTATAGACAAATTATCTATATGGTACAACTAAGTCAAGATTCTATTAGTAGTACACTTGAAAAATGCTGTAGATTTCTCTCTATGGTGTGCAAATATTTAAAAAGCTTGTTATGCATATTTGTCTGTAGATAATGGAGAGTTATCAATGAATATGTACCTTTGTGTTAGGACAAATACTTTGGAGTTTCCCATTTCCAATAATTCATTCTTTTTTGGAGTTAATCGTTTACTATAATCAAAGTGATCTATAGGGTTGCCCCTTTTCTTCATACATCGCTACCTTTTAGAGGATGAAAAAAAAATATGGAAAGGATAGTACGTGAACCCATAGGTTTGTTGATATGTGGGAGATTTTATGCACCACTGTTAATAAATAAAAGAAACTGAAGTCACTACAATACGGGTGCCTTGTCACTTGTGAATATGTTGCAATAGGTACAGTCATACACTTATTCAGTCACTCTATCTATTTATATATAACTAGTGTTGGCTGCACGTGGCCCAGTAGTGAGAAAATTAATATAAATTTTGTGTGTGAATCCGTGAATTTTAACTTATCCAATTTGACTATATTAAAAAAGAAGTCTAAGTATACAACAAAATATCACAATATTTTCACAATATCTTCATTTTTAGGATCCAAATAGATTTTTTTTTTATTTAAGAGAAATGTTACATTCATAACATTTTTAGAACAAATTCTAAATGACAAGTTATTATTGGTTTTAAACTAATAACATTGTTATTGTTATTCTTAAAACATTTATTTTCAGTTGTGGTTGGTCACAGTCTCACATTTTATTATTTTATTTCGACTTGTAAGAAATTGATACTTCAATATTTGTAAAAATATTGTGAAATTTGTTGTGTCGGTATAACAATATATATGCCAGCTTACATAAATATTTAAAAGAAGATAAAAACACAAACCGATTACTGGGAAAAAAAAAACTTTAGGCACGATAGAAATTA
Source organism: Castanea sativa (assembly GCF_040712315.1). NCBI lineage: Eukaryota > Viridiplantae > Streptophyta > Magnoliopsida > Fagales > Fagaceae > Castanea > Castanea sativa. Next base: position 30,325,483 of record NC_134016.1, on the reverse strand, counting down.
ATGTTAAAATGTTGTGGACTTAGCATTTTTTTATTTGATCTATAAGAAATTGAGATCTCAACAATTGTGAAAATATTGTGATAATAATAAGTGTTATAATATTTTCTCAAAACATTTATTTTCAATTATGGTTAGTCACAATCTCATATTTTATTATTTCATTTTGACTTGTAAAAAATTGACACGTCAATAATTGTGAAAATATTGTGAAATTTGTTGTGTCAGTATAACAATATATATGTCAGCTTACATAAATATTTCAAAGAAAAAAAAAAACACAAACCCATTACTAGGAAAAAAAAAAAAAAAATTTAGGCACTGTAGCTACAGTGCCAGTTGAATAAACCAAAAGCATTGTAGCTCCAGTGCTATCTATCAATAATAGCTTACCTATGATTTGTTGTGAAATTAATGTTAAAATGTTGTGGATTTAGCAATTTTTTATTTGATATATAAGAAACTGAGATCTCAGCAATTGCGAAAATATTGTGATAACAATAAGTGTTGTAAAATTTTCTCAAAAAATTTATTTTCAATTGTGGTTTATCACAGTCTCATATTTTATTTTTTTATTTCAACTTGTAAGAAATTGATACCTCAATAATTGTAAAAATATTGTGAAATTTATTGTGTTAATATAACAATATATATGCCAGTTTATATAAATATTAAAAAAAAAAAAACAAACCAATTACTGGGAAATAAAAAAACTTTAGGCACTGTAGAAATTAATGTTAAAATGTTATGGACATAGCATTTTTTTATTTGATTTATAAGAAATTGAGATTTCAACAATTGTGAAAATATTGTGATAACAATAAGTGTTGTAACATTTTTTTAAAACATATATTTTCAGTTGTGGTTGGCTACAGTCTCATATTTTATTATTTTATTTCAACTTGTAAGAAATTGACATGTCAATAATTGTGAATATATTGTGAAATTTGTTGCGTCAGTATAACAATATAAATGTCAGCTTACATTAATATTTAAAAGAAAAAAACCACAAACCGATTACTGAAAAAAAAAAAAAAAAAAAACCAATCTCATATTTTATTTTATTATTTTATTTCGACTTGTAAGAGCTTGATACGTCAATAATTGTGAAAATATTATGTCAGCTTATTTGTTGTGTCAGTATAACAATATAAATGTTAGCTTATATCAATATTTTAAAGAAAAAAAAATACAAACCGATTACTAAAAAAAAAGGCACTGTAACTACCGTGCCAGTTGAATAAACAAAAAGGTTGAATAAACGAAAAGAAAAAAAAAATACTACAGTGCTACATAATGTAAAAACACTAACGGTACAGTGCCAAAACACATAGCCGCTTTTTATATAGTTAATAGAAAGAGTGTCTCTTTAATACTCCCAAAAGGTAAGGCCGACATAAGTGAGGAATCAATAGAGAGAAAGTGACTACTGAGTGAAGGGGATGTGGTCCATATTTAATTATTTAGTGAAAAAAATCTATGACTTTTTGAGGTTATTTTGTTTCTATTATATAAAATATGCAGGCCAAAATTTAGTATAATATCCTACATCATGTATTGCAGAATGTCCTTTTAAATTTAAACAACGTGGCTACTTATTAGTATCACCAAACAACGTTGCAACTTCAAAAAATCTACTTATTTTCTCCGTTAAATCCTTCTCTTCACCCACCTTTTCAGAATCCCATTAACGCCTGCCACTTTGAAGAATCTCCAAATCCTCCCCCCCCCCCCCAAACCCCCCCCCCAAAAAAAAAAAAAAAGATTTTATAAAAAACCATTAGCTTACTAGATAAATGCCAAACTGCATCTGCTCGTTACAAGTCTCCTAATTGCAGTGATTGTGAGCTCTGTCTGTTAAAAAAAAATTGATACTTGCTAGTACAACAGATTATTAGTGACAGATAAAAAAAAAATATCAATAATAAGTTTAAATTTAAATAAGAACCAATGAAGACTTACCAATTTAACAGCTATTAAAATAATTGTCAATTCTTTTTTTTTTTTTTTTGTATATAACATTACTCATATATGAAAATAGGAACTTTTATCGATGATTTATGGTTACGTCAAGTAGCTCATTACTACAAAATTTCTTCATTTTGCCTTCCACATAATCATTTTTTTTTTCTTTATGTCAAAGAATTACAAATATCTTGTGTTAATGGGTTGATCTGTTATCTGTAGATTGCATTCGTTTTTGTTTTTTGTTTTTTTTTTTTTTGCAATAATTAATTTTTTCCACTGAGAGAGAGAGAGAACATGTGTAAAATGAATGAAATAGAGTACAATGATTGAAATTTTTTTATAGATTTTTTCTTTCCTCCTTTTACTCGACTGATTGGCCACCACGAAACAAGGGTCGGGAAAAAAAAAAACTTAAAGTAATTAAAAAGACAGTAATAGATTATGACTTATGAGGAAAGTTTGCATACAATTGTTCTAACATACATCCTCCTATATATGTTAGTTACGAAGCTCAAAGCCAATAATTTACCAAGAAAGAAACTCAAGCCAATACTATTCGTCAAAGGATAGACGTATGTAATGTGCAGTAACCTGTGCTTTTTGTGCACGAAATTGACACGTGTTCAGATTGCCCTTGTTTATTTTTTAATTTTCTGAGTATCCGATCCTCCTCAACAGTAGGGATGGCAATGGGGCGAGGCGGGGCCGAAGGATGGGATCTTCGCCCCTGCCCCGTATAGATTTTTCTTGCCCAATCCCCCTCCCGTCCCGCATGACGGGAAAAATTTCTTGCCACATCCCACCCCTTAAGGCTCCACGAAGCCCTGCCTTACACTGTAAAACTTTATTTCTTGTTAATTTTCCCTATAACTATTATCATTTTTTCAAATAAAATGACATGTTTCAATATTAAAAATATACTTGAAATTTTAAATAAATTTATCCTATCAAATCAAACTAATTTTTAGCAAAAACTAAATAATATTATCTAAATGTTTAACAAGACAATGTCACAACAAAAATATTATAGTATGACACAAAAATTTCATATTATGCTAATAATGAAAAGTAAGTTGAGAAAGACATATGAATCATGAATGAAAATACAAAAAAAAAAAAAAAAGGTTAAAATCGGTACCTTATTTCCAACTTTGCTTGAGAGAAAAGAGAGGCAGAACTACATTAGGTAGAATAAAATAAGCTAATGGTATTTTTGTTAAATAGTAGGACTTTAGAGTATGAAAAAATTACAACTTAATCCTTATTAACGCGGGATGGAGCGGGGCGGGGTGGGTCTAAAATGTGTAAACTCATCCCCGCCCCGCCCAGTGGTGCGGGTCTAAAATCTCGCCTCATCCCCGCCCCATCACCTTTGCGGGGCGGGAAAAACTCGCACGAGGCGAAACGGGGAGGGGCGGGTCAAGCGGGGCAGGGAAAAATTGTCATCCCTACTCAACAGGTAACAGGTGAGGTCCACATATTTTTGGCAATAAGAAGTGATAATCCGAGTCAGTTTGTATGTGTCGGTGTGCGACTAGTGGGACCTTACCATTATTGGTTAAACCTTACACGTTTATCATTCGAATCTCATTTCAAAATTGTGTTAAAAAAATGTAATCATTTCAAAATCTTGTGTTAAAAAAATGTGAGGGAAAATTTATCGGTAAACTAGTTTGAAAATATATTATCTTTTTATTTGTTGTGAATTTTAACAATTTAATCATTATATTATATATTCTTAACATATATGTCAAATTTCATCTATATTGAATGATAATTAACATTTGATTAATAAACTTATTTTTTATGCATAATCTGTTATCACAAAAACTTGAAATTTAAATATTTGATTGATGAAATAATTATTAATATTTGATTTTTTTGAAATTTTGTAAGTATAAAAAATATAATAAGAAGATATAATCTAACAAATAGATTTTTAAAATTCACATCAATTGAGTAAATTTTTTATTTATTTATTTTTTTTTTTGAAAATTGGTTTAGATTTAGTTTGGATTTTCCACTCTCAAAAGTGTATATATAATCCCAACACCTTCCAATCTCCAACTCAGCCAGAAAAAACAAACCTTCCAATCGCCAACATTCTAGCAGCCTTTCTTCCTCAGCCAACTCAATTTCCAAAATGTCTCCACTAACATTCGCGATTTTCCTGCTACTCCTTGGATCCATCATCTGGACACTCATGCCTAAAAAAGGACGTAAACTAGTACTCCCACCAGGTCCTCGGTCTTTACCCCTTATTGGTAATTTTTACATGTTGGGTAGCCGCCCACATCGTGCTCTCGAAAACTTAGCCAAAAAATACGGACCCATAATGTCATTGCGGCTTGGCCAGGTCCCAACTATTGTGGTCTCATCTTCCCAAACTGCTGAGCTATTTTTAAGGACCCATGACGCCGTTTTTGCCAGCCGACCTATATTCCAAGCCTCCGAGATCATTGGCATGTCTAAAGGTATTGCTTTCTCCGACTATGGTCCATATTGGCGCAGCCTTAAGAAACTCATTGCGTCGCAGCTTCTGAGTGCTTCAAAAATAGAGTCATTTGCACCTATGAGGAAGGAGCTAGTAGGATCATTGGTACAGTCACTGAAAAAAGCTGCGGTAGCACATGAGGTTGTGGACCTTAGTGAGAAGGTGGGCAAACTCATTGAGGAATCAACACGTAGAATGGTATTTGGTCGAAGCCATTATCATAGATTCGACTTGAAGGCACTTATTGAGGAGACCTTGAACATGATGGTGATGGGGTTTTTCAATCTAGCAGATTATGTTCCTTACCTTGGGGCACTTGATCTTCAGGTATATTTCAATGTCTTTATCTTTTCAACTATATTCTTCCTTTGATAAACTTAGCCATTGATTTAATTGCTTTTTTTTTTTTTTTTAATTTAATTTTTTGGAGAATCTAAAAACAGTCGATTTTTCTTTTACATTTCATGCCTATTTCTTCGTCCACCTAGTAATTTTGTTGGCCCAAAAGTGTCTCAGTAGCGGCTACAACTTCACAGTAAAAGCCAGATCTCAAAGTGGAAAGCCCATGAAAGTCATATAATTTAGTGAATTATATTTATACTAAGTCTTTAATTTTTATGAGTTGTTTAATTGTGAGTTTTAGTTAACTCAATTAATAAATCCTAAGATATGTGGTTTTAACACTTCGTTTACTACTATTTATAATTTTTCTTCTTTCTAGTATTTTCTTGTTTTAATCTCTCCCTCAGCATTTCTCTTACTACTATTTATTTTATTTTTTCCTTATTGATAATTAATTAACTAATCTTCTCTCATACCCTACTCATTGGCAGACAATATTTGCAATTAATAGCACATAAAATTTTCTGTGGTCATAATATATCTTATAAACAATCAAACACTTTTGGTGTAATGGTTATTTTATAAATACAAAATTCTTATGAATGGGGTGGGAGTTGCACACACATTTTTTTTTATAAAACACACATGCACTTAAATTAGGTTAAAATGAAATTTATATCATAGATAAAAAAAAAATTTAAAAAAACCAATATATTTCATAACACTTTTACAATAAACTAAGTTGTTAGCACATTATAAATCAAAATAAAATAAAATAAAATAAAAAAGATTATATATTATGGCCCACCACACCTCAAAACAAGCTTATTGTTAAATTTTTGTCCTACCATTTACTTTCTCTACAACGCAAATATCCCAACATCTGGTTCAATAATTTTGGGTCCATCCACAAGTTTTAGCTGTTGTGCCATGCATGTATACGAAGTAAATGATTATTCTTGGGGGAAAGAAAATCCGTAATGACCTACTATATTAAAAGATGAGCATATTGTTTTTCGGTCATGTTAGAGTTATGGCAATAGTTATTGCAAAAAAATATGTTCCTTGGCCCTCCCTTGCCCACTTTATATGCCCCATTGGTATGTAGTGTTATAGAAAGAAAAATTTTAAGATATAACTTTTATGCCACAATTTTAATGTGATTGATTGTAAGTGGTAGAAAAAGAAATGCAACAACCCAAGAAAAAATGCTATAGTTACATCTTTATTTTACCCTAAATAATATCTGCTAGACATGAAATTTGGTATCTATATTAAATTTATTAAGTGGTGTATTTCGTACCAATAAGTGTTATATATCTATAAAATCATATTGTATGTATATGTAACATACAAAAATGAAATTTAATCCTTTGATAAAAGGCATAGTTATTAATCCTTGATAATCTAGCAATTTTTTAACAAAAAGGGTATATGTAAAAATGTGATCAAATGGTAGATTTATCAAAATTTTCATCTAATAAAAAATTATTAAGTGGTGTAATATTACTTCAACTTACACTATATATATAATTTTAACCTAAAGAAGCTTATCTAATTTTAACCCATAAATAAACTAACTTTTTCTTTTCACATTAAACCTTGTTATTTTTGGGTTCTCAAAAAAAAAAAAAAAAAAAAAAAAACTCCTCTCTCTCTCTCTCTCTCTCTCTCTATATATATATATATATAGAGAGAGAGAGAGAGAGTAACACCATGTGTAATCTATATATATATATATATATATATATATATATATATATATATAATAAGTAAAGCAGAGAGAAAATTCAATTAAATTTCAAATTGAAATTCAATTAAAGTATAATTTTGTGCCACATGTCTCACCTAATCGAAATTTTAGAATTTTGTACCAAGTGAACTAATTTAATGTAAAAATTGAATTTTAATTAGAGTTTGATTTTGCGCCACGTGTCTCATCTAATCTAAATTTTTAAATTTTTGAGCCAAATTAGTTAATTTAGTATAAAAAATGAGAAGTCCAATATAATAAATCATAAAAAACATAATCATATAACTAAAAAAAATCAAATTTATAAGTCATCTATATATATATATATATATATATAAAATAGGTAAAACTTAGAGAAAGTTGAAATAGAATTTGAAATTATAATCCAATTTTGCATGTGTCTAAATTTATGTGAGGACTACACCATAATTATCCACTTAAGCATATGCCATGTGTCTACTTGAGTTTTTTGATCTTTCTATCAAGTGAATTAATGAATGCAAAATACTAAGAATCTAATATTAATGAACTAAAAAAATTTAAAAAAAAAAATCAATTACATATACTCAATAAATTTCACCACATTTTTCTCAAAAAATAAATAAAATAAAAATTACCACATGTTCTATTTTATTAAAAATTAGGAAAAAAATGATCACAAGTAGTATTAAATTTAGGTAAGAATTTTAATATGTGACTAATTATATTTACTTTAAAAAAATAATTTGACTAATTATCTATATTTTATGATAAAAATTGTGTTTAATTTTAAATGTATCTATATGTATGCATGAATGCATGTGTTATATGGTTTTGTAAAAATAATAATTTGACTAATTATTTATATTATTATAATAAATTTTTTTAAAATTTTAAATGCATCCATACGTATGCATGGAATTACATGCTAGTATATAATAATAGGTAAAACTGAAAGAAACTCAAATTAAAATTTCATAGAATTCAAATTTTGCACCATGTGTCCTAATTTTTTTTATACAAAATAGAATTCATACTCTAACTTAATCTAAGTGTATATGTGTATGAAGCTCCCTCCTAGAAACTTGAATCCCGACCCTTACCCCCCACACCCCACTAGTATTTATACTGGTGGAGTGACCACTGCACCAAGGGTGCGTGGTGATTGTGTCCTAAATTATTTGTTTATAAAGAGTTTAATTTCTTAATTTTAGAATTAAATATGGGACCACATTGTGAATATTTATCCAAATGATCGAGTTATAAATACAAAACTCAAAAAATTTAAAGTAAATGAATTGTTAAAAAAAATGCTTCACAATAATAAATAAATAAATAACATGGACAATTTATATTTTATACCTAATAATATCCTTACAAAATTTTTTAAAGAGTCAACAAAATATAAAAATGACTATTAATAGTATTTAAATTATATATATATGAATTATATTATGCATTTTATTGTATATCTTTAAGTGTATCCATGTATATGCATAGAGTTACAAGTTAGTTTTAAAGTAATTTCAGTAATTAACTTATTTTTGGATGAGAATTTTTTAATTGGATGGCTAAAGTTACTTTTTTTATTAGATGCGAATTTCAATAAATTCACTTCTAAATTACATCTTGTCTTTATATCCTTCACTTTTGCAAAATTTTAAAATAATCAAAAATCAATAAATATATCATCAATAAAATGTTTAAAATCAGTAATTACCACTTTCTATAACACTTTCTATCCTTTAGCAAAATTGGTGACATTATAAAACTTTCTATCCTTTAGACAAAGATTTTTGCGGCGTTTGTCTCAACGATTTAGGTTTTGAGAAATGGTATTGTTTACTTAATTTTCTAACCATTCGTTGCCCTCAGGGATTGACACCGCGCATTAAGAAAATTAGCAAGACTCTTGATGTAGTATTGGAGAACATTATCCAGGAGCATGAACAAATTCCTTGTGGTCCACAAAGTTGTGAAAAGGACTTTATGGACATCTTACTTTCTTTGATGAATCAACCCATGAATCCCTCTAATGAGAATTCATGTAAAATTGATCGAAGAGTTATCAAGGGTATCTTTATAGACTTGATTACGGCTACATATGACACTTCAGCTTTTATCATTGAATGGACTATTTCTGAACTCCTGAGGCATCCACGGATAATGAAACATGTACAGGATGAGCTAGAACGTGTAATTGGAATGAATAGGATGGTGGAGGAAACAGATGTAGCAAATTTAACATACTTGAGTATGGTGATTAAGGAAAGCTTCAGACTACATCCTGTTGCGCCATTTCTAATCCCACGTGAATCAATGGAGGACATTGAGATTAGTGGATATTACATACCCAAGAAATCGCTAGTAATCATAAATTCTTGGGCTATTGGACGAGATCCTCATGTGTGGTCAGATAATGTGGAAGAATTTTACCCTGAAAGGTTCATAAATAGTAATATAGACCTCAAGGGACGTGACTTCCAGCTTATCCCATTTGGATCCGGTCGCAGAGGCTGCCCTGGATTACAATTAGGGCTTACAACCGTCACTTATGTTCTCGCTCAGCTGCTGCATTGTTTTGATTGGGTGCTCCCTAATGGCATGTTGCCTAATGACTTGGACATGAGTGAGAAGTTTGGGCTATCAATGCCAAGAGCCAAGCACTTACTCGCGATGCCAACCTATCGCCTACTTGGTTAAACTGGTAAGATAATTATTATTTAATCTTTAAAGCAGTTTTCTTAATTATACTTGATGTGTTTTAATGGGAGGTTTTCATCTATCTTTTTTTTTTTTTTTAGGTCAAACGAAAAGGTTCCATAAGAAGAGTTGAAGACATTGCAGCACCAAGTTATTTTATGTTACCTCAAATAAAATATTAGCCTACCTTGTTTATTGGATTGAAATGTACTGTGTCCTCCTAAAAATAAAATGTCATAGCTCACAACTTGGAGACTTTTACTAAATGTTTAAAATAATTCGTTAAGATTTTTAGCGACAAGTACCTTTTTACAAGTAGTACAATTAGAAAATTTTGTGAATTTCTCTCGTTGGTGTGCAATATCTATGAAAAACTGATTATGGATGTTTATTTATAATAATGTCAACACCAAATTTTGGCACTCATCCACCAACCTCTAGAATGCTGCACTTGGTTATCAAAGCAACATATTCAACACTAGGCAAAGGAGCATTTCTCACTTGCCTTTACTCCTGATCTTTTACAATTAATGAAAACACTTTGTTCATGGGGATATAGAGGATCCATAAGAAGTATCTGCCCTAATAACAAATGAAAAGCACTCGTTCAACCCATGAGAAACCTCATAATGCATTCTTGTTGCTAGTACACAAATATGGGGCATTTAGTTCGCTTAATGTTACAACTTACATTCAGTGATTAGAGCAAGGAAATTTTGTAAGAGACACCAACCTTTGAAAAATATTCGGCATACTTCATCGTCTCGATTAACGGGATTTTTTTACATATTGCCTGTTATAATGCAAGATCATCTTCTGAGGAAACAATATATGTCTACTTAAGTTAACATATTTGAACTTTTCAATAATAATAATAATTGGTAAACCACTGAGTTGCAAACTTGATAGTGCTAAGAGTGTTAAGATCATTTACATATTGGAGTTGCTAGATCCTTATAGAAGCTCTACGCCAAAGAAAAAAAAGAATTACAATTTTTAAATGGCATTTGAAGCACTCAGAATATTCACTATCTTGTTAACTATCAAAAGACATTTCAACAGTAATATTAGCTATATCAAAGCATTCAATTTTTCCCACTGCAAAGACATCAACACAGTCAACACTATTTCAAGTGCCTGTGAATCAACAAAATTAATTTTAGCATCCAACTTTGAGTTATAATTGTGAATAATATATATATATATATATATATAAATTAATGTATTCTGTAAATTTCGCTACTTATGTTCAACTTCTGTTTTCTCTTTTTAAACTTTTATTCTCCTTATTCTCAACAAAAAAAAAAAAAAAAAAAACTCTTTTCTCTCTATTATTTCATATCTACTGTTATACTTAACTTCTCCAACTTTTCTCCTTCTTCTTTACCTCATTATCTTTCTACTACATTTTACGTTACCATTAAACTTCCTTTATCTTTTTTCTTTCTTATATTTTGACTATTCTTCTCTGCATCTTATTTTGTATAAATTTGATATAATTTCTTCTATTCAATTCATCTTTTTTCCACACAAAAAATGTGAGTACTCTCTCTCTCTCTCTCTCTCTCTCTCTCTCTCTCTCTCTATATATATATATATATATATATATGTGTGTGTGTGTGTGTGTGTGTGTGTACATGTGTGTGTGCATGTATTTTCCTTTTCTTTTTAAAAGACAATACTTGAAGTAATTGTTACTTTATATATAATACGCCTCATTACATAATATTTATATATTCCCAAGCAATCTAGTTTAACTGGGTTGCCATTGCTAAAATATTTTAGCAATAGTGAACAATGGGTTCTCATATGTACAACCCACTACAACCCACTACAGCTCGGGATGTAAATTTTTTTATAATATTTTATTCTCTCATTTCCCAAATAAAAATAAAATATATCCTCTCTCCTTTTTCACCAATCTCCATCGCTCATCACTTCTCTCTCTCTCTCTCAATAAACTTAGACTTCCCCCTCTTAAACCAATCCTCACTCTTCTTCCAGCTATTGATCTCTTTCTCTTCTCTCTCTATTGCTTCTCTTCTCTCTTGACTGGACCAAAGTCATGCTCTCTTTGATAGTGTTGGTGGCGGCTTTGTGGGTTTAAATCGGTGGGTGTGGTTTGAATCAGTGGTAGAATCAATGGATGGGTTTGAATTGGTATTTCTAGGCTTCATTTCAGTAGTTGCTAAATCGATGGGTTAGATTGCTATTAGGGTTTGTTTGAATCAGCTGCTACTAGGTTCCTCTTGTTTGAGTTTTGAGTTGCTCAGGGATTTTGGTTTTGTTCACGGTGTTGGTGGAGGCCACGGCTGGTTGTTTAGGTTTTATGTTTGAGTATGGTGGTGGGTTTTATTGGGGGGGGGGGTGTTTGGGTTTGAGTTTGAGTTTGAATCGGTAGTTTTGATGGTAAGTAATGCATTTGGGTTGCTCAGTGGTGGTGGGTTGCTTACCAATTTAGGTGTAGGTTTGCTGGATGTTGCTCTATTTGGTTTGTTTTAGAGGAAGAGATAGTAACTGGAGGGATGGAGGGCCCTGATATAGGTATTGGGTAGTGGGCCGTGGGCCATGGGCCATACCTGAGGACATCAAATAGTCTAAGCACAAGTAAATACTAATGGAGGCATACAAGTTAATAGTCCATGGAAGAGGTCTGGTCATAAGGAGCTAAAAATGTTCTCTGAGGAAAAGTATCACCTCGGCTAAACAGAGTAGAGGTCAAAGGTCTGACCATTCATCAGGAACAAGGCAACAAGCAATCATGCTGGCACGAATAAAAATTTGAAAGCTTGGATTTGTGTAAAACACAAGAGCTTGTTTAGACCCCCAATTAAAAAATTACGGCTAAATTGTTTTTTCTCTAACTATCTAAGTGCGAAAACAAGAGTAAATGAAGCACAATCAACGGATACTACTCTAGTGCATAAACATGAACAACAAACACTAAAAGTAAAGCACAAGAGTAAGGGAAGAGAGATACAAACACAAGATAACATACCGATGTGTTATCGAAGAGGAAACCGAAAAACTTGGCGAAAAACCTCTCCGCCACCCTTAAAGCGGTAAATCGATCCACTAGAGAATAAAGTTGGAGTACACAAATAATAAAAGACCCTCTAAACCTAGTCTACCCAATGTACTTGAGCCCTCTAAGCTCCTGTTACCAACGGACTTCACAGAGTCATGTCTTCTCTAACTTTTCGAATCCTGCAATACGCTCAACTGCATCTGCTAAGCCTCCTCGGCTTCTTTCAGCAAATCCCCTATCTAGGGTTTTTCTCTCTAAATGGTCTCCTTACACATTTGTGGGTAATAAAGGTATATATAGTACGAGAGAAGGGTAAGAAAGTCACACTTAAAAAGCCTCCAGGCAGAGAGTTTCACGAGTATCTCGCGAGAAGGCCTTACTCGTGAGACACTTACGAAATCCTCTAAGTTGGCACGACTCTTCAGCTTTCAGCATGTGCTTCTCACGTGGCTCTTTCGCTGGTTAGCTACTAGCGAGACAGTTGCGAAATCCACTGATTCTTCAATTAAGCTTAAGTTTTCACCAACTTAATACTAAACTCAATACAATAAAATCCCACAAAATACAAGGAACAAATTAAAGCAAATACAACACCTTTTGTCATGGAATAAAGCTAGCATAAAACATAGTTGTAAATCACAACTTTACAAATTAAATCACTTTTTGCCCTTTCCATTTCGTTTCTTCTTCCATTTTTCTCAACTTTACACTTCAAAATTTTCAAATTAGTAACTCTAGCCTCCTCAATTTTTGCTTTCTCAAAGTATTTCATGCTTCTTGAGTTTTTGAACTTGGGTTTAGATTTGGAATAAGAATTTCTTCTACTGCAGAAGTAGAAATCTTCCCACGTTCTTTTGGATGAAAAGGTTTTTTCAATTTGGATAAAATTTTTGAGAATTATTATCGTTACTAAGGTTCAAGCTTTTCGAGGCTTTAAACTTTGAATCTAAGATCCCTCTATCTAAGGATTTGCTTTTCCTGGTAAAATTTCACATTGAAATGCACATGAGAACATAGTATGAAGAACCAACTTAGACTGCTTAAGAGTGTGGCTGGTCATTAGTAGTCACTGGAGAGAACAAATTCATGCTTAATCTGGCAATGAATGTAAAGAGGAGAGGAGCAGATAGACTCTAAAGAATTGGGGTTTTTGTTTTTAATAGTTTTTGTGTTTTAAGATTTTTATTTAAGATACGATAATTACTTAAAACTTAGAATACTACATGTTAATCTTCTTCTTTTTTTAATCGTTGATATGGTCTATGTCACATCAGTATTTTATTTTGGTTGTTTGTCATGTTAGCAATTTTCATCCAAGAGATAACTACAGGGACTAAATTGACACAATATTGAAAGGTTGGGGACCAAATTAGCACAATTGAAAGGTTAGAGACCAAATTGATCTATGGTGTAAAGGATAGGGACCAAATATGTAGTTTACCCCTTATTTTATTAGGTAGTTTATATTACTTTATTGGGTAGTATCTAAAAATAAGAATTAGGATGTTGGGTGTATTGTTAAATTAGTTGATAAAATAGATAATAATAAAAAGTGTTTGAAGATGTAAAATAGATTTTTTTTTACTTTGTCGGATGTGAATGCTCTAATAAAAAAGGACACATTTGTATATTATACCAATTTTAGCAAATGTACATTAGTCATAGTTTGGAACATAATTTGGTGTAAATTAGCCCTAGAATTGTAATTGTAAGGTTCATGTGTTTTTTTTATTGTCAAACCATGCCAAATTATATATTTTTTATTGAGTTTTATGTGCCTTAAAGTTGTAATTAAAGATGCAAAGTCCACTCAAGAAAATCTCAAGAAAAGTGCATTTTCAACATGCACCTCAATAGCTGGCTTGATTCCTCTTGATACCTCTTGATCTATTGAGACCCTTCTTGGTCGCCTTTGGTATGTCTTAATACCTCTTGATCTATTAAGCTTTCCGTTTCAGTAAAATTAGAAACACGAAATGCCCATAACTTTTCCATTTGAAGCTCGAATTTAAATACGTTTGAACTGGTATTTAAAGGACATAATAAGCCATCTATTAGAAGGACTTTTAGAGAGAGAGAGAGAGAGAGAGAGAAATGCTTTGTTTGTGCGGCTACGGTTTTTGTAACCAAGTTCTCTCAATTTTACCATACTGAAGAGTTTTAAGGTAAATATGAAGTTTGTTTGGCGAAGAAGTTGAAGCCATAACAACCACCATAAAATTGTTACTGTGAAGAAAACCTTCAAGAAGTCCTCAGAGTTAGTCGAAGGTTTCAATTGTGATTATGGTTGTGTCATCCATGGAGTGTTCATATATTGAAGAGTTCAAATGTTCTAATGTGGTAGAAAGTTTCTACTGTAAATTCATCTACTAAGATTGTAGTGTCTAGGGACAAAGATTTTGTACTAGATCTTAAACTTCTTTTTACTATAGTTTTTTGCCTTCGGGGATGGTTTCCCCCCCAAAGTTTTTACTGTAAAACTAGTTTGTTTCATTAGTTTTCCTAAATCGCCATATCTTGTGTTATTTACTATTCTATTGTGCATGATATTGATGTTTGTTTGTTTAACCAAGAACTATTCATAATAGATTTAATTAATAACTTGGCTTTAAATTTGGTTAATTCTATCAATTATGGTCTAAATGTCCCAATAGTATTGTCCTATAAATAAAAACTATGTTGATCATAAATATATAGTTCCTGCTTGTTTAGACCCCTTAAACTAAATTGTTTAACCTAATCTATTAACCAAGTGATTACTTAGATTAATTATTTAGATCTAGGTTAAACACAAATAAATCATATCATGCAGAGATGCAGAAAAGTAAATAATACCATGATATGGTGACCTAGGAAAACCAATGAAACTAATCGTTTCAAGGTAAAAACTTAGGGAGGATTTGACCTAACTATCCTCAAGGTAAACCAAATCCACTATAAGAGAATTGAAGTTTTTACAAAAGATTCAACCCTAAATCTAATGCTACTTCCCATTACTAACTTACTGACATGACTACATTTAAGTTTTGAATTCACTAACTCCTTTTCTTCTTGGATTTACAGCAACACAAGCCACCTTACTTGTGGCTTTGAGATCTCACTCAAAGATTTAGCAACACAAACTCTCCAGTTTGTGACTCCAAAACCACATTTGAAGATTTAAATCATTAGCTATTATTGATCTTGTTGCAGTAACTTCAGATCTATCGAATCTAATGATATGATAATGATTTCCGGTGGTGACTTTGAAAGAGGAAGGCACAATACCTTTTAGATCTCATAAGAGCACCTCCAAAGTCTCTCAAAAAGCTCTAAAAATGTACTTAGGGTTTTCCTTTATATAGTAGAAGTGTTTTACTTGAAACCCAAAACGTTCAAGCAAAGTTTGGGTTGAAATAGAACTTTGTAGAAATTTCATGTCTGGGATTTTCGATCAGTCAGATTTCACTAAATTTAAATTCTTCTTTCTGCAGCTTGTATTTTCTTGTGTTCTGATTTGTAATACCTTGAGCATTGTCTAATAAACTTTATAGACTTTAAGATCTGTACCTAGACAAGTTTGTGCTCACGGTTTGCCAATTGTTCTAAACTTTAGAACCTATCAATCTCCTCCTTTGGCAATTTGTGACAAAACTTACATACAATATGAAATGCTCAAATACAAGAACAACCCAATTACAATAATATGCCCAATTACATCCCAAATCCCAAACTAAGACTTCAAACCTAAAAGTTGCAAGAAGAGGTAGAAGGTCTTGATCCAAATGTACCTGTCTTTCCTGAAACACTCAAAAGAGCACATCAACGCATGTGTGAAAATAAAGATAGATAAATAATAAATAACTAATATGCAATAACAGCAAATAACGAACATGTAAACTAACTCTCCCCTAAGTTAGACACATCAAAAACTTTTATTTTCTCCCCTTTTCAAAAAATAAAAAAAAAAATCATCTCCCCCTAAATAAAAAATGTTAAAAAACTTTTCAAATTTCATCTATTTCTCCCCCTTTTTTGTCACGTATTGACAAAGACAACCCAAATAGAAGGTAGATAGAAAACATACACAACAAAGGCTAAGAGAAAATATAGATTCAAGGGAACACAAAACAATTAAGCTCTATAGAAAATAGAGACAACTCCCCCTATGAAGAGCAACAACTCCCCCTAAGAATAACATAGGTTTAAAAAATAGCTTTCTCCCCCTATAAAAATAAGAAAAACAAAACAAGTTTTGAGAAAAACAATTTTGGGGAAAATTTAGGAGGTGGGGAAAACTAAATGGAAACACAAACCAAAAAAAAAAATTTAGTTAAGGATATACATGAAGAAAAAATATTCTCTTTTGTAATATATGCAAACTGGACACTATGTGGCACAAACAAATCTTAATAGTAGAGAAAATAGTTGCACATGTATTATCCACCATATCTCAAAAAAGTACTTTTTGCAGTTCACACATAAAAAAATAGTATATACTAAAATGTATAAAACTCAAAAAGTAATCAATTAATTTTTAAATCAAGTTGAGTACCCAATTTAGCAAAGTGTATGCATGATGTATGTGAAAACAGTGAGAGACATGATTGCAAAAATGTAAGATGGACAAAGAAAACAATATAATACATGTGAAACCTAACAAAAATAATGTATGAAAAGATAGATTTATCAAGAAACTAAAATTTCTAGTTTCGGTCAGTCGAAAAGAATCGAGCCAGGTATCGAAAAACACTTAGAAACAAATTTGAATGATCAAGAGGGATCGAGGAAACCTGAGAGTTTCAGCCTTAAAACAGGAATTTTCTTTTTCCTTTTCGATCGGTTGAAAAATAGGTTTGATCAATCGAATCCTAAAGAATCAGAAATTTTTGAAAAACCTAGAAATTTTCTATAGAAACATTTGGAAAACAAATTTTTATGATATGGGATGCATGTAATGATTCCAAAAGTTTTCAAAAATTCTTTCCCTTCAAAAAAATTTCTTTGTTAAGCCAAAACAAATTTCATCACACAATTCTTACCTCACAACCCCAAAAAGTATTAAATATTTCAAGAAGCACAATTTTGGATGGCCAAACAAATTAACACCCAATCACAAGTACAGAGTTTAACAAAAATTTGCTTGTGGTGTGTGCAACTAGTAAGTGTATGAGACACTCACAAGGTGTATGTAAATAGAAAATAAGCATAATTTCTACATTATTCATCACATAAGTTTGAAAGTGACTATCACCTAAAGAGTTACATCATATAACTCTCACATCTCCTAAAATACATGCTTGCAACCATGCCTTTTTTTTTTATGCCTTTTCTTTTTCTTTTTTCTTTTTTATTTTGATTTTTCCTTTTTTTTTTAACTGATGTACAATAACTCCTTAAGTATTTTGCTATGCAAGTGCTACACCTTATCGAGCACGACCTTTATGATTTGCACACAGGTGTTCATGATTGGCGAGTAACAATAGTGAGATGGTCATTTATACCTTTCTCCTAGGATTTTTTAGTCCTTACAATCAAAAGAATGTGACTTCAAAATCAAAAGCATGTGATTAAAATTCATAAACAACTTACACAATATAAGCACCACAAGCACAAACTAGAAAAGTGCAGAAAAATAAAGCTCATCAAAGCTAAACGAGGTACACAGTCATGAAATATAAATTAATTAGCCAAGTAAATTAATTAAGTTCAATTACATACAACCATTGTAGTCACCCGAGGACAAGAACAGCTCTACATAATTAAATGAGGAACCCCTCATGTAAATTTTCAACATCCAAAGACAATCTTTCCTTAAAAAATCACATCAAAATTTGTCTCATATCACTTAACATTAATTAAATTTGCTTCTTTTTGAATAGAAAACAAGATAATCAACAAGGGGTCTACAAGGAGAATCTTCACATATTGCGACCTTTAGCAAAAGTGTAGTAGTAACACTTAAGGCACTTTACCAAGCAATGCAATTTAGTGTAGATTGTCTACCAATGCGTATGATTTTTCCTCAAACCCCTTACCCCAATAAAAGAAACTAAGAATCAAACATAAAAATTCAAAAAATCCAAATTTATAACAATCTCAAACTTATGTACAATGTAGAAAATATAGAGACATAACATGGACTTCATGGAAGCACCAAAGTACTTGAACCTTGTGTTTTATTCAGAACAACTAATATACAAATAGGGATTATTCACTCAATAAGTTATTCATGAAGAACATCCATAGATTTCTTCCCCTTTTTTCTAACAATTACATCCACAGATGTCATTATGTTTGATCAAAGAATTCAAAGGAATAATTTGGTTTTTGACTAGAAAATCCTAATATATTACCAAACAAACAACAAAAAAATAGATAACACATCAGATAAAAAAAACAAAAAAAAAAAACAAAGAGAGTGTTCGAGACAACTTACAGAGAGGGTTTGGGTTGCTAGGTGGATTGGGGTTGCTAGGTGGCGGCCACTGAGTCGATAGTGGTGGTGAGGTTGTTATGAAGGCGGCGGTGGTGGTGAGATTTTGGGTCTGCGAGGGAGAGAGAGAGAGAGAGAGAGAGAGTTTAAAAGATAAATAGTGTTTAGGTGGGATTTTGGGTCTGAGAGGGAGAGTGAGAGCTAGAGAGAGAGAGAGCTAGGTCTTTGGGTGGGATTTTGGGTCTCTGAAGAGTTAGAGAGAGATATAGTGAATAGTGTTTTTGGGTATCTGAAGAGTGAAATGAGATACAGTGTTTTTGGCAAAAATGAAAAGGTGCTAAAAATGAAAAGCCAAAAAAAAAAAAAAAACAGAGGGAAGATTTGGGGAGAGGCAGGGAGTTAGAAGGTCTATAGCGGCAGTCCAACCTGCTGCTATAACTAAGAAAAAGCACCTAAAAAAGGAGTCCCTATTGCGGCGGCTATACAAACACCGCTATAGCTCGCATATTGCGGTGTTTTTCTCTACCACTGCTATAGTATCTGCGCAAAATGATATATTTATTGTGGCCGGTTTTTGGACACCGCTATATCTAACTTACCGTTGCTAAAACATATATATTGTGGCGGTTTTATGTCCCGCCGAAAAAGACTATACCTATAACGGCTAGGGCTGTCCAGGGTTGGGTCAGTTTTAGACCCAACCCGGACTCGACCCGCCGGCGTCAGGTGGAGGAACCCGTAACCGACCGCCGAAAAAATCGATCTAGTCGGTTTCGGGTGTGGGTGAGCGTCGGTCGGGCCGGGCGGGTCGCTGGAATAAAGAAAGGATCGAAATCTGGAAAAAAAAAAAAAAAAAAAAAAAAAAAAAGTATCACTGAAATCTGAAAAAACTCACTGGATTTTGGAAAAACTAGTCGGATTCTACATTTTCTCGCCGGATTGTACATGTTTTTGTTGAAAATCGCTGGGATTTGGCCGGATTTCCTCTAATCGAAGCTTGATCTCGTCGGATCTCCTCGATTTGAAGCTTGTTATTGCCGGATCTCATCGAATCTAACCTCGATCTTACCAAATATAGTTGAGTTCTCTTTCGATCTCCTCAAATCTAAGCTTCATCTTGCCAGAGTTGGCCGGATTTAAGCATATTTGAGTGAGGATTTGAGCGGATTTGAGTAAAGAAAGGCCAAACGTCGCCGGATCGGAGCTGAGAAACCTAAACGCCGCCAAATTTTAGCTTCTTTTTGAGGTTTTGTTGGGCGGGTCGGGTAGATCAGGTTTTTGAGGATGAAACCCATCACTTGACCCGCCGGGGTCGGGTTCTGAAGACTGGGATCCATCACCGACCTGTCAGAGGTGTCTGTCCGGCCATGACGGGTCGGTTTCGGTTAGGCTGATCGGGTCCGGGGGGTCGTCGGGTACTCTAGACAACCCTAATAACGGTGGTTCCAAAAAACACCACAATAGACCATATGTATAGTGGCGGTCCCAAAAATACTGCAATATGCAACATATAGCGGCGGTTTTTGCACTCGCCGCAAAAAAAACGCTGCAATAGTACAATTTCTTTGTAGTATTCACTAAATTATATATTATAATTTGATTGCAATCTCTTCAATTTAGATGAACTAAAAATAGTCAAAGCATGAAAAATATACAAATTTAAAGTATATACACCTTAAAAAATTAGATAGCAAGCAATCAACCCTAATCCAATAAGATGTAGTGATGGAAAATTTGGTTCAAGCATTTCTTCAAACACTTTTAGGGGAGTTGAGAAACCAAAGCAAAAAAGAAAAGAAAAGAAAAGCTTCTCAAGATTGAGAAACCAACTAATATAATAAAAAATAAATTAGTATTAGCAAAAAGAAAAGAAGCTATACAAACAGTATGCAAAAATACTCGATAGACTTTTTTTTGTTATTGTCTTAAACATTACATATAAAAAAAAAATCTTATAGTCTTAAACATTAACAACGAAAATTTTTTCTTTACTCATCCTATGCTTATCCACTTAAAGCTTTTTTCTTCTTCTAGTAGCAAATCTAAGTCATGGATGTTTAATAGATAGAACAGCATACTATCACTTTAAAAAGGCTTAGACAAAGTAACATACCTCAAGACAATGAACTTTGGATGAAATCACTGATTTAAGAGAAATAGAGCCAGTAAAGAGTGGTTTTTTTTTTCTACAAAGATTTCATGTCACGTAGTATTTAGTTAAAAATTAAAATGAACTGTAAAATTGTGGAGGCTGTAAAGTTGAGGTGGCACATTCTTAAGAGGTCCCCCCCTCCCCCAAAAAAAAGAAGCTTTGGGTAATTGGTGTTATTTCCCTTACAAACTAGTTTAGAGAGAAACCCTTCAAACTTACGCTAAAGTCTTTTGGGTAATTGGTGTCCCTCTATGATATATTAACTACTCAGTTAAAGACTCCCCCTAGAGTTATCTCCCTTACAAGTGGTGTCAGAATCCATGGTAGTATGGGGCAAGATGATAAGGTTATCAAGATCCCTTTCGCAATTAGAGTGGGGACAAGGTGTAAGTACTTGGAGTTCTTTTAAATTTCACACAAATGATCTTAGAAAAAGACCCAAAAATGAAATATTGCCAATGAATCTAGATAACAGTAAGGTGCAAGATTCCCATGGACATGGACATGCAAGGTTGACACATGTTCCCATGAATGGTATACGAGAAGCCCATGGATGACACATTGATAAAAAAAAAAGATACTCATAAGATAAGGGGAAGCGAATAAGACTTGTTCATGGCCCACAAAAAGGTTTTGAAACCCATACAGAGACAAATACTCACACATGAGAGTGAGATTGTTGGGTATAAGTCCAATATTGAATAGTGAAGAGAAAAATGAGTTGTTAATTTAATATAGTTGATCTCATATTTATTGGACTTAAGCCATTTGAATTGAGTGGTATTTCTATATATTACAAGGTTGTCAAAATCAGGATCCTACGTAGGATTGTGGGAGGTAGGTAGGATCGTAGATCGTAGAATCGAATTGTAGATCGTAAGATCTTACATTATTTAAGGAAAAAAAAATACACATTGGTATGTTGAATAATCACATAAATTATACATTTATTGATATAATTACCATATATCACTACATCCATTTGTAAGCATCATTTAAAAAGGGCAAAATTCTCAAAATGTGACACTATATTAGGATATTTTTTATTTTGGTCCAACTGACACTCTATCTACATTAGATTGGAAAAACATGGTCTATTGAGATTTTATTTTTTTATTTAAGTCCAACTGAGCATTCTGTCAAGTTAAAGAAGATTACAAAAAAAAAAAAAAAAAGTCGTTTGGGATCGTTAGAATCATACGATCCGACCAATCCTGAACAATCACAAAGATCCTTGAAAGATCTGAATCATTTTGTGCAGGTGAGATCGTAAAATTATAAGATCGTAGGATCCAAATCAGGATTTTAACAACCATAATATATTATACTAGTCTGTAGTCTCGTGCATATACACGAATACAATTCATAATAATCACAATTATACATTGTTTTTAAAAGATATTCAAATTATACATTGTATTAGCCTACTTTTTTTTTTAAATCATTTATTTCTAAAATGTATAATAGTTTCTCATTATATATACATATATATATATATATATATATATATATATATATTAACTAGTGTGCACTTAACCCCATGCATATGCACGGGTGCTTTTAAAACCAATCACATCACACACACACACACACATAGATATATTTAGAATCTAATTGGATCTAGACTATTCGATTTTTGTACTCAATAATTCAAATTAGAATCTAATTGAATTTAAACTCTTTGATTTTTACAACTAATAATTCACCTGACACAAATTTAAAAATTAGATGAGACACGTGACTCAAAATTAAACTCTGATTCAGTTTAAAATTTAATTGGATTTTCTCTCAATTTTGGCTCTATATATATATATATGATTTAAAATTTAATTAGATCTAGACTCTTTGGTTTTTGCACCTAATAATTTACTTGCCATAAAAATTAAAAATTAGATGAGATACATGGTACAAAATTGAACTTCAATTGAAATTCAATTTAGACTCTTGAACTTTTGCACCTAACAATTTGCTTGACAAAAAAAATAATTAAAAAATTAGATGAGACACATGACACAAAATTAGACATGATTTATAATCTAATTGGATCTAGACTTTTCGGTTTTTGCACCCAATAATTCACTTGCCACAAAAAATTAAAAATTAGATGGAACACATGGCTCAAAATTAAACTTCGATAAAAATTCAATTTAGAATCTAATTGAATTTGAACTCTTTGATTTTTACACCTAATAATTTTGTAGAGTTTATTTAGACCCCTTAAACCACAATTGGATTAACCTAGTTAACAAACCAAGCTATTACTTAGTCCAAATTCCAGATATAGGTTAACACAATCATATAATCATATCAATGTAAAGTGCGGAATATAAAAACACAAAGATATGATGACCCAGGAAAACCAAACCGGTAAAAGACCTGGGGAGGATTTAACCTAGCTATCCTCAACGTAAACTTGAATACACTATGAAAGAATCGAAGTTGTACAATAGCAACTTAGACCACTAATATCCTATTGCTACCCACCAGTAGAACTTCTTGACACGACCACGTGCAAGCTCCGAGACCACGGACTCCTTCTTTCTTGGATTCTTTAGCAAATACATGCACCCTCGCTTGTGTATCTTTAAGCGCTTATGGCAGCAACTGAACGATCATCAAGTTATTGAAGTAATCTCTTTCTTGATAATCCTAAGCTTGTGTGAAGGCAAGCACCTCTCCGATCTCATAAGAAATTCACACAAACAGCAATATAAGCAACCTCAAAAACGTGACTAGGGTTTGCCTTTTATATCTAGGACAAAACATAAAACCCTACACGTCATATGGGCTTAGGGCTAAGTTGGAAATACTGCAAAAAAAAACAATTTGCACAACTTTCGATTGGTCGAGTCTAATTCTCGATCAATCGAGTCAAGCAGAAATGCATAGTAACTTCTGCAATTAACTCGATTCCAACTTTACATAAATCACATACTTTGAGCAAGTCTAAAACATAACTAGACACCTGTTTTGATCATGGTTTGCCAACAATACATATAAGAGTTCTAATACATTAGTTCCTAAGTACTTAGAACCTAACAAACTCCCCCTTTGGCTATCCGTGAAAAAACACAACTAAAAACTCAAAGTTTACAAAGAAAAGCCCTTTACAAAAAAATGCCCATTATAACAAATCCAATCCTAACTACTATCCATTAGTTGCAAGTGTAGACAGCAGCTCAATTGAATCAACCTGTATATTTCCTAATATTTCCTAAAACACTAAACAAAACACATAACGCATAATCTTGATTTCACAAAACACAAAATATAGACGAACAACAATAAATAACTCAATAATCATAAGTCTATAAGTAGTGAAACAAGAATCATATCCAATAAAATAAAATGAAATGAAAAACTCTCCCTAACAAGAATACTACAAGAGCCAAAAACAATAAATACACAGTGAAGCACCTATATACAATCTAATTTCCACAAGCTCTCAAAGAACAAAGTCCCAAACTCTCCAAATCTCCCAAACTCTCAATCCTAACTACTATCCATCAGTTGCAAGGGTAGACAACAGCTCCATTGAATCAACCTGTATATTTCTTGATATTTCCTGAAACACTAAACAAAACATATAAACGAATGTGTGGAAAATACAAGTACAATATAATAAAAATATTGATTTCACAAAACACAAAATATAGACGAACATCAATAAATAACTCAATAATCATAAGTCTATAAGCAGTGAAACAAGAATCATATCCAATAAAATAAAATGAAATGAAAAACTCCCCTTAACAAGAATACTACAAGAGCCAAAAACAATAAATGCACAGTGAAGCACCTAGATACAATCTAATCTCTACAGGCTCTCAAAAAACAAAGTCCCAAACTCTCCAAATCTCCAAAACTCCCCCTAAGAAATACAATCTACTCCCCTTTTTGTGACGGAATGCCAAAGAACAAATTAGAATCCATCATCAAAAGGAGGTGGCGAAGACGAACATTTAAGAAGCGCCAAGTCTGCTTGCAAAGCATGGATATCGTCCAAAATGTCCACCAAAATCTGACCATGAGCCGCTTAAACGGTCACAATAAACTCCAAAGTACTACAAATGCCAAATCCATCTGAAGTTGATGGTGGAGGAACATCAGCAGTAGCATCTCCAATAGGATCAGCAGACTCCTCACTAGAAAGAACACCTGTAGAAGAAGAAAGGGGTACGGTACCAGAAGACTCAACTCGAGGACATTTAGAGCGCTCTCTCATCTGAGCAGCCCTCTACCTAAGAAAAGTGGCACCGATGGGAGCAATAACATGGACAGGCTCAGAAACGGGGAAGTCAGACAATCCTAAAAACAACAAAATCCTATGAATGAAAATAGGATGAAAAAGAGCATGAGCAGTAGAGGAACTCCTATAAACTTCGTTCAAAGAACGAAGAAACAGATGAGGAAAACTAATAGGAGCATCCGTAACAAGAGCATACAAAAATGCACATCTCTCCAAAGGAATGGTGTGCAGATGTGAAATAGGCCACAAGGAATGACACGCTATCCTAAAGATAAGATAGGTAGACTCAGTGAGCTCAGCAGAAATGATCTGAGGATCAGAACCCCACCGGATAGCAGTACTAGTGATGTAGGACATAATGTCATCTAGGGAAGGAGACACATCATAGGGGTAAACAGGATGCTGAACAAGTGGCACCCCAAGAGCATTAGCCACTATCGAAGGGGTAATGGTATACTCATCACCACGTATCCAACTCCTCACAAGAGTGTCGGAATCATAGGGATGAACAGAGAGGTTCGAATAGAACTCTCTAATCAAGATGGCTGGAGGAGGAGAATCAAAATCCAAAAGAGACAACCAGCCTCAACGCTCAAAGTTTGCCCTAATGGCAGGATCAATCTCATCTAACAGAACCCTACGCTCAGCCCAAATCTTCCTCTTAGTGTTAAGGGTCTCAAAATTCTCTTGGTGCTTCTCACTCAAGAACCTATCACTCTCAAAGGAAGGATCAGAATTAGAGGTGGATGACCTATTGGCTCTAGTCTTCCTAGGCATGGTGCTAGAATAAGCAACAGAGACATAAGAGAAAGAACAAAAAACAAAATACAAGGGCAGACTGCAAGTTAGCACAATAAAAAATCTATATGATGCATGAATAGATAACTGTCATGATGCATGCACTAATGCAGTGACAACAAGTTCAAATTTGTAAGTTTAGAAACATAAAATTGGGTTGAGCATAGAGTTTAAAGCAAAAACTCCAAAATTAAAATAATAAAAAAAACTTGTTGAAATTTTACTCAATGGTCCAATTGATCAGCACACAGTTTAGAATGATCAATTACATCAAACCAACAAGCCAATTTCATCAATCAAAACTAATTTGAACAAAATCCCCAATTCGGATCAAAATAAGCCCTAGAATTTTCAATTGTTCTTAAACCACCAAATTGATCAAATTAAACGTCATGAATCATGATTATAGTATTGTATGACAAAAACCCATCAATCGATTTCAGAAAATATGGCTTGAACCATCAAAAACCCCAAAAATGCTTAGGTTCGAAAATCTTTCTTAAATTCATGAATTTATGCATGTAACATGAAATAAAATGCAAAAGGAAGGGTATAAAGGTCTTACTAGCCTTTGTAGAGAAAAAAACCTTGCTAAAAGAATGGAGGAAAACGACAAAAATTTGATTGAAGCCTTGACCAGTTCGTATAGAGAGAGAAAACTTGAAAAACTTTTTGAAAAGTAGATGAACACGCAAGAAGAAATCTCTTTTAAAAAAGTCTCTACACGATTTTCGATCAATCAAAAAATAGATTCGATCGATCGAAAATGCTTCGATTGATCGAAGACCAATCGAGCATCGATCGAAACAGATAGAGGCTGACCAAAAAAATAATCGCAATTTCGATCGATCAAAAAACTGGTTCGACCAGTCGAAATTTTGGAAAACACAGTTTTTGAAAAAAAATAAAGCAATTTGATGCAAAACCTCCTCAAAGCATTGAATAGTATGAATAAAATGCATGAGTATGAGATGAAATGCTTTTCAAAAACACAAGTTTTGAACCCAGTTTCCCAAAATTAAGATTTTCCAAACATTTTCCTTGAATTCTCAAGCATCAAAATGATGTTGCAAAAATACTCAAGGCATTTTCAAACTTGGTTGGTCAGACCAAAAACACACACAATAACATGTACAAAGTTTAGCAAAGAATAACTTCTGTAGTGTGTGCAACTAGCAAAAAGCTTGAGATACATGTGAGGTGATATGCAAGTAAAAATCAACCACAAAGTCTTCAAAATGCATCACAAAGAATTTGAAAGAGACTCTCACCTAAAGAGTTACATCATATAACTCCCACATTTCCTAGATCAGAAGCTTGCAATCATGTAAGTTTCTTAAGTTTGCCTCATAATGTACACACAAATTTTAAGATTTTCAGAAACTTATTAAATAAAAGTCGGGATAATGTACACACCAATTTTATTTATTTGATTTAGCATTAAGTCTAATAATGTACATACCAATTTTAAGCATTTAAACCGAGGCTACACCTTATGTTCTTTTTGTGCATGTGCTACACTTTCTCGAGCACAAAATCTGACAATATGCATTAAGATGTTGATTGGCTAGTGAACAGTGGTGAGATGGTTATTTATGCCTTTCTCAAAAGGTTCAAGTCCGATAGTCAAAGACATGTGACTTCAAGATCACAACAAAGTAGTCAAAAACTACAAAGATCTTCCCACACAACATGCATTACAAAGCTTTAACTAGTAAAGTGCAAGAAAGTAAGCTCATCCAAGCTAAACACAGTACATAAACATGTTATGTGTAAATAAAACAACCAACCTTGTTTTCAAAACCAAAAGAATAAATGCAAAACACATTTTACTTCCCTTTTTTTTTTTAAAAAACAAAAACAAAAAAATCCTAGAATAAAATGCATGAATGTTATGCAATGCAAGTCCTAGAAAAAAATAGTCACAAAGAGTAGAGCAATGAAACACAAGGACCATGTCAGAAAGACTCACTTAAATTGGGCCTTTTGTATCCAAAGTCTTTTAGATGCACCTTGAGCATTGGAGTTCTTATTCATATTAGAATGATTTCCAACTTCAAAATTGGAATAAAGGTTTAGAGTTTTAACCAACTATCCAATAAGTACCATAGGATCTTGTGCTTAAGGCACATATACTTTTGGTTTGTTTGCTCTCTTAGCAGCTTGAAACTTGTAACAGTTTGGACGAATGTGCCTAGACCTTCCACAAAAATGACACACCCAAGCAAACTTATCACGTGTCCTGTTCTTAGAAAGGGTAGACTTTTGAGGTTTAGACTCTTTCAGATCAACCCTAATCTTCTAGAGAGGTGAAACTTCTATGGGTTTGACAACATCGCAAACAACCTCACTCACAGGGGGTTCAGAAGAAGATGAAGGAACAAAGATTTTGGAATTAGGTGCAGACACATTGATACTTTCTACAAAACCTAAACAAATTTTGTCGGAAGGAGACTTTTGAACACTCAACATCTGATCATGTTTGGAACTAGCAGACCTATTCGTTTGTTCTCTAGCAATAGATAGATCATGTTCCAAAGATTTAACTTTATCAAGCAAAAACATATTCTCAGTCTTCACATTATTCAAAAGTTCAGTAGCATCAAACAAGTTCACAAGCAAATTTTTCTTCTTAAGCTCAAAAGATGCGATTTTCTTTAAGCCTAATTCAACATTCATGGCATCCTTTGTAGCAACTTTGCAAAGTTTATTGTAGGCTTCTTGAAGATCTGCATGCTTAAAGAGTTCCCCATCAGAAGGGTTTTCTTCAACAGTCACACTTTCATTTACTACAGTAGTAGCAGTGAAAGCAATGAAGTTTTCATCCTTGTCACACCTAGACTCATCATCAGAAACTTCATCATCACTAAGGGTTACAGCCATAGCCTTACCCTTAGACCTCAAAAAAGTTGAACATTCAGATTTCATATGACCATACCCTTGACATCCAAAACATTGAGGACCTATAGAATTATTTGAAGATTGACCTACTTTTTCTCTAGGTTTATCTATTTTGTTAATCTTAGTGGGATCATTCTTCCTAAAATTTCTCTGTTCATCAGTGTTTTTACCTCTTGCCCTTCTGTTGTTATTTCTAAGGAAATTCCTAAAGTTCTTGGCAAGATAAGCAATCTCTGTAGCAGAGAGTTCATCATCAAATCACCAACCTCAAAATCATCAACAAACTTAAGAGTCATTGATTTGGATTTGCTAGTTTTGGGTAGGTCCAACTCATAGGACTGAAGAGATCCTACAAGTTCATCAACAGGGATGGAGTCCACATCCTTGCTTTCAATGATGGCAGTCACTTTGGGTCTAAAATCTTCAGTTAAAGATCTAAGAATCTTCCTAGCAATTTTAGGTTGATCATATATTTCACCCAAGTTGTAAGCAAAATTAACAATGTCATTTAGTTTAGCATAGAATTCATCAAAAGATTCATCATCAGACATCCTAATGTTTTCAAATCTAGTTGTTAATTGTTGCAACTTATTATTCTTAACTGTCTTTGTGCCTTCATGCACAGTTTGGAGGATATTCCAAGCAGTGTGAGCAATCTCAACATTAAAGATTCTCTTAAATTCCTCCATAGAAACAGCATTAAAGATAGCATTCAACGGAGTGAGCTTCTCCCATCCGTATTCAACGGAGTTTCAAACTTTCTCATCAATGGATTTCAGGAAAGCTTTCATCCTTACTTTCCAATAAGCATAATTATTCCTATCAAAGTGAGGAGGAATAACAAAAGAGTGTCCGTGTTCCATGACAACAGGGGTTAAGGATCAGCTCAGAGATCAAAAGATCTACACAGAAGAGCTACCCACTCTGATACCACTTATAGAGTTTATTTAGACCCCTTAAACCAAAATTGGATTAACCTAGTTAACAAGCCAAGTTATTACTTAGTCTAAATTCCAGATCTAGGTTAACACAATCATAATCATATCAATGTAAAGTACGGAATATAAAAACACAAAGAGATGATGACCTAGGAAAACCAAACCAGTAAAAAACTTGGGCAGGATTTAACCTAACTATCCTTAACGTAAACCTGAATACACTATGAAAAAATCGAAGTTGTACAATAGCAACTTAGACCACTAACATCCTATTGCTACCCACTAGTAGAACTTCCTGACACGACCACGTGCAAGCTCTGAGACCACGAACTCCTTCTTTCTTGGATTCTTCAGCAAATACAAGCACCCTCGCTTGTGTATCTTTAAGCGCTTATGGCAGCAACTGAACGATCATCAAGTTCTTGAAGTAATCTCTTTCTTGATAATCCTAAGCTTGTGTGAAGGCAAGCACCTCTCCGATCTCACAAGAGATTGACACAAACAGCAATATGAGCAACCTCTTAAACGTGACTAGGGTTTGCCTTTTATACCTAGGACAAAACATAAAACCCTACACATCATATGGGCTTAGGGCTGAGTTGGAAATTCTGCAGAAAGAACAATCTGCATGACTTTCGATCAATCGATCGAGTCAGGCAGAAATGCACAGTAACTTCTGCAGTTAACTCGATTCCAACTTTACATAAATCATATACTTTGAGCAAGTCTAAAACATAACTAGACACCTATTTTGATCTTGGTTTTCCAACAATACATATTAGAGTTCTAATACATTAGTTCCTAAGTATTTAGAACCTAACAAATTTACTTAACACACAAAATTTAAAAGTTTGATGAGACATATGGCGCAAAATTAAACTGCAATTTAGATTTTAATTGGATTTTCTTTCAACTTTTGAACTCCAATTGGCTAAGTACTTGGCTTATGGTATGGTAACACGGGTTTGGTTTTCACAAGTATGGTCCAGGTTGGCGCAATGTTAGGAAAATATGTACGTTGCAACTTCTTACTGCTTCAAAAATTGAGTCATTTGCACCCATGAGGAAGGAGGAGGTAGGATCATTGGTGCAGTCTCTCAAAAACACTGCGGTGGCGAATGAGATTGTGGACCTTAGTAGAAAAGTTTGTGAACTTATCGAGGAAACTCATGTAGAATAATATTTGGGCGAAGTAGAGATGATAGATTCGACTTGAAGGCAATTATTAAGGAGACCTTTTGCTTGGCAGGGGCTTTCAATCTAGCAGATTATATTCCTTACCTTGGGGAACTAGATCTACAGATTTGTATCTATTTCTATTTACTGAACTTTGTCCTCCATTTGGAAATCCCTGCCATTGATTTATTACTCAGTAGTGTCTAAAAAGTAAAAATCAATACTTCTGATTTTTCTTTTTTAGAAATGCTATATTCATAATATTTTCACAACATTTTTACAACAAATTCTAAATAACAGGTTGTTATTGGTTATTATGAATAAATAAAAAAAAGTAATTTTAGTTTTGAATTCAAATTAGAACTAACAACAACTATTATCCTATGATTTGTTGTGAAAATGTTGTGGACATAACACCTCTCTTTCTTTTTAGACTTTACATTTCAGGTTTGGCTTACTTTTAGTACTATTTTAACTTTACATTTCGGGTTTAGCTTACCTCTAGTACTTTTTTAATTAGAATCTGCTTTTATTTTAACTAGTCGCTAACCCGTGCTATGCATGAGAAAACTACTTAAAGAACTTTTTAAAAAAATTAAACTAATATTTTTCAATGAATTTTTTCTCTCAATCTCTCACTTAGTAATAATCTTACCCCATAATGTTTGAATGTTATCAAGTTTATAATTTTCTCCAATATTTTATTTGTCGTTGCAAATGTATATTAATACAAAAAACATAATTCATAAAAAATTTCATTGTAAGAAGACTACTATTATAATGTTGCATTTTTGGTTTTTATGATTAAAGTTATAATGTACTAAAAATGCAAATTATGTTGATGGCCTAGTATGCCTAAATGCACATGAAAAAAAAAAAAAAAAAAAAAGAAAGAAAGAAAGAAAGAAAAAAGACTAGTGGAAACTAAACCAAGAAGCACAAACCATGAAGTTGACTTAAACTAATGCATAAGTGAGAGATGTTGTCAAACACAAGGAGTATAACGCAAGAGTCAATTTCTAATTAGAAACGATTTTGGTTTACCTAAGGGAATGATATATATCAGACTTATCGCTATATACACACACACACTAAACTAATTATTTTACCAAATGCTAAAGATACAACAAATTAATAACAAAACATATTGTGGTTTGATGTGACAATAATTATGATTGGTAGATGGCATTATCGTAATAAATAATAAACAAATAAAAAAAAATTAGTTTCTAAAGGTTAAGTGATGAAATTTGTTATATCTTTAGCATCATTTATATATATTTTTTTTACCCCAACTATCCAATTAACATTTTTTTTACCTTTCTTTTATTCTCATCCACTTATTCTCTCAACCTTTTAACATTTTTTTCTTTTTATTTTTTTTCCCTTCTTTTAATCTCCTCCACATGCTATCGTCTTCAGTCAACATTTTTTTTTTTCAAAAAAAAAATCCTCCACATGTTCCCACTGGGGTTATTCCACACTACAAAAAACGCGGGCTGTAGCCGCGTTTTTTAGCCGCGTTTAAAAAAAAACGCAGCTATACTTGACCTATAGCCGCGTTTCTAGGAAACGCGGCAATAGACCTAACCTCTAGCCGCGTTTTTTATAAAACGCAGCTTTAGACATAACCTATAGCTCCGTTTTAAAAAACGCAGCTCTAGGTAAGGTCTATAGCCGTGTTTGTATGTGTGTAGCTGCGTTTTTTTAAGGGCCTATAGCCGCGTTTCTGAAAACGCGGCCATAGGTCCAGCCAAATTTTACTTTCCAGCTTCATAGCATGTACAGCCCAATAAATTTTTTTATAAAGTTGGGGCTATAGCCACGTTTTTAGAAACGCGGCTATAGGTAACAGGCCAAATACACATTCGGCACGAGCTTTGAGCGGACTAAATTATTTTTTTTTAATGGAGGACCTATAACGCGGCTATAGGTAACACAAAAAACAAAAAAGGAGTACGCTGAAATATGTAGAAGAATAAAATATTATATTTCTAACAAAGTAGGACCTATAGCCGCGTTTTTAAAAACGCGGCTATAGGTCTACTTTTTAAAAAATAAAAAAGTAATGACCTGACCCCCCACCTACCCCATTTACTCCCTACCACTCAATTCAAAATATCTCATCTTTTCTCTCTATGCCCGTGTTCTTCTTTTCTTGTCTTTTCTTTTTCTCTCAACACAACACAATGGTTCTTTTCATTTTTCCGGCAAAGATGACCGGAAATATTCATTGCAGAAGCTAAGGTTCATCTATCTCTACTATTTAAGGTAAAAAATTTCTAATCTTCTTATGGGTATTATACTTTTGCTAGAGCTTATTTTTATTTAAACTTTATGAGCATTGGGAGTAATATTTATGTGTTTATATGTATGGGTTTTACATTGGTGGAATTATTTGATTTTGAATTTTTTGGATATGTGCTTGAATTTGTGCTATAGTGCTTATGTTTAAACGGGTTTGTGTTCTTGAGGTTGTTCTTTTTCTATTTTTAGGCTTATGCTTTTGTGTTCCTTGAATGGATTTAGTGTTAGCTTTGGGTTGATTTTGTTGAATGAGAGGAGATTCATGGGTTTGTGTTATTATATTTTGGAGCATATTATGTTTGTATTATGAGGATATTGTGTTTTATTTTGAATTTTTTGGGTGTGTTTGTATTGTGGGTATGTTGTGTTTAATTTTGAATTTTTTGGGTTTGTAATTGGGTTTGGATTTTCTAGGTTTGTGATTAATTTTGAATTTTTTTTGTTTGAATTTTGAATTTTCGGAGGAAAAAAAAAAAACCCAGAATTTTTTTTTTGTTTTTAATAAAACCTATAGCCGCGGTTACAAACGCAGCTTAAAGTGGGTCTGTAGCCGCATTTTTAAAAAATGCGGCTATAGACCCAATGCCTATAGCCGTGGTTAAAAAACACGGCTTTAGGCTTGACCTTTAGCTGCGGTTATAAAAACGCGGCTATAGACCCGCAGGGGCTGTTGCTGCGCCGCTTAGGCCTCGGTTGTAAACGCGGCTCTAGAAAACGCGGCTATAGCCTATAGCCGCGTTTTTGGGGTCTATAGCCGTGTTTTTGAAACGCGGCCATAGACCCCGTTTTTTGTAGTGCCAGCTTGAAAGGCCATAGTTGTAATAAAAGATGCCAACACCATCAATGCATGTTGATGCTTAATTATGGGCCTCTTTGAACTCTCTTTCATGGTTAGTGTTGAGGTTAGAGATTTAGTTATCCAAGGAACTTTCGTTAGAGCCCATTAATTCATGTACAATTGGATGTATGTCTTTTACACTTAAATCCCCAGCACCTTGAAGAATTTCCCCAATCTCCATATCCCTCAAATCTCTGGGTCTCTGTATCAGAATGTCTAAAGTTGTAGGGCCAGTGCAACCAAATTTGAAAAAGAAAAAGAAATAGAGAGAAGCGGTCACAGAGAGAGAAACATATCTAAGGCAGAGAAGAAAAGAAGAAATAGAAGATGGAGGAACACATATAGTAAACGAAGAAAAAGAAACTAACGGTAGTAGAGAAAACACAGAATAAAAAGAGAAGAGACTAAGACAGGAGAGATAACCCATACTTCTTCCAATAGATCAGGTTTGAGATAAATAGAAGAGATTGTATTTGCACCCATGAGAAGTTGGGACAAAGTGACAGTGCGAGAGGGCTTCTGGATGTGAACAAAAACAGATATTTGTGAGTCTAAAGAGGAGAGGAAGAGCGGAAGAAAAAGTATCGGGAACATCTATTGCTGTTGGCTTGCCGTGGGTCTGATCGGGGAGGAGCTGGTAGAGGAAGGCAGGAAGAGAAGGCACAGTATCGTGAAAGGTAAAAAAGGCAGAGTCTTCGTGAAAGGAAAAGGCAGACTCGGGTTTTAGAACAGATCAATTACGTTTATTTTTTTAATATTGTGGGAAAATTGTAGGAGTTTAGGTTTTGGTTATATATATATATATATGAGAAACTGTCACATCATTTAATAACTAAATAAAAATATGGACATTAAAATTCATTATCACTTGTCTATATTTAAAACAAAATTATATGTCCAATATAAAAATAACTAAGTTAAGCCAAACCCTTACACTTCAAGTCAATTTCTGCGGCACCACCACGCAGTCTTGGTGCGGTGGTCACTCCACAAGTATAAATGCTTGTGGAGTGTGGGGGACAAGGGCTTGGGTTCAAGTCTCCAGGAAGAAGCTTCACACACATATACACTTAGATTAGGCTAGAGTAGAATTCTATCTTGTAAAAAAAAAAAAAAAAAAAAAAGTCAATTTCTGCGGCCACCTTAAAAATTCAGAATTTTCTCTGTAAGTAGTGTTGCCTTTCCAAAAGTGCCACACTACTCAGCGGTTCATACTTCAAACTTCAAAACAAATGCCAAATTTCAAACTGGAAAGCTCATGAAAATCATTAAAAAATAAGCAGTGAATTAATTTCTTAGAAGTCTTTAATATATCTTTATGATTCTTTTATTGGCTAGCTCTTAATTGTTGCTCACTTCCTTAGCCAAATTCTATTTGGGTTAATTATAAAGAACGATTTTCATTTAGAAACTCATACAAATTAGATTCATTAAACCTTGTGGAAATCTGAAAACAATAGATTGATAATTTAACACATTTTCATTAATGTGTTTTAACTTTATAATTTAATTTTAAATTAACATATCATGCTACTATTTTGAATCAAACTTTGTATCTCCTCCTTTAAATAGAAACTATTATTAAGATTTAATGGATATAATAGAACAAATAATAATAAAATAGAATTCACAACAGTATTCCAAAAATTAACTAAACACCTTTTTTTTTTATAAATTTTTTGAACCAAACATTCAATTATGGAATTGAGGTGGTTACAACGAGTATGGGATGCCAATGTAGCTCCATCCACAAATAATTAGCACATCAATTAATTTGTTAGGTTTATTTTTAGTGAAATTAGTGAAACACTAACAAAACTCTTTCACTTTCAAACAAAAATATTTCCTCAATTATTTACGTTTTGAGAACTGTCATCATTGACTTAGTGATTTTCTATCATTCAAATGCCCTCAGGGATTGACATGGCGAATGAAGAAGGTTAGCGGCCAAAATGGGCTTTTGCCCTTTTCGCGAAAACAAAAAAAAAAAAAAAAAATCAGCATGTTACACCCTTTCCCAAACTAATTAGGGAAATACCTCTCTTTTGAAACACGATTTTCTCAAAATTGAGTTAAGCCCTATAGTGACGTTTTTAAGGAGTCTATAGTGATGTTTTTAAGGACCTATAGCGGCGTTTTGTAACTCGAGCTCCATGAAGTCGAGTTATAGGTTAAAAAAAAAAAAAAAAGAAGAAAAACTTGCATGCAACTCGATTTCATGGAAGTTGAGTTACAAAATACCGCTATAGGTCCTTAAAATGTCACTATAGGCTCCTTAAAACGTCGCTATAGAATTCCAGAAATTTTTTTTTTTTTTGAAACTCGATTTTGAGAAAATCGAGTTTCAAAAAAGAGGCATTTCTTTAATTAGTTTCCGAAAGGAGGCATTTGCCCATTTTCGCCGAAGGTTAGCAGGGCTCTGTTAAACATCAAGCACTGCCTCTCTCTCTTTCTCTAGAAACTTCCAGAACTTCTCACACAATCTCTCTCTTTCTAGAAGTTTCTCTCTAATTCTAGACATTTCTCTCTTGCTCTCTTTCCATAATTCTCTCCAAGATAGTTTTCATATTTTCTCTAGAAACTTCCATGCACTAGTAAATTTCAGCCACAAATTTATAAGGTGTCTAGAAGGCTGGAGAAAGGCATTAATTTAATGCCAATAAAAAGGAAGAAGCTAGAAGCTTCAAGTCGGTTTCCTAACCGACATACATCTAGTATAAATAGATGGAATGGTGAGAAGTGAGAGACTTGTAAAGTAAGAGATGTGTGAAGTGAATGTGTGTCACAAAGCATCAAGTGAGAGATGTGTGAAGTTGTATGAGGTGGTGAAGTGTGTGCCATAGGTAGCAAGTGTACGTGTAGAGTGAAATAAAGTCAAGAGCTAGTGTGTGTAGGTGTCTAGAAGTGAGGTGTGTGCAAGTGTATTGGTGAGTAAGTACCGTGTGTGTAGTGCACTAGTGTCAGTGTGTGGGAGTCAAGCATTAGCGCTTGTAAGATGTTGTAATTCAAAAAGTCAAGTTTTAAATAAAAGCTCCTTGTTCAGGTTTTAAATATAGTCTTAGAGAATATCATCAAGGAGCATGAAAACATTCCAAGTGGTCAACAAGACCGTCAAATGGACTTAATAGACATGTTACTTTCTTTGATGAACCAACCCATGGATTCCCATGATGAGCATGCATACACACTACAACAAACTTGAGTTTTTTCAACATGTCACTACAAAAAATGCGGGTCTTAGGCCGCGTTTTTTTCAGCCGCATTTGCAAAAACGTGGCCTAAGACCCTAGTTGGGCTACGTTTCTCAGAAACGCACCCATAGCACCTGATTTATAGCCGCGTTTTTAAAACGCGGCTTCAGACCCATCTGAAATTTTTGTTTATTTATGTCTTGAAGCCGCGTTTTTAAAACGCGGCTCTAGTTCTGTCCTAAAGCCGCGTTTATTAAAAAACGCGGCCATAGTTACCCTGAAGCTGCGTTTTAAAAAACGGGGCTAAAACACCTTACTATAAATTAAAAATAACAAATCTCCTTAAACAAAAAAATCCCTTGCTCGATCTGTCTAAAGCACTTCGAACCCAATTCCCTCAAAACCCAAACCAAACCACTCTCGCTCACCTCTGAGCTAGCCACCATCCCAGTCCTCTCCTTCACCGGCGGCAAAATCAGCGAGACCCAACTCTAACTGAAGTCCGCCCCACCCGATACCATCCGCGCCACCCTCACCCGCATCGTCACTGACCTCCAGACCAAGCGCCGCGGCACCGCCTCCACCCTCACTGCCTTGGGTCTCTCCAACTCTCAATCTCACTCAAGACACTGACAGGGCCGAGTAACAGTAAGTTTTTAAAATTAATTGTTTTGATTTTTATTTTAGGGTTTCCATTTTTGTTTTAGGGTTTCGATTTTTGGTTTAGGGTTTCAATTTTAGGTTTAGGGTTTCGATTTTGTGATTGTAGGGTTTCGATTTTGTGATTGTAGGGTTTCGATTTTAGGTTTAGGGTTTTGATTTTAGGTTTAGGGTTTCCATTTGGGGTTTAGGGTTTCGATTTTGGTTTAGGGTTTTGATTGCAGGGGTTGATTTCGATTTTGGTATGTGTTTGCAGGTTGAGTTCATCTTGATGGGTGGCACTTTCATGTCACTGCCAGCAGATTATCGCGATTACTTTATACGGAATCTGCATGATGCTTTATCAGGACACACTTCAGCCAATGTTGAAAAGGCAGTTGCATACTCTGAGCATGGTGCCACAAAGTGCATTGGCATGACCATTGAAACGTAAGTTACTATACAAGTTTGATATGCGAATATTTGATTTCTCTCTCATTTTGCACTTGGTTTAAGTTGTGTTGAATTTTTTATTGATTCCCAACAGGTCTGTTTGATTGAAAAAGTTGTCTGAGATAATTGTTGTCACCAAGGATGGGTTTGCTAGGATTTTTGTTGGGTGCTCATGGTTTTTGATTCAAATTTGTTGGGTTTTCTGGGATTTTTTTTGGGTTGCTCATGTTTTTGCTATTTCTGTTCGAATTTTATGGTTTTGATTTTTCTGGATCAAATTTGCAGGGGAAATCAGTTTGAAATGTTCATTTGGTTTGAATTTGCTGGGGAAATCAGTTTGATTTTTCCAAGTTCGAATTTCGTGTGTTTGAATTGTTTGTCATGTTCTTTGTGGTTGTTGTTCCTCTCTTGGTTTGTTTTTAATTTTTGTTTGATTATGTGATTAGGTTCTAAAACTTGCTGATTACGGTTTGGGTTTGGACAAACGAGAGGGCTTTTGGGTATGTATGTGGTTGTTTGGCCATGAGTCAGGGGATTTAGGGTTGGTTTCAAAATGGGTTTTGGATGTGTGTGTGCTTTTGCTGTTTTTCTCTTGGTTTGTTTCTCTTTTTTGTTTAATTTTGTGATTAGGTTCTAAAACTTGTTGATTTCGGTTTGAGTTTGAAAAAAGAAGAGGGCTTTTGGTTATGTATGTGGTTATTTGGCCGTGAGTTAGGGGATTTAGGGTTGGTTTCAAAATGGGTTTTGGATGTGTGTGCGCATTTGCTGGTGTGTGTAACTGAAAGTTTGAAATATATTTACTAATGTTGTGTTCTTGTGTTTTGGGTTTGAAAAAAATTTTGATTTGAAATATTTTCATGCAACTGAAAATAGTCCTTAAAATATAAAAGCCTGGGTTTGAAAAGTTCTTGAAATATAGTCTGGATTTGAAATTTGGGGTTTGAAATATATGCTTTGGTTTGAAATCTTGTGTTCACGTAATTGTATGTCAACAGTGATCTGAGAGCTGAGATTCTGGCACTTGTCTTATGTTTTCTGTAGGGCTTTTGCATTTAGATGTTTCTACATTATTACTATGAGCTTTTATACCTATCAATATATATATATATATATATATATATATATATATATATCTTGTGTTCACATAATTGATTGAAGTTCTTTGAGCCAAGTTTTACCAATAGTACTTTTTGATCTGGTGTTCTCTTGTTTTATTTTTTATTTTTTTGTGTGTTTTTGTTTTTTGTTTTGGGAGGAGAGACATCAAAGGGGAGTAAAAATACATATTTACCCTATTTTTGACATAGATGTATTATGGTAGCTTAACGAAGGTGACCTCAAGTAGGCAAAGTGCAAATTTTCAAACCATGGGTAGGCAAAGTAAAAATGGGCCTAATTATCGGTGAGTTTATTGTAATTACTCATTTGGTTATATTATTGGTTTCATATGTTATTGGATTTTTAATAGTTCTTTAATTTGGGCTTAATAGCGAAAGCTCATTGAGTCCAAGTCCTATGAGGGTTAGGTACTCATTTGTATTCTATGAAAATTTCCAACAAAGATTGCTCTTGAGGTTTTTGTAATGCAATCCTATCCAATGTATGATGACAACCTAACACATTGCAACCAGACCTTGATTTCTCACTCTTGGAACCCTAAAATGATAGGTCAATATTCCCTTCTTAGTATTATTGAGGGGGTGTGTTTCTTTTCTGTAGAATAAACCCAAGTCCAATAAATATTTGAGCCATTCAGAATAATCATTTCATTCTTAGATTTATTTACAGAAAAGTCATAATAAAAACAAATGAGGTGGCTACCAACTTTTTTTGAATGTTACCCATGCTGATCACTTCATGAAGCTCCAAAATTAGTCGGTTTATGTCATCTTTCGCCAGAGCAGAAAAGTGATGCCTGACCTTATGAGTATCTTGATCCAGTCGCTCTCCTGGCTAGACATTAGAACCAATGATGGTTTCATTTTACCATTTTCACTCAAAATTTTACTTTATTTCTAAGATAAGACCATATATTGCGTGCTTTAGCCTTTAACATCACTGTAGCATCATTATCATGTTTAAAACTCTTTTACTTCTGTGTGTGTGTTGGGGAGTGATATGATATTTCCACGCTTGTTTTTCTTACTCACTCATTGGGAAAGCCACTATGAATGGGGCTTAGCTATCTTAAGCATGAAATTTCAAGGCCTGATAGTGAACAACATTAATATATATATATATATACACACACACACACACAAAATTTAACACCTTATGATATGTCAGATTGTTAGTGATAGATAAAAAAATAATATTAGTGATAAATAATATTTAATAAACGTGACCTCTGTATTTACCAAAAATGATCTTGACCAAATGCAGCTGCTTATAAATGGTTTAATAAGATGAGTTTTCCAATTTTTACCTTTAATTGTCCCATGATGGAAGAGACATTTACTATTCTCCCTGAATTGGATAATTCAATAAGCTAAATAATTGCTTTGCTCAGTTGCTTGATCCCATAATAGTTTGTTCTTAAACAATTCTTTGTTGTTTCATGGATGCAGGTTTACAAGCTCCTTTAGAGGTATGAGATTTGCACCTAGAAGAATCTGCATTATCATAAGCAATGGTAAATGATGTTGCACTCATGTTTAAAAAGTTTTAACTGTATGTTTTTGTGGGCGCAAGTCGTCCAGTTACTCAATCCACAATTCCGGAGAGATGGTCCCAGGCCTCTTTGACTTCACCAAATGCAAATGGTATTTCATTGACCCTCCACATGTCTATTTCTTGGATATTCTAATTTCTATTTTTATTTGTTGGGGGTGAACTAGTTTAACATGTATAACACTCACACACACACACACACACATTATATATGGTACATTATTAAGCCAATTAAAGTTTTAAATCAATGACATGACATTATAATAATTAGTCTCAATTATGAACTAGAGAGACACAAAAATGAAGAAACTGTAGTGATGCACAAGGCCAGCAATGATCAAATTGAACATCCATACATATGTAGGTAGTCTTGCATTTGCATGGTGGCAGTAGCAATTGAGAGTAGCTTACAAATTGAAGGGATTAGGATTTAGGGGAGGGGGTTGGGAAGTTGCTGTATGCATCACAGCATGCCTGCATTTGAAGCCCAGACTTGTCTTTTCTTGTCTCTACCTATTGTTGGTAATTTGAAATTGTTTAGGTCAAGATAATCTCTGTTTGGTTGATGAGAAAAATGTAGTGATGGGTTTATATAATTGGGTTTTTTATTTATTTAAAGAGTTATCTTCAATGAATAAAAATATTTCATTGTGTTTAATATAGGTAAGCTGTTGCTTAATTTCCTCAATTAAATTAGACTGTTTTTACTGTTATTTACTAATGTCATTGGGTTTTTCACCTTGCAAACAAACATTTTATTTGCTTATAATTTTATTAAGCATTTTAATTTCTTGCTTTTTTGGGTTTATGGTACGATATTGAAATCTTAATTGTTGTCTTTGATTTCTGTACTAGTTTATTGTTTTCAATACACCTTAAAATGAGAATCAGGGTGGAAGATTAAGTGTTTTTTGCATAATCAGAAGATTCAGAACATTTGTCCACTATATCAATTTTTGACCGATGTACTTTGCCATAAGTTTAGTAAATTTGTTCTGCTGTAATTGTAATCAAAATGTCTTTTTTTCTTTACTAAAAAAAAGCGTCTTATGCTTTTTGTTTTGGCATAACTGTACTAGAATGGGAAACAAAGAATAGTTTAAGGTCTTGCTGAGAAATCTTATGCTCTAAAAATTATATTGTATACTTTTGTGTTAGCCCTAGCAATAGATTGAAAATTTTACAAATGTGCAAAACTTAACTACAAGTATTATTAAGATCTTAGATTCCCAATTGAATTCTACCACCACATGGTTCTATTGATCAATACAAAAAACAAACATTGTTATCTATTTTAACAAAACTAAACTCAACTATTTAGTTTATTAGTTTCTGCTACCTTATTGTTGAATTTAATTTAAAGACCTAATTTCTGCTCCTAAAAAACTGTACCTAGATTTTACTATTTCTAAATTATTGTATGCTCTTTTGCAATGAAAGAAATGCTACACTTGTATTGAATGGGTGTATGACTATTTTGGTCAGTATTCTCTCTCTCTCTCTCTCTCTCTCTCTCTCTCTCTCTCTCTCTCTCTCTGTCTGTGGCCCAATGGAATTGAGAAAAAGGAAAAGAATAATATCTATACTTATCTTGCACTGCTTCTCCATCAAGTCATTACCTCCTCTTTTACTATAAAAAACATTCTTCTGCTCCTTTTTTTAACTTAATCTTATCTGGGTTTGCTTCACCTTCAATGTTCTTTTGCTTTTGCTTTTGTTTTTTTTTTTTCGTTCCTACTATGTAAGTTGTTTACTTTATTTCTTTATCATTCTTTTTTAGTTTTCCAAAGATTGTTTTTTGAATACTAGTTTGATTAAAAAAAAATGATGTCTTCCTGTTATAGATCGAACCAGATCCTGCCATCGTCTGAGCCAAGCCGAGTTAGCTGCTGATTTTGAAGGAAAAAAGGCCAAGAAGGTGAATTTTCTCTTCAAGATTACTTAGCTACAAGAACTGGATTAAAAGATTGGAGGTTTTGGTGTTTGTATCTAATTTTGGAAGTTGTTAGTGGGTTCTGTTTGAAGTGTCCTTG
Source organism: Castanea sativa (assembly GCF_040712315.1). Taxonomy (NCBI): domain Eukaryota; kingdom Viridiplantae; phylum Streptophyta; class Magnoliopsida; order Fagales; family Fagaceae; genus Castanea; species Castanea sativa. Next base: position 30,282,459 of record NC_134016.1, on the reverse strand, counting down.
TCATTTTTGTTTGGTTTTATCTGGGTGTATAGTTAGAGTAAAAGGGTGTCAAATCATGGAGATAAGTTTGCCAAATTGTTAAATTTTGGGGATAGTTTGATAAAAATCAAAATAAGTGTTTCTCATTTGATGCTTTTTGACTAATGCATTGGGGTTTGTGCTGCTGTTTCTTTGACTGGATCCAGTGCTGCTCTGGGGTTTGGGTGTGGGATTTTGCTCTTTTTGCTTCTGAAATTAAGGCAAAATGTGGACTGTTGTGGTTAATGTCTCCATGCCTATGATTTTATCAACTGTTGAAAACATTAATATTGTAAAATGTCACTAAAAAATCTAACCCTCTCATTTCAAAATCTAATTTTTAAACCTTGCTACTGGTATCAGGTTTGTTTTCTTATTACTGCAACGTAGTGAATTATGATTGACTTTGAAATACTACTTATTGTTCGCCTTATCATGTAAAGTGAGCATCTGTATCTATGGAATTACTGCCTTTTGAATTGTATAGGTCTTTATCAGTATCCAATACAGCAGTGGGGAAGTTGATGGTTTTACTTAATGACTTTTTTATGTTACAACTGCAGAAACACATTGCCAATTAGATAGGCCTTCATAACTAGTCACTAGCATTTGCAATGCATAATTTCTACTATCATCTACAAGATTACTTGCCATTGGAATTAATTAATATCAAGTATCTTTGCTCTTTAGTGCTTAATCATCTAAACAAACCAAAGAAGGATTGTAAAAGTGGTCTACACTCCATTATCCACCATAAATAGATAGTAAACTTTTCCTAAGGTCCATATTTTGATGTATATTTAAGATGTGTAACCCCTTTTCACCTTCAATTATTCACCTTTCTCTATTGTCCAGTATAGACATCGCTCATTCATGACACCATTTAAGTGAATCCTGTCACCTTACTACTTGTGAAGAGCCACACAAATCATTGCCACACATCACAAGTGCAACAACTATTTATTTCTAATGTTTGGGACACACAAAAGTAGTCTATTCCTCATTGATGGTGTGGGACACACAATAGTAGTCTATTTCTAACTAACTCTTGTGGAATGATTGTTGCTTTTTTTTTTTTTTTGGTGCGTCTATATCATTACTTTAGTAACAGATTTTAATGAGAGAGATATCTTAGTTTGTTAAATCTGTTTATTAACAGAATAGAAGAGATTAGTTTACGGGAAAAAGTTGATTAGAAAAATCTATGTTTCCTGTTTAGTTTTATTAATAAGCTATTATCTTTGTTTCCTTAATTGACCAATTGCAAATGGGTAGTATTGCAGAACTCAATTAATTAATGGATTAGAAAATTTCATTACAATTGCCTTTACTCTAACGTTTGTCTTATACGTACGTTTTAATTGAATCAAAATTAATTATACCGAAATAATATCATTTTGAAAATTTTTCATTTGAACTTTTTTTTTTAAATATAAATTATAGAGAATCATTGAACCTAACTGTTACAAAGTATTTTTTTAGTCCCAATTGTCTTTTGGTTTTCTTAGCCGTAAGGATGAACGAATTAATATTATTAATAATTAGTTAGTAATCTGTAAAATTTGTGGAGTACTTTCTTCTTCTTCTTCTTCTTTTCCTAGAAACAAGGATCAAATATTTGAGAGAGAATTATTTAGTAGCTGCAAACAATACATTAATAGTTCATCCTTTTCCAGACCTGTGCCAACTACTTCTACTCTCCCCCATTCTCCATTTTCACATCTTGAGGAATTAAAGTGACAACTTTCAGCCAATTTTTTTATTTAAAAATTTTAAGCTAAAAGTCCTTAAAAGAACAAAGAGGGAAAAAAAAAAGGTTAACAAAATATCGGATGAGTCTTGAATGGATAAGATGGTAGCTAGATATCTGTTGCTTTAGTGTTCTCCCTTACTATGGTCGGAGTTACACACACGGATTTACTCATTGTCCTCTACAAGGTGAGGAAATGTGAAAATGATTTAGTTAAAATGATTTACCTTGTTGAGAATATTCAATGACACTGTTTGGTCAATCTGCAATAAGTATATTAATTTCAGTGTAGCCCATTATTTTATTTTTTTTGAGGGGCATATTAATTTTTTTTTTAATATTTATCCTCTACTATATTATAAAAGTTAGATCTTGCAACTAGTGGATACATACAGTAGTCACCCATGTTTCTATCTCAATCTATACTACAATGACATGTGGTGATTTCCTATATTTATTTGTATTATGTGGACAAACAACGTCATGTGTCAATAATAACTTACAAATTTGAATGAAATAAATGTATTTCTTTAATATGACATTTATGTTCATGTTTTAAATTTTATTTATGAGCACTTATTCTTAATTTGTTATTTGCCTCTTAATTTTCCTTACCATTACCTTCCAATGGCTATTCAACTGATAGATTTAAAAACAAAGGATTAGCTTTTATTTTTTTGCTCCTCCTATGGTGTCACGTTGGATTTGATGAGTTATGGTTAACCAAGCATTTAGCTTCTGCCACATCAATTGTCCTTGGCTGTTTTGTTTATACTCATAATAATTACCAAACACCAAAGACATCTATTTCTATTCAATATCCCCACTTGACAAGATATGCTGGTTTAATTCATCTCCATCGGGTCCTCCCAAATCTGCTTATGACATTATCTTCCTAGAAATGCTTCATATTTTTTGATAAGTTAAAAAACGTCTTCATATTATGCATATATTTGTCTTCTCTTTGGTTATTGGAAAGGATCATGGCAAAGTGAAAGAAAAATTCTTTAATTAGTCTTTGGGTGGTTCAATAGCTGTTACTTTAAAACTATACGTTGTTGTACTCCTCTTTAAGGCTACGTACAATTGATTCCATGTAATGACTTATTTGCAGGTATGGCCAAGATTTAAAAAAAAAATTCTAGAACCGTAGCCCATATGGATTTGTACTTGCTTCAAAATTATTTCAAATCAATGCCAAAATGTATGTATTATAGAGGAACCTAGACTTCATGTTTGCTTGAGAGGATTTAAGTGATGCATCAAATATGTTATTGATGTTAGGGGATAATAAACAAGAAGTGATATACAGACATACATACATACACACACACATATATATATATATATATATATATATATATATATATATATATAATACTAATTTGATGGAGTTTGAGAGTGTTCAGCATAAGTCGATTTGTATTCTGTTGCATGCACTATTAACTTCATTTGGTAAACATTAGAAATTGGGAAGATAAGAGTTTTGTATATTTTTTAAATATTAATAGATTTTATTTTATTTTAAGATTAAAGGAAAATCTTAAATAAGAGTTAAAAGGTTATAATTCAGATGCAAAAAAGAAAGAAGGTCTAGACTCTAGACTAACACAAAACTTTAAAATTAGTGTTGAACTCGTCATAAGATAAAAAATAGAAAACTAGGAGGTTTCATTTCTTTTAAAACTGGAAAAGACAAAAAAAATCTTAAGTTTTTTGTTATGTACTTTATATATATATATTGTGAGAGTTCTAATTGTCTATTTCTCTGGTTGAAGATCTTCAAAAAGAGACTACTTTTAAGCATATATATATATATAGTTGTATCTCTTGTATATGTAGACAACTACATTGATGCTTTAACAACATAGAAGACCAAGAGGATTAAATAGTGAAGCCATGCATTCTCATTGTAAGTTTGAAATATGAACAATACCATTTCGTAATTTGTGGTTTGATTTTTTTTCTTTATTGTTATTTAAGTACTTTTTGCTGGTTCAATTTCTGTAATTTTGTTGTATAGGAAAGTTTCCATTATCACTCGTATTGATAATGGCAATTCCTACCTTTGCTGACAGGCTTTTGGAGCGCACTAGGACCATTAAGACAGGACATGGTCAGCCTCAATTGTCTTCTTAAGTTGCAGGTATGTCGTCACTTTTAAAAGATTTGTTGTTGTTGTTGTTGTTGTTGTTGTTTAGAAAGAATTTGACCTTTGGTATTCAAAGGAAATTAATTGCTTTCGAGTGGGCTTGTTTAAGAGTGATGAGTGAAGTTTATACTTGTCACATTGTCTAGGAAGAGACATGCATAGGGAATGATATGAAATTATTATTGTTTTTGAGTGTATGACAACTGAGAAGCTATGAATTTTTACTATTTACCAGGATTTAAGTGGGTAAAAAGTTGCAAAGAATGTCATTGCATCAAAAAAAATAAAAAATTTCGAAACTATGTCAATTTTACTATAAATAGTTTCCAAATTAATGTGCAAATCAATGTAATTAGTGTCACGAGCACAATAATTTGACAAAGCAGTGTATGTAGTATCACTCTTGTCACTGTTAGTTACTAATGCTTGTTGTTGTATTTGTTGAAATCCATGGAGCATTCGTGTGTGTTGCTAAGAAGTGGAAAAAATGAGCTGTGTTGGGATCAGTGGGGACTTGGTGAACAACTTGTTGAATTTCACAGAGAGCTTTGAGAAATTGATGTTTACTTTGTAGGAACATGAGTCCAATGAGAACAAGGGTGTGTTGAGCATTCCAGTTGACCTTTTGATATTGCCAACGAGTACATTTTCGACATGGACGTGCTTGGTCTGTCCAATTCTGATATTTAGGTGTGTCAAACATGTTTTCCCACCTTCCTACATTGCTATAGGGTTTTATTTTACAATATTGTGTTTATTGAATGGTTTAGTCTAACTTAGAAACTTGTGGAATTTGATGAAGAGGAGGTACAAGGTTGAAAGAACTTGTAGTGATAGTTGCACATCCATTTTCATTTGATGAAGAAGAGAATGGTTTGTTTCTAGTTAGGTGCAAAAATTTGAGACAACATCTGCTGATAATTTACATCCAATTTTTTTTTATATGGATATGGTCCATTGAATGTGGAAGATTTTGATTTCATAAATTGGGTAAAAAGTTGTAGAGACCAAATTTCATTTGCAAAAATTATAATTGCTTTAGAATTATAAACATGAATTGGGTAAAAAGTTGTCTAACTTTACCAAGCATTTGCATTAGAGTGTTTGTATTTATAGATACAGCATTGTTGCAAGGAGGCAGTTTGTGGGATGGCCATTGGGTTTTCTGGGTTGGGTCTTTTTTTGTTTGCATTGCTTATTATTGTTTCTCTTTGAGCTTACGCTAAGAATTCGAATTTACGAGATCCCTTAGAAGTTAAAAGCTTTGTTCTAGTGTATATGAAGAACACAATTTGCCAGATTTTATCCTCGTGTAAAGCTTGCTATCTTTTTTAGTATAATGGGCTCTATGGCTAGCAAATGTTCATTGCCACATTTTAGAGTGTTTGTATTTATAGATGTAGCCACTAATCTTGTCTAACTGCTGCCATTATATTTTTGTAGCGCCATTGAAACATAAACTGTATTCTACCTGGAAGGCAACAAGGGTATTCACATGTAGACAAGAGCTTGGAGATAGAAGGAACCCCTAGAAGCATCTATGTAATGTTTGTAGTTGAGGATGGTTGAAAAATCATATGTTGATGCTTATTGCAACTTTTTTGCTGTATTCAACTGCATATTCCTTTAAGGTTGATAATTTTCCATAGTCTTTAAAGCTTGATTGGGATTGTGACAGATTTGAGATTGTTATTTTATTGCATGTGTTGGAATTTTACAGGAATAAGAAGTTGGAATTGTGTATGTGACAGGTTTTTTATAGTAGCGTTTCTAAAATTTATAGCAGCGTTTGTTGCTGCATTTGAACGTGTACAGATTTAAAAAAAAAAAAAGTCTATAGCCGCGTTTTAAAAACGCAGCTATAGAAAAATTCAAAAAACGCTACAGGGCTTGTAGCTGCGTTTTCAAAACGCGGCCATAGTAATGGGCTGGAGCCACGTTTTTAGAAACGTGGCTACAGGACATACTATGGCCGTGTTTTTAAGAAGTCTATGGCCGCGTTTTAAACGCGGCTAATCTTGCTTCAGGGCAAGTAACCAATGGGCCTATAGCCACGTTTTAAATGTGGCCATAGAACGTGGCTATGGCCGCGGTTCTGAAACCATGGCTACAGTATGTCCTGTAGCCACATTTCTAAAAGCGTGGCCATTGATCCTGCCTATAGCCACGGCTACAAAAACATGGCCATAGGCCCATCAAGCCTATAGTTACGCATTTTAGGCCATGGTTAAAAACGTGGCCTAAAAAAACGCGGCTATAGACCAAATGGTCCTATAGCCACATTTTTTCGAGCTATAGCCACGTTTTTAAAACGCGGCTATAGAACCTTTTTTTTGTAGTGTGTTTTTATCCACAGTCAATAAAAATTGTTGATAAAAGCCTTAATTTTCTACAGTTATATTCAACTGTTGAGTAAAGGAAGGAAATTCACATACTTATTTCCACATTTGGGATTATTGTTGAAATAAGTGTTAAAAAAACATAAATAGGGAAAAATATTATTATCAGTTGGATGAATGTGGAAAAAAAATGAAATGTTTTATCCACGGGTTGGATGAACGTGGAAAAAATAAATGAAATGTTTTATCGACAGGTTGAATGAATGTGGAAAAAATAAATGAAATGTTTTATCACCGGTTTGATGAATGTGGAAAAAATAAATAAAATGTTTTATCAATGGTTCGATGAACGTAGAAAATAGAAATGAAATATTGGTGAAAATGCTTAAAATAGAGAACACAGAGCTTATATCAAAGTTTTATACGATAGCTCTCTCTTTCTTGCGCCCTCTCTCTCGTAATCAAGAGCAAATTACCGAAGAGTGAAAAGTGAAGAGCTATATATATCTATCAGTTTAGGCCTTAGGTATTGTTTTGGAGCTCATTCATTCAGTATTGTTGTTGAATTCTTAGGGTTTTGCAGAATCTCACTCTCTCCGAGTCTTCAACATGAGCAAATCGGGCCAGCCTCCAGATCTGAAGAAGTAATTTCTCATTCTTTCTCTCTCATCTGCTAGGGTCTCAATTTCAATTTTGTTGTTTTTGCAAACAAATATATGGACAAGAAGCTCCAGAATACGTTCCTCCATAAATGCTTTGCCTTGTATTTCTTTTTATTATTTATTTATTTTATATTTTGCAGTTTTTCTCTCTTTGATTTGTGAGAAAATTTAGGCAAATGAAGGAAAATAGGTTCTTAATTATTCATAGATATTGAATTAACCGAAAAATTAAAATTAAAAAAAAAAAATCTTGTAGCTAAAGCTAATGTAGCTGTATAGTTGCAGACTTGGAGCTAAAAATGCTTATTAGAGCTTACAACTTAGTATTCAAGCTTTTAGGTTCCTATTTTGTACCTCATTGTTTTAATTTTTCTTTTAACTGTAGCCATTGCATTCATAATAAGTTACTCTGATTTTATAGTTTCTTTGTGAAATATTGTAGTGAGACCATGAATTTTTTTATTAAAAAAAATTTAATAAAATCGGGAATTGTACGAATATTTTGGGATTACATTCCCTAGTGTGTTTATGGGACCATGTCCCAGAGGTTTTGGTTTCACCAATGTTGGCTGGTTTTTGGTTTCAGACTAATCTTCAGTTGGAATATGGCCTTAGACATTGTATGAGCTTAATTTGCTAGAGGGCAGTGAAGGGAAAAAGGAGCCATTAGACTAAGCTGTTTGAATTGATTTGGTTGAAGAAATTTCCCTTCAAGGAGTAAGTACTAGACAAAATTAGAGGCTAATGAAGTACCTTCCTAGATAATAAAGTGAGTTTCTTGAAAAATAAAACTCTAAGAAGAGAAGAAAGGGGAGAAGAGGGTTCAAATAATCCCCCTTAACTAATCTGCGGAAAAGAGGGTTCAAAGCCTCCCTTTGTAAACTAGTTTGGGCTGCATCAATGTATCATGTTTGGATTCAGAGAAATGCTACAATGTTTAATGGAAGAATCTTGTTAGAGGAGGCTCTAATGCAACAAATCAAAAATTATGTGAGGTTGTGTGCAGGTAGTTGCAAAGCAGTGACCATTTCACATTGTTATAGGGTCTTATGTAGTAAGTGGAACAGTTCTTTATTTGTTTTGAGTGCTAGAACAGGTTAAGGTTTGGTGTCTGACTTCTGACCCTGTGCTATTGGAGTCTCAGGTATATTTCTAGTTTGATTTATTGATCAATAATAATATCACTTATTCATTAGAAAAACTAAGGGTGGAAACATCATCAAGGTGAAAAATGAACTTTTTAAGTCTGATTTTCATTCATTTTTGCAGGAAACTTGTGGAACGTATGGTATTTCTAGCATCTACACATTTAACAACAAGAATTAAAGCTCGCTACAACTAGGTTTGATTATCAAAACATTATTTTCTCCATTTCATATTCTTTTTTGTCTATAACTTACTTTGTTGTACCATGTTGTAAGCTTAAATTTTTGGGTATGGGTTTTCTTTATCTTTGAGTTAATGTAAACTTAAATTCTGTCATTTTCTTTTGGTTTTCTTTTCCTTTTTCTTTATATGTTTCCATGCTCCATTATTTTCCTGCAGAGGTTCCTTTGGGAAGCTTGGCAAGTTTTAAACCTTATCATCTTGATCATAGTTGCTGTATTGTCATTGGCACTTGGAATTAAAACAGAGGTGTGTTTGGTGTTTTTTATATAGATCATTTTCATCGTAAGGAGTGTCAATTCATGGCATTTGCTTTTTCTCGGTCTTACGTACTCGTATGTCACAGTGTCTTGATGTACTGAATTCTGGTTTTCTTTATTCATTTTGCTTTTACTTATCTACTTGCTTTGTCTAGGTGAGAGAGTATGATTCGAGGCGGAGTTACTCTAGAAGTCGCAGCCATGATTCAAGATGGAGCTACTCTAGAAGTCCTTACATGTCGATAAGCCCTAGTTGCAGCCGTAGCTATAGTGGTAGGAGTGGGAGGTTAGCTTTTAACTTTTGGTTTGTTAAGTAAAATAGGTTTTTTAGTAAAATAATTTTTGTGATGTAAGATTTGAAATGAGATTTGAAATGTTGTTTGCAGCATATCTCCAAAGAGAAAATATTCACGTCCATCTCCATCAGTCTTTGGTTCAAGTTCTGTTTTGTTTCTCTGTCTTCCTCATCAGGGCTTTCTTGGGGTTGCACTCCAATTTCAATTTATCTAATCAAATGATTCTTGATTTACATGACTAAGGCTTATGCACAGGAATTCAATTTAAGTCCTTATTGCTTCTAAAAATTAATTATTTATGTGATGTTTTCTGGTTTTTGTGTGGGGTTGCTTCTTAATCTCGACTCATATAGGTTTTAGTGAAACTAATTGGGGTTGGCTAGATATAATTCTTAGGTAGGCTCATCCTTTTTCCTTCAAATTTTGGTGGTAATTCCTCTGTAAACCTCATAACTCTCTCTGGGATTTGAGTTGGATGATTTTGCAAACATCCATAGTTATTTACCAATGAATGTTCATCTAGCTGATCTAAAAGCAAAGGCTTATGCGGTAATGGATAACAATAAGCATTGGTGAATTGCTCAATCTTTGGGGAGTTTGTGTTCTTCATAGAGTGGTTCTACGATTTTGGTTAAGCATGTGCACAATTATTTGTTTTTGTTTATTGTGTTTCTTTTAGTTTTAGCTAGTTCGCTCTGTTCTGATATGGTCAGTTTGAATTTGAATTTTGGAAATGTCAATAGAATAAATTACCTCTTTTAAAATGTTGATAGTTCAATCCAATCATTCATTTTCACATACCAAGTTTGCATCTATACATTTGTAAATTGCTAATATGTGACTTTTTTTGTGCTAGTTTTATTTTATTTTATTTTTTTTAGGTAGGTGCATTTTCTTCCTAAATGAACTACCCTTATTTGTCTTTTTGTTCAAGTTTGGCACTTATAACAATGACTGATGGACAACACTTTTTGCAAGCATCAACAGAACTTAGTGATTAATGGGATCTCATGCGTATTGAAGAGGACTTAGCTATAGATCCAGATGTCTAGATGGTAGATGCGAGTCACTGTGTTTTTAAAATTTCCAATGAATTGGTCTTGAAGGTTTAAGGTTATAAGAATCTTCTATTTTGAAAGGTAGATGAACAATGTAAATTTTAGAGTGTAAAGGGTAGCAGGCAGAGTAGTTGAGTTGTATTGATTTTTACAGTTTGTTTTAGGTTATTAAATTTTGATTAATGTGAAAGAGTGCATTCAATTTTTTTTTTAAAAGAAAATACTTATTTCAACGGTTGAGTGCCTGTAAATAAAAGTAATAAGCATACTTTAATCTACATTTATGTGTATATATTTCAACGGTTATTAACCGTTGATAAAGGTGTAATACTTTTTTCAACGTTTGCATAGGCTGTAGAAAAATGTTCTCGACACGGTTTTAACAATAGTTCTCTACGGTCATTCCAACCATTGAAAATACTTTTTTCGACGGTTTCAACCGTTGAAAATAGCCAAATTTTTTGTAGTGAGATATTGGATCGAACAAAAATAAAGGCTATCATAATAGACATGATTTCACGTGCATATGACACTTCAGCTGCTACAATTGAGTGGACCTTTTCTGAACTCGTGAGTCATCCACGGGTGGTAAAACAAGTACAAGCAGAGCTGGAAGGTGTAGTAGGGAGGAATAGGATGGTGGATGAGATAGATTTGGCAAATTTAACATACTTGGATATGGTGGTGAAGGAAAGCTTAAGACTACATCCTATTGGACCATTACTAGTCCCACATGAACCCATGGAGGACATTGAATTAAATGGATATTATGTCCCCAAGAAATCACGAATAGTAATAAATTTTTGGGCTATTGGACGAGATCCTTATGTGTGGTCTAATAATGTGGAAGAATTTTATCCTGAAAGATTCATAAATAGTAATATAGACCTCAAGGGACGTGACTTCCAACTTATCCCATTTGGGTCTGTTTGAAGAGGGTGTCCTGGAATACATCTAGGTCTTACAACTATCAAATATGTTCTAGCTTAATTATTGCTTTGCTTTCACTGGGCCCTTCCTAGTGGCATGTTGCCTAATGACTTGGACATGACTGAGAAGTTTGGGCTATCAATGCGAAGAGCCAAGCACTTGTATGGTATGCCAACTTATCGCCAACTCAATTAAATATGTAATCCAATTGCAATATAATAATCTTCAAAAAAAAAAAAAAAAAATTACTTATTAGAAGAAGTGTGCTCCTAGCATTCAAGTTTATGCTCGACCACTAAATTTAAGGCCAAGAGTTTTATTCTCATTATTGGAGTCTTCGTCTAATTATTTTCCAGGCCAAAAGAAAAAGGTTCCATACTTCCCTAGGAAGAGTTGAAAACATTGGAACATCAAATCAACTCAAGTTACCTTGAATAATATATTATACTAACTTGTTGTTTTGGATTCAAATGTATTTTGCGCTCTTATAAATAGAATGTCACGTGTGCCTTTCTGAACATGGTGGCTTCAAAACGATTTCGAAGTTGAAATCAAGTCTGCAATACTGATCCTGAAATTATGTCTTCAAGACACATTTGTAATTACATTGCAAGACATTATTTCAACAATAGTATGGAAATCATATCTTAAAAATAAATAATAACAAATAAAAAAAACACTCATTACACTCCCAGCTAGGGGTATTCGTGGTGTAGTTCAATATGGTTTTTGACCATTTTTAGCACCACATTTTGTAGCGCGATTTAACCAAAATCATAACCGCACCGCATCTCAGTTTTGCAGTCATAGGTGCAGTGCGGTAAACAAGGTGGGGTTTGAACAATTTTGAAATAATATATTTTTTAAAATTTTGGGCATTTCTTGTCCAGCTCAGAACTAATTTTTCTCTTGTTTTAGGCCAAGTTTTAAACTGTTGAGTTAGTTTTTGTTTATTTTGGATTGACTTTTCCTAATCAACACCTATAACCATTGATAATTATTCATGTAAAGTTGTGACTTACAACTATATTTTATGTTAGCTTTATTCCATGACAAAAAGTATTGTAATTGCATTAATTTTGTTCCTTGTATTTTGTGGAATTTTATTTTTTTTGGGTTTAGTATTAAGTTGGTGAAGAATCAAGCATGAATTGAAAAAGCAGTGCAGTTTCGCGACTAGCTTGCAAGAAGTTCATGAGAAAAGTAACCTGTGAAAAGGTCACGTGAGAAGCACATGCTGAAAGTTGAAGAGTTGTGTCAACCTATCAATTTCACAACTGTCTCGCGAGTAGCGCCAACCCACGAGGTACCTAAAAAACTCTTTGCCTAGAGGATTTTAAGTGTGACTTTCTTACCCTTTACCTATACTATATATATCTTCATTACCCACAAAAGTATGTGAGACAATTCAGAGAGAGAAACCTTAGATAGGTTTTCCTACAACACAACACATCCATCTTTTAGAGAGAGAGCTACTCATCCTTAGTGAGAAATAATTCTAGCATCTTCTCCTTCCCTCTCCCATTGTCATACATTGAGAGGAGATTTGTACCCAAACACAACTCACACCTTTTTAGAGTGTAGAGAGTGTTTTGGAGCTTGGGAAGTTCTGGGGATTTGCCAAAAGAAGCCGGTGAGGCTTAGTGGATGCAATCGGGCATATTGCGGGATCTGAAAAGCTAGTGAGACAAGAATCCAAGAAGTCTGTTAGTAGCAGGAACTTAAAGGACATAAGTATATTGGGTAGACTAAGCTTGGAAGGTCTTTTGTTATTCGTGTACTCCAACTTATTCACTAGTGGATTGATCTCGACTTGGAGGGTCGTGGAGAGGTTTTTCGCCGAGTTCTTCGATTTCCTCTTCGATAACACGTCTTGGTGTTATCTTGTGTTTGCATTTCTCTTCCCTTACTTTTGTACTTTACTTTTATTGTTTATTGTTCATGTATATGCACTAAAGTAGATTTGATGATTGCGCTTCATTTACTCTTGTTCCGTACTTAAATAAGTTAGAGTAAAAACAGTCTAGTCGTATTTTTAAAATTGGGGTCTAAACAAGCTCGTGTGTTTTTTACACAAATCCGAGCTTTCAATTCATTTACACCAATAGAAATTTGATATAATCCATATACAAGGCTCATTTATCTTCTTTTCTGTTTGATCCTCTTCTATTTGTGGTGTAAGTTTAATATTATGATTAAGTTTTCTTGAATAGAATGTATTTGATTGCGTTTTAGTGATTTTTACAACTGTTCTTTGGCTTTGAGATTTTTTTTCCCATTATTAAAACAAAAACATACTTAGAAGTGATATGTTGGTGGTGGTAGCAAAATTTGACACAACCCGCAAACCAGACACAACAAAACATGAGATTAACAAGTTATGGATTGAGGTTTAACGGGCTCGTGTCATATTTAGATTAATACGACTAACCCATTTAATATATATATATATATATATATATATATATATATATATATATATATATATATATATATATAGTGCACCACTTGATAAAATCATAGATTAAGGATAAGTTTCTTGCTTTTGTATGAGTAAATAGCATTACTCATACAAAAGCAAGAAACTTAACCATGATCTATAATTTTATCAAGTGGCGCATTAGTTTGAAAACTTCTTCATTTAACCTTCCATGTCATCAAATTTTTTTCTATATGTCAAATAATTACAATTATCTTGTGTTAATGGGAAGATGCGCTTATTTTTATGCAATGATTTTTTTTTTCTAGAGAGAAAATACAATGACTGAATTCTTTTGTAGATTTCCTCCTTTTACTTGACTAATTGGACCACAAAATCAAGGTTGGTAGTAAGGGTGGCAAAATTGGACACGACCCGTAAACTCGACACAACAAGACACGAAATTAGTAGATTATGGATTGAGGCATAATGGGTTCGTGTCATATTCGGGTTGACACGACTGATCTGTTTAATAAATGAGTTGGGTTAGTGTCCATTACATGGAACTCATTTGACTTGTTTAACCCGTTTAATTAAGTGACATTTTACCAATGTACCCTTCAAACCCTAGGCATATTAACTTATTAATTATTGTGGTTTATTATTTTGACATATTATGATTGATTACATGTGATATTGAGATATGCTTTAGTTTTGAATTATTATTTGTAATGTATTTACTTGTTAGTTCTAAATTTTATATTAAAATATTTATTTATTTGGTTTTAAATAATTCATATCAATTTGTTTTATACTTTTTTTTTTTTTGATAAAATATGATAAATGGGTCGACACAACTGACTCGTTTAATAAATAAGTTGTGTTAGGATTAAGGAATCTTGACCCGTTTAATAAACATGTCAGGTTAGGGTTGACCCATTCAGTCTAATACTCATGACTTGACATGAAACAAACTCAACATACGAACACGAATTGTTACCTATAATAGGTAGTAAAACAAAATCTTTAGGAAAAGACAGCATGTAGACTACGGGGATTAAAGAGAGTTGTTTCGTGGTTAGAAAAACACAGGGTCCGTTTGGTAAAAGATTTTTAATAATATTGTTTAACTTTTATGAAAATATGTATGAGTAAAAAAGTATATAAAAATATGTGTTATTGTGTTTAAACAATAATTTTCGTTGTTTAAATATCATTACCAAAACGAGCCTAAAATATTAGGAAAGAGACAACAGGTAGATTATGATTTATGAGGAAAGTTTGCGTACAATGAAACTGAAGCCAATACTATTTATGTGTGCTCTGCCCACACATCATAATTAAGAACACTACAACTACAAGTACAATGACTAAGACAACTTATATGAGGCCTATTTTAGTATTTTAATACATCAATGTCAAGGCCCATATAATTTGTTTATAATATTTAAAATTATCGACTCATATCTTATTTAATAATATAATCTCTAGCTAAAATGTTAATTCACTATACTAGTAATATAGAATATATACTATTCTCGGATAATATATAATATTTATAATAGAATTGATATTGATATTGATGTATTAAAATACTAAAATAGGCCTCAAATAAGTTGTCTTAGGGTCCGTTTGGATAGAACTTATTGCTGAAAACTGAAAACTGAAAACTGAAAATACTGTAGCAAAATAATTTTTAAATATGTAAATAGTACTGCAGGACCCACTTTTAAATAAAAAATTGCTAAAAAAGTGCACGCACAGTGCGCTTGTCCCCCACAGCAGCGAGAAAAAAAAAAAAAAAAAAAAAAAAAAAAAAAAACCGGCAAAACGTGGACGCAGCAACTTTAAGCTGCATCCAAACGCCCTCTTAGTCATTGTAATTGTAGTTTTAGTGTTCTTAATTATGATGTGTGGGCAGAGCACACATAAATAGTAATAATGTTATATTAAAAAAAAAAAAAAGGGTAAAGTTTGAATTTTTGAATGATGTTCACGTGGGTTGTCAGTGAATTGCCACTTGTGAATCACACAAAACCATAAAAAGTTAAAAGATTAAAATAAAAAGAAACATAAAAGGCAGAATAAGAAGAAGAAACGTATATAAGCCTTTGAGCAGACAGAGAAGAAGAAGAAGAAGCAGCAGCTGAGGAGAAGATCACCAAATGGGTTGCTACAGGCAACGTGGTGGTGACAATGGCACCGTGTTAACGCCGGCAGTGACCCATTTTTAAATGTATGAATAATTCTATGAGACCTATTTTTAATGAAAAAGTTGCTGAAAAAGTGAAGTTTGTGGGTCCATAAACAGTACACGGTGCACTGTTCACAGTTGAATAGGTCAAAAGTTGCGGCTACTGTTCATGTACAGTGTATAAACAGTAGCCTTTGTCTCTTTAAAGCTGAAAGGCTGCGCAGAAAAAAAAAAAAAAAAAAAAAAAAAAAAGAGCTGAAATGTGAACTGGAAACATAAACGCAGATAAGTTGGATTCAAAAGCATTCTTTATGTAATACAAAATTACTCATCATATGAAGGTCATCTCAACACCTTCCAATCTCTGACATTTTAAACTTTCCTCACCAACTCAATTTCCAAAATGTCTCCATTAAAAGTAGTCATTTTCCTGCTACTACTTAGATCTATATGGACATTCATACACATCCTATCATACCCAAAAAATGAGCGTAAACTCTCACCGGGTCCTCGGCCTTTACCAATTATCGGGAACCTTCACATGTTGGGTAGCTTCCCACATCGTGCCCTCCAAAGCTTAGCCCAAAAATACACACCCATCATGTCATTGCGGCTTGGCCATGTCCCAACTATTGTGATCTCATCTTCCCAAGCTACTGAGCTATTTTGAAAGACCCATGCCACCGTTTTTGCTAGCCGACCTATATTCCAAGCCTCCAAGGTCATTGGTATGTCCAAAGGTATTGCTTTCACTGAGTACGGTCCATATTGGCGCAGCCTTAGGGAACTTATTACGTTGCAACTTTTGAGTGCTTCAAAAATAGAGTCATTTGCACCTATGAGGAAGGAGGTGGTAGTATCATTGGTGCAGTCACTGAAAAAAGCCGCGGCAACACATGAGGTTGAGGACCTTAGTGAGAAGGTGTCCCAACTTATTGAGGAAACAACATGTAGAATGGTATTTGGGCAAACTAATGACAATAGATTCGACTTGAAAACGATTATGTTCCTTACCTTGGGGCACTTGATCTACAGGTATGTTTCAATGTTTTCATCTAAAACTTTCAAATTGCCGTTAACTCATAACTTATCTTTATTATTTCTTAGTTAAAAGACGCAATATCAATGATATCGATTGTAAATCCGTAATCTAGAACTATTGAGTTTGAAAAATAAATATTTAAGATTCAACTTATAATTGATGTTAGATTAAGAATTATTCACTTTTTTTATTAAAAGAACAGATATTATCCAGTAACAGACGCTGTTCAATTTTTGTGCGCACAATAAATTTTGGAGTTCCTTCTTTATAACATTTGGGTCATTGTTTACTGTCTTTTCCTTGTTATAATGTCACTAAATACTCCTATTAAAAAGAAAAGCAAAGCTTATACTTAAAGAGATCATTAATTGTTCATGTTTAGAGGTTTTTCAGCTGTAAAATAAATAAATTGAAGGCCAATTAAATTCCATTTGAAGCGAATAGACTTTCTCGTTCAACCCATGAGAAACCTCATGATGCATTCTTGTTGCTAGTACTCAATTAGAGTTTGCAGGGCAATACACAAACATTAAGCAATTGGATACTAATTCATGCATTCATCTCAAAGAGCTGTCAACTAGGCATGGTATGTACTCATTGTAAGTTGATCCTGAGTAATTGAACTCATTGCATTCTAAAGCTCATAAACTTGTGGTCCGTTTCCATAAGAATAACGCTCTAGAAATTCAAGCCAAACATCTCGAGCAGTGCCCAAGTAAATGACACTAGCTGCAACATCCTTAGACAGAGTATTCCAGATCCTTGAAACTGAAAAACTTTTATCAAAGAAGAAGTTTACCTAGGAAGCACGGGTGTGGCGTTTGGGCCGCCGCACTTGCGTCCAACGTGGTGGGACACGGGGACACGCAAGCGACACCGCTGCCTGCGCGTCAGTTCCGCGTCCGCCTTTAAAAAAATATTTTTTTCGACGCGATACGCGCCGACTCAGGCTGATTCACGTCGATTCGGCTCGAATCAGTCTGTATTGGCGCAAATCGGCCGATACGGGAGCAAATCAGCTGATGTAGCCGAAATTCAAAAAAAAAAAAAAAGGTGCGAAACACACCGTTTAGCTTGGCCGAAAAAAAAAAAAAAAAAAAAAAAAAAAAAAAAAAAAAAAAAAAAAAGGTGCAAACGCACCGTTTGGAAAAAAACAAAACCCTATTATACCGTATACACTCTCATTTCTCTTCACTTCTAGAGCCTTCAGCCCTTCACTCAGCCCTCTCCCTCTTCATTATTCTTGCGCCTCTCTGCCTCTCTCCCACTCTCTGCCTTCACTATATAATGGAGTTGTATTCTAGTTATTATCTACTATTACTCTTAAATTTGGTATATGTTTATATAATGTGAAAAAGTATGTTTAGCAATATATTAAAAATATAAATAAAAATATTTTTAATAATTTTTTAATCGTTGCACCCCGCCGCACCCGCACCCGCACCCTACTTTTTCAAAAATTGCCGAGTCCCGCACCCGCTCTCGCCTCCGCACCAGCACACGCACCCAAATCCTGAAACGCACCCGTGCTTCATAGAAGTTTACTGTGTTTAGTAAGATTATCTTCAAGAATAAAACAAAATGTGTGAGAGAAGAAGAAAGAAAGAAAATCAGAGAAAGAATGAGGAAGAGAGAAAAATCTTGAAGGAATGTAAAAACTGATCTTGCTTAATTTGATTATGAATATTTTTTCTATATTTATAGTATATCATTAACTATAACTAAATAATTATTGGTTACTATAATCACAAAAAGGATTCGTGGATTAAGGGAGGAAGCTTAACAGAATCTCAACAAAACAAACAAACTTAGAAACTGATTTTTGCGCCAAGGAAGTCTAAGTAGTTGTAAACAATCAATACGATGTTGTGCTAAGTTAAGCATATCTAACTTAAATAAAACACTCGGTTTGGCCTCTCCTATCACTTAGTGAAACGCTGCATTTGAACTAACTGACTGAAGGCAGCTGTTTAAATTTAACAACGTTGTCAAGTTACATCTTCTTCATCACACCACTCTGTTGTGACTGCTGTGATTTCTTCTTAGCTTCAACATTCCCCCTCAAATGATTGGGGGAAAACTTCACCAAGAGTTTGTGGCACTAAAGAAGAAACAAAGGAGCTATCAAAAGCTTTTTAAACACATCAGCCAAATTGTCTTTACCATAAACAAAGCTCACACACAGATCCTCGCACAGAACCTTTTCACGAACATAATGATAGTCGACCTCAATATGTTTTGATCTAAAGTGAAACATAAGGTTAGCAGATAAGACAATGACAGACACATTGTCACACCAAAGCACAGGCACATGTGAAATAAATATTCGAAGCTCTTTAAAAAGTATACGCAGCGAAGATAATTCAGCAACAATGGTGGCTAAGGCTCGATATTCAGCTTTTGTGGAAGAGCGTGACACAGTGGACAGGGCCGGCTTAACCATTTTTTGTGCCTTAAGCGAAAATTTTAAATGGGACATTTTTATTATTAAATATTAATCAAATAATATTTATATATTGAATTTTTTTATTTAAAATCTATTTTTCTTGCTTTTTGAAATGTAAAATTACTAATTAAATTTTTGTATTTAAGTTCTTTTAAAAATAAAATTTAACTAAAAATAAAATTTAAAGTATAGAACAATAGAACCTGGTTATTGCAATTTTTCTAAAGTCGTGACCACTTTAAAATTTAAGCCTACACAAATAAAAATTAATTTAATAAATTAATGTCACTATAATACAAATGAATTGATATAATATATATTAAATTATTGATTGGTATAATAATTTATAATAATAGATAAGGTGCTAGAAAAAAAAAAAAAAAAAAAAAAGTTTGAGAAACCGTGTAAGACACTTAAGACTATGGGCTGTACAGCACTACAGGAAGCACAAAAAAGGTAAGAAACCGTGTAGACGTGTAGTCTACAGCCTAAGCCTGTACTCCTCTAAACAAAAAAAAAAGTGATAAACCCTCCACTATTCCTACCATTCATTGATTCCATTCATCCTATGGCTAAGTTTAAAAGTAAAAATATGTCCAATCAAATATCAATTATCATGGCAGATTGGCAGTGGGTCCATAGGTCCAGAGAGGGTCAGCTGGTCAGAGAGGCAGAAAAGCTATAAAAAAAATAATAAAAAAACGTGTCCCATCCCATGGTGTGGTGAAAACTGAAAGTGTGAACAAACTAAAAATATATATAAGTTAAATAAATGGAAGACTCAACCTCTTCATTTTGAGGAAGACAAAGAATTAGAGAAAGATGGAAAAAACTGAAGAATACCTCTGGCTCTGGTCTCTGGTGACTGGTACGCTGGAATCAAAGCTAGATTGATTGAGTTTATGGAAAAAGATCAAGATGAAGGTGAAGAAAAGAAAGGTAAGACAATAAGAAAATAGATGGAGAGGCAGAGAGGTAGAGAGATAGAAAGATGAGAGTTTTTTCTATTGTCTTTGAAATTTATAATCTTTATTTTAGTATATTTTAAGACAATTATAATTACGTTGTATTATTAATAAATTTGTCTGGTCTTAATTTTAATTTTAGCATATTTCAATAATGAATTAATAAATTTGTTTTCTAAAATTTAATTTTGTTAGCTAAAGTTTGATCATTTTATTTTTTCCTTTTTAATCTTTTACATTTTAGGATACAATGGAGCTTTTTTAATGCATTTTATTAATCAATAAAAGTGCTTAAATTTTTTTTAATTAAAATATATAGATAAATATATTTTATATATATATATATATATATATTTTACAAATGGGGCCTTCTTTTATTTGGGACGTTAGGCGATTGCATCAATTGCATCTACTGTTGAGCTGGCCCTGACAGTGGGTTACTTCTTGGAGGACTAGGATATGGGACTTGGGCCAAGAAAAACTAGATAACCAGTAGTGGAGCGACAATCCGTTGGGTCACCTGTCCAATCAACATCAGTGAAGGCAATGAGGGTCAAAGGTCCACGAGAAAAATGAATACCACAATCCAAGGTACCCTTGACATAGCGAATTACTCTCTTTTCTGCCTCCAAATGAGAAGTAGAAGGCAAGATGAGTAAAGGTGAGGTATTGAAGGGCTCCTAGCATGCTCCTATACTCAATAGGATCAGACAAAGCAACACCCTCATGTGGAGTTAATCGAACAAAAGGACAGCATGCTTGGAATTTTTCATATGAAACTTCTAAAGGACATCTGAAGCATACTTAGATTGATTCAGGGTGAGACCAAATTTTATAGAAGTGATCTGAATTCTTAGAAAGTAGTTGAGTGGCCCTAAGTCTTTAATTTCAAAGGCAAGCCCAAGAGTAGAGATAAGATAGGAAATTTGTAGAGAACTATTCCCAGTTATGATTATATCATCCACGTATAGTAAAAGGTAGATAATGGTAGTCTTGGATTGAAAGATGAAGAGAGTACTATTAGCAAGAGAAGTGGTGAATCCCAAGTGCAGCAAATGAAATGTAAAACTCTCAAACCAAGCTCTAGAAGGTTGTTTTAAACCATAAAGAGATTTCCTTAGCTAGTAGACATAGTTGGGATGAATTGGATCTACGGGTCCGTTTGAATAGAACTTATTTTGCGGAAAACTGAAAACACTGTAGTAAAATGATTTTTAAATGGGTGAATAGTGCCGTGGGACCCATTTTTAATATTTTATTTCTGAATAAAGTGCTTATGGGTTCCATGAACAGTGTGTGAACAATACCGAAACAATGCGTGAACAGTGATAAACAGTGTTATTTGTCTCCAAAAAACAGAAAACACGTGAATCAAAAAGAAAAAAAAGAGTTGAAACGTGATCTCTCTAAACGCAGATGCAAATAATTTGTATCCAAACCGCACCTACATACCCTGGTGGCTGTTGCATGTACACGTCCTCCTTGAGATAACCATGTAAGAAAGCATTTGAGACATCAAGTTTCCTTATGGACCAGTTGCAACTCACAGCAATTGCTAATATCAATCTAACAGTGGCAAGCTTAACAACTGGGCTAAATGTTTCAATGTAGTCAATGCCAGCTTGTTGGTGAAAGCCTTTTACTACCAAACGAGCCTTGTACCTTACAATTGTGTCATCACTATTCAGTTTAATCTGAAACACCCATTTACAGCCCACTAAATTGACATGGGGAGGAGAAGGAACCAAAGTCCATGTTTCCTACCTTTGCAATGCTTGAAACTCAACATCCATAGCCTCACACCACTAAGGATATTGAGAGGCAATTTTATATGTGGATGGTTCAGTGTATGTGTAATCAAGAATAGCCTTATAGCATAGCTTAGGTTTAGTGATACCACTTTTAGATCTGGTCAGCATTGGGTGAGTATTAGAACTAGAAGTGGGATTAGAAAGAATAAGTAGGGAATCAAAAACTACAAGCACAGGAAATGCAGAAATAGTATCTGCAGAATCTGGAACAAGTATAGCAGAAGAAGAAAGAAAGAAAATGAGAGAGAGAGAGAGAGAGAGAGAGAGAGGAAGAGAGAAAATCTTGAAGGAATTTAAAAACTGATCTTGCTTAATTTGATTATGAATATTTGTTCCATATTTATAGTACATCATTAACAGTAATAGAATAATTATTGGTTCCTATAATCATGGAAATGATCTGTGGATTAAGGGAGGAAGCTTAGCAGAATCTTAATAGAACAAACAAACTCAAAAACTGATTTTCATGCTAAGGAAGTCTAAGTAGTTGTAAACAATCAATACGACATTGTACTGAGTTAAGCATATCTAGCTTAAATAAAACGTTGTGTTTGGCCTCTTCTATCACTTAATGAAACATTGCATTTGAACTGACTGACTAAAGGCAGCTGTTTTAATCAAATGACGTCATCAGGCATCATTTTCTTCCTCTCACCACTCTGCTGTGACTGCTGTGATTTCTTCTTAGCATCAACGGAAATGACCATGATATTACACTTAATCCATGCATAGTGGGGTAGGTTTATCTTATGGTGGTGAAATTGATCCATTAAAGCACCAACTTTGTTATTTGCCTTGAGTAACAATCAAGAATGATCTAATCCAAGTA
Source organism: Castanea sativa (assembly GCF_040712315.1). Taxonomy (NCBI): domain Eukaryota; kingdom Viridiplantae; phylum Streptophyta; class Magnoliopsida; order Fagales; family Fagaceae; genus Castanea; species Castanea sativa. Next base: position 30,259,902 of record NC_134016.1, on the reverse strand, counting down.
CGATATCTTATAAGAAATTGGGTCACAAGCACGCATCTAGGGCTGTCCCTATTATGCAGATAGTAAACAGGCTAGAAGCATTATCTTTTATCTTCCATTACAGTAAAAGATCCAATCAATGACATTATTATTTTAGGGTTGTCTAATTTCATGACAAATTTACTTGTAATTTTTAGAATTTGTAATTGTAACGTGAATCGTGGTAATATTGGCATAATTTTGAATCTTATGTTCATTGTAAAAGACTAAAGACCTCGGTTGAGCAAGTTTCAAGCCTCAGTCATGCGATATGGAAGATTTAGACAAAAACTCATGGTAGTAGACACTTGACCAACCAAGACCCTATTATGGAAATTCTAAAATTTGCTTCTAGGGTGGTTTATGTGTGTGTGTTTTTGTTGTTTATCTATTTTATTTCTTATCTATGATTATTGTTGCATTTGAATTTTGACTGAATAATTATCCAGTTTTAAGTCTTGAATAATTTATTAAAATTGGTTAAAAGTTGTAGGGGTCTAGATCTAGATAGTGTTGCAACGATGAAGTTGAAAATCTAGGAGTTGCAACGGAAATCATGCAAGCTGATGAAGTGATTTGCGCAGGCCGTACTAACGTGGAGGAGTGTAACTCTGGGGTAGCAAATCCAACTCCGGATATTACACTATCTCTAAATGGCAAGGTTGAATTAAATCCGAGGCTTGGGGAGGAATTATCATATATTGATTCGGATAAGGTGCAAGTAGAGTTTAGGTCAGATGTCATTCAAGATCACATGCACTCCACTAATGAGAAACCTACAAATGGATCTGGGTCGTCTACTTCTAAGCCCAAAAATATATGGACTCGAATCAACAGGATGGATTTTGGCCTTGATGGTTTAGGTAGAGCAATTACACTACCAACACTTGGAAAGAAACACAGACGAGGGATAGTGTTTGTGAGCAAATTGATGAACAAGAGACAAAGAGAGGAAAGGTGATAAATGAGGAAGGCATTTCTAAAGATATATCAGCGGGGGTGGACAGCCACCCTTACTGGAAGTGTTAGGTTCTAAGAATTTAGGATCTAAATGTATTAGAACTTTAATGTGTAATGTTGGCAAACTATGATAAAAAATTAGAGTCTAGATTTAGGTTGCTCAAAGTATGTTTAATGTAAAGTTGGAATCGAGTAATTGCAGAAAATTATTGTTCACTTTCTGCAAGGCTTGATTGATTGAAAATTAGACTCGATCGATTAAAGCTCAGGTAGATTTTTTTTCTGCAGAATTTTTCCAACTCAACCCAAGTCCGTTTGACGTGTAAGGTTTTATGTTTTATGTTTCATATAAATAGAAATACCCTAACCACATTTTAGAGTTGGTTTTTATGTTGTGTATGAGAATCTTTTGTGAGATTTAGAGGTATTTGCCTTCACATATACTTAGGGTTATCAAGAAACAAAATTATGTCAAGAGCTTGATGATCGCTTCAGTTGCTACATGAAGAGTTTAAAGATACACAAGTGGGAGTACTTGTGCTTGCTGTGGATCTGAGAAAGAAGTAGTCCGTGGACTCAGAGCTGTCACATGATCGTGGTAGTAAATTTCCTACTCGAGGTAGCAATAGGATGCTAGTGGTCTAAGTCACTATTGTGTAAACTTCAATTCTTTCATAATGGATCTTGTTTCACCTTGAGGATAGCTAGGTTAAATCCTGCCTAGGGTTTTTACTGGTTTAGTTTTCCTGGATTATCATATCGTTGTGTTCTTTATTTTCCGCACTTGTCAATGATATGATTTACTTTTGTTAACCTAGATCTGAGTAATTTACCTAAGTTAATCACTTGGCTAAATAACTACGTTAATCTGTTTGTGTTTAAAGGGTGTAAAAACTGTACAAGTGGTACTAGAGTAGGTTAGCTCTAGTGTTTAGATCATTTGATCTATGAGTTGATCCTTGACCCCTATTGTCGTGGAATGTGGTCACTCTCTTGTGATCCCACCTTACTTTGATGGGGACAACTATGCCTACTAGAAAGTAAGGATGAAAACATTCATGAAACCCATTGATGAGAAAATTTGGAATTCCTTTGAGTGCGGATAGGAGAAGCCCACTACTCCAGTTAGTGAGTGGCCAAATTCTCAGAAAGAAGTAGCCACTTTTAATAGCAAAGCCATGAATGCTATTTTTAATATTGTTTCTATGAAGGAATTCAAGAAAATCTCTAATGTTGAGGTTGCTCATACTGCATGAAATATTCTCCAAACTGTGCATAAAGGCACAAAGGCTGTCAAAATTAATAAGTTGCAGCAGTTAACTTCTATATTTGAAAGTATTAGAATGTCTGATGATGAATCTTTTAATGAATTCCATGCTAAACTGAATGACATTGTTAACTCTGTTTATAATTTGGGTGAAATCTATGATCAACCTAAGATTGTTGGGAAGATACTTAGATTTTTTACTGAGGAGTTTAGACCCAAAGTGACTGCCATTACTGAAATCAAGGATGTTGACTCTATCCCTGTTGATGAACTTGTAGAATCTCTTCAGTCTTATGAGTTAGACCTACCCAAGACAAACAAATCCAAATCAATGACTCTTAAGTCAGTTGATGATGTTGATGGGCATGGATTTGATGATGAACTCTCTGCTACAGATATTGCATATCTTGCCAAGAATTTTAGGAACTTTCTTAGGAACAATAACAGAAAGGTAAGAGGAAAAAACAATGCTGAACCTAGAAATTTTAGGAGGAATGATCCCACTAAGGTGAATAATACTAAAAAACCTAAAGAGAAAGTTGGTCAAACCTCTAGTAATTCTATGGGTCAGCAATGTTTTGGGTGTCAAGGTTATGGTTTTGTGAAATCAGAATATCCTACATTCTTGAGGTCTAAGGGTAAGGCTATGGTTGTAACCCTTAGTGATGATGAAGTTTCTGATAATGAGTCTGGTAGTGATGAGGATGGAAACTTCATTGCTTTCACAACTACTGCTATAATTGATGAAAGTGTTGTCGTTGAAGAGAACCTTTCTGATGGGGAACTCTCTGAGGATGCAAATTTGCAAAAAGCCTATAATAAGTTTTGCAAGGTTGCTGCAAAGGATGCTATGAATGTTAATTTAGACTTAAAGAAAATTGCATCTCTTGAACTTGATAAGAAAATTTTGTTGTTAGAACTGTTTGATGCTAATGAATTGTTAAATAATGTGAAGACTGGGAACATGTTATTGCTTGATAAAGTTAAGAAATTGGAACTTGAATTATCTGTTGCTAGAGAACAAATAAATAAGTCTGCTAGTTCCAAACTTGATCACATGCTGAGTGTTCAGAAGTCTCCCTCAGACAAAACTGGTGTAGGTTTTATAGAAAGCATCTTTGTGCCTAAAACACATTCCACAAACTTTGTTCCTTCTTTTGAGCCCCCCGTGAGTGAGATTGTTAAACCAGTGGAAGTTGCTCCTCCTAGGAAGATTAGGGTTGATCTCAAAGAGTCTAAGAATAAGACTCCTAACCCTCCTAAGGATAAGTTGCATGATAGACCTGCATGGGTTTGTCATTTTTGTGGAAAGTTTGGGTACATTTGTCCAAACTGTTTCAAGTTGCAAGCTCCTGAGTGAGCAAATAAGCCAAAAATGTCTGTGCCTCAAGCACAAGATCCTATGATACTCATTGGTGAATTGGTAAAGGATTTAAACCTTTATTCCAATCTTAGAGTTGCTCATCATTCTAATCAGAATAATAACTCCAATGCTAGAGTTGCATCTAAAAAGCTTTGGATACAAAAGGCTTAAGCTTTGTGACCATTCTTTTTTTGTTGTTCTAGTTTGTTTTTTGTTTTTAGGATTTGTATTGCATAACTTTCATGCATTTCATGCTAGGTTGTTTTTTTTTTTTTAATAAAAAATAAAAAAAAGGAAAAGAAAAACAAATATGTTTTGCACTATCTTTCTTGGATTTTGAAATCAAGGTTGGCCAAACTATCTTTGCATAACCTGTTCATGTACTTTGCTTAGCTTGGATGAGCTTACTTTATTGCACTTTACTAATTTGAGCTTTGTAGTGCATGTTGTGTGGGAATTGTCTATAAATTTTGATTACATGATCTTGATATTGAAGTCACATGTCTTTGATTGTTAGACTTGAACTTAATGAGAAAGGCATAAATAACCATCTCACCACTGTTTACTAGCCAATCGTGAACACCTTAGTGCATATCATATGATTTTGTTCTCAAGAAAGTGTAGCACATGCACAAAAAAATAAATAAATAAATAAGATGTAGCCTCAGTTTAAATAATAAAATTGATGTGTACATTATTGGGCTATAATAACTTCACAATCAAATAAAATTGGTGTGTACATTATCTTGGCTATTTTCATAAGTTTCAAAATAAATAAAATTGGTGTGTACATTATGAGGCAAATTCAAGAAACTTACATAATTGCAAGCTTTTATTCTAGGAGATGTGGGAGTTATATGATGTAACTCTTTAAGGGATAGTCTCTTTTAAATTTATGTGATGGATTTTGTAGAAATTGTGATTGATTACTATCTACTTATCACCTCACATGTATCTCAAGTTTTTGCTAGTTGCACACACTTTACAAATTACTCTTTGCTAAACTTGGTACATGTTATTGTGAGTGATCTTGTTGTGGCCATCCGAGATTGAAAGAACCTTGATTTTGATGCAAAATGTGTTTAAAGTGTTTTTGAGAACAAATTGATTGAAAATCTTACTTTTGGATAATGAGGGTTAAATTCAAGGGTTTTTAAAAAACTTTTCACCTCATACTCATGCATTTCATTCATAAAATACTATGCTTTGAGGAGTTTCTGCATTAAAATGCTTTGTTTATCAAAAATTCGAAGTTTCAAGATTTTCAATCGATTGAACTTGATGCTCAACCGATTGAAATTGTGATTAAAATTTTGGTTTAAATCCGTCTGGCTCGATCGATGCTGGATGGATGTTGGATCGATCAAATGTAATTTTCAATTGATCGAACCTATTTTTTGATCAATCGAAAATCGTTCAGAGGGTTTTTTTAAAACATGAGTTTTTTCACGTACTCTTCACTATTCAAAACTTTCAAAAGTTCTTTCTCTCTCTCTTCGATTGGTCAAGACTCAAAACAAGATTTTTGTCGTTTTCCCTCAAAAATTTTCAAGGGTTTTTGTCTTCTAAGGCCGGTAAGACCCTTTTACCCTTCCTTTTTCAATTATTTTCATTATTCATGCATTTTAGGGAGAAATTCGAACCTATGAATTTTTTGGGCTTTTGGTGCTTTCAATCTTTTTCTTCAAATTTGATCATTGGGTTTTTGTTATAGGATGTTAGTAAACTGATCTTTGTGGTTTAATTTGATCAATTTGATGAATTGGGAAAAATTGGATTTTCTAGGGCTTGAAACTACTCGAATTGGGGATTTTGTTCAATTAAGCATTAATTTTTGAAATTGGCCTGTTCAATTGTTTAATTGGTCATTATATTCTGTTATCTATCTTGTGTAATGATCAATTGGTCAATTTTTTGGGATTTTTGAAAGTGGGTTTTCAAAATTTGGGGTTTTTGCAATAAACTCTATGCATAAGCCAATTTTGTGTTTTTAAAGTATAATTGAACTTTTCTCACTGCATTAGAGCATGCATCATGTGTTGCTATTGTTCATGCATCATATAGATTGTTATTTTCTATATTGTTTTGCTCTAACTGTGTCTGATGCAGTCTACCCTTAGGTTTTTCTTTTTTTTTTTCTTTTTTTTTTCTTTTTTTTTTTCTATCCTAATCCAAGCTTAGGAAATCCACCTCTTCTTCTACTTTGTCCTTGGATAGTGAGAGGTTTCCGAGTGAGAAAAAACAGGAAACTTATGAGAAGTTGAACATTCTTAGGAATGTGTAGGCTGAGCGAAAGGTAGTTTTAGATGAGCTTGATCTAGAGATTAGGAGAAACTTTGAGCGAGTTGGTTGCCTTTGTTGGATGTAGACCATCCTCCACCGGCTACTCGAACCTCTCTGTCCACTCCAATGATTTTGACACACTAGTGAAGAGTTGGATAAGGGGTGAAGAGTATGTCATTACTCCTAAGGTAGTGGCCTCTACTCTTGGGGTACCTTGGGTCTAGCATCCTGTTTATCCTTATGATGAATCTCCTCCCATCGATGACATTATGTCATATCTTATTGGATTCTTTATCCAGTGGGGTTCTGATCCTCAGATCACTTCTCATGAGGCCCTAGAGTAGAGTCTTCCTTTGGTGCACCTCCTCCTCCTCCTTCTACAGGTGATCCGGCTGCTGATGCTTATATTGATTCGACTACTACTGCTGCTGCTGCTGATCCTCCACTTTCTACTTCAGATGTTTCTAAAATTCGTCGTACTTTGGACACTATCATGACCGTTCAGGCAGCTCATGGTCAACTTTTGGTGGATGTGCTTACCAAGCTTCAGGCTTTGAGAGCAGATTTGGCAAGTTTTAGATGGTCACCTCCGCCACCTCCTTTTAATGATGAGTCTTGATTGCCCTTTGGCAATTTGTCACAAAAGAGGGGAGTACATATGGATGGAGATAGGGAGAGTTTTTCTTGTTTTGGAGCTTTAGATTGTATCTAGGCACTTCACTTTGTACTTATTTTTTTTTGGCTCATAATGTATTTATTTTGATGTCTCTATTTTTTTATGTGTTGTATATGATAGAGGGAGACATTATGCTTTTATTTCTATTTCTTGTTTCACATTGTGCTACATTGATTATTGATTTATATTTATAAGGTTATGAAGGAAAAATTCTGGTTTTGCATCTCATGCAAAACACATAGCGGAAGCAACGAACTAGGATCTATTTCATTCATGATTGATAACGTGCACTATGTAAATTTCAGAATTTAAGAACAAGATAGCGTACCTTGGTGTGGAGAAATTCAAAACAAAGATTAGAAGTACTTAGGAACACTTTTAATCTTCACTCCAATTCCACTTTACGCCCAAGATGTGTGGTCTCTCAATCAGTTTTATAAAGGGAGAATGAAAGTGTGTCTCACACTCTCTCATACACTGTTTCTTTTTCTTTTCTAATTTCTTCTAATAAAAATTCTGTATGTTTCTCCCTTTATAACTAACTGATTATCAAATTGGGCTGGCCTATTGGGCATTTCCAATTGGGCTTTAGTGTGTGGCTTGGAGTGGGACCAAAAGGGACCAATAAGACACTAGCTTCAATGGGCCTTGGACTTTTTCGTCAACTCTTGACAAGCCCAAAGTTACCATTAATTATATTTAATACCACTATATAAATATAATTGCACTCTAGGCCTTATTAATAAATTATATCCCAAGACTTTATTATGCATGCAACCCCTTCATTAAAATATTCGTAGTAATCCAAAGTCATGAATATAGACTGCCACTTTGAAGATTACTACATCTTAATCCTTGAGTACCTGGTTTAATCCTTTATGTTATTCGTCATATATTTATGAAATCCAATTTCATAAATATATACTTTAGTAACTCCTTACTAAAGTGGTTGGGCCCAACACTCTGAATAACTAAATCCATTAAACTTATCTCAAGGGAATATTTTGTATCTTCATTAAGAGACTATGAATTCCATCTTGAGAATATATGTTCCATCAACACTAAATGCGGATGCCCAACATACTGAGGTTTTGACCGTAACTAATAGATCTCACTCCTGATATATCAAAGCAGCCTACATCTCATGATCAGGTCCATTATTCTCTCAGGATTTAGAGTTGATGTAAATAGAAGTCGTGAGATTTATTATTCATTTCACAGTCGTTAGGAGAATAATAAATCTCACAGCGGTCCAGTTCAATATGTCTTAACTCTTAAAACATATCAACATACCAACTAGAAGTCTTCACTTCCATGATCAAGACAAATCATCTTAGTTGATATGTTATAGTCTTCGCAGATGAAACGCCCAATTTCATCACCGACTACGAACTAAACTTCTGAGTTTATAAAGAACTTGTGATTTATATCTTCTGTGACTTTTCACATAAATCACATACAATGCATCTCATGGACTATGATAATGTCTTAGTTCATTTATAGATAGTCTCATATAATTAAACAATTTAATTATTAAATACATGCCAATAAATTGGGTTTTAGGGCATAAACCCCAACAATCTCCCACTTGCCTTCAAAGGCAATTTATCATATATCTGACACTTATTTCCCTTTAGAGTAATTCATAATCACTCTAAGGCAAGGCTTGGAAACAAGTTATAGCCAAATTTATTGCATAAATTATCTTTTCTACTACTACTATTATCCATGTACTCATATCTCTCTAATGAGAAGATATCATTTACACTTAATGTGTATCTTCACCACCTAGAGTGAACACATATCTTGAAGTTCAATTTCATAATGTGTATCTTCACCACCAAGGATGAACACATATCTTGAAATCCAACTTCATGAATCACAATCAAACTACAAATCAGTATTTGCACATCCAGTAATAATCAAAACTTCACTTCTGTGGACAAGCATATAACACCTCATTCCCATAAGATATTTGAGTATATGCTTTACTCCCACTAACTTAAGTGATCTTTGATTCAATTGATATTTGCTTACTATGCCCACCGTAAAATAGATATTTAGCCTAGCATGTAGCATAGCATAAAGACTTCCTATCTTTTTGATATAAGGAACCGTCTTAATCTGCTCTTCCTTTTATATGTCTTAGGACCACAGTCCTATATAAAGGAACTTCAAACTTAAAAAGAAAGAATCCTTTCTTGAAGTATTATATGCTATACTTGGCTAGAATCTAATCTATTTGAGCAGTTTGAGATAGACCCAACATCCTAATTTCTGAATTATAACAAAGTTTAATTCTTAGGATGTGACCAGTCTTTCCCAAGTACTTTATATCAAACTGAACTAGACAACCAAAAACACATTGATGACAATAAATCAACATCATTCTAAATGATTAGAATGTCATCAACATACATTAAGAAATTTATTATTCTATATAGCTATACACACATAAGGCCTTTTAATATTTGATCAAAATCAAACAATTTGATTTCTTGATCAAAGATAATATTTTATGATTTAGATGCTTGCTTTAATCCTTAAATGGAATTTAAGGAACTTGCAATCTAAATACTACCGTTTCTTTGCTATGTACAAGTCCAGTTACATGATATAGATGTCTTCCTCAAGATTGCTACTAAAAGAAGCTTTCTTGATATCCATTGCCATATTTCATCCAAATGAAATATAATGGATAAGGGAATCTAGATAAAGTCAAACTTGACTATTGGTGAAAAAATCTTTTCATAGTCGAACCATTTCGTTCTGAATAAATATTTTCACCATTAGTCTTGACTTTGAAGGTTTATACCTTCAAATCTATCAATCTCAATTTTTCTTGTAGACCTATTTGAGAACAATAGGCTTAATGCCATTAGGCTCCTCTACAAGTTCTAGACTTTAAATAGAATCTAATTCTATTTACATAACCTTGATCCAGTAATCCATATTTATATCATCTATTGCCTCAACGTAGGACCGAGGATCAAATTCATATCCTTGTGGAATGACTTCAAAAGTTTATTCCAAAAGTATGAATTTATTTGATATTTGATAATTGATAATTCTCCCACTACGATATTGTATTGGTGTATTAGCTATATATCTAGAATAATTCCTTGTGATGTATCTAATACAACCAACTCATTTCTAAATGTATTTCATAGTTGTCTTACAAAAAATTCTGACATTTTTCTTCTAGAACGATTCTATGTATAGCTTTAAGATTATTCACATAGTCATCATCAAGAACTTTGTATTTGTACTTTACAAACATCTTATCTTCTTTATGACTACCAAAACAATCTTTTGAAATTCCTTTTGGATACCCAACATAAACACACATTTTTCTACCTTTTGATTTCATTTTGTTAGACTTCCTTTCTAGCACAAGTGCTGGACATCCCCAAAAGTGGAAGTATCATATACTAGGTTTTTACCTAATCCACAATTTGACAAATGTCTTAGGAACAAACTTTTGAAATCAATGTTAGAAAATGTATAGTAATACATAGAGTATATCTCCAAAAGAAATAAGGAAATGGAAATACTTATCATGTACTTTACTATTTCTAAAAGAGTCTTATTATTCCTTTATGTATGCTCTGACTTAAAGAAGTCATTGATATTATATTCCTTTACAATAAAGGAACCCTAGATCATATTATCCTCTAAATAGAATTCATAGATTGAAAATTTAACAAATAATGGTTCTAAAAGCCCATCTTTCACCAATCTTGAATATCATTTAGATTAATAAGATCTAGACATAAGTGCCAAAAGCATACAATACCAAAGGATGAAAACTTTCTCTTTAAAAAGTAAAACATGTAAATCTCCATCTAGAAAACAATCATGGAAAAAACTTAGCTTTACCAAAACGGAAACACTTTCTTTTTGGTCATACTTTTGAGTCTAATTTCCTTTTGGCAACTACTAGGGCAAATAGCTTGCCCAACTGTTTGGTATTTTAATTCCTCTTCTTACCACCTTTTCCTTTCGGTCTAGGCTAAGAATTTGAATTAAATCATATTGATCCTAGCCTTAGCTTTTAGGATGTCTTCCGTTGTGTAGAACTCACTCATCAATTCAGATAATATAAAAGAAATTTATTTTCAAAACAATCTGAATTGGTCAAATGATTCTAACATGGACTTATGGATCATATCCATATGAGATTAACATTTAATCTCTACATCCAAGAATTCCAATTCATTTTAAAATGAAAATATTTTCATAAAATGATATAGAATTGGAACTACTTAAGCTTTTCTTGGCACTCAATATGACTTATATTAAATATCGTCTAGTAGCACGATATTTCATACCAAACATCTCATTTAGACTTAATACAAAGTCTAAGTCTAGTACTAACTCTTGCATCTCATGCTGTAGCACATTTGAGATAAAAGCCAATGTAACATATTAGCATTTCAATGGAGATTATGATCATATCATAAGCCATCTTCCATCAATGCATCATGCATAGGAAATTATAATAATGCTGAATTGAAACATATATATGTACTTCAGCTCCTTAAGCACCATGTCCAAAATTATATCTTAGTTAATGTGATTCAATAAAAAAAAAAGTTAGAGAACAAAAATTTATGGCAACTTCAATTCGAGACTATGAACATAATTACAGGGACATTATATTTTGCATCCATAACCATATAGTATAAAACTCGAAAAACATACTATACTAGGTGCAACGACAACCTAATCTCGCAATTAATATTCCTCAGCATAGAGTGAATACCAACTACTACGATTAGGCGAGAATTACTCTCATTATTAATGCTATCATGGTAACTCTTACCAAACAAAATAATTTGCCGCTATTTCTTTGACCTCTAAGTGATAATAGCAAGAACTCAGCATAGAGGATACTATCAAACTTAGTCTAGTGTACACCATTGCCTAGAATCATGTGTAGCCACATTTCATCCCCTTAAACAGGTTTATTATGTAGTGCCATGATATAAAACACCCTCCGCATGGAATGCAAAGCTCGAGGCTAAGACAAGGTGTTTGATCAAACTACTATAAACCAAGAAATTCAATCCTGTAGTACCATGAAATAAATACTCTCCGCATGGAATGCTAAGCTCGAAGCAAAGACAAAGTATATATTTCACACTATTATGAACCAACAATGGAGGCCGTGAGATCCAACCCTTGTATCTCTCTCCCACTAGAAATTTTAAAACAAGTGGATTGTCCTAAAAACATTGTGATCTAATCACAAATTTAACCCTACACATCAAATGTGTTTAATTGTTTAAATTCGATGTGATGTTACTAAGTCACGTCACTTTAGTGTAACGAACATTCGCTTAATCACAAAGAAGTTTAACCTTGTAATCCATGAAGTAAATACCCTCCGCATGGAATGCAAGACTCGAAGTCAAGACAAGGTATTTATTCACATTACAATAAACTTAACAAAAGGGTTATTTAAGCACTCCCACTCATTATTTGGGTTTTTTTCTTAAATAATTGTGATCCCATCACAACTAATAACCTTACACTTGTTCAAGACTCTAATCTTATTAGAATCACTAACTAAAATGGAAGTCCTAAACTATTTAGGATTCCTTAAACACTAATGAATCAAAAATTAGTTATATAAAACTCTCTCCTTAATTTACTAAATAAAAGATTCTAATCTCATTAGAAACTATATAACTTTTTAATTAGAATTTTAATCTCATTAAAACCCTCTAATTAAAATAAATTAAGGACTTTTAATCATAAAACAATTTAGGACTAAGAGTTCTATTTAACTAACATCTTTGATCTCGGTAGGTCTTTTAGTTAGATAATGATTAATAAATATCCTTAACTTTTAAGGACTATAAAATTAATCATATAGCCTTGCTTTTATTAAAGTTTTAACACTTAGTCAAAAACAAGTGAAAATTCAAAATTCAGTGCCTTTGATCGGTCGAAAGGAATTCTCGATCGATCGAGACTCACAAAACTGATTTTTTTAGAATTTTCAGGTAACCGTTTTTGACATCTTCATTGATCTACCATCAAAAACACTTTTTGATTTTATCAACGAAGATTTACAGATCAAGAACTATAATAATGCTAGACACGTGAAAAAATATAATCCTAATCTAATTAGGAATAAATTTCATTAAACTAGCATTAACATATATAAATATATATAACGTAATAAAAATCTTTATTATATATAAAAATTCATATTATATTATATATAATATAATATACAAATTAATATATATATAATATATAATTATTACATTGTGTATATATATATATATATAACTATCAGAAAGTTAGAATCCTGGACATATAAAGGATTCACTTTTCAAAAACACATTAAAGCCATCAAGCTTTTGTAGACTAAGTCAATGCATTTGCACAAAGGCCAATCAACCGTGGGCCATCTTATTGTCTTATTCTAAACCAAGTTGTGCAACAAACTCAAGCAATGCATTAAGTCCAAAAGTTGCACGCAGTGAAATGAGAATTCAAACCATGCAATTGGTCACCTTTTCTAAGTCCAATCCGTGACATAAATTCAAACCATGCAAATTTGAATTCAAAGTCAAACGGTGCAATAACTGAAGCAGTTTTCCTTTTCAAGCGGTTACTTCATCAATTAATAACTACCATAAGGCATGCAATCCGTATATCAACTATGAAATAACAATCAATACATCAACACTCAATTGTATTCATATCCAAGCACTTTTCTACAAGACACGGCTTCACACAAAAACAATATATCCTTGTGAAGAAACGGATATGTATATACAAGTGATGCAATTCTCTTCATTATATTCATATGATGCAGAAAATTAAAAACACAAAGACAATGGTTTTTCTTAAATTCTAAAATTTAATCACATATTATACAATCATGATATGAAAACCTGGCTCTGATACCAATTGAAGGAAAAATTCTGGTTTTGTATCTCATACAAAACACATAGCGGAAGCAACGAACTAGGATCTATTTCATTCATGATTGATAACGTGCACTATGTAAATTTCAGAATTTAAGAACAAGATAGCGTACCTTGGTGTGGAGAAATTCAAAACAAAGATTAGAAGCACTTGGGAACACTTTTAATCTTCACTCCAATTCCACTTTACGCCCAAGATGTGTGGTCTCTCAATCAGTTTTATAAAGGGAGAATGAAAGTGTGTCTCACACTCTCTCATACACCGTTTCTTTTTCTTTTCTAATCTCTTCTAATAAAAATTATGTACGTTTCTCCCTTTATAACTAACTGATTATCTAATTGGGCTGGCCTATTGGGCCTTTCCAATTGAGCTTTAGTGTGTGGCTTGGAGTGGGACCAAAAGGGACCAATAAGACACTAGCTTCAATGGGCCTTGGACTTTTCCGTCAACTCTTGACAAGTCCAAAGTTACCATTAATTATATTTAATACCACTATATAAATATAATTGCACTCTAGGCCTTATTAATAAATTATATCCCAAGACTTTATTATGCATGCAACCCCTTCATTAAAATATTCGTAGTAATCCAAAGTCATGAATATAGACTGCCACTTTGAAAATTACTACATCTTAATCCTTGAGTACTCGGTTTAATCCTTTATGTTATTCGTCATATATTTATGAAATCCAATTTCATAAATATATACTTTAGTAACTCCTTACTAAAGTGGTTGGGCCCAACACTCTGAATAACTAAATCCATTAAACTTATCTCAAGGGAATATTTTGTATCTCCATTAAGAGACTATGAATTCCATCTTGAGAATATATGTTCCATCAATACTAAATGCGGATGCCCAACATACTGAGGTTTTGACCGTAACTAATAGATCTCACTCCTGATATATCAAAGCAACCTACATCTCATGATCAGGTCCATTATTCTCTCAGGATTTAGAGTTGATGTAAATAGAAGTCGTGAGATTTATTATTCATTTGACATTCGTTAGGAGAATAATAAATCTCACAGCGGTCCAGTTCAATATGTCTTAACTCTTAAAACATATCAACATACCAACTAGAAGTCTCCACTTCCATGATCAAGACAAATCATCTTAGTTGATATGTTATAGTCTTCGCAGATGAAACGCCCAATTTCATCACCGACTACGAACTAAACTTCTGAGTTTATAAAGAACTTGTGATTTATATCTTCTGTGACTTTTCACATAAATCACATACAATGCATCTCATGGACTATGATAATGTCTTAGTTCATTTATAGATAGTCTCATATAATTAAACAATTTAATTATTAAATACATGCCAATAAATTGGGTTTTAGGGCATAAACCCCAACAGGTTATTCATGATATATGTCTTTTATTTTATGTTATGTGAAATCAAGAATTTACTTTGTTTTACTTGTATTTTCCACACATGCGTTTATGTATTTGTTAAGTGTTTCAAGAATATACATGTTGATTCAGTCACGCTGCTGTCTATACTTGCAACTGATAGATAGTGGTTAAGTTGAATTGTCTTTGGTTGGGCTGTTTATGTAACTTTGAGCTTTTAGTTTATTTTGTGTTTTGTCACGGATTGTCAGAGGGGAAGTTCGTTAGGTTCTAAGGATTTAGGATCTAAATATATTAGAACTTCAATGTGTAATGTTGGCAAACCATGATTGAAACTTAAAGTCTAGATTTAGGCTGCTCAAAGTTTGTTTAATGTAAAGTTGGAATTGAGTAATTGTAGAAAATTACTGTTCAATTTCTACAAGGCACGATCGATTGAAAATTAGACTCAATCAATCGAATCTCATGTAGATTGTTTTTCTACAGAATTTTTCCAACTCAGCCCAAGCCCGTTTAACATGTAGGGTTTTATGTTTTATGTTTCATATAAATAGAAAAACCCTAGCCACGTTTTAGAGTTGGTTTTTATTATGTGTACGTGAATCTCTTATGAGATCTAGAGATGTTTGCCTTCACATATACTTAGGGTTATCATGAAACAAGATTATGTCAAGAGCTTGATGATTGCTTCAATTGCTGCATAAAGAGCTTAAAGATACACAAGTAGAAGTACTTGTGCTTGCTATGGATCTGAGAAAGAAGTAGTCCGTGGACTTGGAGCTGTCACATGGTCGTGGTAGTAAGTTTCCTACTTGAGGTAGCAATAGGATGTTAGTGGTCTAAGTCGCTATTATGTAAGCTTCAATTCTTTCATAGTGGATCTTGTTTATTTTTGAGGATAGCTAGGTTAAATCCTCTCCAGGTTTTTTACCGGTTTGGTTTTCCTAGGTTATCATATCGTTGTATTCTTTATTTTCCACATTTGTCAATGATATGATTTACTTGTGTTAACCTAGATCTAAGTAATTTACCTAAGTTAATCACTTGGCTAAATAACTAGGTTAATATGTTTGTGTTTAAGGGTCTAAAAATCGTATAAGAAGCAGTAAGGCTGTTAAGTTGGAACTGCCAAGGGCTTGAGAACCCTTGGATAGGTCGAAGCATTTGCAAGATTGTAAGGGAACAAGCTCCCACAGTCTGTTTTCTTATAGAGACAAGACTGGACAAGGATGGATTCTAGAATTTATATGGCAATTTGCCATTTCAAAATAATATTATTGTGAAGCATCCTAATTCGGGTGGAGGGTTAGCACTCTTGTAAAGAAATACTATCAAATTGGAAATCATTAGCTATACTGTAAACCATGTTTTAGCTGTGGTAACGGAAGAGAATGGTGTTAAATGGTTCTTGACTTGTTTCTATGGATGGCCGGAGGTACAATAGAAGGAAAAATCATGACGATTGTTGGAATATTTGAATACCTTTGTGGAGGGACCTTGGCTGGTTATAGGGGATTGTAACGCTTTTTTACATGCTTCAGAGAAGAAAAGCAAAAGACCACCACAATTTTCATAGGTAGATGCATTCAAGGAAGCTTTGGAGTCTTGTCAACTTCAAGATCTTGGTTACAAAGGATATCCATTTACATGGAATAATAAGAGACTAAGTGAGGCAAATACTAAGATCAGATTGGATAGAGCCGTGGCCAATAAAGATTGGATAGGGAAATTTCAAATAAGTAAAGTTACACACCTATTGGCACATGATTCAGATCATTTACCAATTATGTTACATGTGAAATCTTTTGTTCCATAAATACGCGAAAGAGGCTTTAAATATGAGGAGTCTTGGTTGCTTTAGAGGATTGTGATTGATATGCCAAAAATGTATTGACCCCTAGTGATGGATTAAGTTGATTAATTAGCCAAGTTTATTAATTAATCAAATTAACATGCAAATGCGTGGTAGCACAAATAAATCACCAATAAACTAAAGTGCAACGGAAAATAAATTGACACGGTGATTTGTTTACGAATAGGGAAAACCTCCAAGGCAAAAACCCCACCGGGTGATTTTAAAGTCAACACTCCCGAGAATCTACTATTATCACAACAAGCGGTTACAAGTAAAGGAATCCCAGTACCTTATACCAATCTACAGTTGAACCCTTACCTCAATACCCAATTGGACTTGTTCTGTAGTGACAATCTCTCATTTTCAATGCACGACTCCCAGTACGTGACTAACCAATTAAGAGGATCCCAGTACGTGACTTCAATCACCAACTTGAGAAAGATATTCGCTACAAAGTTCTTCAATTCATCCTCACAATGAAGAACAAGAAGATGCTTAGTTATAAAACCCTACGGTACAAAGACACAACAACTTCTTCACAAAGAGATAAACTAGGGCAAAATTTGTCTCCGGTCACAAATTGCTTGAACAGACTTTGCTCAATGCTTGTGCATCTTGTTCTTACTTTGACGGCCCTTAAAATAATCCTTTTATATGTCTAGGGTTATGAGAAAAGAAGGCCCAAAGATACATCCACGAATTAGAATCAAAACAGTACTGAAAAATTGTTTTCCTTAAATCTCGACAGCTAGAGGTGTCGAAATACTGTCGAGTAACTGTCGAGCCATAGGCTGGAACAGCTTCTTAAAGCTCGATAGATGCAGCTATCGAGCTTTAATGAAGAGCACTTCTCAGCTTGTTTCTTGGACAAACTTGCATAACTTTAATACTTGATCTTGAAACCTTGTTTCTTGAAGTATCAAAAACATCCTAGATCTACCTAATTACAAGTAAAGTGCGTTTTGTCAAAGGATTAGCCAATTACATAAAATAATGACATATGTTCTTATCAAGTGAACCGCATATGTCCTAACAATCTCCCTCTTTGGCAATCCGTGACAAAACCACAATAAATAAATGAACATATGAGAGAAGTCATAAAACACTCAACTCATACTCACTTGTTGATATACAATAAAATCTATCCTAACATAAACTCTTGAAAAACTTTGCAAGAAGAGTGTTCATGGCAAGTAGACTTTGACAACCAATATTTCTGAAACACTTTAAACAAAACACATCAAGACATCTTTGTGTGAAGTAGAAATAATAGATTGCATACAAGATAAAGAAACATGTGTATAAAGAAAGAAAAGAAACAACACATGTAGATGTAGGTGAATAAAACATACATCATATATATATATACCACTTGAGAAACATCATGTATGTAAAAATGGTCATAAGACCTAGGTACAAGAACAGTGTATCTCTAACAAGAAAGAAAAGAAAAGATACATGTAATCCTTACTACATCCCTCAAAAACAAACTCTCCCCCTAACAAAAATCTCCTAACTCTCCCTCTAAGAATGACTACTCTCATATCCAAAACTAATTTCCCTTTTTGTCACGAGTGACAAAGGATAAGCATGTCAAGTAGACATCTCATCAAAATTGGAAGAGCTAGCATCTCCATCCTCATCATCATCATCGCTAGAACCATCATCAGGTGTCTCGAATGCCTCGGGAGGAGGAGAGGGAGACTCCAAAAAACCACCAAGGCGAGCCTGCCGTCTAGCAATGCGGCCAACACGGATGTTCACTTGATACAACTCTGTAGAAAGTGTATCAAGGTGAGCATCCATGCGCTGAAGCTGCGCCATGATCGCATCCAAAGTCACACCTTCCATTGAAGAAGAGGGAGCGGAGGTAAGAGGAGCCGAAGGAGTGGGAGAAGCTATCGAACCGGACTGCCTTGCACAAAATTGCGCCTCGCTCTGTTTAACGGTAGCGTAGTCAATGGAACACATAAAGGAGAAGTGGTCGGATGAGGGAAAAAGAACAGAGAAGTGGTGTAAGATCCGTGTGATAGCAGAAGGAAAGATGAGCTTATCACGGGTAGCTGTATCCCTATACACATCTATGATAGAAATGATAAAATGTGAAGGAAAGTCTATGGAAAGATCTTTAAGAATAGACAACAGAAAACGAGAACGAGACTCTATAATGGAGTTGTAGTGAGAGAGAGGATACAACACAAAAGTCATCACCATGTTCAAGAATCTAGGACCTTTAGCAAAAGGTCGACCTGATGTAAACTAACGCTCACCCCAATCAGCTGGGTGCTCACAAAAATTAGAGATCATCTCGTCTTTGGACACAGTCCGTAGATGCTCACAACCGGGGTAGTCAAGATACACAACCCTTGAAACACAAAGCACATCGGATACTAACTTCGGTGTGACTACTAGCGTACCTCGAGCGCGAGTATGAAAGAGAGGTACTGAAGTATCAGTTCCATGCATGTTGGAGTAGAACTCCCGGATTAGCACGGAAGGACATATGAGTGGGACGTCACACAGTGACTCCCATTCACTTCTGCGAATGACATTGGGAAGGTCAGTGTCGACAAAATCTGACAAAACAACTTGGCGTTCCTTTTGGGCTTTTTCATCACAGAACCGAATAGAGGAGGGAGTAGGATTAGAAGACAAAGAGGCCCTAGAACGCAGAGAGTTCTGGACTGGAGCAGACTTACGTTTTGGTGCCATTGATGCACTAACGTAAACTAGAGAGAGAGGGGGGAAGAAAGAAACACTCAAGAAAGTTTCAACACAGTTCAAATATAGCATGTATATTGAAAGGAAAGAACGTATGCATGAAAAATGCATGAATATGTGACATGCCATATAAAAGACATCATGGGCTCCACCCAATCAAATCCTACCAGCACACAATCAATTGCACACATCTAAATGCATGATAATATAGGATTAATGCTCATGGAATGCAATGTATGAGATTTGAAACTCATCTAGGCAAAAACCCATCCCAAATTTTCTCAAAAACTCAACAATTTTGAAAAACTCCCAAAACTGTTTTTCAAAAACTCAAAAACCTAGGTTTCAAAACATGAAATGCATGTAGAATGAAAGATAAAAAGCTTACCAAGAGAAGAAAAACTTGAAAAAAACTTGAAGAAACCTTGAGGAGAGTATATGAGTGAGAGAAAGTGAAAAAGGGAGGTGAGAAAATGAAGCTATCGAGAGAGTGATCGAGAGAAATGAAGACCGAATTGCACAGAACCTAGTTATAGATCCTCAGTAAATCTCAACAGATAAAGGTGTCGAGACAGGTGTCGAGATAGGTGTCGAGAAAAAGATGTCAACAGATGCAGCTATCGAGGAGGTGTTGAGGAACTAAACATCAAACACCAGTAAGAAGCTCGATCGATCCACCAGCTGTCGAGAATCTGTCAAGAGACCAAGAGGTTTCTTGATCGATCCACCAAGCTGTCGAGAGGCTATCAAGAGGCCTGGAGGTTTCTCGATCGATCCAGAAGCTATCGAGAGGTGTTGAGAAGGTATTGAGATGGCTTAAAAACAGTTTTTCAAAGAGGAGAAAAACACAGATATGAATGCAATCAAACATGCAACTCAGCCAATGATCCAAACTACATTTTAACCTCTCAAAACATCTCTCAAACAACAAAAAGTTAAGCACTTAGCTCCTAAAAACACACACACACACACACTAAACGAGTCTAACAAATTTTATATTTCAAAAACAAGTTAATACAGTTTAGTAAGCATACATCAACACATGTAAACCTTGTGATGGCCAAATCACATTGTACCTACACATGTATTAAGAGTAGCAAAGAATATTGCGTGTTGTGTGTGAAAAACATCACAAGATTGCATAAGTGTCTCAAGGTTATGACGATTTGAGATATAAGAAAATTACTTTAACTCACACATAATCATAACTGTTTGATGGGGACTATCACCTTTGAGGTACATCCTATAACTCCCACATCTCCTAGAAGACACGCTTGCAATCATATTTAAAGCATTTTGCTCTTTTTGCTTTTATTTTCTTTGCATATTTTCTTTTTATTAATCAAACCATGCATGGGTATACAAAGGAGAGAAAAGAAATACCCAATTATGTTAAACTTTTGACATTGCACTTTTGCTATGCTGAAGCATACAGATGTCATTGACATTGCACTTTTGCTATGTCAAAGCATACAGATGTCTTATCATGATTGGCAGGTAACAGTGGTGAGATGGTTATTTATGCCTTTTTCTTAGGATTTTCTAGTCATTCCCGTAAAAAAGAGTGATACGAGTGTTAAGTACAAGAGATCACTTAACCTTACTCATCACAAACAAAGAGCCACAAAGCTCACTTGCTTAGTTGTGCATAAGAATGCTCATCTAAGCTACAAGAGATACAAAGTTTAGAAAACTCTGTTTCAAAGGCCATTTTAAGGTTCATAAGAACTGATGTACACAAACATACATTGTTTTTGTATATTTCTGAATTTTTTTAATTTTTTTTATTTTTGAATTAAAACAAAATAACTAAAAACTAAAAAACCAATAACCAAAAACATGCAAGACAAAACAAAGCAATGCATAAAACAACTAGACTAACTCAAAACATTAAAGCAAAACACACAAGTAATGCAAAAACAAAGAAAAATAGATGAAGAGAGAGAAAAAGTGATTAAATCACTTGGAACCCTTTTCCTTCCACACATTCAACAATCCCTTCAGTAGGATTAACTGTGGCAGTGAAGGCATTCAAGATTCTGTCATCCTCATTGTCGGAATCATCTTCAGACTCGGTGTCGCTTAGCGTAACAGCAAGTGCCTTGCTTTTCCTAATCATCTTGAGATACGTTGGGCATTCCTATTTCATGTGTCCGAAGCCTTGACACTCAAAGCACTTAGGTCTTGTAGGAACAGTGCACTAACCGCCATCCCTTGCATCCTTCTTCCTTTTGTCTTATCCCTTGAACTGAGAAGAACTCAATTGCCTACGGTTCTTCATGAACTTCTTGAATTTCCTGGTGACGTAGGACTTCATCTTAGAATCTTTATCGTCTAAAGACTCTTCCGTCTCACTACTCTTGGCCTTTAGTACCATATTCTTGCTTTTGCTAGTCTTTCCGATTCTAGAAAAACCCAACTCATAGGTCTGTAGATTTCCAACCAGCTCTGTCAAAGGAATTTTATTAATATCATTTGATTCCTCAATCACAGTGATTTTGGCATGGAATCTTTCGGGTAGAGATCTAAGCATTTTTCTCACAATCTTGGGTTCTGAGATAGTTTCTCTAAGATTAAAGGCAGACTTCACTATGTCTTTGAGTTTTGCATAGAACTCATCAAATGACTCATCCTTCTCCATTTTTATCTCTTTGAAGCTTGTAGTGAGCCTTTGAAGCTTGTAGTGAGCCTTTGAAGCTTGTAGTGAGCCTTTGAAGCTTCGAATCCTTGACAGCCTTTGTTCCCTCATAGGTTGTCTAGAGGATGGTCCATGCTTCCTTTGCAGTTTCAGTGGAGGATATCTTCTTGAATTCCTCATTTGTGACTGCACTGAACAACGCATTCAATGCCCTTTTGTTGAAGTTTGCTGCCTTGATCTTTGCCTCATCCTAATCGGCCGGCACTTCCTTTGGCTTGGTCAAGCCAATCTCTACAGCTTACCATACTTTCTCATCTAGAGACTGCAAAAAAGCTCTTATGCGTACTTTCTAGTATACATAGTTAGTCTCATCAGATAAAGGAGGGATAATAAGAGATTGTCCTCTATCCATGACAAACAGGGGTCAATGGATCACACACAAGGATTAAACCCTAATCAGAGTGTCTGCTCTGATACCACTTGATATTCCAAAAACTTATTGACCCTTAGTGATGGATTAAGTTGATTAATTAGCCAAGTTTATTAATTAATCAAATTAACATGCAAATGCGTGGTAGTACAAACAAATCACCAATAAACTAAAGTGTAGCGGAAAATAAATTGACACGGTAATTTGTTTACTAATGGGGAAAACCTCCAAGGCAAAAATCCCACCGGATGAGTCACCACTCCCAAGAATCCACTATTATCACACCAAGCGGTTACAAGTAAAGAAATTCCAATACCTTATACCAACCTACAGTTGAACATTTACCCCAATACCCAATTGGACTTGTTCTGTAGTGACAATCTCTCCTTTTCAATGCACGGCTCCCAGTACGTGACTAACCAATTGAGCGGATCCCAGTACACGACTTCAATCACCAACTTGAGAAAGATGTTGGCTGCAAAGTTCTTCAGTTCATCCTCACAATGAAGAACAAGAAGAAGCTTGGTTACAAAACCCTACGGTGCAAAGACACAGCAGCTTCTTCACAAAGAGATAAACTAGGGCAAACTTTGTCTTCGATCACAAATTGCTTGAATAGACTTTGCTCAATGCTTGTGCAACTTGTGCTTACTTTGACGGCCCTTAAAATAATCCTTTTATATGTCTAGTGTTATGAGAAAAGAAGTCCCAAAGACATATCCATGGATTAGAATCAAAACTATACTGAAAAACTGTTTTTCTTAAATCTCGACAGCTGGAGGTGTCGAGGTGCTATTGAGCAGCTGTCGAGTTTTAATGAAGAGCACTTCTCATCTTGTTTCTTGGATAGACTTGCATGACTTTAACACTTGATACTGAAACCTTGTTTCTTAAAGTATCAAAAACATCCTAGATCTACCAAATTACAAGTAAAGTGCGTTTTTTCAAAGGATTAGCCAATTACATAAAATAATGACATGTTTTTATCATGTGAACCTCATATGTCCTAACAGTGAGGCTACGGTAAAGGAGGCTTAAGGCAGTGAGGTTGCTGTTGTGCAGGGATTAGCTTTAACTATGAAGAAAATACAAATGTATGGATCAGAATTAATGAAATGGGGCTAGGCAAGGACAACTCTAGATGAAGAAGCTATCAAACAGATTCAAAAGAGGCTGGACTTATTGAATAAGACTGAGGTGTCTAATGACAACAAGGCCAAATACTTAGAGCTAAATAAAAATAAAGATGAGCTTCTCCAAAAACAAGAAATTTATTGGGCTCAAAGGTCTAGAGTTTCATGGTTGAAGCATGGTGATAAAAATATTAAGTTTTTTCACCCAAAGGCATCACAAAGAAGAAGAAAGAATCATATTTGGGGTATTAAAAATGGCCAAGGGCAATGGGTGGAGGAATTAGAGGAGTTGGTGGAAGTAGTTTCAGATTATTTTGATAGCCTTTTTCATGCAGGAGCAAGTGATCAGATGGAGAAGTGCCTGGATGCTGTTCCACAGATGGTGACCGAAGAAATGAAGGAGGCTTTATCTGGTGAGTTTATTACAGATGAAGTCAAAGTAGCCTTATTCCAAATGGGACCTACAAAAGCTCCAAGACCTGATGGTATGAACGCCATTTTCTTTCAAAAATTCTGGCACATAATGGGTGATGATGTTATTATAGTTGTTTTGGATTTTCTAAATAATGGAAATATGTTACCTGAAATAAATCACCCAAACATAGTTCTTATTCCTAAAGTGAAAATTCTAGAAAAAATGTCTGATTTTAGACCTATAAGTTTATGTAATGTGATTTACAAGATTATGTCCAAAGTCTTGGCAAACAGATTGAAACTGGTACTCCCATATATTGTCTCACCTACTCAAAGTGCCTTTGTATAGGGGAGATTGATCATTGATAATGTGTTGGCGGCCTATGAGACACTACTTATAATGCATGCTAAGAAGAAGGGCAAGAAAGGGACCTTAGCATTGAAATTGGATATTAACAAAGCCTATGATCGTGTGGAATGACAGTTGCTTCAGGGGATTATGGAAAAGATGGGCTTCCCAGCATTGTGGATAGAGAGGGTGTTAAGTTGTGTCACTACTCCATCTTTCTCTATTTTGGTGAATGGTAAACCTTATGGTATGATACATCTATCAAGAGGAATACGACAAGGTGATCCATTGTCATCGTATCTATTTCTCTTATATGCAGAAGGCTTCACTGCTCTGTTGGCAAAAGCAAAATTGGAAGGGAGGATAAAAGGGGTTTCTATTTGTACAGGGGCACCTAGAGTTACTAATTTACTGTTTGCAGATGATTCTTTGTTGTTTTGTCAAGCTATCCACAATGAAGGGCAAGCTATAATCGAAATTCTTCAAACATATGCAAAGGCTTCAAGGCAATGTATAAATTTGGAGAAGTCATCAGTTTATTTTAGCGGTAATACAATAGGTAGTCAAAGGCAACAAATTATGCAGATCTTGGGGGTAAAGGAGGTGGAGAGGTTTGATTCTTATTTAGGGTTGCCAACCTTGATTGGAAGAGCCAAGTATCACTCTTTTTCTTATTTGAAAGACAAAATTTGGAAGAAGCTGTAAGGATGGAAAGATATGTTGTTATTTATAGCTAGAAAAGAGATCCTAATAAAGGCAGTGGCCCAATCTATACCCACATATACTATGAGTGTTTTCCAACTTCCTATGAAACTATGTGATGAACTGGATAGCTTGTGTGCTAAATTTTGGTGGGGCCAAGTAGGTGATGAAAGGAAAATCGATTGGAAAAGGTGGGATAAGCTGTCAACCTCAAAGATGGAGGGTGGTATGAGATTTTGAGATTTGAGATATTTTAATTTAGCTATGTTGGCTAAACAAGGCTGGAGAATGATTCAAGGTAATGATTCCTTGTTATACAAGTGCTTTATAGCAAGGTACTTTCCTCGATCTTCTTTTCTTGATGCTAAAGAATCACCTGGCTGTTCCTATGTGTGGAGAAGTTTGATGGCTTCCTTACCAATTCTTAGATCGGGGTATTGTTGGAGGGTTTGCAATGGGTCTTTAATAAGTGTATTAGGGGATAGATGGATCCCCAAACTCCCATAAATAAAATTCTTCATCCAAGTCATCAGCTGGTTGGTGAATTGGCTGTCTCAGATTTAATTAACCCGGAGTTGCATGCATGGAGAAGTGATATGGTTTTGTCAATGTTTCATAGAGAAGACGCTGAAGCAATATGCAGAATTCCTCTTAGCTGAAGGACTGTTTCAAATTCTATTATATGGTTGCACAAGAAGAATGGGAAGTTTTCTGTCAAATCAGCCTATAAGCTTGCAAGAAGGACTCAATCTAATGGAGATAGGGCAAAATCTTCAAATGGTTGTGCCGGGAAAAAGGTTCGGCCGGTTTTGTGGAAGCTTTGAATCCCAAATAAAATTAAATTATTTGGGTGGAGAGCATGCCATGATATATTGCCTACATACTACAATCTGCCACGCCGTAAGATCATAATTAAAGATAAATGCCCATCATGTACCAGAGAATCGGAGACAACAACTCACGCATTGTGGGAGTGTGTTACGAAGCAAGACATATGGGTTGGTAGCATTTCAAAATTTTAGAAAGGATGCTCTGGTTTTCAGGATACACTACAACTGATGGAGTATCTGGTGGACAAATTATTGGTTGAGGAAATGGAGCTGTTTTGGGTGCAGGCATGGATTATATGGAACCAAAGAAATTGTGTGGTGCATGGGGGAAAATTGAAGGATCTGAACTGCCTTAACAAGCGAGCAGAGGAGTACCCTAAGGAATTTAAGCAGGCTCAAGCGCATTTGAAAGTCACTCGAGTCGAGCAAACCAACAACGAAGTGTGGCAACTACCACCACCATCTATCTATAAGCTTAATTTTGATGTTGTAGTTTTTTCAAGGCTAGAGAAAATAGGGATAAGAGTTATAATTCGCAACGACAAGGGGGAGGTTATGGTGGCAATGTCTGCTGTTGGGCCGAGTACAGAAAATAGTGAGGAAGCTGAACTTCTTGCCTACAGAAGATATTTGGAGTTTGCCATGGATGCTAGGTTCACAAGCTTGATTATTGAAAGCGTCAATGTCATATAAGCCATCTCTTCATCTCTTGAAAAATCTTAAAAGTTTAAGGGTAGGTTTGGATATCCATCCTTCTCTTCAATTAATTAATTAACTAACTAAATAAGGAGTAAATATATAAGAACAACCCTTAACAAAAGTAATTATAAATATTAAAACATAATAATAATAATAATAATAATTAAAAAATAAAGACAAAACCAAACCAAATCAAACGAAACCCTCTGATAATTTTTTAACTACCCCTTCAATTCTACCCCTATAAGTCTAGCTAACTCCAAAAACTACATTCCAACCAGACTTTGCATTATTATCTTAGTTTTCTAAACAAATTAAATACCCCCTTGTCCCCTCCTCCCTAAGAGGGGAGGGAATACAGTTGCACATGTTCTTGCCCAACATGTTGGAAATATAGATGACGATTTCTAGTGGATGAAGGATTCTCCTCCACCAACTTTGGTAGCCTTGTATCATGATGCTTCATTATTATAATCAATGAATGTTATTTCACGAAAAGGGAAAAAAACTAATAATTTTCATTAATCATTATACTTTTGGTTATCAATCCCTCGTAAACAATCTTAACAGTTTGAGGGTAGGTTTGGATATCCATCCTTCTCTTTTATTAATTAATTAACTAACTAAATAAGGACTAAACATATAAGAACAATCCTTAATAGAAGTAATTATAAATATTAAAACATAATAGTTATAATTATAAAGTAAAGACAAAACCAAACCAAATCAAACGAAATCCTATGATAATTTTTTAACTACCCCTTCAACTCTACCCCTATAAGTTTAGCTAACTCCGGAAACTACATTCCAGCTAGACTTTGCATTAGTATCTTAGTTTTCTAAACAATTTAAATACTCCCTTGGCCCCTCCTTCCTAGGAGGGGAGGGAATATAGTTGCACAAGTTCTTGCCCAACATGGTGGAAATTTAGATGACAATTTCTATTGGATGGAGGATTCTCCTCCACCAACTTTGGTAGCCTTGTATCATGATGCTTCATTATTATAATCAATGAATGTTATTTCACGAAAAGGGAAAAAAAAAAAACTAATGATTTTCATTAATCATTATATTTTTGGTTATCAATCCCTCTTGAACAATCTTAATAGTTTGAGGGTACGTTTGGATATCCATCCTTCTCTTTAATTAATTAATTAACAAACAAAATAAGGAGTAAATATATAAGAACAACCCTTAACAGAAGTAATTACAAATATTTAAACATAATAATAATAATAATAATAATAATAATAATAATAATAATAATAATAATAATAATAATAATAATAATAATAATAATAATAATTAAAAAAAAGAAGACAAAACCAAACCAAATCAAACGAAACCCTATGACAATTTTTTAACTACCCCTCTAAGTCTAGCCAACTCCTAAAACTCCATTCCAGCCATATTTTGGATTAGTATCTTAATTTGCAAAACAATTTAAACTCCACCATGGCCCCTCCTCTCTAAGATGATGGGGAATATAGTCGCACATGTTCTTGTCCAACATGCTGGAAATTTAGAAGAAAATTTGTACTAGATGGAGGATTCTCCTCCACCAACTTTGGCAGCCTTGTATCGTGATGCTTCATTATTATAATCTATGAATGTTCTTTCTCAAAAAGGAAAAAAAACTAATAATATTCATTAATATTTATACTTTTGGTTATCAATCCCTCTTGAATAATCTTAATAATTTGAGGGTAGGTTCGATATCCATCCCACTCTTTAAATAATTAATTAACAAACAAAAAAAAGGAGTAGATATATAAGAACAACACTTAACAAAAGTAATTACAAATATTAAAACATCATAATAATAATAATTAAAAAATAAAAATAAAACCAAACCAAATCAAACGAAACCCTACGATAATATTTTAACAACCCCTTCAACTCTACCCCTCTAAGTCTAGCTAACTCCTAGTACTACATTCCAGCTAGACTTTGCATTAGTATCGTAGTTTGCTAAACAATTTAAATACCCCCTTGGCCCCTCCTCCTTAGGAGGGGAGGCAATACATTTGCACATGTTCTTGCCCAACATGCTAGAAATTTAGATGATGATTTGTATTGGATAGAGGATTCTCCTCCACCAACTTTGGTAGCCTTTTATCAGGATGCTTCATTATTATAATTCAATAAATGTTCCTTTCTCAAGAAGGAAAAAAAAACTAATAATTTTCATTAATCAATATACTTTTCGTTATTTATCTCTCTTGAATAATCTTAACAGTTTGAGGGTAGATTTGGATATCCGTCCTTCTCTTTTATTAATTTATTAACTAACTAAGTAAGGAGTAAATATATAAGAACTACCCTTAAGAGAAGAAATTATAAATATTAAAACATAATAATAATATTTAAAAAGTAATGACAAAACCAAACCAAATCAAACGAAACCCTATGATAATTTTTTAATTACCCCTTCAACTCAACCCCTCTAATTCTAGCCAACTCCTGAAACTACATTCTAGCTAGACTTTGCATTAGTATCTTAGTTTACTAAACAATTTAAATACCCATTTGGCCCCTCCTCCCTAAGATGGTGGGGAATACAGTTGCACATGTTCTTGCCCAACATGCTGGAAATTTAGATGATGATTTGTACTAGATGGAGGATTCTCCTCCACCAACTTTTGCAACCTTGTATCAGGATGCTTCATTATTATAATTCAATAAATGTTCCTTTCTCAAGAAGGAAAAAAAAACTAATAATTTTCATTAATCAATATACTTTTCGTTATTTATCTCTCTTGAATAATCTTAACAGTTTGAGGGTAGATTTGGATATCCGTCCTTCTCTTTTATTAATTTATTAACTAACTAAGTAAGGAGTAAATATATAAGAACTACCCTTAAGAGAAGAAATTATAAATATTAAAACATAATAATAATATTTAAAAAGTAATGACAAAACCAAACCAAATCAAACGAAACCCTATGATAATTTTTTAATTACCCCTTCAACTCAACCCCTCTAATTCTAGCCAACTCCTGAAACTACATTCTAGCTACACTTTGCCTTAGTATCTTAGTTTACTAAACAATTTAAATACCCATTTGGCCCCTCCTCCCTAAGATGGTGGGGAATACAGTTGCACATGTTCTTGCCCAACATGCTGGAAATTTAGAAGAAGATTTGTACTAGATGGAGGATTCTCCTCCACCAACTTTTGCAACCTTGTATCGTGTTGCTTCATTATTATAATTCAATAAATGTTTATTTCTCCGAAAGGGAAAAAAAAACTAATAATTTTCATTAATCAATATACGTTTCGTTCCCTATCTCTCTTGAATAATCTTAATAGTTTGAGGGTTGGTTTGGATATCCATCGTTCTCTTTTATTAATTAATTAACTAACTAACTAAATAAGGTGTAAATATATAAGAACTAGCCTAAACAGAAGTAATTATAAATATTAAAACATAATAAAAATAATTAAAAAGTTAAGACAAAATCAAACCAAATCAATCGAAATCCAATGATAATTTTTTAACTACCCCTTCAACTCTACCCCTTTAAGTCTAGCTAACTCTTAAAACTACATTCCAGCCAGAATTTGCAGTAGTATCTTTGTTTGCTAAACAACTTAAATACCCCCTTGGCCCTTCCTACCTAGGAGGGGAGGGAATACAGTTGCACATGTTCTTGCCCAACATGCTGGAAATTTAGATGACGATTTCTATTGGATGAAGGATTCTCCTCCACCAACTTTGGCAGCCTTGTATCATGATACTTCATTATTATAATCAATGAATGTTATTTCTTGAAAAGGGAAAAAAACTAATAATTTTCATTAATCATTATACTTTTGGTTATCAATCCCTCTCAAATAATCTTAATAGTTTGAGGGTAGGTTTGGATATCCATCCTTATCTTTAATTAATTAATTAACAAACAAAATAAGGAGTAAATATATAAGAGCAACCCTTAACAGAAGTAATTACAAATATTTAAACATAATCATAATAATAATTAAAAAATTAAAGACAAAACCAAACCAAATCAAACGAAAACCTGTGATAATTTTTTAACTACCCCTTCAAATCTACCCCTCTAAGTCTAGCTAACTCCTAAAACTACATTCCAGCCAGACTTTTCATTAGTATCTTTGTTTGCTAAACAAGTTGGAAATTTAGATGACGATTTCTATTGGATGGAGGATTCTCCTGCACCAACCTTGGCAGCCTTGTATCATAATGCTGCATTATTATAATCAATGAATGTTCTTTCTCAAGAAGGAAAAAAAAACTAATAATTTTCATTAATCATTATGCTTTTGGTTATCGATCCCTCTTAAATAATCTTAATAGTTTGAGGGTAGATTTGGATATCCATCCTTCTCTTCAATTAATTTATTAACAAACAAAATAAGGAATAAATATATAAGAACAACCCTTAACAGAAGTAATTACAAATATTACAACATAATAAGAATAATAATTAAAAAATAAAGACAAAACCAAACCAAATCAAACAAAATCCTATGATAATTTTTTAACTACCCCTTCAACTCTACCCCTCTAAATCTAGCTAACTCCAAATATTACATTCCAGCTAGACTTTGCATTAGTATCGTTGTTTGTTAAACAATTTAAATACCCCCTTAGCCCCTCCTCCCTAGGAGGCGAAGTAATACAATTGCACATGTTCTTGCCCAACATGCTAGAAATTTAGATGTTGATTTGTATTGGATGGATGATTCTCCTCCACCAACTTTGGTAGCCTTTCATCAGGATGGTTCATTATTATAATTGAATCAATGTTTCTTTCTCTAAATTGAAAAAAAAATTTCATTGATCCTTTTACTTTTGGTTATCAATCCCTCTTGAATAATCTTAATAGTTTCAGGGTAGGTTTGGATATCCATCCTTCTATTTAATTAATTAATTAACAAACAAAATAAGGAATAAATATATAAGAACAACCCTTAACAGAAGTAATTAAAAATATTAAAACATAATAATAATAATAATTAAAAATAAAGACCAAACCAAACCAAATCAAATGAAACCCTATGATAATTTTTTGACTTCCCCTTCACTCTACCCCTCTAAGTCTAGCTAACTCCTTATACTACATTTTAGCTAGACTTTGCATTAATATCGTAGTTTGATAAACAATTAAAATACCCCCTTGGCCCCTCCTCCCTATGAGGGGAGGCAATACAGTTGCTCACGTTCTTGCCCAACATGCTAGAAATTTTGATGATGATTTGTATCGGATGGAGGATTCTCCTCCACCAACTTTTGCAGCCTTGTATCGTGATGCTTCGTTATTATAATTTAATAAATGTTTCTTTCTCTTATAGGAAAAAAGAAACGAATAATTTTCATTAATCAATATACTTTTCATTGTCTATCTTTCTTGAATAATCTTAATAGTTTTGAGGGTAGGTTTAGATATCCATCCTTCTCTTTTCTTAATTAATTAACTTACTACATAAGGAGTAAATATATAAGAACAACCCTTAACAGAGGTAATTATAAATATTATAACATAATGATATTAATTAAAAAGTAAAGACAAAACCAAACCAAATCAAACGAAACCCTATGATAATTTTTTAATTACCCCTTTAACTCTACCCCTCTAATTCTAGCCAACTCCTGAAACTACATTACAGCCAGACTTTGCATTAATATCTTAGTTTGCTAAACAATTTAAACATAAATTAAACACTCCAACAGCTTCAACTGGAATCTTGCTCCCATAAGCCAAAGTAAGAAATTGTTCTCCCTCATTCAACTTTCTGGTCTCCTGGAACCCCTGCAAAGAATTGTCGATATGATTAGTACAACCTGAATCCACACACCAGGAATCTGTTGGATTCTGTACTAAACATATTTCAAGAAGAAAGGAACTTTTACTACCCTTATTCTTGGCAGCTTTGAACTTTGGACAATTCCTCTTCCAATGTCCGTTCTCACTACAATGGAAACACTTTTCTTTGATTTTCTTTCTTTTGTTGGCAACTCCTAAGGCAGTTTGTTTACAATCTTTCTTAGTGAAGTCCTTCTTCTTTTTCTTCTTCTTCTTCTTCTTCTTATCCTTACCTTTCAACTTAGGCTGAGAAGTAGAAGCTTCATCCATATTGGCTTCAACACTAGAAGTACCAAGGATGCCTTCCGCCGCCACTAACTCATTCATTAATTCAGACAAAGAATAAATCTTTTTGTTCATATTATAATTGAGTCTGAATTCCTTGAATGATTCCGGTAGTAACTGGAGTATCATATCCACTTGGAATTCTCCATCAATGTCAGCACCTAAAACTTCTAATGTGTTCAGATTAGCAATCATCCTAAGACAATACTCCCTCACTGAACTTCCTGCAGCCATTTTGGTATTATAAATTTGTCTCATGGTTTCTTGTCTTGCAGAACGGCCTTGCTCACCAAAAATCTCCTTCAAACTTAGCATTATGTCCAAAGCTAGTTCTACATCTAGCATTTGATGCTGTAGAACATTTGAAATAGATGTTAGGATATAGCACTTAGCCATCTCATTAGATTTTTGCCAACGATCATATCACTGTTTTTCCTCAAGAAGAGCATCCAATGAAGGAAAGCTAGGACATGGTTAAGTAAGCACATATTTGTACTCTTCAGCAATAAGAACAATGTCCAAATTTCTTTTCCAATCAACATAGTTGGATCCAGTCAGTTTGTTTTGGTTAAGAATAGCAACAAGTGGGCTAAATGATGCCATGATTTAAATCTGAAAATAATAAACATGAATATAATAAGTAAACTGGACATTATCAATTTAGCATATAAGCATTTAATATGGAACCTTAATAAAACCATAAAATAATATATGCAACGACAACCCAATCCATGTCTATAATTCCTTGGTAGCAAGTTTATTATAAACGCATTAATTGGTTGAGACTTGTTCTCATTATTAGTGTTATCATGATAACTCTATCAAACATTAATAATATGTCATATTACCTTTAGCCTCTAAGTAATAATGACATAGCTCCTTTGGGAGGTTAACATTACACTTAGTCTAGTGTACACCATTATCTAGAGTCATGTGTAGCCACATTTCATCTCTCTTTTATAGTGTTTAAACTTGTAGTACCATGGAATAAAACATCCTCCTTTGGGATCGTGAGGCATATACGCCAAGACAAGGTGTTTGCCCACACTACTTTAAATGGGTAAGTTCAATTTTGTAGTACTATGAAGTAAACACCCTCCTTTGAGATTGCGAGGCATATACGCTAATACGAGGTGTTTACCCACACTACTATGAACCAATAATGGAGACCGTGAGATTCAACCCTTGTATCTCTCTACCACTAGATATTTAAATTAAAGGTTTTTAGGATCAAGAACCATTATAATGCTAGACACTTTGGAAACATAATCCTAATTTCATTAAGAATAAATTCATAATCTTAGCATTAATATATAAAAATATATATAACGTAATGTAAACCCATATTACATTATATAAAATATAATATATGGATATATATATATATATATGTAATATATGATTTTATATTACATTATATATATATACTATACGGATTGCAAGAATCCTTATAAACCAAGATGACTAACACATGCAAAATGGCCAAGCCATTTTCAAGCCATGCACTCCATGCATCAAAGTCCAAGAGTGCAATAAGTTTCAAGCCATGCAATGAATAAACCAAGAGGTGCATTAATATTCAAGTCATTGAATCCTTATAACACTTCTTTACATGGGTTCATATATATATATATATATATACCCACGGATTGAAGGAAACAAATAACACATATAAATGCATGAATTCTTTATAACTTACATGCCATATAATACACGGCCATATAACAATTCCCACTTCGAAGCCAAACGGTGCAAGGAATGAAGACACACAAAAAGGTAGTTATTTATTTATATAGGTACAATGAGAATAACTACCCCTATATTAATAACTACCCCTTTCGAATGCATATCACGACCACAGACATTGAATGTAGCCATGCAGAATTGTAATGGCTATATATATATATATATATATATATATATATATATATATATATATAAATCATCTTGAAGTTTCATAAACTTCAATCTATATATAACATATATGAATCATGACATATGAATTCCAATGCTAATAACGTATATTCATAAAACCATAATTATCAAACCATGTCAACACAAGGATGACGGTTTTCTTAAATTCTAAAATTCAATCATATATTTTACAAACATGATATGAAAACCTGGCTCTGATACCAATTGAAGGAAAATCTGGCTTTGTATTTTATACAAAACACATAGCGGAAGCAACAAATAAGGATCTATTTCATTCATGATTGATAACATGCACTATGTAAATTTCAGAATTTAAGAACAAGATAGCGTATCTTTGTGTGGTGAAATTTAAAACCAAAGATTGAAGTACTCGGGAATACTTTTAATCTTCACTCCAATTCCACTTTACGCCCAAGATGTGTGGTCTCTCGATCAGTTTTCAAAGGGAGAATGAAAGTGTGTCTCACTCTTACATACACACCATTTCTTATATCACTAATAAAAATTCTGTATGTTTCTCCCTTTATAACTAACTGATTATCTAATTGGGCTGGCCTATTGGGCCTTTCCAATTGGGCTTTAGTGTGTGGCTTGGAGTGGGACCAAAAGAGACCAATAAGACACTAGCTCCAATGGGCCTTGGGCTTTTTTGTCAACTCTTGACAAGTCCAAAGTTACCATTAATTATATTTAATACCACTATATAAATATAATTGCACTCTAGGTCTTATTAATAAATTATATTCCAAGACTTTATTATATATGCAACCCCTTCATAAAATATTCGTAGTAACACAAAGTCATGAATGTAGACTGCCATTTTATAAATTACTACATCTTATTCTTGAGTACCCGGTTTAATCCTTTAAGATTATTCATTATATATTTATAAAATCCAATTTCATAAATATATACTATAGTAACTTCTTACTAAAGTGGTTAGACCTAACTCTCTGAATAACTGAACCCACTAAACTTATCTCAAGAGAATGTTTTATATCTCCATTAAGAGATTATGAATTCCATCATGAGAATATATGTTCCATCAACACTAAATATGGCTGCCCAATATACTGAGGTTTTGAACGTTACTTCAGATCTCACTCTTGATATATCAAAGCAACTTACACCTTATTATCAGGTTCATTATTCTCTTAGGATTAAGAGTTCATGTAAATAGAAGCCGTGAGATTTATTATTCATTTGACAGTCGTTAAGAGAATAATAAATCTCACACAGTCCAATTCAATATGTCTTAACTCTTAAAATATATCAACATATCAACTAGAAGTCTCCACTTCCATGATCAAGATAAATCATCTTAGTTGATACGTTATAGTTTTCACAAATGAAATGCCCAATTTCATCACCGACTACGAACTATAAATTCTGAGTTTACAAAGAACTTGTGACTTATATCATCTGTGACTAAATCACGTACTATGCATCTCATGGACTATATGATAATATCTAAATATTCATGTTACCATTATTTTAGATAATAATAAAATAACTTTATTAATCACAATATTAAGTTATACACAATGTCATACATAATGTCATACATAATATCATACATAGCATCATACAATAGGACTTAATGACACTAATCCTAACACCTTCCACCCTAAGAGGGGAGGGAATACAGTTGCACATGTTCTTGCCAAACATGCTGGAAATTTAGATGATGATTTCTACTGGATGGAGGATTCTCCTACACCAACTTTGGTAGCCTCGTATCATAATGCTTCATTATTATAATCAATGAATGTTCTTTGTCAAAAAGGAAAAAAAAACTAATAATTTTCATTAATCATTATACTTTTGGTTACCAATTCCTCTTGAATAATCTTAATAGTTTGAGGGTAGGTTTTGATATCCATCCTTCTCTTTAATTAATTATTAACAAAAAAAAAAAAGGAGTAAATATATAAGAACAACCCTTAACAGAAGTAATTACAAATATTAAAACATAATAATAGTAATAATAATTAAAAAATAAAGACAACCAAACCAAATCAAACGAAACCCTATAATAATTTTTTAATGAGCCCTTCAACTCTACCCCTCTAAGTCTAGCTAACTCCTAAAACTACATTCTAGCTAGACTCTACATTAGTACCGTAGTTTGCTAAACATTTTAAATACCCCTTTGGCCCCTCCTCCCTAGGAGGGGCGGCAATACAGTTGCACATGTTCTTGCCCAACATGCTATAAACTTAGAAGATGATTTATATTTGATGGAGGATTCTCCTCCCCCAACATTGGCAGACTTTTATCAGGATGCTTCATTATTATAATTGAATGAATGTTTCTTCGATAAAATGGAAAAAAAAAAAATCATTAGTCATTATACTTTTGGTTATCTATCCCTCTTGAATAATCTTAATAGTTTGAGGGTAGGTTTTGATATTCATCCTTCTCTTTAATTAATTAATTAACTAACTGATTCAGAAAAAACCCTATGATAATTTTGTAACTACACCTTCAACTCTACCCCTCTAAGTCTAGCTAACTCTTGAAAGTACATTCCAGCCAGACTTTGCATTAGCATCTTAGTTTGCTAAACAATTTAAATACCCCCTTGTTCCCTCCATCCTAATTTGGTGGGGAATACAGTTGCACATATTCTTGCCCAACATGCTAGAAATTTAGAAGAAGATTTGTAGTAGATGGAGGATTCTCCTCCACTAACTTTGGCAGCCTTATATTGTGATGCTTCGTTAATATAATTCAATGAATGTTTCTTTCTCTAAAAGGGAAAAAATAACATATAATTTTCATTAATCAAAATACTTTTCATTGTCTGTCTCTCTTGAATAATCTTAGTAATTTGAGGGTAGGTTTCGGATATCCATCCTTCTCTTTTATTAATTAATTAACTAACTAAATAAGGAGTAAATATATAAGAACTACCCCTAATAGAAGTAGTTATAAATATTAAAATATAATAATAATAATAATTAAAAAGTAAAGACAAACCCAAACCAAATCAAATGAAACGCTATGATAATTTTTTAATTACCCCTTCAACTCTTCCGCTCTAAGTCTAGCAAACTCTTGAACCAACATTCCAGGCAGACTTTGCCTTAGTTTCTTAGTTTGCTACACAATTTAAATACTCCCATGGCCCCTCCTCCTAGGGAGGGGAGGGAATACAGTTGCACATGTTCTTGCCCAACTTGCCGGAAATTTAGATGATGATTTCTATTGGATGAAGGATTCTCCTCCACCAACTTTGGCAGCTTTGTATTATGATGCTTCATTATTATAATTCAATAAATGTTTCTTTCTCAAAAAGGAAAAAAAAACTAATAATTTTCATTAATCATTAAACTTTTGGTTATCTATCCCTCTTGAATAACCTTAATAGTTTGAGGGTACATTTGGATATCCTTCCGTCTCTTTGATTAATTAATTAACAAACTAATTAAGGAATAAATATATAAAACAACCCTTAACAGAAGTAATTATATATATTAAAACATAATAATAATAATTAAAAAGTAAA
This sequence comes from Castanea sativa, assembly GCF_040712315.1. Taxonomy (NCBI): domain Eukaryota; kingdom Viridiplantae; phylum Streptophyta; class Magnoliopsida; order Fagales; family Fagaceae; genus Castanea; species Castanea sativa. Next base: position 30,221,695 of record NC_134016.1, on the reverse strand, counting down.
GACAAAACCAAACCAAATCAAACGAAACCCTATGATAATTTTTCAATTACCCCTTCAACTCTACTCCTCTAAGACTAGCCAACTCCTGAAACTACATTACAGCTAGACTTTGCATTAGTATCTTAGTTTGGTAATCAATTTAAATACCCCCTTGGCCCCTCCTCCCTAGGAGGGGAGGCAATACAATTGTACATGTTCTTGCCCAACATGCTAGAAAATTAGATGATGATTTGTAATTGATGGAGGATTCTCCTCCCCAAACTTTGGCAGCCTTTTATCAGGATGTTTCATTATTATAATTTAATGAATGTTTCTTCCTTAAAATGAAAAAAAAAAAAAAATCATTAATCATTATACTTTTGGTTATCTATCCCTCTTGAATAATCTTAACAGTTTGAGGGTAGGTTTGAATATCCATCCTTCTCTTTAATTAATTAATTAACAAAGTAAAGAAGGAGTAAATATATAAGAACAACCCTTAACAGAAGTATTTACAAATATTAAAACATAATAATAATAATAATAATAATAATAATAATAATAATAATAATAATAATAATAATAATAATAATAATTAAAACTAAAAGACAAAACCAAACCAAATCAAATGAAACCCTATGAAAATTTTTTAACTACCCCTTCAACTCTACCCCTCTAAGTCTAGCTAGCTTCTAAAACTACATTCCAGCTAGACTTTGCATTAGTATCATAGTTTGCCAAACAATTTAAATACCCCCTTGGCCCCTCCTCCCTAGGAGGGGAGGCAATAAAGTTGCACATGTTCTTGCCCGACATGCTAGAAATTTAGATGATAATTTCTAATTGATGGAGGATTCTCTTCCACCAACTTTGGCAGCATTTTATCAGGATTCTTCAATTGAATGAATGTTTCTTTATCAAAATGGAAAAAAAAAAAAATTTCATTAATCATTATACTATTGGTTATCTATCCCTCTTGAATAATCTTAATTGTTTGAGGGTAGGTTTGGATATTCATCCTTCTCTTTAATTAGTTAATTAACTAACTAATGCGAACAAAACCCTATGACAATTTTTTTACTACCTCTTAAACTCTACCCCACTAAGTCTAGCTAACTCCTGAAACTACATTCCAGCCAGACTTTGCATTAGTATCTTAGTTTGCTAAAAAATTTAAATAACCCCTTGGCCCCTCCTCCCTAAGATGGTGGGGAATACAGTTACACATGTTCTTGCCCAACATGCTGGAAATTTAGAAGAAGATTTGTACTAGATGGAGGATTCTGCTCCACCAACTTTGGCAGCCTTATATTGTGATACTTTGTTATTACAATTCAATGAACTTTTCTTACTATAAATGGAAAAAGATAACTTATAATTTTCATAAATCAATATACTTTTCTTTGTCTGTCTATCTTGAATAATCTTAATAGTTTGGGTTGGTTTTGGGTATCCATCCTTCTCTTTTATTAATTAATTAACTAACTAAATAAGGAGTAAATATATAAGAACTACCCTTAACAGAAGTAGTTATAAATATTAAAACATAAAAATAATAATTAAAATGTAAGGACATACCCAAACCAAATCAAATGAAACCCTATGATAATTTTTTTAATTACCCCTTCAACTCCACCCCTCTACGTCTAGCCAACTCTTGAAACTACATTCCAGGCAGACTTTGCCTTAGTATCTTCGTTTGCTAAACAATTTAAATACCCCATTGGCCCCTCCTCCCTAGGAGGGCTGGGAATACAGTTGCACATGTTCTTGCCCAACATGCCGGAAATTTAGATGACGATTTCTATTGGATGGAGGATTCTTCTCCACCAACTTTGGCAGCCTTGTATCATGATGCTTCATTATTTTAATTCAATAAATGTTCTTAATAAAAAAAGGAATAAAAAAAACTAATAATTTTCATTAATCATGAAACTTTTGGTTATCTATCCCTCTTGAATAACCTAAATAGTTTGAGGGTACGTTTGGATATCCTTCCGTCTCTCTGATTAATTAATTAACTAACTAATTAAGGAGTAAATATATAAGAACAACCCTTAACAGAAGTAATTATATATATTAAAACATAATAACAATAATTAAAATGTAAAGACAAAACCAATCCAAATCAAACAAAACCCAGTGATAATTTTTTAACTACCCCTTCAACTCTACCCCTCTAAGTCTTGCCAACTCCTGAAACTATATTCCTGCTAGACTTTTCATTAGTATCTTAGTTTGCTAAATAATTTAAATACACCCTTGGCCCCTTCTCCCTCGGAGGGCAGGCAATACATTTGCACATGTTCTTGCCCAACATGCTAGAAACTTAGATGATGATTTGTAATTTATGGAGGATTCTCCTCCCCTAAACTTTGGCAGCCTTTTATCAAGATGCTTCATTATTATAATTTAATGAATGTTTTTTCCTTAAAATGGAAAAAAAAAACAAATAATTTTCATTAATCATTATACTTTTGGTTATCTATCCCTCTTGAATAATCTTAATAGTTTGAGGGTAGGTTTGGATATCCATCATTCTCTTTAATTAATTAATTAACAAACTAAACAAGGATAAAATATATAAGAACAACCCTTAACTGAAGTATTTACAAATATTGAAACATAATAATAATAATAATAATAATAATAATAATAATAATAATAATAATAATAATAATAATAATTAAAACTAAAGGACGAAACCAAACCAAATCAAACGAAACCCTATGATAATTTTTTAACTACCCCTTCAACTCTACCCCTCTAAGTCTAGCTAGCTCCTAAAACTACATTCCGGCTAGAGTTTGCGTTAGCATCGTAGTTTGCTAAACAATTTAAATACCCTCTTGGCCCCTCCTCCCTAGGAGGGGAGGCAATACAATTGCCCATGTTCTTGCCCTATATGCTAGAAATTTAGATGATGATTTGTAATTGATGAAGGATTCTCCTCCACCAAGTTTGGCCACATTTTATCTGGATGCTTCATTAATATAATTTTATGAATGTTTCTTTCTCAAAGTGGAAAAAAAAAAACAAAAAATTTTCATTAATCATTGTACTTTTGGTTATATATCCCTCTTGAATAATCTTAATATTTTGAGGGTAGGTTTGGATATTCATCCTTCTCTTTAATTAATTGATTAACTAACTAATTAGAACAATACCCTATGATAATTTTTTAACTACCTCTTCAACTGTACCCCTCTAAGTCTAGCTAACTCCTGAAACTACATTCCAACCAGACTTTGCATTAGTATCTTAGTTTGCTAAACAATTTAAATACTCACTTGGCCCCTCCTCCCTAAGATGGTGGGGAATACAGTTGCACATGTTCTTGCCCAACATGCTGGAAATTTAGAAGAAGATTTGTACTAGATGGGGGATTCTCCTCCACCAACTTTGGCAGCCTTATATTGTGATGCTTCGTTATTATAATTCAATGAATGTTTCTTTCTCTAAAAGGAAAAAAATTACTTATAATTTTCATTAATCAATATACTTTTCATTGTCAGTCTCTGTTGAATAATCTTAATAGTTTGAGGGTAGGTTTCGGGTATCCATCCTTCTCTTTTATTAATTAATTAACGAACTAAATAAGGAGTAAATATATAAGAACAAACCTTAACAGAAGTAGTTATAAATATTAAAACATAATAATAATAATTAAAATTTAAAGACAAACCCAAACCAAATCAAGTGAAACCTTATGATAATTTTTTAATTACCCCTTTAACTCTACCCCTCTAAGTCTAGCCAACTCCTGAAACTACATTCCAGGCAGACTTTGCCTTAGTATCTTAGTTTGCTAAATAATTTAAATACCCCCTTGGCCCCTCCTCCCTAGGAGGGGAGGGAATACAGTTGCACATGTTCTTACCCAACATGTCGGAAATTTGGATGACGATTTCTATTCGATGGAGTATTCTCCTCCACCAACTTTGGCAGCCTTGTATCATGATGCTTCATTATTATAATTCAATAAATGTTTCTTTCTCAAAGAGGAAAAAAAACTTTCACTAAGCATTATACGTCTGGTTATCTATCCCTCTTGAATAACCTTAATAGTTTGAGCGTCGGTTTGCATATCCTTCCGTCTCTTTGATTAGTTAATTAACTAACTAATTAAGGAGTAAATATATAAGAACAACCCTTAACAGAAGTAATTATATATATTAAAACATAATAATAATAATTAAAAAGTAAAGACAAAACCAATCCAAATCAAACGAAACCCTATGATAATTTTTTAACTACCCCTTCAACTCTACCCTTCTAAGTCTAGCTACCTCCCAAAACTACATTCCAGCTAGACTTAGCATTAGTATCATAGTTTGCTAAACAATTTAAATACCACCTTGGCCCCTCCTCCCTTGGAGGGGAGGCAATACAGTTACACAAGTTCTTGCCCAACATGCTAGAAATTTGGATGATGATTTGTATTGGATAGAGGATTCTCCTCCACCAACTTTGGTAGCCTTGTATTGTAATGCTTCATTATCATAAAAAAAGAAATGATTGTTTCTTTCTCAAAAAGGAAAAAAAAAAAAACTTATTATTTTTATTAATCATTAGACTTTTGGTTATCTATCCCTCTTAAATAATCTTAATAGTTTGAGGGTTGGTTTGGATAACCATCATTCTCTTCAATTAATTAACTAACTAATTAAGGAGTAAATATATAAGAACAACCCTTAACAAAAGTAATTATAAATATTAAAACATAATAAAAATAATTAAAAAGTAGAGACAAAACCAAACCAAATCAAATGAAACCCTATGATATTTTTTTAACTACCCCTTCAACTCTACCCCTCTAAGTCTAGCTAACTCCTGAAACTACATTCTAGCCAAACTTTGCATTAGTATCATAGTTTGCTAAAAAATTTAACTACCCCTTTGAACCCCATTCCCGAGGAGGGGAGGGAATACAGTTGCACATGTTTTTGCCCAACATGCTGGAAATTTAGTAGATGATTTGTACTGGATGGAGGATTCTCCTCCACCAACTTTGGCAACCTTGTAGATTGATGCTTCATTATTATAATTGAACGAATATTTCTTTCTCAAAAAAAAAAAAAAACTAATAATTTTCATTTTTAAAGTTGTGATTTACAACTGTTTTGTGTTGGCTTTAATTCCGTGTCAAATTTGATTGTATTTTTGTTCAATCTTTTATACTCTATACTTTATGTGGGATTTTGTTGTAAGGGTTGTGTGATAGAGAGAGAGTGTGTGAAAACTCAAGCATTGGAAGATAGAAGATTTCTCGCGGGTATCTCGCGACTAAGCATCCGGTGAAGTGATGCATGTGCCTTGCACATGACTGGAATGCGAAGAGTCATGACAGATGGTGACAACTGGTTTTTTGCGAGTGTCTCACGGGTAAGGCCTTCCCGCGAGATACCCATGAAACAGTCTATTTTGCTATTTTGTCCTATCTGCTCCTCGACATCTTCATACACACTATATATACCATTATTACCCACATATTGGATAGAAAGCTTTTCAGAAGAGGAAACCCTAGCCTCAACCCTTGAGGGTGTGAGATTTTCATACCCACAATTTTACACATCATCCATTGTGGTTTTCCTCTACTCCTACCTCTCCATTTCTATATCCTTGGGAGGTTGATAACCCAAACACTTACCACACCCATACTGAGTGTCCAGTGAGTTTTTGGTGCTGCTGGGAAGCATTGGAAGAAGCTAAGCTTTGGCGGATGCAATCAGGCGCTTTGCGGGATCCGGAAAGCTAGACAAGACATGTTTCCGAAAAGCCTTGTTGGAGTAGGAGCTTGGAGGGCTTAGGTGCATTGGGTAGACTAGGTTGGAGGGTCTTTTACTATTCGTGTATCCTAACTTATTGTCTAGTGGATCGATTTAACCGCTTGGAGGGCGACGGAGAGGTATTTTGCCAAGTTCTTCGGTTTCCTCTTCAATAACACATCGGCGTGTTATCTTGTGTTTGCTTCTCTCTTCCCTACTCTTTTAGCTTTCATTTTACTACTGTGATTTGTTGAATATGGCTTAGAGTAATTTTATTTTTTGGTCGCTCGCATTTGCTCTTGTTTCTGCACTTAGATAAGTTAAAGTAAAATCAACCGAGCTGTAATTTTTGTTTGGAGTCTAAACAAGCTCTTGTGTTTTTAACATAAATTCGAGCTTTCAATTGGTATCAAAGCGGGTGCACTTGTTGTGGTTTCATTTCCTAAGTGCAATCCAAGACCCTTTTTGTACTAGATCGGTCACAATCTCTCAATGCTCCACCATTCTTTGATGGGAGCAACTATGCTTTTTGGAAAGTTTGTATGAGAGCATTTCTTTGTTCTATAGATGAGTCCGTATGGGATTCCATTGAGAATGGGTATGTTAGACCCACAACAGCCAGGTCTGAATGTGACAAGGCAGTACTTGCTTTAGCAAATGCCAATAGCAAAGCAATTAACGCTATATTTTGTGGTGTGTCTACTGATGAATTCCACAAGATATCACATGCGAAGACTGCTAAGGGAGCTTGGATGATTCTTGAGACTACCTACGAAGGTACCAAGAAGGTTAAGGACACAAATTTTCAAATGCTTACCACTCAATTTGAAGAGCTTAAGATGAGTGACGATAAGTCATTTGATTCATTCTATGGGAAGCTCAACGAAATCGTGATTGCCAAGCTCAATCTCGGTGAAAAGATTGAGGATGTTAAGGTGGTGAGAAAGATCTTGAGGTCCTTACTAGAGAGTTATCGTGTGAAAGTTACTACTATAGAAGAAAACAAAGATTGAGATTAAAATTCAAGAGCTAATTGGATCTTTCCAAACATATGAACTTGGATTGCCTTCTCACAAGCCAAGCAAATCGCTTGCACTCAAAACCATCAATGAGAGGTTGGACGACTCTTCCGAGGAAGATGATGTGGAGAAAGAAGTAGCATTCCTTGCAAAGAACTTCCGAAAATTTCTAAAGATGAAGAGCAGTGGGAAGTCCTTTAGCAAAGGAAAGTTCTCATCATCCAAAGGTGGTAAAAAAGAGTTCAAGAAGAAAGATGGGAAGGACTCTCAATCCCCCCAAGGAGTTGTGTGCTTTGAATGCAACGGCCATGGACACATCAAGAAAGAATGTCCCAACTACTTGAGAGGGAAAGGCAAGGTGTTTGCCACTACTCTTAGCGACTTTAGCGACTCCGAAAGCTCAAATTCAAACACAGAAGAAGAGTGTGACAGTGACAGGAACTATAGGACTTTCATGACAATTACCTTCATCGAATCTAAGGATGATTTAAGAAATTTGGTAAATGAACTTGGTGAGCATTTCAAGGGTAAGGAAGTTGAAGAATCGGAAGATGAAGATATATGCCAAAATGTAAGAGAGAGCAATCTTCAAGAAGCATATGATTCTTTGCTAGAAGATTGTGGAAAATATGCCAAGGTTGCGAATCATGCTGTGAGAAAGATGAAGAAAATTGAAGAAGAGCATAAGTGTACTCGTGTGCAACTTAAAGAGGCTAAATGTGAAGTAGAAGCACTCAAGGGAGAGCTAGTTGAAGCTTACTCTAAGATCAAGTTTCTAGAGCTTGAAATAATCCAAGCCAATGTCAAGGTTGAGTGTATCTCCACCAAGAAACTTGACAGTGTGTTGTTGTCACAAAAATCTTCACATGACAAGACTGGTTTGGGCTATACCGGAGAAGAAAGCTCTAGCAGCGAATCGAAGAAGGAAGTAAGGTTCGTATTAGCCAAGAGTGTTGAGAATCTTAAAGAAGTGATGCCTGAGACTGAGACCCCTGCTGCTGAGAAAAGAACCATTGGTGTAAGACCAAGAGATAAAGGGAAGTCATTACCCAAAAATCAGAGGGGGCCTCAAGTGAAACATGTGTGTTATCATTGTGGCGTTCAAGGGCACAAAAGACCCAACTGCTTCAAGCTACATGCACTCAAGAAAGCTAATTCCATGCGTGGCCAAGAAAGTTCAAAGAAGAAACCAAAGGGAACACAATCAAAGAGAGAAAATGAAGGACATCTCATTGGAGATGTCATGGAAACGCTGAAGAACATCTCTCTATGCCTTGCTAGCTTCACTCCAAAGTTGGAAAGCTATGTTGGTCGTGCACCTCCATCCAAGGCTCTCATCAAAAACACTCGAAAAGTGTGGGTGAAGAAGGGTACCCATGCATAATTATTTCCTATGACCATGTTTTAATTCTTTCAATGTTTAGGGTCATAGGTTTATGCATCATGTCATGCAAAATCTTCTAGTGTCATTGCTTCCGATTCGTAGCATGTTTCTTTTGCTAGCTGTCATTTTTGTTTTTGTTTTTGTTTTTGTTGATCTTACTTTTTGTGCTATGTTTTTGAGTACTTTGAAAAATTCAAAAACTCATAAAATTGAAAAATCTTTAAAAAGTTTGATTGCTTGTATTGTATATCACATGTGAGTTTGGTCAAGTACTCTCGTACTAATGGCGTAGTACATAGTACATTTACGAGCTTAGCTTATTTTGTATGCACATCTATCTTTGTGGGACAAATCTTGAAATCAATGTGTGATTGTTGTAAATTGATCTTCAAGCTTGTCATGAATAATTAGTCAATAGTCTTATTGGTCTTGATACATGCATAGACTTGTGCCTATATCTATTCCCACACTTTTATGTTTTTGCTTAAAGAGCTCATTAAATGTCAAATCTCGGAAAGAGATATTGAGCTGCAAAAGCCGTAGCAGATACTAGTATTTGACTAGGAAAAAGGGAAAACGACTTGTATTGAAAAGTACAGTGCCTCAAAAAAGGCAAAGGCTTACTCACTTACAAAGTTGAAATAATAAAAGTTCAGGCATCAATCACAAAATGAGATGTACTTTGTTCAAAAATGATCATATGTTATGTTTTGTAAAGAAGTCAAATGAAAAGCTTCAATGTTTTGTAATCATTCTTGTGAAAGATCATATATGTTCATTTCTATAATTGAGATAGTCAACTTGACTTAAACAAAACCCTATGATAATTTTTTAACTACCCTTTCAACTCTACCCCTTTAAGTCTAGCTAACTCCTGAAACTACATTCCTGTCAGACTTTGCATTAGTATCTTAGTTTGCTAAATAATTTAAATACCCCCTGGCCCCTCCTCCCTAAGATGACGGGGAATACAGTTGCACATGCTCTTGCCCAACATGCTGGAAATTTAGAAGAAGATTTGTACTAGATGGAGGATTCTCCTCCACCAACTTTGGTAGCCTTGTATCATGATGCTTCATTATTATAATTCAATGAATGTTTCTTTCTCTAAAAGGAAAAAAAAAAAACTAATAATTTTCGTTAATCAATATACTTTTCGTTGTCTATAACTCTTGAATAATCGTAATAGTTTGAGGGTAGGTTTGGATATCCATCCTTCTCTTTTATTAATTAATTAACTAACTAAATAAGGAATAAATATATAAGAACAACCCTTGACAAAAGTAATTATAAATATTAAAACATCATAATAATAATTAAAAAGTAAAGAAAAAACCAAACCAAACCAAACCAAACCTTATGATAATTTTTTAATTACCTCTTCAACTCTACCCCTCTAAGTCTAGCTAACTCTTGAAACTACATTACAGCCAGACTTTGCATTAGTATCTTAGTTCGCTAAACAATTTAAATACCCCCTTGGCCCCACCTCCCTAGGAGGGGAGAAAATATAGTGGCACATGTTTTTGCCCAACATGTTGGAAATTCAGATGACGATTTCTATTGGATGGAGGATTCTCCACCACCAACTTTGGCAGCCTTGTATAATGATGCTTCATTATTATAATTTAATGAATGTTTCTTTCTCAAAAAGGAAAAACAACTAATAATTTTCAATAATCATTATACTTTTGGTTATCTATCCCTCTTGAACAAACTTAATAGTTTGAGGGTAGGTTTGGATATCCTTCCGTCTCTTTGATTAATTAATTAACTAACTAATTAAGGAGTAAATATATAAGAACAACCCTTAACAGAAGTAATTACATATATTAAAACATAATAATAATAATAATAATAATAATAATAATAATAATAATAATAATAATAATAATAATAATAATAATAATAATAAAGACTAAACCAAACCAAATCAAACGAAAACCTATGATAATTTTTTAACTACCCCTACATCTCTACCCCTCTAAATCCAGCTAACTCCTAAAACTACATTCCAGATAGACTTTGCGTTAGTATCTTAGTGTGCTAAACAATATAAATACCCCCTTGACCCCTCCTCCCTAGGAGGGGAGGCAATATAGTTGCACAAGTTCCTACCCATCATGCTAGAAATTTAGATGATGATTTGTATTGGATGGAGGATTACTCCACCAACTTTGGCAGCCTTGTATTGTAATGCTTCATTATTATAAAAAAATGATTGTTTCTTTCTCAAAAAGGAAAAAAAAAAACTTTTAATTTTCATTAATCATTATACTTTTAGTTATCTATCCCACATGAATAATCCTAATAGTTTGGGGTAGGTTTGGCTAACCATCCTTCTCTTTAATTAATTGATTAACTAACTAATTAAGGAGTAAATATGTAAGAACAATCCTTAACAGAAGTAATTATAAATATTAAAACATAATAATAATAATTAAAAAGTAAAGACAAAACCAAACCAAATCAAACGAAACCCTATGATAATTTTTTAACTACCCCTTCCACTCTACCCCTCGAAGTCTAGCTAACTATGGAAACTACATTCCAACTAGGCTTTGCATTAGTATCTTAGTTTGTGAAACATTTAAATTCCCCCTTGGCCTAGCCTCCCAAGGAGGGGAGGGAATACAGTTACACATATTTTAGCTCAACATGTTGGAAATTTAGAAGATGGTTTGTACTGGATGAAGGATTCTCCTCCACCAACTTTGGCAGACTTGTATAACGATGTTTCATTATTATAATTGAATGAATGTTTCTTTCTCATAAAAAAAAAACTAATTATTTTCATTAATCATTATAGATTTTGTTATCGATCCTGCTTGAATAATCTTAATAGTGTGAGGGTAGGTTTGGATATCCATCCCTCTCTTTAATTATTAATTAGCTAACTAATTCAAACGAAACCTTCTAAGTCTAGCTAACCCCTAAAACTACATTCCAGCTAGACTTTGCATTAGTATCTTAGTTTTCTAAACATTTTAAATACCCCATTGGCCCCTCCTCCCTAAGATAATAGGGAATACAGTTGCACATGTTCTTACCCAATACGTTGGAAATTTAGAAGAAGAATTGTACAAGATGGAGGATTCTCCTCTACCAACTTTTGCAGCCTCGTATAATGATGCTTCTTTATTATAATTGCATGAATGTTTCTTTCTATAAAAAAAAATTTAAAAAAATTTTTAAAAAAAAACTAATAATTTTCATTAATCATTATACATTTGGTTATCGAATCCCTCTTAAATAATCTTAGTAGTTTGAGGGTAGCTTTGGATATCCATCCTTCTCTTTAATTAATTAACTAACCAACTAATTCAAACGAAACCCTCTAAGTCTAGCTAACTACTAAAACTACATTCTAGCTAGACTTTGCATTAGTATCTTAGTTAGCTAAACAATTTAATTACCCCCTTGGCCCCTCCTCCCTAGGAGGGGAGGCAATACAGTTGCACATGTTCTTGCCCACCATGCTAGAAATTTTGATGATAATTTGTATTGGATGGAGGATTCTCCTCCACCAACTTTGGTAGCCTTGTATCATGATGCTTCATTATTATAATTGAACGAATGTTTCTTTATCAAAAAGGTTAAAAAAAAAAAACTAATAATTTTCATTAATCATTGTACTTTTGGTTATCTATCCCTCGTGAATAATCTTAATAGTTTGAGGGTAGGTTTGGATATCCATCTTCGCTTTAGTTAATTAATTAACTAACTAATTAAGGAGTAAATATATAAGAACAACCCTTAACAGAAGTAATTAAAAATGTTAAAACATAATAATAATAATAATAATAATAATAATAATAATAATAATAATAATAATAATTAAAAAATAAAGACATAACCAAACCAAATCAAACGAAACCCTACGATATTTGTTTAACTACCCATACAACGCTACACCTCTAAGTATAGACAACTCCTAAAACTACATTCCTACCAGACTTTGCATTAGTATCTTACTTTGCTAAACAATTTAATTACCCCCATGGCCCCTCCTCCCTAGGCTCCTCCTTAGTAGGAGAGGGAATACAATTAGACATGTTCTTGCCCAACATGCTAGAAATTTAGATGATGATTTGTTTTGGATGGAGGATTCTCGTCCACCAACTTTGGTAGCCTTGTATCATGATGCTTAATTATCACAATTGATTCAATGTTTCTTTCTCGAAAAAAAAAAAAACTAATAATTTTCATTAATCATTATACTTTTGGTTATCAATCCCTATTGAATAATCTCAATAGTTTGAGGGCAGGTTTGGATATCCATCCGTCTCTTTAATTGATTAATTAAATAACTAATTAAGGTATACATATATAAGAACAACCCTTAACAGAAGTAATTATAAATATTTAATAAAAAATAAAGATAAAACCAAACCAAATCAAACAAAACCTTATGATAATTTTTTAACTACCCCTTCCACTCTACCCCTCTAAGTCTAGTTAACTCCTAACACTACATTCCAGCTTGACTTTGCATTAGTATCTTAGTTTGCTAAACAATTTAAATACCCCCTTGACCCCTCCTCCCTAGGAAGGGAGGGATACAGTTGCACATGTTCTTGCCCGACATGCTACAAATTTAGATGATGATTTGGATGGAGGATTCTCCTCCACCAACTTTGGCAGCCTTGTATCATGATGCGTTGTTATTATAATTGAATTAAGTTTTCTTTCTCAAAATGAAAAAAAAAAAAAAAAAAACTAATAATTTTCACAAATCATTATACTTTTGGTTATCTATCCCTATTGAATAATCTTAATAGTTTGAGGGTAGGTTTCGATATCCATCTTCTTCTTAGTTAATTAATTAACAAACTAATTAAGGAGTAAATATATAAGAACAACCATTAACAGAAGTAATTATAAATGTTAAAAGATAATAATAATATTTAAAAATAAAAACATAACCAAACCAAATCAAACGAAACCCTATGATAATTTTTTAACTACCCCTTCAACGCTACACCTCTATGTATAGCTAACTCCTAAAACTACATTCCTACGAGACTTTGCACTAGTATCTTA